>NC_084850.1:8896748-9512915 GCF_033115175.1 Lepus europaeus
TTCTGTTATCAGAGCTTCCACACTCTTTACATCCTAACCATTCACTTCTATATACTAACATATCAACATTATCTCTAATGTAGCATTATGAACTAAGTCAAGGGGTAGGTGTTGTGGTGTAGTGGGTTAAGTTACTGCATGGGATGCCTGCATCCCATATTGAAGTGCCTACTTTGAGTCCTGACTATCCTGAACTTTTTAAAATTATTTATTTATTTACTTGGAAGTCACAGTACACAGAGATAAGCAGAGGCAGAGAGAGAGAGAGGTCTTCCATCCACTGGTTCACTCCCCATTTGGCCGCAACAGCCAGAGCTGTGCCAATCCAAAGCTAGGAGTCAGGAGCTTCTTCTGGGTCTCCCATGTGGGTGTAGGGACCCAAAGACTTGGACCATCTTCTATTGCTCTCCCAGGCCATAGCAGAGATCTGGATTGGACGTGGAGCAGCCAGGACTCGAACCAGAGCCCATATGAGATGCTGGCACTGAACGTGGTGGCTTTACCCACTATGCCACAACGTTGGCACCTACCCTGCACTTCTGATCTAGCTTCCTGCCAATGTACCTGTGAGGTGGTGGATGATGGCCCAAGGACTTGAGTTCTTGTCACTCATGTACATGAGTCACTTAGATGGAGTTCATGGCTTCAGCCCTCTGCAGCCCGGACTCATGGGGGCGCTTGAGGAGTGAACCAGAGGACTGAAGATCTCCTTCTCCCTTCTCTCCCACTCTTTCATTCCCTTTCTGACACTTTACCTTTCAAATAAATAGATAACTCATTTTTAAAGAAATACATCTAAGTATTATGTAAGGCCTGTTCCTTGCAGACTAGAGACCAACATCTCAATTGTTCTATATAGTATGATTCTTCTGATAGAACCTAAAATCATAATCACTACTCAGTAACTTCATCACATAGTTGACTAATTCTGAGCTTGCAGAAAACAGTATAATTCTTTTTTATAAAAAAGCTATTGATTTGCTGTATCAGTTTAATCCTGAAGTTAGTACTTCTGCTTGTTTGATTTCATTTTGGCCCAGATACTGAGTTTTATGCTTAGCCACATTAACTTTAATTGTGCTGAATTATTGCTGTGTCATTTCAGCCCATTGAGATCATTTTGGACCCTTTCTCTGTCGTTTGCTTTTATGTCAATTCAAAAAGAATAGCTTTCACAAATGGTATCCATTTTGTGAAACAAATACCAATTTTTAATTTTTTATTTACATCATTATTATATTCTGTTCACAGTACGTTGCCATCTGTCATACTTTATTTAACTTGGTAAGTCTGTTTAAAGAGTGTTTATAGACCTATGGGGATTAGATTCTCTTTTGAAAGTTCAACAGTTATGTCTGAAAGTAAAGTCAGTCCTTCATGTATAAACAAACTGCCACTATAGCTAAAACTTATGAAAAGAGAGGGAGAAAGTAGAATTCATAATATCAGAATCAGTTTCTTTTTCCAGAGTAGATAAACATATCATCCAAACAACTAATGTGGCAAATCACGTTGGACCATTTGAGTCTGTTGTCCATGGTACTTTATCTTAAGTTTGACCCTGTCTACTAGTTTCCCAAGATGGTGAAGAAGATTATGTGAGTTGGCAGTAGAAGAGCCTGGTCCATGACTGGCATATAGTTGGTATTAAGTATGCATTGTAATGAAATGAAAAAAAAAAACTCCATTTTTTATTCCCTCACCATTTTCATCAAGCTGTGGATTTCTCTCTGTGTCACTGATAAATAAATTTCATCCACCATGTTCCAGTTTCTTTTTTAACATGATGATGAATATTCTTCCCAAAGTCTCATTTACCTTCTATGTCCTGGACTTCACATAGAGTTCCGTTTGAATTAAACGGAGCAATATTTGACAAGAGCAGATGCTGGTATCGAGTGTATTTTCAACCTACAGAGTTCTAGCATATGGAGAGTTGATGGGAAAGCAAAGGCTGATCAGATCTGAAGGAAAGGCTATTTGCTGGAGGAAAACCTGATGGGCTTGAGCTTCGGGCTGTCCTAACCCATTTCTCATCTCTTTACTACACTTAAGAAAGGTGATTTTGGAATGGAAATGAGAAGGTTTGCTCAGGTAAGTGTCATTTGAAAAATGTGTTGCTTCTGTCCTTCATGACTCACTTGTGATTTCATCTGCTTTCAGCTGATTGAAGACAAAGGCAAGAAGGGCCTTAGTGTGTCCTCCTAGTGTCATGGTCACTTTTTGACCTCCCACTTGTGAAAGTACAGCCATCAAGCTGTGTGCCCCTGTGCTTCTCATCTACCATACATCAGCGGGGAATCAGTGCAGCATGTAAAATGTAAGTCCCTAAAATCAACCAAGGTGATTGAGATTTAAACAATAATTGCCTTACTCCTGAACGTTCACTTTTTCATCTGTAGGATGGGGATAACCAAAGTATTTACTTTAAAGGCTTATTGTGATAAAGGGATAATATGTTATCTGCTGTAAGAAAAGTACTTAACAGAAGTACTTAATGAATATTAACTGTCATCATTGTTAATGTTTTACATAATTTTATTGTCTGTTACAACTTGAGTATTATTTCTCAAAATATATGAAGCACACCAGGGAGATTGGAATATTCTTCAATTTCCCTTTTGTTAAAGAATATCACTAATTTTGTTCACCATAAGACTACACTAAGTCTAAAAATCAGTTAATGAGTATAATAAGAAAGACGAAGTTGACATCAATGTGTAACATGGGTAGGACTGTAGAGAAGATGAAGATAGATTTATTAGGGCAGCCTGAGGTTTTTTTTTTTTTTTAATACTCTTTTTTTTTAAAAGGCAGAATGACTAGGAGGAAAAGAGAGATCTTCTGGCTGCTGGTTCACTCTCCAAATGGTTGCAGTGGTTGGGGATGAGCAAGGCCAAAACCAGGAAGCTGGAAATTCATCTGGGTCTCCCACATGGGTGGAATCTTACAAAACTGGCCCCGATGTGTTAACAGGGAGCTGAATCTGAAGCAAAGCAGCCAGGACTCGAACCAGCACTCCAGTATGGGATACAGGCTTTATAAGCAATGCCTTAAACCTACTGCACCACAACACCAGCCCCAGGACATTCTTGTTGTTTATTTTAGAAGCAGCAATAGGGATGGAAAGGGAAATGGGGATGAATATAAAAGTTACTGAGTAGCTAAGGCTAGGATAACTGGATTGGGGCCAGGGGGGATCCAAAATGAATGCAACTTTGAACTCAGGTCATGAGTGAGGTCGACAGGCCAAAAGGGTATATGCTGAGTATCAGAAAAGGAGCAGGCTAAGAAGTAAATCTGATGTATTTCATATTGTATACATCAAATTTGATAATCAGCACATGCATGTATTATCCAAAGCATGGGGAAGAAGTGAGGCTATGGGAATGCAGTGTCATGTAAGAATAATGTGGAGAAAAGCAGAAAACATCAGTTACAACCTTAGAGAAGACCCACATTTGGGATGGAATGAAAGTGCTTATGAAGCTTGAGATGGTGTATTTGCCAAAGAAATGATGGAGTCCCAGAGAGTGTTGGGTCAATGGATTTAAGGAAAGCTTATTAAGGGGTCTACACTGTGGCATAGTGAGTTAAAGCTGCCACCTGCAGTGACAGCATCCCATGTGGGTGTTGGTTCAAGTCCTAGCTGCTCCACTTCCAATCCAGTTCTCTGCTATGGCCTGGGAAAACAGTGGAAGATGATTGAAGTCCTTGGGCCCCTGCACCAGCGTGGGAGACTTGGAAGGAGCTCCTGGCTCCTGGCTTTGGATCCTTCCAGATCCGGCCATTATGGCCATTTGGGGAGTGAGCCTGTAGATGGAAGATACATCTCTCTCTCTCTCTCTCTCTCTCTCTCTCTCTCTCTCTCTGTGTGTGTGTGTGTCTCCCTCTCTCCCTCTCCCTCTCCCTCTCCCTCTCCCTCTCTCACATTCTCTCCCTCTCCCTCCGTCTGCCTCTCTGTAACTCTGCCTTTTAAACAAATAAATAAATCTTTAAAAGAAAAGCGTATGAAAATGGAAGAACATTAAGTACTACAGAGCTATAAAGGGATTTGTGAGCCAAGAAAGGAAAAACTGTTGAAATTCACTTATTGTGACATTGATGGAAGAAAGACGGTGGCCACTGTAAAGGGCATGTGTCTTAAGATGGGAACGGTAACTTCTTAGCCTTGTTTTACTAAATGGGTAATAAGCAGATAATACTAGTGCCTGTTTGTAGGGCTATTGTGTAGACAGATGGAATCATTCATGTTACTATCTATCAGAATGTGTTTGTATTTCAGGTTATTTGACCTGCCATTAAACAAAGAAGAAGAAAGAGTATGGTTTTCTGTAGACTCTCAAATTGTTGGCATTATGTTTCTTTGTATGTGAAATGTGGCATGGGTCCACATTGTTGCATGTGGCAGAGGGAGAAAGACTCCAATAAAGACACTGCATGACACACACATGCATTCACAGAAATGCAGACACACACATAGCTCCTTTCTAGAGTGTCAAAGCTTTCCCAAGCCCCTGTTTGACCCAGTTCAATCACTTCTCCCTTGGTGACTCGTACACCTAAAAATAAGTATCAGATGAGCGAGATGCGCCGGCCACAGTGGCCATTGGAGGGTGAACCAATGGCAAAAAGGAAGACCTTTCTCTCTGTCTCTCTCTCTCTCTCACTATCCACTCTGGCTCTCAAAAAAAAAAAAGTATCAGATGAACATTACTGATGCCTCTCATTCAGGCTATTCAAGTGCATTTCCTACATTGAGATTATGACAGAGGGTCTACGAGTTTTAATAAAATGCTTTAATTCACATTTGTTTCTGTATTCCCCTTCCCTGCAGAATCAACATTGTAGGAATGAAAAATATTTTAAAAACAGAACCTAAATTATGAGAAATTAGTGAACGGAAACCTACTGGTAAGTTTTGAGTTAGCTTTTTGTTTTCGATGCAGTAAATAATTGAAACCAAACCACACACCACATCCTGCTCAGGGTGGCATATGATACCAGCAGTGTATGTGTGAATTGACAATGTACAAATTCTTTTCAAATCCATTTCCTCATTACCTCCTGGCCAGCAAATCTGTAAGGGGTGTGATAGCCAGCCCTTCAGGACATGCATCTCCTGCCCCCCACGATTCCCAGGGGTTCACATACAACAGCTCATAGACTGTGCTACGAGGAGTCGGTTCTGATGCTGCACTTGTTTTGCAGAAGCAGAGGCACCGAGAATTCTCGATTCTTGCCTGATGTCACTCAGCTAAGAGGTTGGGGAGCCGCGATTCAGACCCTGGTGTCTAGCTTCACAGTCTGTGCCCCACTGCTTTGCCCGGCAGCCTCTCTGAAGTAATGGCACTGTGCCTTCACAGGACACCTGCCCGTGTAAATGAAGACACAGAGCTGGGGATAGCGTCTGCCTTAGGAATGTGGATTTGGGGTATGTTTAGTGGGGGCATATTTCCCGACAGTTTTAAAAGCAGATAGGATTGCCTTCTTACAGATGCGAGAACCTAAGGCTAGAAGAAGTTTATGTCTTTTTAGATTTGCTTCATTATTTATAATCATTTTTATAGTTATGATCTTTTAAAAACAATCTCTACTGAAATATTTTAATTAGGAAAACATAGTAATGCTAATTGCAGCTGTTAAAACCATGCAGACTGGAATCTCCTCCTCTGTCTGGTCTCCATTGCTACTCAATTGAAGTGAACAGTGTTATCCCAGACATGAATCTGTCATAACCATCATCAAGGAAAATACCAAAACATAAAGGAACACACACACATTAGCAGTGTGGGAAAGAAATGTTGTTGGCATCATATGTAGCAGGAATTGAGCCTTTTTATATAGATTCCTCTTAACTTGCTGGTGTAATTTAACAACAGGTCATGGGAAATGACTGTGGTTTCATGTCTTTAACATGTAATGCTTTAATCCATTTTGAATACATTTGGGCATCTGTGTAAAGCAAGGCTGTCCTTTCCCAAATACCCAAATTGCCCATCTTGCTCCTGCTCCATCGCCTAAATTCTGGGCCAATAACGCATTGAGTTCATTGTCATTGCCATTGAATTCCCCTTGGAATTCATTAAGGTATATTCTTTCCTTGTCCCTTCCTCTTTTCTTCTCCCTGATCTTGCAGATGGATTTAACATTTGTTTGCTAACTCCCCCTAAAGGGGTTCCATTGAGATGTCAAAAACATTTTGAAACTCAAAATTAATTTAAAAAAATTGTCCTTTTAATTATAAGTTTCCCTTTTAGGAAAATTCCTGGAATAAGCATCATCTTACTCAAGTCTTCTCTCATATTCTGCAGTAAATTTTAGTTGCATTTTTATGTTTTTTTTTTTGACAGGCAGAGTTAGACAGAGAGAGAGAGAGAGAGAGAGGTCTTCCTTCTGTTGGTTCACCCCCCAAATGGCCGTTATGGCCGGTGAGCTTTAGCTGGCACACTGCACCGATCCAAAGCCAGGAGCCAGGTGCTTCCTCCTGGTCTCCCATGAGGTGCAGGGCCCAAGCACTTGGGCCATCCTCCTCTGCCTTTCCAGGCTGCAGCAGAGAGCTGGACTGGAAGAAGAGCAACTGGGAAAGAATCCAGCGTCCCAACCGGGACTAGAACTCTGGGTGCCGGCACTGCAGGCGGAGGATTAGCCAAGTGAGCCGCGGCGCCAGCCTAGTTGCATTTTTCATACCATTCATGAACAATCATCACTGAAAAGCTCATTGTAGGCATTTTAGGTTTTATCAGTGTCACAAACAGCTTATTTTTTCCCATTCTTTTTTCTGATGGATGTTTGCTGGGCTGTCATTGAAACATTGATTTCTATAGAGCTTTTCTTTTTATTGCACTTAACAAATATCTATATACCATTTTCTTTGTTCCAGACATGTTACATGTTTTGGTAAATACTGTATTAAAACTTCTGTGTTTTTGCTGCTGTATCATCAAGGTCTAAAACAGACAATGCCATTTGTGTTTTAGAGGTAGTTCTGCATTAGAAGCACATCACGCAGTGCTAGATACTGCCAGAGAGAACGAGAAGATCCCTTGCTTTGGGGCCTTTCCTCTCTGGACAGTAATTTAGAATATTCAGCTCTGTTCTGGCATCTGAATCTTCGGGTAAACAGGTTGATAAGACTTTGCTGCTAAGTGGCCCAGGTTTGCCTGAGCAGCCACGTGGAAGCCACTATCCAAGGCTCATTTTGGTGAACTGTTTGGCAATGTAATCAGAGGGTTATAGCCGGCTAGTTAGCAGGTTGACTCACAGCTCGAATCCTGATGGTTCCAAATGGGAAGTGGAAACCTGTTTGTGAGTCACAGTGCTGGAGAGATCACCATCCTTTTTACTCTTGGGGCTGACTGATGGTTTCCTCATTTCCTCCAAAGCTGCCCCTTACTGAGCTGGAACAATGGCATCGGTTTCAAATGTTTGCTGATGATGAAATGAGGAAGTTCCTGTGTAATCAATCACCTGGTGCCGTGCTGGCCTTCACAGGACACAGCTGAGTGCCCACACGTGTCTACCTCAGAGCATGGCTGCAGCTCTTGCTTAAAACACTGTTGTACTTTGCAGGCCAAAGACAAACACTCTCTCCTCATCTAACACTTCTGTGTTGACACCTGTCACAAGTTCTAAGGGTTGCATGAACAGCAAATCGGTACAAATCACCGACTGCATCATTCGGTTGCCTGTGTATAAAGTGACACTGGGCTGTGGTACCCTCAGAACTTCCTTCATTGATATATTTCTGTTCCTCTGACCCTCAGCCTGTGAGCCCAGGCTGCCTTGGGCTAATTATTCAAACTTTAAAATGCCAGTTGGTGCCTGGCGTGGTAAGTCTTCCTTAGTCGCACTGTTGGGGATTGGATCAGAATATGCCCTTCTGAGTGAATATAATGCCACTTGGTCAAACTCAGGAGGAAAAAATTCTGTGAGGATTTAAAAAATGCGAGGTATATCGAATTTTACATTTTATATATTGTGCATATTGAATATATACACTTTAAAATGTGTAATACATATTGAATTTTGCAAAAAAATATGCATAAGTATCAAATGTTCTATCTGGCGTAATGGAAACATATATGAAGAGTCTTCAAAAAGTTCATGGAAATTGCATATTATGAAAAATCTATGCATGAATTTCAAAACTTTCTGCACCAAATTAAACTGATGTTTTAATTCCATTTTTTGAAGTAAGTACCTTTTATCTCTTCAGTGCAGTCTCCTTTCATGTGCCTTATGAAATGATCATGATTTCTCCTGGGCTGTTGGAACTATCTTACAGGTTTTTAAAGAATCTTAGTATGTTTATTTTTGTGCATTTTCTTCCCTTTTCGTTTCATCAGTGACTTCTTTGTGTGTCTATCATCTGTGTACCTATCTATGTTCTTTCTGCCTACCACTTTTGCCTGTCTTAGATTTCATAGTTTTTCATTTGTTATCTTGGGATTTCTAATTGGATAAAACATAATCCATGCATTTCCATAGCATCATTAAGAGTAGATGAATAATGTACATCAAGTAAAAGAAAACACAGCTTCATACACACTCCGTGCACATGCCCATATAGGAGGACTCAGGAGAGTGCTTTTTCTGAGTACTCCCTCCCAAATGAAACCCCTAATGCCCTGGAAAACCTTTGCATATCGTGAATGGCCATACTCTCTGCAGGTGGTTCAAACCACAGCTGCAGAGAAGGGTCCTCTGCTACACTCACACCTCCAGGGAAAGGTGTGTGGGCTTAGATAGCAGAGCAACGTGTCTGCAGCCTTGGTCTGTAGAACTGGGATCGCGTGTGGGTAACATAACCCTTAGCATTCTGGGTCAGTCGCAGGTGAGTTCACTCTTGAGCTGTGCGGCAAGGGCAGTGGAGCAATGACCCCATCTGCTGCCTGGGCTGTTGGGAAGATCCAAGGGGAGAATCCTCAGAAGGTCACAGCACAGTGCCTACCTGGAATGAGCTCTCAGGAAGGCCTGTTCACATTGCAGGTAGCATTTGCTTCCTGAATATGTGAAAACTTTAAGTTGTAGAAGTTATGTGTAGTAGAGCAAGCAGATGACATGCATTTCCCTGTAGTTCTAAGATCAAAATGTTTTTATTAGGAGAGTTTCAGGTGCTCAGTTTTATGGAAGAAGGGGACAAAGGTATTTGAAGGGAGACTGAGCCCCTCTCCTGGTCATCCACTCCTTGAGGTTACCTTTAGGACTTCATTGTTGGAAGCTCTGAGACCATTCAGAAACTGATCACATAAATAGATGAAAGTCACTTAGAATGTGCATATGCACACCCACCACAAACCGCTCTCCTAGATCCTCTAAAATAAGTTTTCCTGGGTGCACAGCCACTGGTCTGCACTGCTCAGCTACCACTGAGACCCCTCTGTCAATAGCAGTGAAAAGTAACCTACAGAAGTTGTTCCTTTTAAAAACAGCCAAAAAAAAAAAAAAAAAAAACAACCAAAAAAACAAACAGCAAGTATGCTATTCGTTTCAACTTTTCTAATTTTTTTCTCACAGTATGCCCTGTGTTTCCAGATCAATAGGCTTATTTTGTGTTCCATTTTAAAATTCAACATTTTAAGCCATTTAAGCGTTGTGGGTAATTCTTAACTGTTTAAATTTTCTACAGGTATGTAATTTTTGTAACAACATTTAGTAATAGTGCTTGTTTCAACTCTGTGCATTCTTCTTTTTTTTTTTTGGTAAACTATTTATTTGAAACAGTTAGAAAGGGAGAAAGAAAGAGAGGGAGAGAGGGAGGGTGGAAGAGAGGGAGAGGGGAAGAGAAGGAGAGGGAGATCTTCTGTACACTGATTCACTCCCCTCAAAGTCTGCAACAGCCAGGGTTGAACCAGGCTGAAGCCGGAAACTTCATCTGGGTATCCCACATGGGTGGCAGGGAGCTAGGTACTTGGGTCATCTTCTGATGCTTTTCCCAGGCCATTAGCAGGTAGCTGGATCAGAAGTGGAATAGCCCAGGACTCAAACTGGTGCCTATATGGGGTACCAGCATCACAGGCTGCAGCTTGATTTGCTGTGCCACAACACAGGTTCCAACACCATCCATTCTTGAAGCAAGAAACCACATAGCTTTAATTTGATAGTTTTTCAATTCCATTTTGATATCCAGTATGAGGAATGTCATTACTATTTAATTTCATTTTGTGAATGAGTTCTGCAAGCTGAATTGATGAAATATACCTATTTAAATACGAATTTATTTTAGACCAGTACTTCCTGGCCCCATCTCAAGAACTTGATAACCGTATGTGGCTAGTGTCTCCCTATTGGGTAAAGTGGGTGTAAAACATTGGTATTATTGCAGAAATCTCTCTTGGACACCACTGCCAGAGTCACGTATTTTGGGATTTTTAATGAAGTTTCCTTAAACTGCCAATGAAATGAAATTCAACATCTTGCCATACAGGGTCTTGTTATACAGAAATGTGGATCTAACCATTGGTTCAAGATTTTGTTAATATCCTTCAATAATGTTTTATTGGTTTATTTGCATAAGTTTCACATAATTCTTGATAACTTGGTTTTGTTACTCAAAGAGCAAGTATTATCTGGTTTTTAGAGATGGATAACTTTGAGACTTGGGGAAATCAAGGGACTTATTAAGAGCATGCAATTGAGTTAATATTTGTTTACTCTGTATTTTTATTGACATTTTATTTATGAAAGCAGTTGCTATTGTGGACATCCCTTCAGTGGGAGGTTTTCATGTTTTAAAGGTCAAATTTTGATCCTCTGCAAAAATGTTTTTTGATTTTTTTTCGGAAGTGTAACTTTTGGTAGTTGTTTGTTTATTTTTAAAATGTTGGTGAGTTGCAAAGATAACTCATCCGCAAGCATCTGATGTTCTCAGTGTGGTCTCTTGATTCTGATCCTTTGATCTATGTCAATACTGGTTTCCCTGATAGGGTTTTTATGTGCTGTCATTTTACATGATGGTAATGTTTACTGTTACACAAAGAGTCAAACATCATACCCAGTCAGTTTGTATGCCACTTGGCTGGTGCCAAGATCATTCTCACATATTGCATCTCTTTGTTCTTTATTTTAATTCTGTGTGATGGAAGTCATAATTTTATATATATGACAGAGCATGTTTTAGAGGAGGTAAAGATTAAGTAAAATAATCAGTAAAAATGCCACGAAGTCCTGAAGTTGATGAAAGCATTCAGTAAATGGTAATTGTTAGAGTAGGCATTGGCATCTTTTTTAGAGATGGGAATCCAGAGAGTTGTAAAGGATAAGAGATGTTTTAAAAACATAGTGAGTTACATTGGTTTTTTAAATTTTTTTTTTACTTTGTCTCTTGACTTTTTGTATACAAATGATAAAAAAAAATTAGTTGCTAAAGTGTTAGATGAAAGAAACTTTTGGGAAAAAATGTTTCTGTATCACCATTTCTTCCACTCTGGAACTCTTTAACACTCCTGACTTAAACACAGGGAAAATCCAAAACCATTTTCATATCCTTTTCAGGCTGAAAAAAAAAATTGATACCCACAGATGTGTATATATATACCCCTATATCTAGCTCTGTTTCTTTAAATTTATTTTATTTGCAAGACAGAGCTACAGAGAGAGGTAGAGACAGAGAGAGAGGTCTTCCATCTGCTGGTTCACTCCCCAGATGGCCGCAATGTCCAGACTGTGCCGATCCAAAGCCAGGAGCCAGGAGTCTCTTCTGGGTCTCCCACAAGGGTGCAGGGGCCCAAGCACTTGGGCCATCTTCTGCTGCTTTCCCAGGCCATAGCAAAGAGCTGGATCAGAAGAGGAGCAGCCGGTACTAGAACCGGCACCCATATGGGATGCTGGTGCTTCAGACCAGGGCTTTAAGCTGCTGCACCACAGCGCTGGCCACCCTAGCTCTATTTCTATATATGTGTATTGTCAGTCTTTCTCTGTAAGTAAGATCATGCTAAATAGATTATTCTGCAACAATGTTTTTCTCACAATACATCACTGGCATGCCTTTAAATAAAGTTTTTAAAGGAATTATATTTCAAAATTTATCTTTTGGAATTATCTCATTTCAGTGAATTTTGGTGTATAGAATAGAATGAAGCTTTAACTGGATTAGTCAGTTAAAAATCTCAGATATTCCGTTTCATTGGATTGCAAATCTTCAGTGAGATATCATTTATCCTTGTGATGCTTCCACACTGTTTCCATTTGTTGATGAAATCAGCAAATGTTTTCAGGTGCTGCACACACATGAAGAAAGCAGCTGATGGTTCTTTTAGTAGCACGAGGTAGACAGTAAATACACCAGTGACCAATAGTATCAGTACTTTAACAACGAAATGGCAGCATCCATGTAGAGAGTGAGGGGAAGGGCTGAGTGAAGAGTTCCATTGGTAAGGTGCCATTTTAGAAGGGACTCAGAGAAAGTGAAGGAGCAAGTCTTTCAGCTGTCTGGAGGCAAAGCATTTCAAGCTGATAGAGAAGTACCTGATAATTTCTTGCATGGAAGGGTGTCCTGCAGTTTTCACGGAAGAGAGGAGAGCAGTAGAAGAGGTGAGGGTAGTAGAGGATATAGGATGGATTTAAAAGGAAGGGGGTGC
Organism: Lepus europaeus; assembly: GCF_033115175.1. Taxonomy (NCBI): domain Eukaryota; kingdom Metazoa; phylum Chordata; class Mammalia; order Lagomorpha; family Leporidae; genus Lepus; species Lepus europaeus. The sequence continues at coordinate 8,909,330 of NC_084850.1, forward strand.
TAGCAGATCATTGAAGTCCTCTTCTAAGGCAAGGATTTGCTTACATTTTTGTCTTGAATGATACAAGAAGCTACTGAAGGATTTTGAGCCAAGTATTAGAATTGTCTGATTAATGCTTTCAAATGATAACTCTGGTGAGTGTACCTGGTAGGTGAATGGAATATAGTTTTGAAATAGGTTATAATGGAAACAAATGCCAGCTGGGTTGGTGGTTTTCTTCTAGATTTTGGCCTGGTGCTTCCTTGTTAGGTCTTTGAGATTTTCTTTCTTTTTCTTTTCTTTTTTGTTTAAATGTATTTATTTGAAAGACAAGAGTTACAGAGAGAAAAGGAGAGGCAAAGAGAGACAGAGATCTTCCATTCACTGGTTCACTCTGTAAGTGGCCATTATGGGCTGGGCCAGACAGAAGCCAGGAGTCAGGAATTTGAGGTTTCCCACGTGGGTGCAGAGGCCTGAGGACTTGGGTCATCTTCCACTGCTTTCCCAGGTTCACCAGCAGGGGGCTGGATCAGAACTGGAGCAGCCTGGACTCAAACCAGCACCCAGTTGGGATGCTGGGATTGCAGGCAGCAGCTTAACAGGCTGCACCACAGCACTGGCTCCAGGTCTTTGAGATGTTTAAGAGGAACTGTAGAATGTATGTTAATTAGCTTACTGAGTGTCCAAAGCAGGAATGTTGGTCTGAATGAACTTTTCCCCATTTCAAGGTCAGTAGTTCCTGATTTTTTTTATTAGTATTTATGTATTTGAAAGTTACACAGAGATATGAGGAGAGGCAGAGAGAGAAAGAGAGGTCTTCCATCCACAAATTCACTCCCCAGTTGGCCTCAGTGGCCGGATCTGTGCCAATCCGAAGCCAGGAGCCAGGAGCTTCTTCCTGGTCTCCCACATGGGTGCAGGAGCCCAAGGATTTGGGCCATCCTGCACTGCCTTCCCAGGCCATAGCAAAGAGCTGGATTGGAAGTGGAACAGCCGAGGCTCCCAACTGGGGCCTATATGGATGTTGGCACTTCAGGCAGCAGCTTTACCTGCTACAACACAGTGCCGGCCCCCTGATCATGTTTTTATGATAATCATTGCTGGTACTAAGAGAAGCTTTTTGATTTTTTTTTTAGATATTTTTTTAACTTTTATTTAATGAATATAAATTTACAGTGTACAGCTTATGGATTACAATGGCTTCCCCCTCCCATAACTTCCCTCCTACCCGCAACCCTCCCCTCTCCCGCTCCCTCTCCTCTTCCATTTGCATCAAGATTCATTTTCAATTCTCTTTATATACAGAAGATCAATTTAGTATAAAGATTTCAACAGTTTGCACCCACATAGCAACACAAAGTGAAACATACTGTTTGAGTACTAGTCATAGCATTAAATCAAAATGTACAGCACATTAAGGACAGAGATCCCACATGAGGAGCAAGTGCACAGTGGCTCCTGTTGTTGACCCAACAAATTGACACTCTAGTTTATGGCGCCAGTAACCACCCTAGGCTGTCGTCATGAGTTGCCAAGGCTATGGAAGCCTTCCTAGTTTGCCGACTCTGATCATATTTAGACAAGGTCATAAAAGAAAGAGTGAGGATAGTAACCAATGATCCTAAGAGTGGCATTTACCAGGTTGGAACAATTATACAGCATTAAGTGGGGAAGAGGACCATCAGTACACAAAGGTTGGGAGTAGAGCCATTGGTGGTAGAGTAGAGGTTATGATTACAAAGGAATGAGGCCCAAGTATGCTAGACAGAGTCTAGAAAAAAGGACAGAGTCATTATTAGAGGAGCTAAGAAAGGTGCTGTCTAAGCTACAATTAAGTTTTCTGATTGAGAGGCAAATAGAACCTGACAGAAGGGGCTTGATAATAATCTGGTGGGCTTTAGGCCTTGTAAGTTAAGAGGCCCAGACCTATCTATCTCTTCACGTAGGGTACATCCTAAGGGAGGTGTGAACCTCCTAGGGGAAGGCACTCTGTTGACTTTCATTACTTGGCTGGCCTAGGAGGAGAGCTGGCCAGGTAAAGGCAGGGGGCATCTCTAACAAGAAATTTACAGTTCTGCCTGCAATGTTGCTGACCCTACTTGGCTGTCCCCACAGCTGCAGTGGTCACTTTGGAAGTTGGGCTGAGTGAAGGGCTTTTCAGCTTAGAGCCATTAAGATCTGTGGCTCTGACCTGGGCATCCTTCGACTCCAGGGCAGGTCCATTTCCAGTGATCCAACTCTTGGCAGAGCTGCCAGGGCTTTTCACAAGCTGACTTCTGCTGAAGCCCAGGCTTACCACTTTGAAAGCCACTGCAGTGGACTGGCCTGTTGGGTCTCCTTGAGGGCAGATCACTGTACAGATCAGCCATTAATAGGCCTGCCACCCCTTGCTTCTGATGCCTAGCTTTCTTTTCCTCCTGGTTTGTGTTAAAGCAGACCAGAGGATGCAAGTCAAGGGAGTGCCCAAGTCCCATCTCTAATCTTCGGTGGCCTGAACTACAAGTCTGTAGTCACAGGCATGTTCTGTAGTAGTTTTTCTAAGGTAGACAATGCCCATGAGGAAAATTATATTCTCACTTTAAAACTTTCTTTCCCTTTGGTCTGAAAGGGAGGTTTTTTCTACTCACTGTATACTTAGCTGATTGCGAGGTGAATCTAGCTATGAGATTATTATTTAAGTTCTTATTTTGGCTATGCTATTACAGAAAAATGTTAGCTATCTCTTTTATAAGGTCTAAAGATTAAATTGTGTGTCCTACAGATTCCTTCATAATAGAATTAGTTTCCTACCTTGAAGAGAATAGAGAAATGAAAGAACAAGTTGGGCTTAGAATAGAGAAATGAGGGAGCAAGTCCTAGATCGCTTGCTGACAATAGCAATATCACATGAATACTTAGCAAACAGTTTCAACCATTAGATAACAACTTAAGAAAACATTTACCAGAAGGTCCATTGCCTTCTATAAATTTTAAGAATCATGTATTTGAAAACACCTCTTAAATATCTAACATGGTGTAGTTTGTTTAACCAGTAAACTTAAGCACAACCATCTAAAATGTTTTTAGTTTCTTTCTACCAACAAGTTTAAAACATATGATACACAGATTCAGGTCACACAAATTAAAATGTATCTTTGATTGATTTTAGCAGTTTAAATTTATGGACAATCTTATCTATAAGACATTTAAAATAAAACTCTTAATAAAATTTCCCCATGTGGACATACAATATGTACACACATATAACATAGCATAGTAGACCAATATAGCAATTTTAATAATAGCTTTTAAAATCTTTAACTCTTTTTGTAGATTGCCAATTGATTTCAATTGCTTTTTGTTTTTAGTAACTTCAGTTAACCATACTTTCTCTCAGTTGGTACTGTTAATACATTATTGGCTTCATCTGTTTACAGAGCCATCCCAAAGTACTGAATACAATAGAAGTGGCTGGAAAAAGTCCATAGGAACCTATAGGAGGACAGCTAAACACAGAACCAACAACGCTTTAGTTTTATGAGCAGCACATCATATATAACTGTGGATGACAGAAGACTTTAAGTCGCCATGTTTAAAATTATAAACTCATCAATCAACAAGAGTCACTTGCTTACTTCACAGTATTTTTGAAAGCACCTATAGGATTTTACAAGTATTTAACCCTTTCGGCCTCTGGGGCTTTCTCATTAAGATAACTATCATGTCTAGTAACACAAGGTCATTAGACTTTTTAATTCTCAAACATTTGTGTTAATAGCATTTTCCATTATAGAAACTTAAAGTTTGGTACCACATCACATCTTGACAGTACTTCTAATATAATCCAAATGGCCTGATTAGTTGGTGTCTCTATAAGATGAGAGACATAGGTCCTTCGATTTTTCAGTTGGGCACAAACTGGAAAAACCAAAGTCCAGGATTTACTGGAAATTTTAGAGTCCAGATTGTTTGAAACTTTGATTTTTTTGAATGCCTGTCAAGAATGCCAAGAAGGCTCAAAATCCAAAATATCTGGTTGAAATAAGATTCCTTAAAATCATGACATAACATAGACCAAATTTGATCATTGTTACAGGTGATTATTCAAATCTTTGAAAATAAGCACATATTTAAATAACCCATAGCTCTTAATAAAAATTCAGCTGTTTTTGAACAATTAGAATTTAACAGACATCAAGAGAACATAATAGATTACTTTAACCCATTGCTTTAACAGAGCATCAGAGTTTAATTCTATGTCAAAGAGAAATTGAGCTTCCTGTGATCTTTTGCTGTGAGGTTTCCTTCCTTTACCTTCTTTCATATTGGTGACCGTGTTTCTGTGTTTCTGTGTGTAACACATCTTTAAGCATCTTTTGCAGGGCAGGATGAGTGGCAACAAATTCTTTCAGTTTCTGTTTGCTATGAAAAGTCTTAATTTCACCTTCATTCACAAATGAGAGCTTTGCAGGATATAATATTCTGGGCTGGCAGTTTTTCTCTCTTAGTACCTGGGCTATGTCTCGCCATTCCCTTCTAGCTTGTAGGGTTTCTGATGAGAATTCTGCTGTGAGTCTGATTGGAGATCCTCTGAGAGTAATCTGACGTTTCTCTCTTGCACATTTTAGGATCTGTTCTTTATGTTTCACTGTGGTGAGTTTGATTACGACGTGTCGTGGTGAGGATCTCTTTTGGTCATGTTTATGAGGGGTTCTGTAAGCTTCCTGTACTAAGATGTCTCTGTCCTTCTCCAAACCTGGGAAATTTTCTGCTAGTATCTCACTGAAAATGCCTTCTAATCCTTTCTCCCTCTCTATGCCTTCAGGAACTCCTAGAACCCGAATGTTGGGTTTTTTAATAGTATCCTGTAGATTCCCGACAATATTTTTTAGATTTCTAATTTCTTCTTCTTTTCTTTGCTTTGCCTGTTTCCTTTCCTGTTCTCTGTCTTCTAAGTCTGATATTCTCTCTTCTGCTTCGCCCATTCTGTGTTTAAGGCTCTCTAATGTGTTTGTCATTTGATCTATTGAATTCTTCATTTCATTATGATTTCTCGTCACTATCAGTTTCTTGTTCTACTAGTTGTTTCATTTCATTTTGATTCCTCCTTAATATTTCATTTTCACTGGAGAAATTTTCTGTCTTGTCCAGTTAGGATTTCTTTAGTTCAAGAATTTGTTTTTGAGAACTTCTTAATGTTCTTATATCAATTTTTTGAGATCTGCTTCGTGCACTTCCTCTATCTCTTCATCTTCATAATCTTGCATTGGCGTGTCTTGTTCACTTGGGGGCATCATAGTGTCTTCCATGCTCTTGTTACCTCGGCTTCTATGTTTGTTGTTTGGCATGTTGGAGATATTTGGTTTCTTCACTGTGGTGTTTTTTCTTGTTACACTATGGCTCTATATTAAGTGGACTGTCTGCTTTCGCTGGAGCCTTAGAGGCTTGAGATGAGTGTGGACTGAGAGCTGTGTTTGGTTCCTCAGGGTTGAGGGTGTGTCAAAGATGACACTCCCAGGTTAGGTGTGGTAAATCTCTCTTTCTTTCTTTTTTTGATTCAAAAGGGAAGTAATTCCGCACAGCTGAACGTAATTGGAGGTAGTTAGCTGGCAAATGATATACCCACAGGAGCCAGAGATTGGAAGCTCTTTCCCAAGGACCACACAGGGAATCTCTGCTGCCCTCAGTGTGGGCTCCAATTCTCCTGCAGTCTCCCACTGGGTTGTCAAGGTAGATGCTAATCTCCTGTTATTTCACCCCTCCCCCCAGAGTCAGGTTTTTCTGCTAGGCTCAGGGCCGGTGCAGACCTGAGTTTGCCTTGCTTATGACGTATGTCCAAAATGGCGCCTGCTCTTTGTCTTGCTTGCCTTTGAGGGGTGAGCGGAGAGAGAGGCACTCGTGTCCGTATCGGTCACTTTTATTTTTTTCCTCTCTCTCTTCTAGTTAGCCTGGTGAACTTTTCCCCATGGAGTTTCAAGCCTCGTTCCCTCTAGTCTCCTCTTTCCGCTTGCCCGCTGGTGTCTCGGACTATTGAGGTTCGGCTCACCTCGCGTTCCAGCGCTGGTGTGTTGAGTGTGCCGCTGGTGTCCTGAACTTGGGCTCCCACGCTCTCCACGCAGGTCCACAGTGAATCACTAGTTCCAGAAGAGTTTCCTCTGCTGTTTCATCCCCTACTCTTCCTTGACCCTGCAGTATCTCCACTTTTATTAACCTATCTCTCGCCCGGACTAATAGTGTGCTCCCTGCCTATTCAGCCATCTTGCCGCTCTTACATTTAGCTTTTTGATTTTGTATATGTCTTATTTGCCCACCCGATTTTGTGTGTGTGTGTGTTAGAGTGTGTGTGTATTTAGTAATAGATATGTTTGTGAGGCATTGCAAAACTGCAGGCAAACTCCAGACCTCATTTTGATAGGATGAGTTAGAGGCCCTCTTGATATCAGGACCAAGGCCTCAGTATTCGTCTACATCTGCATTTTAGAGGCAGGATGCCCACTTCTATTTAAGGATCTAAGCTCTTTCTGGTCATTGTTTTAAGATGATACTGTTACCAATTTATGAAAGCCTGCTCACCCTTAGACTCTCAAGAGAGTTTCAGGTCCTTTTTTATTGAATATTTATTTATATAAATGCAACGAATTTCATCTATTTCATATGTACAGTTTTATGAACATGATGATACTTCCTACCCTACCATTCTTCTCTCCCAAACTGCCACTCATCCTCCTCCTTCCTTTCTTATTTTTCTTTAAATTTTTTGCAATGACATTCTTTCAGTTTACATTGTAATAATAAGCAAACCATGAGATTAATGTTATCCCGCAAGATAGGTAAGTAGGGTCCAGTGCTGTGGCATAGTAGGTTAAGTCTCAGACTGCAGCGTTGGCATCCCATATAGGCAATGATTCGGGTCCCTGCTGCTCTTCTTCCAATTCAGATTCCTTCTGATGGCCTGGGAATGCAGTGGAAGATGGCCCAAGTGCTTGACCCCTGCACCTATGTGGGAGACCCGGAAGAAGCTCCTGGTTCCTGGCTTCGGATCAGCCCAGCTCCGGCCATTGTGGCCATTTGGAGAATGAATTTGCTGATGAAAGATCTCTTTCTCTCTCTGTTTCTCCCTCTCTGTCTGTAACTCTGCCTCTCAAATAAATAATACATCTTTAGAAAATAGATAGGTAAGAAGTCTATAGGTCAGAAATGTATGTATTATGTTGAATGGGAAATCCAAGGGCGAGATACTGACATTGTGCCTGTGACAGTTTGCAGATTATCAAAAAATTTTTTGTATATTGTCTTATTTAATGCTAAAGACAATTCTGTGACGTAAAATCTTGATACTTGTATCAAGAGGTGGTTGTGAGTACAGAGAGTACTGAGCAACCTGCATATCCCTGAGAACACTTTCAGTGAATAACAATGACTTTATTATAGTTTTGTAGTTGCTATTAAAAAGAGATTTAAAGGTAATAAAATGAACAGCCTGTAGAAGTTACATATCTTTTATATGGTTTCACAGAAAATAACTAGTTAAAGTTTACATTTATTTAAAAATCTGTTGATGTTTCACAAACAATAGCAGAAGCATATTCTTAGCCTGTTGACAAACATATTTAGCAAAAATTAATCACAATATACAATTCCATTGTGTGTATATACTATATTTTCTTTATTCATTCATTTGATGATGGACACCTTGGTTCATTCTAGGACAACGTGGTTGATTTTGAAGTTTGGCTGTTGTGAACAGTGCTGCTGTAAACATGGTGGTGCAGATACCTCTTTGATACACTGTGTTCAAATCTTTTGGCTATATACCCAGTAGTGGGATTGCTAGATCATATGGCACGTCTATTTATAGCTTTTTAAGAAATCTTCGTATTATTTTCCATGATGGCTGCAATAATTTATGTTCCCACCAACACTGTATAAGTGTTCCCCTTTCTCTACATCCTTGCCAGCAATTTTTAATCTCTGTGTTTTGGATTTTAGCCATTTTTAGAGGACTGTGGTGATATCTAATTGTGGGTTACATTTCCTTGTTGGCTAGTGATATTGAGGATTTTTTCATATATTTATTGATCATTTTTATTTCTTTTTGTTGATTTTTTTAAGTAGCTGATATATTCAGGATATTAATCCTTTGTCAGAAAAGTGGTTTGCAGATATTTTTTCCCATTCTGTTGGTTGTCAGTCGTCACCCATACCAGTGTCTTAGAGTATTTCACTATGTTTTCTTCCAACAACTTCATAGTCTGAGGTCTTATTTAGGTCTTTAATCCCTCTTGGGTTGATTTTTATGTATGGTCAGATTTGATTTATGGATCTGATTTCATTCTTCTACGTATAGATAGATAGATAGAAAGATATAAATATCCAGTTTTACCAGAACCATTTGTTCAAGAGATTATCCTTAACTCCATTTAATGGTCTGAGAATTTTGTCAAAGAATAGTTGGCTGTATCTTTATGGATTATTTTCTTGGCTCTCTGTTCTATTCCATGCTCTATGTATCAGTTTTTATACCAGCACTATTCTGTTTTAATTACTATAGCTTTGTAGTATTAATTGAAGTCAGATATCATGCCTCCAGTCATGCCTCCAGCTTAATTTCTCTTGTTCAGGGTTGCTTTGACTATTCAGGGTCTTCTATGATTCCATAGGAATTTTAGGATAGCTTTTCCTAGTTCTATAAATAATGTCATTAGTCTTTTGATAGGGATTACAATGAATTTATAGATTGCTTTAGGTAGTATTGACGTTTTAATGATATTGATTCTTCTGATTCATGAGAAGGGAGTATCTTTATTTTTGTATCCCTGATGATTTCTTTCATCATTGTTTTACTAATTTCTATTGTAGAGATATTTCACTTCTTTGGTTAAATTTATTCATAAATATTTGGTCTTTTTGTGGCCAATGTGAATGGGATTTCTTTCTTCATTTCTCTTTCTGTGAGTTCATCATTAACATATAAGAAAGCTACCATTTGTTTTGTCTGTTTATTTTGTAACCTACAACTTCACTGAATTGGTTTATCAATGCTAACAACTTTTTGGTGGACTGTTTAGATTTTTCCATGTACAATACCAATGCAATATGCAATACAGTACCATGCAAACATGGATAATTTTTTTAATTTTTATTTAATGAATATAAATTTCCAAAGTACAGCTTATGGATTACAATGATTTTTCCCCCCATAACTTCCCTCCCACCTGCAACCCTCCCCTTTCGTGCTCCCTCTCTCCATCCATTCACATCAAGATTCATTTTCAATTATCTTTATATACAGAAGATCAATTTAGTATATATTAAGTAAAGATTTCAACAGTTTGCACCCACACAGAAACGCAAAGTGAAAAATACTGTTTGAGTACTAGTTATAGCATTAACACACAATGTACAGCACTTTAAGGACAGAGATCCTACATGAGGAGTAAGTGCACAGTGACTCCTGTTGTTGACTTAACAAATTGACACTCTTATTTATGGCGTCAGTAATCACCCTAGGCTCTTGTCATAAGTTGCCAAGGCTATGGAAGCCTTTTGATTTTGCCAACTCTGATCATATTTAGACAAGGTCATAGTCAAAGTGGAGGTTCTCTCCTCTCTTCAGAGAAAGGTACCTCCTTCTTTCATGGCCCATTCTTTCCACTGGGATCTCACTCACAGAGATCTTTCATTTAGGTCATACATTTTTTTTTCCAGAGTATCTTGGCTTTCCATGCCTGAAATACTCTCATGGGCTTTTCAGCTGGATCCGAAGCCTTAAGGGCTGATTCTGAGGCCAGAGTTCTGTTTAGGACATCCACCATTCTATGAGTCTGCTGTGTATCCCGCTTCCCATGTTGGATCGTTCTCTCCCTTTTTTATTCCATCAGTTAGTATTAGCAGATACTAGTTTTGTTTATGTGATCCCTTTGACTCTTAATCCTATCATTGTGATCAATAGCGAACAGAAATTGATCACTTGGACTAGTGAGATGGCATTGGTACATGCCACGTAAACCTGGATAATTTGGCTTCCTCTTTTCCAATTTTTTTTTTTATTTTTGACAGGCAGAGTGGATAGTGAGAGAGAGAGACAGAGAGAAAGGTCTTCCTTTTGCCGTTGGTTCACCCTCCAATGGCAGCCGTGGCTGGTGTGCTGCGGCTGGCCACCACACTTATCTAAAGGCAGGAGCCAGGTGCTTATCCTGGTCTCCCATGGGGTGCAGGGCCCAAAGACCTGGGCCATCCTCCACTACACTCCCAGGCCACAGCAGAGAGCTGGCCTGGAAGAGGGGCAACCGGGACAGAATCCGGCGCCCTGTCCGGGACTAGAACCCGGTGTGCCGGCGCCACAAGGTGGAGGATTAGCCTATTGAGCCGTGGTGCTGGCCCCTCTTTTCCAATTTTGATGCCTTTCTTTCTCTTCCCTAATTGCTATTGCTAAAGCTTCTAGTACTATATTTATTTTTTGTACATTTAGATGTTGAAATTTTATTGAACAATTTATTCTATGAATGGAGTTTTCCCTACCATATATAGGCAATATAACATAATAAGGAACTTTCTGATGTTAGAATATATTTCTTATCTTATTATTAATCTTTCTGATGTTGCTTGCTATGTTTTTATGAATTATATTGAGTATTTTATACCTAAAATACTATCTGCAATTTTTGGGTTCTAATAATGTGACTGTATAACATACCTTCCATATAATACACCACCTTAAGTAAAGGTTATCTCTGAACTATTAAACAAGTTTTTTTTTTTTTTTGACAGGCAGAGTGGACAGTGAGAGAGAGAGACAGAAAGGTCTTCCTTTTGCCGTTGGTTCACTCTCCAATGGCCGCCGCGGTAGGCGCACTGCAGCCGGCACACTGCGCTGATCCGATGGCAGGAGCCAGGTACTAATCCTGGTCTCCCATGGGGTGCAGGGCCCAAGGACTTGGGCCATCCTCCACTGCACTCCCTGGCCACAGCAGAGAGCTGGCGTGGAAGAGGGGCAACCGGGACAGGATCGGTGCCCCGACTGGGACTAGAACCTGGTGTGCCGGCGCCGCAAGGCGGAGGATTAGCCTAGTGAGCCGCGGCGCCGGCCCCAAACAAGTTTTTGAAACTCCCTTTTGTCCTTTGTCCCATTTGCCCTCTCCAAACCCCAGTTGTTTATTTTATTCTAGGTTTGTTCACCTATGCTGTGAATAGTGCATCCAGCATTTTGCCGGGACATGGATCACAACTGATCAAAGGATGCTTTAGTCACCACATGCAATCTAAATTCATTAAAAGCAATTTGTTATAAAGCATTACCATAGAGTGGAAACATAATATGAGCTATATATGTAGTGTTATCTTACGGTCACATTAAATTTTAATAATAGGTACATCACTTAACCTTCAGTATCACTAATTTTATTTCAACTTACCATCAAAATAAAATGTATTAGATATTTTATATTTTTCTAAGTTTGAAACATGGTATCCATTTTACTGTTATCATACATCACAATTTAGACAAGCCGCTTTTCAACTGCTCAACATTTCAGACCTAGATATTTAAAAAAAATAGAATTTTTAGAAAAGGAACGTGTTGATTTGGTTCTGGGAAATTCGAAGGAGGGAGTTGCCATCAATCTAGATGGGTAAGTCTCTATTTTCAAGAGGGGTGTGAGCAGATGAGAGCATGTTTAAAGGCAATGGCCACAGCAGTGATTATAGATCACTCCGTACCTCCTGACACCTCCGCTGATTAGGTATAAGCAAAGGAGAAAGGCAGTAACAGTAGACTACAGGCTGAAGCAGAAGTGGATTGAGCCTCACCCTGAATTTGGAAGGATTATGCTGCCAGTTCCTGGGTTGTCCTATGATCTATCTAAAATGCAAAATCTTGGAATTTCTTGGGTTGGAGAGATGATTGAATAGTGATAGTGGTTGTAACTAATATTAAACAAATTTTACATTTGGTGGAAAGTTGAGATTGCAAATAGGACATATTTTATGATGATTTTATTTATTATAATATGCTATGTTATAGTTACAGAATACCTTTATTTATTTGCTGCTTCACAGGTTCCAAAAGTATTTTCATGTGATTCCTCAATCATCCTTATGCCAAATCTGTGTCAGTGAGTTAGTAAAAGATTCATTGACCTAGGTATGTCACGAGAGTCAAATGATAAAACTTTCATGAAAAGCCCCAAGGACATAGCCTGTTGGTAAGTAAGAAAGTAAGGAAATCCTGTTCAATTTCTATTACCTTTATTATCTTCTTCCCTGGTTTTTAACAACTTCTTCTAACTGTTGTCCTCCTCATCCTCTTCCTTTATCTTCTTTTCAATTTCTTTTATTCTTTTTTAGTAGTGTTATCACTAGTTAATGCTACCATGACTATGAGTAGTTTTATGACTCACTTTTTTATTTTTTTAAACATTTTATTTATTATTTATTTGAGATGGGGAGAAAGAGAGAAAGGTCTTCCATCTGCTGGTTCACTCCCCAAATTTGGCCAGAGCTGTGCCAATCCGAAGCCAGGAGCCAGAAGCTTCTTCTGGGTCTCCCAGGCCAGCGCAGCGGCCCAAGGATTTGGGCCATCTTCTACTGCTTTTCCCAGGCCATAGCAGAGAGCTGGATCTGAAGTGGAGCAGTTGGGACTAGAACTGGCGCCCATACAGGATGCTAGCACCTCAGGCAGAGGATTAACCTACTGCGCCACAGTGCCTGCCCCCAATGACTCACTTTTAATTAAGACTGGGAGATCACATTCTATTAGGTAGTGTGTACTGATGCATGTAATGCTAAATATTTTCCTTAATAGTTGACTTTTCTGACATTATGTGTTGAGACAGAAATCCAAGTTGTCTGCAAAAATTGATTTGCACAAGGAATAGTCCTGCTGCTATGTGAACTATCATAGTCACCATCTCACTATTCTTTAAGATGAAGATGTTTAGTTTGCACATAAGGGAAATTGTCCAGTTGGGGCCAATTCCAACAATTAAGAAGAGGCTTTCAAAGTATATCTAGCTCATCATCTTATACAGGTTCCTAAGAGGTTGTGCTAGCCAGCTGTGAGTTCCTGTGGACAGATTTGCTGTTTAACTCATAGATACATGGGAATAATTTGCTATGCTTATGAATAGTAATTTCATTTTTTGTATTTCACTTTTTTATATTTTGTGACAATTTATTTGTATTATAAACATAGTGTTAGAATATTTCCTTTTTGTTCTACCACTTTACCTTTTGATATTATTCATGAGTTTGCAAAGCTAGCATTTTATGATACCTATTGAGTTCTGAAATTATTTTTAATAAAACATTGTACAACCTAAGACATCTAGTAAGTGCTTTAAGTCATTAGCAACTTTCAACTCTCCTCTTCTTAGGGTTCATATTATTCAGAGAACTGAGCTATCAAATCCTGAGTCAAATGGTTTTTATTTCCTTCACATGCAACCTTGTGGAGTTTTCTCTATGAAGCATTAACATCTAGAGAATTTGAGAATAATATAGCATAAACATTTAATCTACATTAAGAATTTCTGTAAGACTTTATTGCTTGATAGAAAACAAAGATAATAGATACTAGTTGATCTTTTTCTATTAAATTGCATTTGATAAGTATAAAAATTTTAGATATTAGGATAGCTTTTGAATTTTTATGGATGTTTATTGTCCAAATGTATTTTCAGAATGTTTTCCACTTAAGTCTTATCTCAGCTGAGGAAATATTAAATATTCTTTTTAGTACAAATTTGTTCTCTGTGTCAGATGTGGAAATCTACATGAAAGCCTCAACTAGCTTATCTTTCAGGTATGAAAACATTGAACACATTTTTCTTTTTATTGCTAGACCTCCAGTTCCTCCTCTTCTCTTTATCCTCCCACCATCCTTTTTCTTCTTTCTTTTAGTAGTATGACAGTTAATAAGTCCTAATGCTGTCACTTTGAGTAGATTATGACTCCTTTTGATTTCAAAAGTGGGAACAAGTTAATTGCCTCTTAGTGTTACTATCCTTGGATATCCTAAAACATTCGAGAACAAATGACTTCCTTCTTATTAATCAACTTTTCTGAGCTATTTTTTGGGAACTTTCGTGAAGATTGGGTGTAGGTGCTCCTTACTTTAATATTGTCAAAAAGAAATTGTTTGCGGCAGTGGGACATGTTACTATCATGATAACATTATTGTCATTAAACCATTGTAGTCATAATGACCTTAGTTGTCCTGGAGACCTTTAGACCCTAAAGATTACCAACAGGACAAAGAAAGTTAATTTTAACAATTATACAGGGGTTCTCAAGATAGATCTAGTTCATTCCTTTATTTTTTTATTTTTAAAAGATTTTACTCATTTATTTGAGAGGTGGAGTTACAAACAGTGAGAGGGAGAGACAGATAGAAAGGTCTTCTGTCCGTTGGTTCACTCCCCAAATGGCCGCAATGGCTAGAGCTGCACTGAATTCAAAATCAGGAGCCAGGAGCTTCCTCTGGTCTCCCAGACGGGTGCAGGGGCCCAAGGACTTGAACCATCTTCTACTGCTTTCCCAGGCCATAGCAGAGAGCTGGATTGGAAGAGGAGCAGCCAGGACTAGAACCGGCTTCCATATGGGATGCTGGCATCACAACCGGAGGATTAACCTACTGCACCACAATGCTAGCCCCTAGTTCATTCCTTTGTATAAATTTCTGATCAGTTATACAATCTAGCTTTTAGTTCCTTTTGGAAAGATTCATTCTTCATTATAGGTGTCTGGAAACAATATGTACTCATGCCTTGCTTTATGTGTTGTATATGCTTAATATGTAATTTCTGCTCTTTTATGAATGATTGTAGATAGGAAATATACTGATTTTTTAATATTTCCTTTTTCTCTATCACCTTACTTCTCAATACTACTCATCTTTCACACCATTCTACTTTTATGACTGCACCTATGGTGTTTGAAATAATTCTCAATTAAACAATGTAACCTAACATCTTTTCAGTGCTTTACATGATTAGCAATTTTCAAATCTTCTCTTGTATAGTTTGTACTTTGCAGACAACTGAATTCTAAATTTATGACTCAGAAGAGCTTTCTCTCTTTTGTAGCCTTACAGTGTTTCTTCCTGAAGCACTGAACCTCTAGAGGAATTTAGATATTAAACAACAATTTTTGCTCCCCTTAAAAATTTCTGAAAGCACTTACTTTGCTTCTTTTTTTTTGACAGAGTTAAACAGTGAGAGAGAGAGAGACAGAGAGAAAGGTCTTCCTTCTGTTGGTTCACCCCCAAATGGCCGCTACGGCCGGAACTTGCCTTTCTGAATATTTCATATCATATATGGTAATATAATAATTTTGCTTCTCATTGATTTTTAGATTTCAGAAGTATCTTCATGTGATTTCTCATTAATTCTCTTGGCTAATCTGTGTCAGTGAGTTAATAAAAGATTCAGTGATACAGTTTTGTTATAAAGGCCCCAAGTCCATTGACTGCCTGTAAGTAATAAGTAAAAATGTAACTTTTTCTTCTTTTCCTCTTTCTTGTTTCTGTTTCTATCATTTTTCTTATTTTCTTTTCTAATCTCTTCTGTTCTTACTTCGTTTCCTCTTCCTCTCTTACTCATGTTCCACCTAGTCTTTTTTTCTGTTTTTTTTTTAAGTAGCATGACTTCTAAGTCTTAATATTCATAATCAGTAGTTTTATGATGAGGTAATTATCATCTTGTAATATAATCCTACAGTTATCCAGGGATATACAAAGTAAATGGCTTACTGCTTAGTAGTCTCATTTTTTGAGTTTACTTTGTCAATTATAAAAATGATAGATATGTAGGTGAAGTTTGTTGTCTACAATAACTCCATTTACACGGGGCCAGCATTGTGATGTAGCTGGTAAAGTTGCCACCTGTGACGGTGGTAACACATATGGATGCTGGTTTGAGTCCTGGCTGCTCTACATCCAATCGAGCTCCCTGCTAAGACACTGGGAAAAGCAGCGAAGAGGGTCTAAGTGCTTGGGCCCCTGTGTACCTACGTAGGAGACCTGAAAGAAGTTCCTGCCTCCTGACTTCATTCTGGCCCAGCTTTGGCCATTCTGGCTATTGCAGCCTTTTAAGGGGAATGAACCAGCAGATGGAAGATTCCCTCTCTTTCTTTCTCTCTCTTTCTCTCTCTCTTTCCCTCTCCCCCCCTCTCTAATTCTGCCTTTCAAATAAAAAAAAATCTTTAAAACAAGAAAATAAAAAAGAAATCCATTTACAACCATGCAGCAGTTTTGCTGCCATTTGAACCTGATTCTTCCTTCAGCCTCAGTAATACTCCAGATATTCTGCCTTGACTGTGACCAAAGTGTTATAACTAACAATCAGGAAGGAGTTCTTAATATAACTCTAGTTCATCCCTGATGTGATTTCCTAGGAGGTTATCAAACACAGATTGTGATGTTTATTCATTGTAGTATATGGGGAAGACTTTGGAGTATGTATTATTGAGAATTTTTAATTGACTTTTCACTCAGAAAACATAGTTTTCATAGGAATTTCAGATTCCAGATTTGTTATAGGAAATTGTTCTGGATTTTGTTAACCAATATTTCTCTGTATTAATTCCTGTGAGTTTTGTTCATGGCATTTTGAATCTGATGTAGCAGATTCCCTGTATTTCATTTAAAATTTTAATTTTATTTATTTTTATTTGAAATGCAGAGAGACAGAGATATAGGGATAGAACTTCCATCTGCTGGTTCACTCCCCCAAAATGTTCACACCAGCCAGGGCAGGGCCAGGCTGATGTCAAGAACCCAGTACTCCATCCATGTCTCCCACATGGCTGACAGAGACCCAAGTACTTGAGCCATTATCTGCTGCCTTCCAGGGTGCACCATAACAGAAAGCTGGATGGAATGCAGGAGCCTAGACTTGAACCAGGCACTTCACATTCCCTACGTTTGCATTCCCGCTGTTCTCTTAAATTGATAATTTCTGTTAATACTGAGTTTAAACATTACAAATATATTCTCAAATTTCCATTAAAATAGTATTGACAATGTTAATTGTAGATAGGTAATAGATGAATTAGACAAAAATCAATAATGCTGTAATATAGATTTTGTTTACCAGGTTATGGTTAAACTATCAGTTACATAATTATTTGTGTATGTAATTTTCTGGAATATGATGCTATTTGCTGGTGAGAGAAAAACATAAGCTAATTATTATTAGGAATTCTAAACTTTTAAAATGTTTCTGTGCATTCCTATTTTATCAGTCTTTTCCTGATGATTATTGATGTTATTTTGGTATGCTACTAATACTTTTTTCTCTTTTTCTAAAACTTGAGTTATCGTCTGCTGCTCTCCCAGGAACATTAGCAAGGAGCTGGGTTGAAGTAGAGCAGTCAAGATTCAAGCCTGTGTTCTTCTGGGATGCTGGCATTGCAGGTAGGAGCTTAACCCACTACACTACAATGCCGGCCCCTAATGCATTTTAAGAAACTTAGCATGTTATAATATTTAGTAGATTTTGTTGTGCTAATGAAATTGCTTTTTAGTTTCTGTTGATTTTCAGTTTGAAATGTATTTTCACACACTGTGTCTTTTAATATTCATGATGTATTAGTAATTATTATGATGTATTTAGAACTTTGTTAATCATGTGCTTGTTGTGATTTTTATTTATTTTACTCCTTATTTATTTTTTGAAGATTTATTTATTGGGTCTGACACTGTGGTGTAGCAGGTAAAATCGCTGCCTACAGTGCCGGCATCCCTTATAGCCGCTGGTTTAAGTCCCCGGTGCTCCACCTCCAATCCAACTCTCTGCTGTGGCCTGGAAAAGCAGTAGAAGGTGGCCCAAGTCCTTGGACCCTGAAACCATGTGGGAGATCTGGAAGAAGCTCCAAGCTCCTGGCTTCAGATCAGCCCAGCTTCTCTAGCCGTTGCAGCATTTGGAGAGTAAAACAGCAGATGGGAGATCTCTCTCTGCCTCTGCCTCTCTAACTCTGCCTTTTCAAAAAAATAAATACATCTTAAAAAAAACCCCAAAGATTTATTTATTTGAAATGTACAGAGTGTGAGGAAGGGAGAGAGAGAGAGAGAGAATCGATCTTCTATCACTTCCAGATGGCTGATGGCTGCATCGGCCAGGGCTGGGCCAGATGGAACCAGGAGCCAGGAGCTTCATCTGGGTCTCATATGTGGGTGTGAGGACCCAAGAATTTGGGCCATCTTCTGCTTTTCCAGATTCATTGGCCAGGAGCTGGATTGGAAGTGGAGCAGTCAGGACAGGAACTGTTGCCCAAATGGGATGCCAGTGTTGAAGACAGTGGCTTTACCTGCTGCACCAGAATGCCAGCCCCTGGATATGGTTTTTGGATGAGAAAATGCGTATAGGAAAGATATCATTCAGAAAATGTTACTTACTACTTTTGGCTGTTACTACTGTGATATTTGTTAGCAGCATAAAGAACACTTTTGCTTACTTTTTAACCTCGTACAACAAAGGAAGAAATTTTGTAAAAATACATTCAGCTATTGATAATTTAGAAGGATGTTAAAAAATTTTAAGTTCAGTTAATCTAGTGAAATGAATAGGTGGTTTTAATGTAAAATTTCATTTTTCTTCCAAACATGCTACTCCACATTTTATTTTCAACTAGCCCTACATATCTAGTACTTAACATTTAGATGTATTTGTCATTTGTCAGGAAATATAGACAGACCAGTGTTCGATTTAATTCTAGAGAGTGGTGGTTTATTTTGTTTTTCTGTACATATTGACACCTACTCACTTTATTAGCTGTCTAGAATGCTTTCAATAATTCATGCCAAAACAGATACTAATTTTCATATAATTCCAGCTTTGTAAACAAATGACTTTGTAAAGACAGCAGAAATGAATGGTTTGAATTGGTAACTTTTGATTCTTTTCAGCCTTGGATACATATGACTTTTTTTTTTCAAATCCGTTCTTTGATTCTTTTGAGCATAGTATGTCTTCTATAGCCATTACTGTGCTGTTGGAATGATTACATTCTGTGTGGTTTACAGTTTCTTTCCAGCTATTGCCAAAATATATTCATGGTTTCTTTAAAAATTATTTTTGAAATAATTATTTTTGGGATTCACTAGATTAATCTTATGTTTGGGAGTGAGTTTAAAGTTGTAAAGAAGCAATGCTCAGTTTGTTCCACCTATAGTGAGTGTGATTCCAGTTGATGCGATTGACTTTTATCCTCACCTAGTACTGAAAGACTATGAAAATTTTACCATGAAAGACAAGGCAGATAGTATGATTAGTCTTTACTAACATGTAGGAATTTGTGTGTGTGTTTGTGTGTGTGTGTGTGTTTGAATAATTATTTATTTGGGAGACAGAGAGAGAGAACACACTCACATTTACTGGTTCACTCCCCAATTCCTGTAACACATGGCACTAGGCCAGGCTGAAGTCAGGAGCTGGGAACTCAATGCAAGTCTCCCATGTTGGTTGTATGAATCTTTTGTGTGTTGGGAACTGTTTTCTACCAAGTTCAGCAGGCTTCTGCTTTTAACTCATCCAAGGTTTTGTTGGTCTCCCAAACGACCAATGTCTGGAGATAACATTTTTTTATGAAAAAAGAATGGGATGCAATTTAACAAGTAAGCAGAATTATAAACTGAATTTTATTTTGGCCTGGAATCAAATAAACATGAGAGCCTTGAAAACATTCTTTGCTGATATTTAAATTATTACTAGTATTGCTGATCCTGCTGCTGCTACTGTTCTTCTCTTCTATTACTTCATTTTTTGGTAATATTAGCAGGTTCCTTTATCTTCTTTTAATGGGTAGGAAATCCTAAGAAGTATGAAAGATTATGGAGCTAATGTTAAGCAACTATGGAGAAACTATTATATTTATTTGTAGGGTAATACATAACTACTAAAGAAATAATTTGTAATGAGAAATTTAGTACCATCTAACTAAATATTGCTCACTTGCACATGCTATTCATAAACAGTGGTGTATAACTGGACTCGTGGATTCAGGGGATAGTTCTCAACAATATTCTCTATGGTGAATTTTTTTAAGAAAGCTTTAATTTATTGAATACAAATTTCATAGGTACAGCTTTTAGAATATAGTGGTTCTTCCTCTGACACCCGCCTTCCCACTCCTACTCCCATTCCACCTCCTACCTATCAGTAATATCTATGTTAACATTCAATGTCAGTGGGAAGAACTGTGAAGCTGGCTTCAGCTTCATCTCCCTCACTGAATACAGCGTAGCAGAGACATCAGAGAACTTTAAAGTTCCAACCAGTTTGTTCAGTGATTGAAGGTTGAAAATCAGCAGGAGTTAGAATGTGCCAGCTCTTCAGTTCCTGATCCCAAACCTGAGACTTCCCAGAGCAAGCTGCTCAATGATAATAAAGCACATCCCCAGGAAAATCAGAGAAAAGAGGAGTGTTTTCATGATTGCAATGCCTCATTTTTGGAGGGTGAGCCAGGAGTGGATAAGTTTGTCAACAAACCTGACAGTGTGAATTCCTCTGAGCTGGATGAAGAATAATACCTAATAGAAATGGAAAACAAACATGCCTGTGGAAGGGGAAAAAAAGAGAACACTGGATTAAAGGAGGAAGGAAACGAGCATCAAGAAAGGAGATTATATAGAATATGGAAGTTCCTATAGTTAGGCCCTCCAGATGTGCCCATCCTGCGTCCAGAAAGACAGAACTATTCTGTTTTCAAATAGTTACTGCAAGGATGAAACAGGACAAGAAAGAAGTGACCATCAGTGACTACAGCAAAGCAAATCAGTAAACCCCAGCTACATCAGAGCAGTATTGAAGAGTGCAGTTGTACGAAAAAATGGACAAGCTAGATGAAGTCCTAGAAGACTATAAATCTATATTAGAAGAAGATCCATCAATGCACCAAGGAAGAAGAGCTTATATGATAATTTCTTTATTCAGTCAACAGCTGATACATATTTGGTTTGATTACATATTTTAGCTATTGTGCATTGTGCTGCAGTGAACATGGGGGCACAGATAACACTTTCATATACTGATTTCTTTGGGTTTCGGTAAATTTCCAAGAGTGGGATGGCTGGATCATATAGTAGGTCTATATTCAACTTTTTGAGGTATCTCCATACTGTCTATCACAGTAGCTACAGCAGTTTACATTCCCACCAAGCACGGGTTAGGGTACCCTTTTCCCCACATCCTTGCCAGCATTTGTTAACTTCTGTATGAGAGCCATTTTAACTGGAATCATGTGAAACCTCATTGTGGTATTTAGTTAAATTTCCCTATAGTGATCCTGAACATTTTTTCAAGTGTCTGTTGGCCATTTGAATTCCTTCTTGAGAAATTCCTGTTCAAGTCCTTTGCCCATTTCTTTACTGGACTGTTTGTTTTGTTGTTGAATTTCTTGAGATCTTTATAGATTCTGGATGTTAACCCTTAATCAGTTGAGTAGTTTGCAAATATTTTCTCCTGTTCTGTTGATTGCCTCTTCACTTTGCTGGGTGTTTCTCTTACAGTGAAGGTGCTTCTCAGCTTGATGTCAATCCATTTGTCTGTTTTGGCTTTGAATGTCTGTGCTTCTGGGTTGTTTTCCAAGAAGTCTTTGCCTATGCCAATGTCTTGCAGAGTTTCCTCAATATTCTCTAGTATTTTGAAAGTATCAGGTCGTAGGTTTAGGTCTTTTATTCCATTTTGAGTGATTTTTTTTTGTGTAAGGTGCAAGATAGGGGTCTAGTTTAATACTTCTGCACGTGGAGATCCAGTTTCCTCAGCACCATTTGTTGAAGAGACTGTCCTTGCTCCAGGGATTGATTGGTTTTTGCTCCTTTATCAAAGATAAGCTGGTCGTAGATGCCTGGATTGATTTCTTGAGTTTCTATTCTGTTCCATTTCTCTATGCATCTGTTTTTGTGTCAGTACCAGGCTGTTTTGATTATAACTGCCCTGCAGTATATCTTGAAATCTGTTATTGTGATGCCTCTAGCTTTTTATTTCTTATATAAGATTGCTTTAGCTATTCGTGGTATTCTGTTTCCATATGAATTTCAGCATCATTTTTTCCTAGATCTATGAAGAATGTCATTGGTATTTTGTTTGGGGCATCATTGAATCTATGAATTGCTTTTGGTAGTATGGACATTTTGATGATATTGATTCTTCGAATCCATGAACATGGAAGATTTTTCCATTTTTTTTAACTTTTATTTAATAAATATAAATTTCCAAAGTACAACTTTTGAACTATAGCAGCATTTTCCCCCATAACCTCCCTCCCACCTGCAACCATCCCATCTCCCACTCCCTCTCCCATCCCATTCATATCAAGATTCATTTTCGATTCTCTTTATATACAGAAGATCAATTTAATATATACTAAGTAAAGATTTCAACAGTTTGCACCCACACAGAAACACAAAGTATAAAGTACTGTTTGAGTACTAGTTATGCCGTTAATTCACATAGTTCAACACATTAAGGACAGAGATCCTACATGGGGAGTAAGTGCACAGTGACTCCTGTTGTTGACTTAACAATTGACACTCTTGTTTATGGCATCAGTAATCACCCGAGGCTCTTGTCATGAGCTGTCTTCTTTTTCTTTCTTCAGTGTTTTTGTAATTTTTATTATAGAGATCTTTGACATCCTTGGTTAAATTTTTCCAATGTGATTCTTTTGGTGCTATTCTGAATGGGACTGATCTTAGAAGTTCTTTTTTTCTTTTAATTTTTTTTTATTTTTTTTTTTTTATTTTTGACAGGCAGAGTGGACAGTGAGAGAGAGAGAGACAGAGAGAAAGGTCTTCCTTTGCTGTTGGTTCACCCTCTAATGGCCGCCGCGGTAGCGCGCTGCGGCCGGCGCACCGCGCTGTTCCGATGGCAGGAGCCAGGTGCTTATCCTGGTCTCCCATGGGGTGCAGAGCCCAAACACTTGGGCCATCCTCCACTGCACTCCCTGGCCACAGCAGAGAGCTGGCCTGGAAGAGGGGCAACCGGGACAGGATCGGTGCCCCAACCGGGACTAGAACCCGGTGTGCCGGCGCCGCAAGGCGGAGGATTAGCCTGTTGAGCCACGGCGCCGGCCAGAAGTTCTTTTTCAGCCATGACATTGTCTATGTATACAATGGCTATTAATTTTTCCATGTTGATTTTATATCTTGTCACTTTACCAGATAGTTTCTCAGTCAAGTATTTTGGATTCCATATATATAGAATCACGTTATCTGCAAATAGGATTAGTTTGATTCCCTCCTTTCCAATGTGTATTCCTTTGATTTCTTTTTCTTGCCTGATGGCTCTGGCTAAAATTTCCAGGACTATATTAAATAGCAATGGTGAGAATTGGTATCCTTGGGCCGGCGCTGTGGCTCACTTTGCTAATC
The DNA here is from genome assembly GCF_033115175.1 of Lepus europaeus. Classification (NCBI taxonomy): domain Eukaryota; kingdom Metazoa; phylum Chordata; class Mammalia; order Lagomorpha; family Leporidae; genus Lepus; species Lepus europaeus. The sequence goes on from NC_084850.1 coordinate 8,932,656, forward strand.
CTCCACCTGCGGTGCCGGCATCCCATATGGGCGCCGGGTTCTAGTCCCAGTTGCTCCTCTTCCAGTCCTGTGGGAACCTCCTCATCTACATGGTTTGCAGCAATTGGTCGACCACAAGGCCTACAAAAACAACCAGGTGAAACAGATGAACTTTCGACCTGAGGCTATACGCGCCCTTTCATCTGATTGGACGATATCAGCATAAAGGGACATTGGGATCTGGGGGAGGGGGGGCGCCGCTGCTGGCACTCCTCTTCTTTTCTCCTCTCCCCACTTTCCTTCTCTCCCCACAAGTAAAAGTTACTTGAGAACCGAGAAAGGGTGAAAGTTCCTTGAGAACCGATGAACAGTGACTGTGTCGTGACTACGTTGGACCCTTGCTGGCGAGGGTCCGACAAATGGTGCCGTGACTCGGATAGTCGGACCGGTCACTGGAAGCAGGAAAGAAAAAATTAGGATGTGTGGAAAACACGGGAATCTGGCCGGTAAAGTCTAGGGTTGGTACCGGGGGAAAAAAAAATAGAATGTGTGGAAAACACGGGAATCTAGGCGGTAAAGTCTAGGATTGGTACCGCAGAAAAAAGGAATTCCTCGACAACCAAGTTGTCTTAAAAAAAAAAAAAAAAAAAAAAAACGGGGACGCCCGTGAAAGCAGCCGCTGTACAGCGGTGAGTTAGAACAGGAACAATGGCCTGGGGTCGGAAGACAATTGAGGGCAGCAGAGAAATCGCCTGAAGTCCTTAGGTTATGGCAACTGATCGACCAAGCTCTCTGTAATGACTCAAAGGAAATAGCAACCCTCTTAGATGAAGGGGCTGACTTACTAGAGGAAACACAGACGGAGACAAAGAGGACGGAGATAGAGGACCAACATAGGTCGGGACAGGGAGATAGGGAGAACGCTAGGAATGGTCAGCCAGCCTGGAACGAGGATATGCTAAACGGGGAAGGAGCTTTTAATGACAAACAGGCCCAGGCTAGTTGCCCTAATGAGGTTTTGATGCAAGTGAGAGAACTAGCCTGGAGGGCATGGAAGGTCATTCCAAGGAACGGGCTAGGACAAAAATGTTTTAAGTGTGGAAAAGAAGGTCACATGAAAAGGGAATGTACAGAACAGAGACAATCGGGACACCAATCAGGACTGTGTCCTCGATGTGGTAAAGGCAACCATTGGGCAAATGAGTGCTATTCCAAGCCAGATAAGGCAGGCAATCCGCTTCTATCACTCGCCAGATACATTCCAAAAAAGGAGTGGCGGGCCCCCACACCCAGGGGCCTGAAAACTCAATGGGTGAAAGGACAAACCATGGGAGGAGTAGGACCGTCTCAAAAGGATGGGCAAGCGTTTACTGCACAGAGCTGCGAGCCACCAACTATTTAGTATTAACACTTCAAATGGGAATCCAGGCAATAAATGTGGAACCTCAGGAGCCCAGGGATGATATCCACGGTTTAGGCTTTACTATAGGAAGGGCTACAAATTCATTAACGGGGCTTATTCAGTTGCCTTGCTCAAAGCTCAAAGTAATGTTCCAATTAACTAAGGGGATAGTGCAGCTGTTGCCATTGCAGCCCATTGCTCAGCTGCTAATAATAAGCCCTGTAAAGGATACTAGAGGTAATCAAGGAAAGCATTTTGCAGCTCACTATGACTCTTGGTGAGCGCCCACTATGGACTCTTATTATCAAAGGAAAGGCAATCAAGGGGCTGTTAGATACGGGCGCAGATGTTAGTATTATCTCCAAACAAGACTGGCCTCCTTCATGGCCCCTCCAGGAAGGAGATAACACCTTGGTAGGATTAGGCACTGCTGTTGCCCCATCCCGAAGCGCGCAAGTGCTAGACTGGAAAGATCAAGAAGGCACCACAGGCAAAGTACCTTACATGTGTGCTATCCCTGTAACTTTATGGGAGAAGGATGTCTTAGAGCAACTTCATTTGCAGACCTGTTGTTGGCAGCTGTGAGAGAAGACACCCTAGAAAGAGCGTTTACCATGCTAACCTCATGCTTGCAGACTGCGGGGTTACAAATTGCACCAGAGAAGATTCAAAAGGGCACCGTGGTCCAGTACCTAGGACTAAGGTTAACACCAACTGCGGTGGCCCCTTTAGATTTTGTCACATCCACCGCAGGACTTAAGACCTTTGGCCCATTTTGCTACATTCTTAAAAGAATTCGGCATAAAGCATGTTACAGGAGTGCCCTACAATCCCCAAGGGCAGGCAATAATTGAACGGACTCACCTGTACTTAAAAACTTTAATAAACAAAAAAGGGGAATAGGAGAATATGTGGTAGCTAATTGCGATGCATTGGCCATAGCTCTATAAATTTTTTGAATAGGAAAAAGTGTGGCAAAACTCCTGAGTTCATGGTGTTTAGTGATGTACTTGCAGTATTGTTTGAAGAATTGTTTTAAGGAAAAAAAAAGACGTTGCACGTGATTTGTACTGCTACAAAGCAGCAAAGTGACCTGAGTTGGATATATTTGAAGGTATTTTGAAAGTTACGTTCAAGGCTAACACCTAAGCTTTGTGTAATGTAAACAAGAACGTTTTTGTATCAGTTTTTTCCTTTGTAAATGGCATTAACATTGTTACTTGAGGTCTTGCTTAATCACTTTTGTTGTCCTGAAGACTTGAATTTCAAACTTCCTTACACTTTTCATACAAAAATCATAAATATCTGTAGTGGTCCGACAGGTTATGCTTGCTATGTATCGCTCTGACCCTCAGCAACAGATACGGCTTAGCATGATGAAGTGGTAGCCAAAGACGGGTAATCACTGGCGAGTGCCCCTAGCAACCTAAGAAGCAAGAGGCGCGTCGCTGGGAACCTAAGACAGGCACAACTACGCGCCATAAATACCAAAAAAGGGGGAGCTGTGGGGAACCGCAGGCTGGCCACCTGTGGGAACCTCCTCATCTACATGGTTTGCAGCAATTGGTCGACCACAAGGCCTACAAAAACAATCAGGTGAAACAGATGAACTAGTGATCCGTTCTTGCTCTCATTTCATGATCAAAGTGAAACATGCTTCTTGATGTAATAAGCCCAATTTGATTTTGATTTTAAGGTTTACTGTGCAGCTGTTGTGCTTGGTTCTGGCTGTCCTTGGTCTTGGATGAAGTTTGCTTGTTGAGGCTGACCTCTCTGAGCTTGCTCCACTCCCTATACCACACACACCCCACAAACGCCTGTCCTGACCTGAGCCCACCTCTCATGTGGGAGACTGTCAAGACAGGGCTGAAAGGACACTCTCCTTCTTCTCGTCCCTGATCACACGTGCTGTCCAGGCTGCTGTAGTTGCATGCTCTCCAGTATTTCCTGATTTCTTCTGTGGTAATAAAAGCTTTCTGTGATGGTCAAACAAAAAAATCAATGTCAGTGATTTATTTTTCATATAAAAATGTGGAACATTCATGGTTGCTTATTATTATTTGTTTACTTTCCAGAGCATTACTTGGATACCCATGCTAGAAAGATGTATTTATTTATATTTAAGTTTAAAGTCACAGGGAATGCATTGAGAAGATCAGTGGATAAACTGACCATCTTTAGATTCTTCCAGTTTTATCAAAACCACACTTTAAATAATGATCTCTCAGTTTGTACATATAAGCTTGTCATTTATTGTATCCTCTCACAATGTTCTTTATAAATTACCTCTTTTGAGTTTATTGTAGGTACTAGGTTAGGCCTCCATGTGAGAATCAATAAAAAATCAGAAGATGATTTCCCATTATAGAAGCAACATTGCTGCCTGTTGATACCATTGGAACTTGGAAACCCACTTAGAACACAGAATGATGACAACTTCCTAGAACCCAAACAGGCAATGGAACGGTACAGTTTCATCTTCACTAATAGCACCATGTCCATTGTTTACGTCTTCAAGTGGCCCTAAATTAGAAATTGTTGTGGCATAAATAATTATTTGTGATAGTTGAAGTATTTTGAAATCTGAAGTGATGAGTTTATAATACATGGTCAGTGACATGTTGTATTTTAGATTACCTTATGATTTTACACAGGTTGCACCATTCATACCTGATAGGAAACCTATAGCATAAAATTAATAATGCTTTTTAAACAATATGTGTGTTATCCTGATCAAATGAAATTATTGCCAAATATATGCTGTGCACTGACTGATGAGTTAACATTGAGTCAGTATTAATGATTATCTTTATTGTTACAGTGTTTGCTAATAAAATTTATCAAATTTTTATTTACAGAAGGAAATCATTGATAATGAGTAGACAGATTGTGCAAGATACCACAGAAAAACAATAGTGAAAATTCTTTTTATGAAATGAATTTGTCTTGATTCTTCAATATATTACTATCTCACCATAATTGGGGAACCTATTGAAATATTTTCAATATTGAAATATATTTAATTCTATGCTACTTTCTTAATGTTAATTTTCTAGTTCCTTAAAATTAAGAAAAATAATCTATTTAAACAAATCCATCCTATGTCTACTAAAGGACAGTTTTGTGTATCTGTATAAAAATTTATTCCTATAACAATTTGTGATTGTTATTTTTGTTTTGAATACATTCTTATTTTCCTTATTTTGCTGGTTAATTACTTCTGAAAAACAGGAAGGAGGATTTTTTATATCTTTCCTCCTTGCCTCATTATCTATTTGTCATCCAATTCTCTTTATTTTTCATATGTTTCCAGGAACATCATAATCTCCTTTTGTATAAGGAGTGCCACTATTCAGTAAATCCATATCGTACATCATCAAAGTTATTAAATCAAAAGGTCACTTTTATTCTCACAACTAGCCTGTCATATCACAAGTTTGAATAAACTGTCAGTTCATTCTGAGTTTTCCAGTCATCTGCTTCATTTACTATGTCATGTGTGCTACCAATTTTTTTTTGCTATAAAAGTCTCTTTGATTTTGTAAGACATACATTTGTGTTGAATGTTGAAGCTGTTAAGAATATCACTTAGGATCTCCTGTGGCAGATTCTCCATCTTTCTATTCTCTGAAAACTCTTAATAATACTTTAAATGTATATTAAGATATAAACATTAGGAGAACTTAACAACTTCTAAAAATATTGTGAGATAGGCAATGAATGAATTTGAAAGAAATTGACAATGTAGGACATTGACATTAATATGATTAAATTCCCAGTTATATACTATTGACTGCATTGATGTCTGCCAATATATGTATATTTTCAGAGATTTTTAACTTTTCTGTTCTGTTGAATTCTTATTTCCTTAATCTTTTCTTGGATATTATTGCTGGTTGTGGAGGGTATGTTTCTCATTTTCTAACCCGTCTTTTGTTTCCTCCCAGCTTTGACTGACTGCTGGTAAATTGTCACTAACACAATTGGACAAGAAAGTACATGTTCTGATAGATAGTTTGTGAGATGGAAATTAGCATATCAATTTATTTTAGGTGTGGAATGTTGCATAGTCATAATATAATTATTTAATTTCTTTGTTGCTTTGTAGTTTCCAAAATTGTCTAGAAATCGTACCTCATCAATCCTCATTAAACAAGCCTGCGCTGGTGAGTGAGTTAAATATTGAGTGTCTCAAGTTCGTTTTGAGTGCCAAATAAGATAGTCTGAAGGCCTCATGGTCATTGCACGCCTGGTTAAGTGGCCAGTCACAAGGCAGAATTATTCTTTCTCCTCCTTCATTTCTCTTTAGTGACATGTTCTCTCACCTGTTTGTGGTCCAGTAGTGGTTATGATGGTAGTGGTGGTGGTGGTGGTGGCAGTAGTAGTAGTGGTAGTGGTAGTGGTAGTGGTAGTAGTGGTAGTAGTAGTTTTGGTGGTGGTGGTAGTAGAAAATGAATTACTGCTACTTTGTTTAAAATAAGAGCATATTTAACGGTCACCTTTTTATTAGGGATGGAATTAAAGAACATTCTTAAAAATATTTCTTTGTTCATTTGAGAAGCAGAATTACAGACAGAGAGAGGGGGAGCCAGAGAGAGAAGTCTTTCATCTACTGGTTCACTCCCCAAATTGACACAACTGGAGCTAGGCTGATCTGAAGACAGGAGCCTCTGGGTCTCCCACGTGGATGTGGAGTCCCAAGCAGTTGGTCCATCTTCCATTGCCTTCCCAGATAATCAGCAGGGAACTAGATCAGAAGTGGAGCAGCGAAACTCGAATCGGTGCCCGTACAGGATGCTGCACTGCAGGTGGAGGCCCAACCTACTACACCACAATGCTGGCTCTAGGATCAAATAACTTGTAGCAGTAAAATGACTCCCATCTTATTTTTCACGTTTTCTGAGTTTAATATGCAAATTTTCCAAGAAATTAACATTGCTGCCAGTCTAAAGTCAGTGTTTCCCATAGGCAGCTGAATAGCTTTGTTTCTGGATGATCCACTGTGTCTTGTCAGCCACATGGAAACCAGACAAATGAGAACATGAAGGCAATAGTTATGGGCTATGGAAAAGTGGGTGTTAGTCTTGAAAACTTACTATTAAGGAAGACTAACACATAGTGTGTTGGTAAATATTCCCGAAGGGAATATCACTGTGTCACCTATGAATTTGAGTTGAATATACAAATGAACATGATGATAATAAAAACATCTTTTTCACATTTTTGCTTACATATGTATTTTCAGTATATAACTTCATTTAAAATAGTAAACAAACTTATGTTACAAAATGCTTAATAATTGCATATGACAAGGGGCTATGAGAATTTCAAACAATCTACAAATTTGTATTAAGCATACTATGTGATAAGAACTTGTTTATCCCTTGATTTAGGGACCTACTCAATTAGTCTATATCCTCTGTTCTATGAAAAAAAGCATGCTGCCATTCCATGTTTGCAATGATTATTACCAAATTATATGTATACTGATTATGCACACTTTTTTCTGTTCTGTTTATCTTACTTTACTTTATATGATAATGATGGTTGGGCCAGCAATATGGTACAGCAAGTTAAGCTGCTCCTTGCGATGCCTGCGTCCCATATCAGAGTCCCTGTTGGAGACCATGCTGCTCCTCTTCCCAGCCAGCTCCCTGCTAATGTGCCTGAGAAAGCAGCAGAAGATGATCCCAGTGCCTCATCCCTACCACATTTATGGGAGACCGAGATGGAATTGCTGGCTCTTGGCTTCAGCTTGGCCCACCTTCAGCTTGGCCCATTGTGGCCATTAGGGAGTTAGAGTGAAAATTGCTTTCTTGCTCTGTCTCTCTCTCTTTGTCACCCTGACTTTAAAAATAAGATTTTTTTTTTAAAAAAAGGTAATGCTTGAGTGTTGTCAGGGTGCATATCAATTTTGTGTATTAACTGTTGTTCCACTGCCTTGTCTGTGCATCACTTTTTGTATAATACTATTCTGATAAGAAGATTTAGAGAGTTTCCAAGACAAATTAAACATGAACCTTATGACCTGATAGTGCCATTAAATACCTTAAATAACAATGCAGAAAGCAAAAAAACCATTTCATTATTTTGGAGAACTTTGCATCCTTCTGAACAGATGTATTATGAAGCCTTCCTTCTGAACCATTGCTTACCTAGATAATAGTTGATATGAGAAGCTGAAGATTCTGTATCACATTAAGAATTCCTAAATGAATTTGCTTATTGTCAGTTAAGTAAGTATGTTTGCAGATATAAATTCTGTCATACTTCAGTAGGATTTAATAGATACAGAATTTATTGTTTTGATATTCTGATTGCTTTCGCATTTCTGATGGTTTTGCGTTTCAGAGGATTTTAAGTTTGCAGGTGTATATTTTTCCTTTAATCATTTTACTTAAATGAAATATACATACCAAGAAATGCAATAAGCTGTACAGATAAATGAGTTTTCTGTCTTTTGATCATACTTTTGTCTTAATTTGGGTGTTGGTTATGAGTGTGTCCAGATGTATAGTCTATTCGTTTCCTTAATCATCATGAGAAATCAAAGCTTTAGAATTATTAAGTGTTTCTTTGGTACAGATTTGCCATGGATATCAGTTATCAAAATCCACATGAAAGTCTGAGTGAAGTACATATATGTCAGGTATGTAATCATATAGCAAATTGTTCTTTTTGTTATCAATACTACTTGTACAACTAATGCTATCAGTGTTAATTATACTTTTTTTAAGATTTATTTTTATTTGAAAGACAGAGTTAAAGAGAGAGGTAGAGACTGAGAAAGTGAGGTCTTCCATCCACTGGCCCACTCCCCAGATGGCCACAATGGCTGGAGCTGCACTGAACCAAAGCCAGGAGCCAGGAGTTTCTTCCAGGTCTCCCACGTGGGTGCAGGGGCCCAAGAACTTGGGCCATCCTCCACTGCGCTCCCAGGCCATAGCAGAGAACTGAATTGGAAAAGGAGCAGCTGGGTCTAGAACCAGTACCCTTATGGGATGCTGGCGCTTCAAGCCAAGTCTTTAACCCGCTGCACCACAGTGCTGACCCTGTTAATTATACATTAATACTAAGAAGAATACCATCAGTTATCACTAATAAGACCTATTGTTGTTTATTTTTCAAATACATGTTGGTATATATTCTACTTATTGATAAATTCATGTGTTTTTCTAGAATATTATCTGTAACTATGCCAGTAGAGATTATTTACAGAGTAAATGTTGAAGCCATTGCAAACATGGTAGGGGAGAGTAAATGGCTACAGAGGACAAACATTCTCAATTTTGTACATTCAAGGTTTTAAATTATAATTCATAATTACTTTAACTTGGCATTGTTGTGGCATGGAAACAGTGAGGGCAACCACCCTTGCCTTTTTAATAATCTCAAGATTCAAAAGGTTCTAAAGTAAGTCTTATGTTAGTAGTAGGTTTTTATAGATATCTTTTATTGATTTGAGGATATATTTTTCTATCTTAATTTTCTGCTACTGTTTTTTTAGATATGGGTGTGAGATTTACTTAGGTATATCTCTTCATTTATTGAGTTGATTTTTTTTTCCATTTCAGTCTGCTAATATGAGAAATCAGCAGGCCCAGCTAGGGTTCCCCATCTTTGCACTTGAGCCTGTGTAGTCTCCCTCTGAAGAGTGGGCCTGGATTTTCTCATTTTTAACCCATCTGTGGATGGCTGTCTTGACTTGATCTTTGTATAATGTCTAAAAAAAGACCTTTTTCTTCTGTATGTTTCTTCCAGGTTTTATGTTATTTTAGATAGCAGATGTATTTGGTCCTTGTTCCTCCATCTAATCTAGGAGTAGTAATGTCTACTTAACAAATGGAAGTTCCTGGAAAACCTGAGACATGTACAGGCTAAAATTTTCTGTAGTGTCTCACAGCAAGTTATTTTTATAAAAAAAGAATATATTGCTGTATTCATTATTGATAAAATTACTAGTAATTAATTTAACCTGTGAAATAAGGTAACAATTTATAGTGAAACGTATAACAATCTATCACTATAAGGTAACTGCTATGTCTGTGGTTTTATTTTAAATATATGTACTTCAGCATATGAGGCTTCCAAAAGATAATAGAAAATGCTCATTATCTTTTATTGCATTTTCCATGAATTTTTTGAAGCCTCCTCATACATATTTGATATTCCTAGACAAGCATGTAGACCTTTGTTCAGGATGTAGTAACTATGGTTTTGTACTTTTTTTGTGAATATTGAAACTCATATCCATTATTTTACTGCTTGTATGTTCTCCAGAATCCTCTGTGAATGGATATCTGTGATTAGATGCATGAATGTGTGAATGTTCATGTGGCTATCCATACACCCATATACAGTGATTGCATCACAGGTTACTTGGCTGCAAATAATATAGTCTCCTGATTTTATCCCCATTATTAGAATTTACTTAATGCTTTATCTTAAGACATCCTCCCTTGAACTTGTTTTAACTGTCTTAAACATCATACTCCATTACTGATTAAATTATAGAATGGCCATTTAATTCATTTCTACTGTGAATGCTCTTTATCTGTGATGTTTGTTTGAGAATATGGTAGGTTGGTCTCTACAGGATAGAAATGCATGCATGTATTAATTCAAGATGTCAAGTTATAAAGCATTAGTTTGGAACTACTAGAGCCACTTTGCTTCTACTTGATGTGATTGGGCCTTGGAAATCACCAGTTCGGAGTAATATTGGAGAACATCAATCTCTAAACATGAGGAACAACATCATAATCAGTAAGTGACAAAAGAATGCTTCTACTCTGAAAAGAGTACCATGCTATCATGAATCTGGAAGGGCTATGCTGCCAGTTCCTGGATTGTCTTATCACATATCTGAAACACCAAATTTTTCAGGCCATTTGTTTAAATAAATATTATTTAATAGTAAGGATGAACTATAGGTAATATAATTGTTTAAAAAAAATCTTGTATCTAGTAGATACTTAAGCAGAGTATAATCAGGAAGTGAACATGCTGTAAGTAACTTTTTCTTTAGATTTTCTGTATTATGTAACAAAGTACCTTTACTTCTCTGCTTCTCAGAATTTGAAAGTATCTTCATTGTTTCATCATTCCTCACAATAAGTCCATATCAGTGAGTTAATAAAAGTTACAGTGATGTGGATTTTTCGTGAGGGTAATTCTTTCTTAAAAAATTTGAGAGGCAGAGTTACAGACAGAGAGAGAGATGGAGAGACAGAGAGAGTGGTCTTTCCTACATTGGTGTGCCGGCGCTGCTAGGCGGAGGATTAACCTGTTGAGCCACGGCGCTGGCCTGCATTGCTACCCTTTTCCTTACCACCTTACCTCTGATATTTGTTATTACTTTGGAGACTAAATTACATGCTCGCTTTGGCAGCACATATACTAAAATTAGAACAAGACTAAATTACTTGTATCATTATACCTATAGGGCTTTTTTTTTTTTTTAAAGATTCATTTATTTAACTTGAAAGGCAGAGTTACAAATCAGGAAGGGGAGTCACAGAGAGCAAAAGATTGTCCATCTCTTGGCTTACGTCACAAATGGCCCATAACAGCTGGCCAGGGGAGGTCCAGTACAAAGGCAGGAGCCTGGAACGTCTTCTGAGTCTCTGATGTGGCTTGCAGGGGCCCAAATATTGGACCATCTTTTGATGACTTCCCAGGTACATTAGCAGGGAATAGGGTTGGAAGTAGAGAGGACAGGACTTGAACTGGCACTCATATAGGATGCTGGCATCTCAGGCAGTGGCTTTACCTGCTGTGCCAGACTACCCCTCTCCCCAATAGGATTTAAAATACTGTTCAGAAAAGTATTGCACCACATAGTTCATCTGGTAAGGGCTTTAATTAATTAGCAGTTCTAAGTCTCCTTGTAAATACTCTTCAGGAAAATGAATTCTAAAAGGGTATGGCAGGGTTTGGTCTCTTATAGTCTAGCCAAGTTTTTTATTTTCATTTATTTTTATTTTTATTTTTATTGACAGGCAGAGTTAGACAGTGAGAGAGAGAGACAGAGAGAAAGGTCTTCCTTTTTCTGTTGGTTCATCCCCCAAGTGGCTGCTAAGGCCAGCGCGTTGCGGCCGGCGCGATGTGCCTATCCAAAGCCAGGAGCTAGGTGCTTCCTCCTGGTTTCCCATGCGGGTGCAGGGCCCAAGCACTTTGGGCCATCCTCCACTGCCTTCCCAGGCCACAGCAGAGAGCTGGCCTGGAAGAGCAACCGGGACAGAACTGGCGCCCCAACCGGGACTAGAACCCAGGGTGCCAGCGCCGCAGGCAGAGGATTAGCCTAGTGAGCTACGGTGCCTGCCTAGCCAAGTTTTATAACTGGAGTACTGACATCTAGAGAATTTGGGGTATTAAAATAAAATTACAGTTGTAGTTCTAAGAATTCCTGAAATAACTTGTTCATAGTTAGGAAAGTAGTTTTCAAATAGAAACTCACCATCATACTAGTAGCATTTGGCAAGAATCAGATTTTTGTTGTTTGGTACATTATCAGGGCCCCCTAAGACCACTGTCAGGCTTAATGTTTCATTAAAAGGACTCATAAGCAGTTACACTCATGATAATTGTTTTTTTCAGTGAAATGTAAAACCATTTGAAGGAGACTAGGGTGAGTATCAGGATAAAATAAACATAATCTTCCAGATTTCCACTCCTAGCGGGATCACATGTAATGTAAGTTTTAAATTTTCTCAAGGACAGTGTGTGAGAGCATCTGTAAAGTGTCAGCAAGAGAGGATTACCCAAAACTTGGTGTCCAGGGTTTTCATTGGAGTTCGTTCACTTATGTAGGCAGTACCTGTGTGATTGAGCTCAGTTACTCAAAATTCATATCGTCAGAGCAAAAGATAGATGTGTTCAGCATAAATCACATTGTTAAAGCATCTGGTCAAGCAGGTTCAGTGTTTCCAAAGTCCTCAGGTAAATCAAAACAGTCATCAGGTAGAACATTGTAAGGGTTTAGAAGAAAGCTCATAGACACACTGCCAAGAACCAGTACTGAATTTAGGCTTTTCTTGACCATATGCTGGGTGGGAACATCTGAGGCCTTCTGGGTACAGAATCTGTGATAGCCTCTGCATTGTTTTGGGAGGTGGTAGTGGAAATCTTCGTTTTCTAAATTTACTTCCTAAATGTTTCTTCAGTTAATTATAACAGTAGAATTAGGGCTTACTTGGTATATGCTTATTTTGTCAAATGTGAAAAACTTCTATAAATACAGCCATAAATCTATCCTATTTTATTAGTAAAATCATAGAAGAGCATGTTCAATTTTTGTATTCAGTTTGTGGTACATATGGAACATACATATTGGGATATATTATGCTTTTTTATTTGATTTGCTTATTTACTAGAACACTATGGGTATTGATGACATGATAGATGATTTTTCTAGAGTTCAAGCACTAAAGAAACAACAGGGACGTGAAGAGGAAGTGAGCACTTTGCTGGTGATAAAATTTCTTGATTATGATTCATCCAACATTCAAAATAGAAAATGAAGGAAGAGATAATCAGAATACAGAGCCAAGCACCGTGCTTTTTATATAATTTAGAATTAATGTATATCTATGCATACATCTACGCATATGTGTATTTTGGGCATATAAAAACAAAGTAGATCATCTCAAACTTTAATGTTGTGTAAATAATATTTATTGTGACTGATTTCACAAGCATTACATTTCCCAGTACTTTAGAATAAGCTCCTGTATTCTAGTACATGAAGGAATGAGTAAGACATGTGCCTCTTTCCTCCAGATTCTCATGATCCAGTGAGGGAAACAGAGACATTGATATTAATGCAGATATATTCTGGAAGACACTCAGGGGCATACAGGACCTCCAAAGCCTAGTGAGAGAATGAAAGGTGAATCCTGATGTTCTGACTCTGAGAAAGTTTTTAGAAAAGGTAAGGTTTTAACGTGGACTTTATGAATGATAGGACCTTGAAATGAATACAGAATGAAGCACTGTGCTAGTATTTTAGACAGTGTCGGTTCAGAGAAAATGGATATGAGATATTCAGGTTTCCCTGTAGGTTTTCTAGCTGACTTCTTGAGATTGTATGGGAGCAAGAGATTTTTGTGGAGAAGCACTTTCATGAATAAATATTGTGCAAGAGATTATAGTTTTACTTTTCAGGTACCTTTTAGAATCTGAGCCTAACAGGGTGTAGAAGGCCAAGTGACTCCTCAATAAATTGTATATATGATTTTGTGTTGATAGCCATGACACCCTAATTTTTTAAGTAACAATGGGTCAAATGAATAGTGGAATAAAATAGTGAAAGTGTGCTCTCCTGTGAACATAGACCCTGAAAGCTTTGGAAGACTTCTGTGTATGTCTGGGTAGATTACATTTTAGGTCGAACTACTGTGAAAGTATGACCATGTAGAAATAAGTTGACAAATTCATATACCTAAAATATGCCTCAGAGTACAACTGTGCCTAAAAATACACTCATAACCAATTATAATTATGTCTAAACAAACTAAAAGTATTCACAAAACTATGAACAAACACGACCAAGAATCACATCTAGTTAATAATTAGTAATAACTAAATAGTAGCCACTACCAGGAACTCCACAGTTAGTAGTCATGAATAGTTACTACAACTGGCTAGTAGCCATAGCTAATAAGTAAAGAAATTAACAATTATAACTATAATAAGTGTGATTTAACATAAATATAACTAGAGATATAGTTTAGTATTACCAACTATATTGTTATAGCTAATAAAATAGCAGTAATTAGATCTAATCATAGCTCTCACAAAAACTATAGCTAACCATGAGGATAGCAAAAATAACTATATACACTGTGGAATACTACAGAGTGGTAAAAAGTAACTGAAATCCTGTCATTTGCAACAAAATGGATGAAACTTGAAAACATCATACTTAGTGAAATAAGCCAGTCCCAAAAGCACAAATACTATGTGTTCTCCCTGATCTGTGGTAACCAATAGAGCACCTAAAAGGTAGTCTATAGAAGTCAAATTGCCACTTTGAGATGTGATGACTTTGAACAGCCCTTGTCTTGAGTGTTGAGGAACAGTTTTTTTTTTCATACTATTTGTTGAACACTTTACTTAGTGTAGAGTTAATCTTATGTGTTCAAAGTTAATTGAAAATAGATCTTAGTAAAAAAATTAGAATGGGAATAAGAGGGGGAGGAGAAAGAAGGGTGGGACTGTGAGTGGGAGGGCAGTTACAGTGGGAAGAATAACTATATTCCTAAAGTTGTATTTATGAAATGCATCGTTTGTATACCTTAAATAAAAGATTTCTGGGAAAAAATTACTACAACCATTTTTGAATTACAAAATTAGATGCTACAAACCACTGTAAACTTTTATTAAAAAAGTATTTTCTTTAAAGATTTGCTTATTTGAAAGAGTGACAGAGAAAGAGGGAAAGACAGAGATCGACAGAGAGACAGAGGGGGAGCTTCCACCTGAGGTGGTTCCACAAATCACCACAATAGCCATTATCAAGCCAGGCTGAAGCCAGGGGCCAAGAACCCCATCTGGTCTCCTATTTAGGTGGCAGGGATACAAGTATTTAGGCCATCTTCTGCTGCCTTGCTAGTAGGAAGCTGGATCAGAAGCAAAGTAGCCAGGATTGGAACTGTCAATCCGAGATGGGATGTCAGTATTGCAGTTAATGGCTGTTCCTCAATGCCGGTCCCTCTTTTATTATTTTTTTAACTTAAACATAATAATTGTCCATGTAATATTTTGATACATGTGTGCATTATGAAATGATCAAATCAAGATACTTATCATATTCACCACCTCATAAATGTATTGTTTCTTTGTACTGAGAACCATGAGTTCTCCTTAAATTCGCTGATGTGAGAATATGGAAGTTTTTCTGTGTGAAGAAAAAGGGAATGTTGATGCTATAATGTAAGCAGGATTTGGCTCCCCAATTCATGCAGAGATTTAAACTTCAAAGCTGTAAGTTAGTGGTACTAAAAGGGGTGGAAACTTTATTTATCTATGTTTAGTTGGTGGGCCTAGTTGGAGGTGCTTGGAGAAGTGCCCTTGGAAGGTAGTATTTGTGAAATATTGGTTATAAATGATTGTGTCAGGCGTTAGCTGCTCGCTCTCTGCTTCCTGATTCACCATGTAATTGTTCATCTGTGTATGCTGTGCTATTGCCACTTTCCAGGCTCATCTAACACCTGAACCATTAATGCCTACCTGATCTTAGACTTAACCTCCAAAACCATGAACCAATATAAACTCTCTTAATTCAGAAGTAGCTTTTTGTAGGCATTTAGTTACTGTGGTGAAAAGCCTGACTAATAAAGTCAGGTTGGGTATTTTATGAATGCTAAAATATCAATAGAGTGTATAAATTCTGCCATGTGGTTTATTTGCTTTAGGAGGAGCTACTGCCATGAGGCTTGCTGCATAGGTAAACTTAACAATGTGTAGTTAAACTATTCTGTGTTTGGATAAGTGCTGGGAGTTACAAATGCCTAGTAAGAGGTATGCCTGGGGCAAGGAAAATGAATGCCAATTCTAAGAATAGGACCTTGTGTCATGAATGCAGGAATTTACTCATTTTAAGGGAAGTAATAATTCCCATTGTAAAGCATTTTCCAGCCTAGGAAGCAGAAAGAGGTACACATCTAATTAACAGGGTTGTTAGGAATGATGTGTTCCTAAAATTTAAATTTTTAATTTTTTTGAGATTCTTAGGGTCACAGTGAATGTATGACAATTACTACAACACAACTATTATCAATTCTTATGTTAATATTATGTTAATACAAGTTGTTCATAGATATAATTCTTATAACACTTTGCTTCCTCCCCCCTTCCTCCATCTCAATTTCTTCCTTCCTTTCTCCTTCCCTTGCTACCTGCCTGCCTATATTATTTCTTTCCTGTCTTTTTTCATTCTCTTTTTAAATTTCTGAGATAAGATTTTTAATTTACATTATAGTCAAGGGCTTAATGCTCTTCTAAATAAATAATTCAACAAGTGAGAAGTAAAAAGACTATATATATATATATATATATACATATATATATATATAGTTCAGGAGGAATATAAGCAAGGATTATAAGAATAATCAAATGAAAAGATATATATATATACATATACATATATGAACTGGCTCTATATACACATACAGTAAAATTAATAACACATATACAGTATATATGTATGTTATATACAGTAAAATTAATAATTACATGATATACATATAATATACATATACAGTATAAATGTATATTATATACAGTAAAATTAATAATAACTGATCGTTAAAGCTACAGTAGTGTGTCATTCTTAACCATTGTTTTGACAAATACATAAAGCAAAATTTGCCAAAACTATACTGGCAACAATACCAATAAACACAAGCATTTTTTTGTTTTTGTTTTTGGGTTTTTTTGCACATTTTAGCTCTCATATATAAAGGAGAATATGTGATATTTGCCTTTTTTATTTTTATTAATATAAACAGAACATAATTCATGTATTTCATAGATGCAGTTCTTTTTTTTTTTTTCTTTTTTCTTTTTTTTTTTTTTTGACAGGCAGAGTGGACAGTGAGAGAGAGACAGAGATAAAGGTCTTCCTTTTTGCCATTGGTTCACCCTTCAATGGCCACCACTGCTGGCTCACTGTGGCCGGCGCATCGCATTGATCTGAAGCCAGGAGCCAGGTGCTTATCCTGGTCTCCCATGCGGGTGCAGGGCCCAAGCGCTTGGGCCATCCTCCACTGCACTCCAGGACCATAGCAGAGAGGGGCAACCAGGACAGAATGCGGCACCCCGACCGGGACTAGAACCCGGTGTGCTGGTGCTGCAGGTGGAGGATTAGCCTATTGAGCCATGGCGCCAGCCCCATAGATGCAGTTCTAAGAAGATAAACATATTTCTCTCCTTTTCCTTCCACCATTCTTCCTCCTTCCTTCTCTTCTTTTCATTAATTTTTTTTAAACTTTTATTTAATGAATATAAATTTCCAAAGTACAGCTTATGGATTACAATGGCTTCCCCCCACCATAACTTCCCTCCCACCCACAACCCTCCCCTTTCCCGCTCCCTCTCCCCTCCCATTCACATCAAGATTCATTTTCAATTCTCTTTAGATACAGAAGATCAGTTTAATATATATTAAGTAAAGATTTCAACAGTTTACCCCCACATAGCAACACCAAGTGAAAAATACTGTTGGAGTACTAGTTATAGCATTAAATCACAATGTACAGCACATTAAGGACAGAGATCCTACAAGATATTTTTAAAAAATTGATTAATTTTCTATGCAATTTCCAATTTAAAACGAAGTTTTTTTTCATTTTCAATTATCTTTATATACAGAAGATCGATTCAGTATATACTAAGTAAAGATTTCATCAGTTTGCACCCACACAGAAACACACAGTGTAAAAATACTGTTTCAGTACTAGTTATAGCATTACTTCACATTGGACAACACATTAAGGACAGATCCCAGATGAGACGTAAGTACACAGTGACTCCTGTTGATTTAACAATTTAACACTCTTCTTTATGGCCTCAGTAATCTCCCTATCTTCTATGATTTAACTTTCCATGATTTTGGTTGCCCTGTTTTCAACTGCAGATTGAAAATATTAAATTGAAATTTCCAAAAATAATGAGTTTGTAAGTTTTAAATTGTGCACTGTTCTGAGTAATATGGTGAAATCTCATGCTATCCTGATGCACATCACTCTGAATGTGAATCACCCCATTGTTCCCACCCTGCATACTATATTAGTCACTTAGTAGCCACCTCAATTATCAGACCAACCAAGTAAGCTTATTTTTCTTTGTCTATTTATTAGAATTTTGTTTCAAACTCAGAGACAAACAGATACTGAGCTCCCCTGTGCTGTTTTACTCCCCAGATGCCTTTAAAGGCTGAAGCTGGTTCAAGGCCAAAGCAGTGAGCCAAAAACCCAGCATCGATCTTTCACATAGGTGGCAAGAATTCAGTCTCGTGAGTCATTATTGCTGCATCTCCAGGTCTGCAGTAACAGAAACTTGAAATCAGGAGCTGGAGCCAGGAATTAAATCAAGGTACTCTCATGTGGGCTGTAGGCATCATGATCACTGTGCTAAATGTCCATCCTCTTTTTTAAAAATAATTGCTGCCAAGTGCAAGAGTAGTGAGGTGCTGAAAATTGGGATGTGCTGAAGAGAAGACTATTATCATAGGTATTTATGTACAGAAAAAAAACTATAAAGATACAATGCTTCTGTTTTTCATAGGTGTCTAAAAAATACCTGATAAGTGCATTCTTAACAAATCTTTGTTTCTTTTCTTTTTGACTATATTCTTATTTATATTGCATTTATGACTAATGCTGTTGAGCAGATTTATTATCTATGTTTCTTGATGCCCCCAACTTGCTCTCAGTTATTACTTTGTTTTAGATCATTTTAGCTGAATCATACTTTTATGATTTAGATTTTTAATAGCCTCATAGTATGTGATCCCTTTATTAACTGTTTAAAATGTAATACCTTAAAAAGAGACTGTCACATTGGTTTGATCTTTGTGTTCCCCCTAAGTACTTTACCATTTTTCTTCTAGAAAGATTTATATTTATTCTGCAGTTTGGACCATATCATCCTGAGTTAAAGGACTTTGCTTCTGCAAAATAATTTGCTGCCACTGTCTCTTCCGGATTTTCTACCACCAGGAAACTTTTTTATACATAAAAAGTAATTTAATATTTGGTATTAATTCTGAGGAGAAATTTTTGAAAAATACTTATTTCTTAGTATTCAGGTCAGTAATTTGTAATAGAATATATTCTGGCAAATATAAATGTAACTTTGTGATGCTAAAACTATTTTTGTTTCTTTTTTTGCTTATCATGTTCCAAATATTGTTACAGATTTTCTCATTTATTTCTCTTGACAAATTTGGAGTGTAGAATTACTTTTTAAGAATTATTTATTTATTTATTTGAAAGCCAGAGTGACAGACACACACACACACACACACAGAAGAGAGAGAGAGAGAGAGAGAGAGAGAGAGAGAGAGAGAGAGAGAGAGATGGGGAAAGATCTTCCATCTGCTGGTTCACTTCCTGAATGGCTAAAATAGCCAGGTTGGGGACAGGCTAAAGCCAGAAACCAAGAACTCCATCTTGTTCTCCCATATGGGTGGCAGGAGCCCCAGTGTGCGGGATATAATCTTTTGAATTCCTAGAACATTAGCAGGAATCTGGATTGGAAATGGAGCAAATTGGAAATGTTCTTTATGTTTTACTAGTAATTTTATATTTTCCATTGTCTTCTGATTACATCCAGTTTTATCTGGTGATTCATTACCTCTGGAGAGCATGTAACCTACCTATTTATATATTATTTATTTTGCTGTCCTGGGTCACTTAGATGGTGCATTCTCAGTTGACATTGAAAATAATGGTGAATGAATTTAGTGCTGAGGATGAATGAGTTTGGTCAAAACTGATTAGGACAGAGTATGATGTATTTATCCCTCAATATTCTTAATTGTGCAATGATTGAATAATTTTCTTTTGTGTATGTATTTTTTCAGGATCATTATCATGTTTGCTACATAGTTATTTTAACAATACATATATAGGCAGCTTCTATAAAATTGTTATTTCTTGAAAGGAATCTTATTTTAATAGTATTTACCAATAGTTGATGCTAATATTTTGTGAAGGTTCTTAGTGTGATATCTTTGTTTTTTCCCACCCTTACCTATCAAGTGGTTGAAAGTTTTAATTCAGTTTAAGTGTAAAATGATATATCTGTTATTAATTTTTATGAGCTTCTTTATTAAAGAAATCCTCATCCCACATAATGACAATCATTGGGTTAAAAAGGGACACTTCTGAGGTGTCTGCTTTCCCATCACATATTTGGAAGTATTCATTTCCAGTTCTGCCTGGACTGACCTCTTATGTGTCAGAATTAGCAATATCTCAGAACTGTTTGATTTAAGGAAAGACATTTTTAAGAATGGTGGTAAATTACAGATAATAGAAAGAATTACCTAATAGCAAAAATAAAGAATAAATAGGAAATATTATAAGTAATTTTTGATTATTTGATTTATCATAACACTCTCTATTTCTTTCTTGATTTTTAGATTCCAAAAATATCTTCATTTTTCCTCGCTGAGTCTCATGACACATCCGTGTCAATGAATATGTAAAAGATTCAGAGTCATGAGTGTGTAGTGGGGGTATGAGGACATCTACATAATTGTTACAAGTATATTGCTGTTGTGTAAGTAAGAATTTCAGAAATATAAAATCATGCTGCTCTTATTTTATTTCTGATTGTTTTTCTTTTTCTCATAATCTGTGAAGTAAGACAGTGAAATATTTAATACCCTCTCACTACATGTCAACTGATGCCATTACAGCACTCAGCTTATTTCCTACTTGGTAAGCAGCCTGTCCTTTTCATGTGAGTTAAATAAACGACCTAAAGCAAGTAGAATACATAAATAATGGAAGAAGTGTATCAGAGAGGATTGTTTTCCAGATGTCTGCCCTTACAACTTTCATAGTTGTGTAAAAGTCCCAGAGAGCAGGTGTATTTCTTCTCTGTGTTGTAACAGGTACTATTTTGCTTTTGGGAAGAAAGGAAATGAGTCTTTTCTACATGTATGTCAAGCTTTGTCAGAGGATGATAAGTGAAAGTACACATGAGTATTGCTAATTTTGGGTAGGAGCAAGAGGGAGGTTCCAGTCCTGACTGAAAGAGAACTGGTTCAGGGTCAGGTATCTCCTCACATATTCTTACAGCTTCTCTGACTTGGATTCAGGGAAAGGTAGAACACAAGAGGCCTGTATTTCAGAATGTAAAGCAAGAAAAATGAGAGTTCCATCGAATACAATTCAGAAGAAGGGCTGAGGAATCCAAAGCTGAGGAGAAGATAAGGGAAACCCACTTCCATTTATAGCATTCCAGGTATCTTGTCAGAGTTTTTCTGTATTTCTGGACACAAGGCATTCATATAGAAAAGAATAATGTAGTTGGTATTGGAGGTTCCATTTTTTTTCTCTTTTCTTTCTTTCTTTTTTTTTTTTTTAGCTTCTGTGAGAAGCAAACCCTTTTATAGGCTATGTGTCTAACATTTCACTCTCTGTAGGCTAGAAAAGATGAAGCTACTTCCTAAAGAAGAGTAGGAAATGGGACAAAACTATTTCTTCCTGGTTCTTCACAGTCATCCAGATGAAAGAGCAGGTGAGAGGATCATAACTGAGAGATGGATACAAATTTAAAGGACAGTTGAGCAGACATTTTCTAGGACTTAAGAATACATAAATTCAGAATTCAAGCATTGGACTTTGCTGGTGGGAGTGAGATAGCCTCAGAGGTTGGTGGTGGGAGATGAGGCAGATATTCCATATTGAACCATTCTATGTGCAGTGACTGAATCACAAAGAGGGCATTCTCTTGGATTACTGGAAACTGCCAGCTCTCTGGGTAGACGACAGCCCAAAAAGTACAATGTTTGTGGTGGCCTCCACACCCAAAGTAGTGGGAAGAGAAGTATAGGCATCTTGAGCTGCCTAACCTGAACTCAGGAGAGCTTCAGCAGCCACCTGGGTCTCGGGCATCATCACAGTGATTTCATTGGTCCATTCCGAACAAGGTGAACACATACAGATTACAGAAAATAAATCAAGGAGGTAAGGGTGCTTCTTCATAGAACAAAGCAAGCTTGTTCCTCTTGATTCTGAGGATCACCAGGTAATGAAGGAGCAGGTGAGAGAATTCTCACTGAAGGAGAAATGTAGGTTGCATAGAGAAGTAAACAGCCTCAAGCCAAATTCTCAGGTTCCAGGCATCTGTTGTAATGGGAATATGATGTCAGTTGTTGGGATAATGGAGGCTAATGGAGCAGAACTTCTAAATGCAGTAGGCTGTATAAGTGCTGTACTCAGAAAGGTGTGGATCACTTAGACTAAAAGGGGACCGGTGCCTCTTGGTTTAGAGAAGGCTCACCAAGCATAATCATCAGTGCTGACCTCCAGACCCTTGATTGAGGTGGAGCTGCAGACATTTTAAGCTGCCATCCTAGAACCCAGAAGAACTTTTGTGGCCATCTAGACTTAGGAAATGTCACATACTTTCAGTGGTCAAATAAGGTGAATACCTACAGATTAGAGAACATACAGAGGATAGAAAGTTGAGACTACTTTAGTGGAAGACATAGTGGAAAAATAGTATTAAAAGAAAGTTCCTCTGGTACAGAAGTTGTTGGAATATGTGTATATTACTTCATAATATAGCTATTACATAACATTTGTGGAGCCAAAGAATACTTTGCAATAGAAAACACAATTTGTTCTTTCTTGGTCCTGACAATCATCAAGGTAAACCAATTAGAGGTGAGAGGATCTTCGCTGAGGAAGAGGTGGGTTGGAAGACAAGTGAGATTGGCATCATCTGGGATTTAGGAATACAGTTCAGGTTTTAAGTATTAATTATAAAAAAGGGAGTAATAAAAGCTACAAGGGACAGTGGGGCCTGATGGGACAGCACCTCCCTATTCATGCTTTACACAGTGCCCAATTCAGAAATGCAGTGGTCACTGACATGAGCCGCCAATACCTCTCTGGGTAGAGTAAGGCTCACTAAGTACACCAGGTGTCAGGACTTTCAGATGGGTGATGGCAGCACAGCTGCAGGAACATTAAAATGTCATCAGATGGAGTATCCAATAAGGCCTTGACAGCCACCTGGACCTCAGATATTGTCAGGATGATTCCAGTGGTTCATTCCTAATTCACTGAATGCATGTCAGATAGAAGAGATTCGGGATATATTAAAATGTTACTGGAGAAACAGAATAAAACAAGTTTATTGTGGTGCAAACATTTTTGAAATCCATACTTTTATTTTCATAATATGCATTTTTACGAAGTTTTTGCAAACCCTTCAAAATTTCTAATAGAATAGAACACAGGAACAAAGTAAATCACCCTTGGTAATGACAATCATCAAAGTAAAGAAAGAGCAGGTGAGAAGATCTTCACTGAGGTAGAAATGCAAGTTGGAAGGGACAGGACTCCCCTAGAAGGTAGGAATAAAGAAGTTCAGGGTTCAGTCATCCACCTGTAATGCGTGGAATGTTGGAAGTTGTAAGGGATGGTGGGGCCTGATGGGACAGCATCTCCACTTTCATACAGCATGCAGTGCCCTACTCAGAGGCACTAGTGTGTGAATCTAGCTACATCTGGTACCACTTTGGAGAAAGTAATGCTCACCAAGTAAACCAACTGTGGTGACCTCCGTACTGGTGATGGGGGTGGAGCTGCTGACACTTCGAACTTCAGAAACCTGAGGTACCTTCTGTGTACCAAAGAAGGCCTTAGCGGCTACCTGAATCTACAGTGTTAGGATAATTTCTGTGGTTCCTAATACCTTGAATTCATGCCAGTTAGAGATAAACATAGAGAAGATCGGGATACAGGGTACATTAAAAATGCCCTGGAGAAATGGAATTAAAACAGAAGGTTATTGTGGTGCCAAAAATTTTTGAAATCCGTACTTTTCATGTGAAACATTTTCCATGAGCTTTTTTCAGACCCTTCAAACATTGTAATATGGTAGAAAAAAGGAACAAAGTAAATCCCCATTGGTCCTGACAATCATCAAAGTAAACAAAGAGCTGGTGGAATTGCAGGTAAAAATGTAACTTAGAAGGTCATGGGATTGGAATCTCGTACGTGGTCGGAATAAGGAAATCAGTTCTCAAGGCATCAGGCTGTAATGCTTGGAGTGATGAAAGCTGTGGGGGGATGGTGGATCCTGATGAGCCTGCAGATTGGCATGCATGTTGTGTGCAGTGCCCTGCTTAGAGAGACACTGGTGACTGAGAATAAGGACATCCTGTACCTCTGTGTAGAATAAGGCTCACAGAGTACACTATCTCTGGTGACATCCTGACTAGTGATGGGGCAGAGCTGCTGACTCTTTGAACTGTCAGTATCTTGAACTACAATCTTTGTACCCAGTAAGTCCTTGACAGCCACCTGGACAACAGATATTGCCAGGATGATTTCAGTTATTTGATCCTAATACCTTGAATACATACCAGTTAGATAAGCATAGAGGAGATAGGGATACAGGGTACCTTAAGAAGTTACTGGAGAAATGGAATTAAAACACAAAGTATTGTGCAAAAACTGTTTGAAACCATGCTTTTCATGATGCATTTATTCCATGAGTTTCAATGTGTGGGATGATGAAAGCTGTAGGAGACGGTGGAGCTTGATAGGAAGCGCTTCCACATCAGTGATTTGTGCAGTGTCTTACTCACACAGGCACTGGTGACTGTCACTGCCCAGTACCTCTCTGGGTAGAGTAGGCTCACCAATGATGCTATGCCTGGTGACCTCCAGACTGGTGCTGCAGTGGTGCTGCAGAATCTTCGGCTGCCTTCCTTGTAATCACTAAGTCCTTCGTGGCCACCTGGAGCTCGTATTGTGGGTTGTTCCTAATACCTTAAATACTTAACAGTTAGAGATAATGTTACATAAGTTAGGGATACAGGACACTTTAAAAAGTTACTGGAGTCCGGCGCTGAGGTTCACTTGGCTAATCCTCCACCCACGTCAATGGCACCCCAGGTGCTAGTCCCAGTTGGGGCGCTGGGACTAGTCCCGGTTGCTCCTCTTCCAGTCCAGCTCTCTGCTGTGGCCTGGGAGGGCAGTGGAGGATGGCCCAAGTGCTTCGGTCCCTGCATCCACATGGGAGACCTGGAAGAAGCACCCGGCTCCTGGCTTCAGATTGGTGCAGCGCTGGCTGTAGCGGCCATTAGAGGAGTGAACCAACAGAAGGAAGACCTTTCTCTCTCTCTCTCACTGTCTATAACTCTCTCTTTCTCTCTCTCTCTCTCTCACTAACTCTGCCTGTCAAAAAAAAGTTACTGGAAAAATGGAAAGAAAACACAAGTTTATTGTGCAAAAATTTTTTTGAAATCCATACTTTTCAGGATACACATTTTTGAGGTTTTTTGCAGAACTTTCAAATTTTCTACTAGAATAGCATGGAGGACAAGAGAAAGTGTCCCTTGGTCCAGATCATCATCAAGGTAAGGAAGAGAGGTGGGCAGATCCTCAATGAGGAAGAAATGCAAGTTGGAAGACCATTGGATCGGCATTGCATAGGAGGAGGGAGAAAGAATATTCAGTGTTCACATGCCAGGTGTAATGGCTAAAATGAAGAATACTGTTAAGAATGGTGAAGCCTCATGTGCAAAACATCTACAATCATGCTGTGTGTGGTGCCCTGCTCAGAGAGGCACTGGTAACTGCATGAGCATCCAGCTCTTCTCAGGTTAGAGTAAGGTTCATCAAGGTCTCTAACTGTCATGACCTCTAACTCATGATGGGGAGGTACAGCAGGTCCTATGGAAGGCCAGCATCTTGAGCTGACTTCCAAGCACCCTTAGGCCTCTCTGACCACCTGGACCTGATATTGTCATCATGGCTTCATTGTTTGCTAATACCCTTTAATGTGCCAGATAGAGTTCGGCTAAAAGGGGATAGGGATACCAGAAAGTCCACAGTGTTACTATAGCAAGGGGATGAAAACACAAGTGTATCATCATTCAAACATGTTTTTGATTCACACATTTCATGATACACATTTTTAAACCTTTTGCATGAATTTCCATTGTGCAGACTGAATACGAAAAGAGGAAAACTCTATTGGTCTAAACCATCATCTCAGTAAGGGAAGCACCTCTGGGGAGATCTTCCTGGAGGTCAGATGCAAGATGGATGGTCACAGGGTGGTCACACCCTTTGGAGTAGGCATCTAAAATCTTATGGCCAGACACCCACTGGTAATGGAAGAAGAGATGAAATGTGTAGGGAGATGGTGGAATCATATGAAATAGCACTTTCACATTCATGCTGTGAGTACTAGCACACTACCTAGAATTCCCAGGAATCAGGGATCAGTCGGCATCCAGTACCTCTCTGGGTAGGGTAATGCTCATAAAGTACACCATTTGTAGTGACTTCCTGACTAGTGCTCGGGATGGAGCTGCTGAAACTTTGGACTGTCAGAATCTCGAGCTGACATCTTTGTACCCAATAAGGCCTTATAAAACACTTGGAACTCAGATTGTGGTTTGTAACTAATTCCTTGAACAAATACTATTTACAAGAGATAGGGATACAGAGTACTTTTAAAAGTTACAGGTGAAAAGGAATTAAAACACAGGTTTATTGTGTGCAAAAAATTTTGAAATCTATAATTTCACTATATGCATTTTTTTCCTGAGATTTTTGCAGATATTTCAAGCTTTCCAATGGAAAACAAGAACAATGAAAATCTCCTTTGATCCTGATAGTTATAAAAGTAAACAAAGAACAGGTGAGAAGATTCTCAGTGAGTTAAATGCAAGTTGGGATGCCATGGGACTAGCATCCCATTGGAGGTAAGAATAAATAAATTCAGGAATAAAGGCATCAGATTTTAATGAATGGAATGATGAAATTTGTCATGATGAAATTTGTCAGGGATGGGGATGCCTAATGGGACAGCACCTTGACATTCGTGTTCTGTGCAGTGCCATTCTCAGGCACTGGTGACTGTCACTATTATCAGGCAGTACCTCTGCGTAGAGTAAGGCTTACCAAGTATGCAAAATGTCATGACCTCAAGACTGGTGATAGGGGTGGAACTGCTGACACTTTGAACTGTGAGAATCTTGGGCTAACTTTTTAGCATCCAGTAAGGCCTTGGCAGCCACCTGGACCTAAGATGTGGTCACGATAATTTCAGTGTTTTTTCTTAATACCTTGAACACATACCAATTAGAGAAATTAACATACAAGAGATAGTGATACAGGATACTTTAAAAAGTTACTGGAGAAATGGAATTTAAACATGAGGTTATTGTACAAATTTTTTGAAATTCATATTTTTGTTTTCATGGTACATATTTCCAGTGAACTTTTTCCAGAGGTTTCAAACTTCATAGAATATAATAGGGAAATAAACTCCATTGTCCTGACAAACATCAAGATAAAAAAAAGAGCAGGTGGGAAGACCCTCACTGAGGTAGAAATGCAAATTGGAAGGCCATGAGATTGACATTACCCTATGAGGTAGGAATAAACAAGTTCAGAGTTCAGATATCAGGCTATAATGTGTAGAGTGACATAAGCTGTAGGGGATGGTGGAGCGTGATGGAGCAGCACCTCCACATTCATACAGTGTGTAGTGCCCTATGATGAGAGGCACTGATGACTGTCATTATGAGCATCCAGTGCCTCTGTGGGTAAAGTAAGGCTCACCAAGGACACCATCATGACCTCCAGACTGGAAATGGGAGCGGAGACCTGACTATTCAAATTGCCAGCATCTTGAACTGTCTTCTTTGCACCACTAAGGCCTTGGCAGACTTCTGGACCTCAGATACTGTCAAAATGCTTTCAGTGGTTCATTCTTAATAAATTGTACACACAACACTTTAATAGATACAGATACAGTGTATTTTAAAAAGTTACTAAGAAATGCAATGAAGATTGTGGTGCAAACGTTTTTGAAATCTGTATTTTTCATGAAATGCATTTTTTCTGAACTTTTTGTAGAACTTTCAAACTTTCTAATCAAATAGAAAAGAGAAATAAAGGAAGTCTTCCTTGGTCCTGACAGTCATCAAGGGAATCAAAGAGCAAGTGGGAAGATCCTCAGTGAGGTAGAAATACCAGTTGGAGAGCTGTGGGGTTGGCATCGCCTATGAAATAGAAATAAAGAATTTCAGAGCATAGACATCAAGCCAGAATGGATGGAGTGATGAAAGCTGTAGGGGTTGGTGGAACCTTATGGGAAAGCACCTCAACATTTATGCTGTGTGTATTGCCCTACTCAGAGAGGAACTGGTGACTGTTACTATGAGCAGCCAGTGCCTATAAAGTAGAATAAGCATCAGCAAGTACACCATCTGTGTACTTGGAGCTACAGGCTATTTGAACTGCCGGCATCTGGAGCTGCCTTCTTTGTACTCTTGAAGGTCTCAGCAGCACTCTGGACATCTTACATTATCAGAATGTTTCAGTGGTTTCTTCCTAATAACCGTCAACACCTTCCAGTTACAGAGGGAAACATATAGGAGGTAAAGATTCAGGGTACTTTAAAAAGGTACTTGAAAACAGAAATTAAAACAGGAGTTTATTGTGGTAAAAAAACATTTTTAAAATCCATCCTTCCTTTAAAAAAGATATATCTATTTGAAAAGTCAAGGTTTACCCACATGCGTGCGTGCACACACACACACACACACAGAGAGAGAGAGAGAGAGAGAGAGAGAGAGAGAAACACTTTGATCTGCCATTTTATTCTCAAGATTGTTGCAATGACTGGGGCTAGGCCAGGCCAAAGCCTTGGGACCTGGAACTTGATTCATTTCTCCCTCACGGGGGCAGGAGTCCAAGTACTTAGGACTTTTTGCCTGATTTCCCAGGTTGATTAGCAAGGGCGTAGATCAGAAGTAGAGCAGATGGGACTTGAACCAATGGTCAGATTGGATGTTTGTGTTGCCAGTGACAGCTTAACCTGCTGATTCATACTACTAACCCACATACTTTTTTGATGATATGCCTATTCCATGAGTTTGTTGTATACCTAATCACTTTGTAATAGAATAGAAAAGAGAAACAAATTAAATCTCCCTTGATCCTGACAGCCACCAAGGGACACAAAAAGCAGGTAGGCAGAACCTCACGGAAGTAAAAATCAAGTTGGAGGGATATGGGATGGGCATCTCCTATGAGGTAGGAAAAAGAAAAGTTATTGTATTAGATAAATTTAGAGAGGATAGGGATACTGGGTACTTTAAATTTGGCTGGAGGAATGGAATATAAATAAATATATCATGGTACCAAAACGTTTGAAATGCATACATTTCATAATATATGTTTTTTTCTGAACTTTTACAGTACTCTCCAATTTTCTAACAGAACAGAAAAGAGCAGCAAAGGAAATATTCCTTGATCCTGACAATCATCAGGTTAAACAAAGTGCAGTTGAACAGATTCTCACTTATTAAAAATGCCCCTCTCTCTCTGTCTCTGTCTCTCCTTCTCTACAACTTTTCAAATGAATAAATCTTTTTTTAAAAAAATAAAAATTTAAAAACAAAAATAGAAATGCATGTTGTAAGGTCACTGGATTTGCACAGAATAGGAGGTAGGAATACAGAATTTCATGGATCAGACATCATACTTTAATGCATGGAGTGATGAAAGCTGCAGGTCTTGGGTGCTAGCAGTACAATATCTCCACGTTGCTGCTGGGTGTAGTGTGCTACTTGGAGAGGAACTGATGTATACCTCTGGGTAGGCTAAGGCTCACCAGGGACACCAACTGTCATGAACTGAAGACTGATGCTAGGCTGTGTGGCAGGTCCTTTGGAATGGAAGAATATTGAGGTGCTTTCTATGTACCAATAAGTCCTTTACACTGCACCGTAACCTCATATGTTGTCAGGATGATTTCAGTGGTTTGTTCCTAATAGCTTTGAAAACACACCAGGTTGAGAGATAAGGTTGGGAGGATAGGAATACTAGGTACTTTGAAAAGCTACTGGAGGAATGGAATGAAAGAACAGCTATATTATGTTGCCAAAATATTTGAAATGGATACATTTCATGACATACTTTCTTCCTGAAGTCTTTGCAGAAATTTCCAACTTGCAGACAGAGTAGAAAAGAGGAATAGGAGAAATCTCCGTTGGTCCTGACAATCATGAAAGCGAAAAAGAGCAGTTGAGAAGATTCTTCAGTTCAAAATGAAGCCGGATGGTCATGGGATTGGCATCCCCTATGAGGTAGGCATGAAGATAAGGGTTCAGTTATCAGTGTATAATGTGAGGAGTGAGGAAACTGTAGGGGATGGTGGAGCCTGATGGGCCAGCAGCTTGACGTTCGTGATGTGTGCAGTGCCCTACTCGGAGCGGGACTGGAATGTGAGCCTCTGAGCATCCAGGACCTCTCTGGGTAGAGTAAGGCTCACCAAGTTCATCATCACTGGTGACCTCTGCACTGGTGGTGGGAGTGCAACTGTTCACTTTAAATTGCATGACTCTTGAGCTCCTTTTATGGTCTGCAAAATTGCCATGGCAGCCCCTGTGACCTCAGTTATCTTGTGAAATATATAGTGATTTTTTTTCCTAATACCTTTATCTCATACCCGGTAGAAGATAATCAGAGAAGGCAGGGAATCAGGCTGGCTTTAAAAGTTACTGGGAAATTGGAATTAACAATCTGATTATGGTGGTGTGAAAATTGTTGGAATCTGTGCTTGCCTTTTGACAAAATGCCCTTTCATGAGCTTTCTGAAGAACTTTTATACTTACTGTTAGAATGGAAAAGAGAAACAAAAGAAATCTCCATTGGTCCTGACAATCATGAAGGTAAACCAAGAACAGACAGGAACATTCTCCCTGAGTTTGAAGTGCAAGTTGGATGGATGGTCACGGGATTGGCATCCCCTGTGCGATAGGAATAAAGATCAGGTTGCAGTCATCAGTGTGCAATATGAGGAATAAGGAAAGCTGTAGTATGGGGAAGCCTGACCTGCCAGTACCTCCACGCGTTAGCTGTGTGCAGTGACCTACTCGGAGAGGCACTGGAATGTGAAATTACAAACATCCAGGTCCTTTCTGGGTAGAGCAAGGCTCACCAAGTGCAGCATCTGTGGTGGTCTCCTGCATGTAGATGGAGTGGAATCACTTTGAACTGTGAGACTCTTAAGCTGTTTCATAGTCCGCAAAATTATGCTGACAGCCACTTGGAACTCAGTTGTTGTCAGAAAGGTTTTAGAGGTTTGTTCCGAATAACTTGGTCTGCTATCAGGTAGAGAGGTAACGTTAGAGACAATCGGGATACACAGTATTTTTAAATGTTCTTGGGAAATGGAATTAAAAGCCATGATTATGGTGATTTGAATAATTTTTGAAATTCATACTTTACTTTTCAAGAGTGCCCTTTCCATGAGCTCTTTTTAAGAACTTTCAAACTTGTTTATAGAAAAGAGGAAGAAAGGAAATTGCCATTTGTCCTGACAGACATCAAAGTAAACAAAGAGCAAGTGGAAAAATCTCCCTTGAGATAGAAATTAAACGTGGAAGATCATTGTGAGGCATCCCTTATGATGTAGGAATAGGAAGCTTACCATATTAGCTAAGGAGATAAAGTTATAGCTGATAGGGATAGCAGGTCCTTTAAAAGTCACTGGAGGAATTCACTGAAAATATAAGTTTATTACGGTGCAGAAATGTTTGAAGTCAATGAACTTCATGATACAAATTTTGTTTCTTAACTTTTTGTCAAATTTTCCAACTTTATAATACACTGGGAAAAAGGAACAAAGGAGTTTCCCTTGTTCCCAGCAATCATCAGATTAAAGAAAGTTCAGGTAAGAAGATTTTCATGTGGAAATGCAAGTTGGATGGTCATGGAATTGGCATATCCTATGATGTAGGCATAAAAACAATTTGGAACATGCTCAATCGGACTGGCCACAAATGGTCGAGTTAGAAATGTGCCAGGGGATTCCAACACAATCCCATCAAGATGGCATGTACCAATGCCATCGCACTAGTCCAAGTGATCAATTTCAGCTCACAATTGATAGCTCTGATAGCTCTAAGAGTCAAAGAGATCACACAAACAAGACAAGTATCTGCTAATACTAACTGATAGAATCAAAAAGGGAGAGAAAGATCCAACATGGGAAGTGGGATACACAGCAGACTCATAGAATGGCAGATGTCCTAAACAACACTCTGGCCTCAGAATCAGCCCTCAAGGCATTTGCATCTGGCGGAAGAGCCCATGAGAGTATAGCAGGTATGGAAAGCCAAGATATCATGGAAAAAAAAAAAGACCTAAATGAATGATCTCTGTGAGTGAGATCCCAGTGGAAAGAACGGGGCCATCAAAGAAGGAGGTACCCTTCTCCGAAGGGAGGAGAGAACTTCCACTTTGACTATGACCCTGTCGGAATAAGATCAAAGTCAGCGAACTCTAAAGGCTTCCATAGCCCTGGCAACTCATGACTAGAGCCTAGGGAGATTACTTACGCCATGAACAGGAGTGTCAAATTGTTAAATCAGCAACAGGAGTCACTGTGTACTTACACCCCATGTGGGATCTGTCCCTAATGTGTCGTCTAAAGCCAAGTGATGCTATAACTAGTACTGAAACAGTATTTTTACACTTTGTGTTTCTGTGTGGGCACAAACTGATGAGGTCTTTACTAATTATATATTGAAGTGATCTTCTGTATACAAAGAGAATTGGAAATGAAAAAAAAAAACAACAACCTGGTGTTAAAATGGAAATGGCATAGAAAATTAATTAATTTGAAAAAAAAATTATGTAGGTTCTCTGTCTTTAATGTGCTGTACATTGCTATTTAATGCTATAATTAGTAATCCAATGGTAGTTTTTTTCAATTTATGTTGCTATATGGGCAAAATGTTGAAATCTTTACCTAATATATACTAAACTGATCTTCTGTATACAAAGAGAATTGAAAATGAATCTTTACATGAATGGAAGGGGAAAGGGAGCAGGAAAGGGGAGGGTTGCGGGCGGGAGGGAAGTTATGGGAGGGGGGAAGCCATTGTAACCCATAAGCTGTACTTTGGAAATTTATATTCATTAAATAAAAGTTTAATAAAAAAAAAGAAAAAAAAGAAGTTTGGTATTTATAGTCAGTAATGCGAGCAGTGGTGAAGGCTCTAGGGACTGGTGAAGCTTGATGTGATAGCACGTTGACATTTGTGCTGTTTGCAGTGCCCTCCTCTCAGAGGCACTGTTGTTTTAATATATGAACATCCAGGGCCTCTCTGGGTATAGTCAGGCTTACTAAGTATACCATCTCTCGTGACCTGAAGACTGGTTGAACCGCCAGTTGCCTTCATATTCCACAATAATGGATGCCACTTGGGCCTCAGGTATTTTCAGAGTGATTTTAGTGGTTAGGTTTTAATACTTTGATCTCATACAAATTAGATAAAGTTAGAGAAGATTGAGATTCAGACAGTTTCAAATGTTACTCGAGAAATGAAATTAATATCAAATTTCACTATGTTATGAAAAAAGTTTTGAAATCTATACTTTACGTATCATGATATGCCCTTTCCAGGAGCTTAATGCAGAACTTTGAAGCTTTATGATAGAGTAGAAAACAGGATCAAAGGAATTCTCCATTGGTCCCGGAAACATCAAGAGTAAAAAAAAGCAGATGGGAAGATTCTCCTTAATGTAGAAATGCATATGGGAAGGCCACAGGATTGACATTTCCTGTGATATAGGAATAAGGAAACTCAGGGTTCAGATGTCAGGCTGTAATTCCAGGAGTGAAGAAAGCTGTAGGAGATGGTGGTGCCTGATGGGACAGCACCTCAGATTTCATATTGCATATACTGCTCTATGCAGAGAGGCAATTGTTTGTGAATCTGTGAATATCCAGTAACGCTCTCTATAGGGTAATCCTCATCAAGTACACTAGTAATCATGCCCTCCACACAGATGCTGCCCTGGTGCTTCAGGTCCTTTGGTATGCCAAATGCTTGAGCTATATTCTTTGTATGCAGTGTGCTCTTGGTGGCCACTGTGACCCTAATACTGTCAAGATATTTTAGTGGTTCCTTCCTAATACCTTTAAAACACACAAGTTAGAGAAAAAATGTTAGAGAATGTAAGTTTACAGTATCCTTTCAAAAGTTACATTAGAAATGGAAAAAAATCACAGGTTATCAGTATGCAAATAATTTTTGACATGTACACTATTTTTGACATCTTGCAGAACCTTCCAATTTTCCAACACAATGGAAAGGCAGACAAATATATTCACCCTTGGTATTGACAATCATCAGTTTAAACAAAGTGCAGGTGAAAAGATTCTCAGGTAAAAATGTACATTGGTGTTCCACCAGATTGGCATAGCATGGGAGGTAGGAATCGAGAAATTCAGGGTTCAGATATCAGGCTATAATGGATACAGTGATGAGAGCTGTAGGGGATGATGGAACCTGATTGTATAACACCTCTACATTCAGGCTCTGTGCACTACACTACTAAGAGAGAAATTGTTGACTATAATAAAGAGCACCTACTACCACTCTGGGTAGAGTAAGGCTCACCAAGGACAGTAACTGTCAAGAACTCTGGATTGGTGTTGAGCTGATCCTTCTGAAATACAAGCATATTGAGGTACCTTCTTTGTAACAATAATGCCGTTGCATTTTACAGTGACTTTATATAGTCAGGTTGATTTCGGTATTTTGTTCTAATAGTTTTAAACACATACCAGGATGAGGAATATAGTTAGAGAGGATAGGGATACTGGGTGTTTTGACAAGCTATTGGAGAAATTGAATGAAAATATAAATATATTATGTTGCTAATATATTTGAAATGGATACATTTCATGACATACTTTCTTCCTGAAGTCTTTGCAGAAATTTCCAACTTGCAGACAGAGTAGAAAAGAGGAATAGGAGAAATCTCCGTTGGTCCTGACAATCATGAAAGCGAAAAAGAGCAGTTGAGAAGATTCTTCAGTTCAAAATGAAGCCGGATGGTCATGGGATTGGCATCCCCTATGAGGTAGGCATGAAGATAAGGGTTCAGTTATCAGTGTATAATGTGAGGAGTGAGGAAACTGTAGGGGATGGTGGAGCCTGATGGGCCAGCAGCTTGACGTTCGTGATGTGTGCAGTGCCCTACTCGGAGCGGGACTGGAATGTGAGCCTCTGAGCATCCAGGACCTCTCTGGGTAGAGTAAGGCTCACCAAGTTCATCATCACTGGTGACCTCTGCACTGGTGGTGGGAGTGCAACTGTTCACTTTAAATTGCATGACTCTTGAGCTCCTTTTATGGTCTGCAAAATTGCCATGGCAGCCCCTGTGACCTCAGTTATCTTGTGAAATATATAGTGATTTTTTTTCCTAATACCTTTATCTCATACCCGGTAGAAGATAATCAGAGAAGGCAGGGAATCAGGCTGGCTTTAAAAGTTACTGGGAAATTGGAATTAACAATCTGATTATGGTGGTGTGAAAATTGTTGGAATCTGTGCTTGCCTTTTGACAAAATGCCCTTTCATGAGCTTTC
Organism: Lepus europaeus; assembly: GCF_033115175.1. Taxonomy (NCBI): domain Eukaryota; kingdom Metazoa; phylum Chordata; class Mammalia; order Lagomorpha; family Leporidae; genus Lepus; species Lepus europaeus. The sequence goes on from NC_084850.1 coordinate 8,968,204, forward strand.
TGAAGAACTTTTATACTTACTGTTAGAATGGAAAAGAGAAACAAAAGAAATCTCCATTGGTCCTGACAATCATGAAGGTAAACCAAGAACAGACAGGAACATTCTCCCTGAGTTTGAAGTGCAAGTTGGATGGATGGTCACGGGATTGGCATCCCCTGTGCGATAGGAATAAAGATCAGGTTGCAGTCATCAGTGTGCAATATGAGGAATAAGGAAAGCTGTAGTATGGGGAAGCCTGACCTGCCAGTACCTCCACGCGTTAGCTGTGTGCAGTGACCTACTCGGAGAGGCACTGGAATGTGAAATTACAAACATCCAGGTCCTTTCTGGGTAGAGCAAGGCTCACCAAGTGCAGCATCACTGGTGACCTCTGCACTGGTGGTGGGAGTGGAACTGTTCACTTTATTTATTTATTTATTTTTGACAGGCAGATTTAAACAGTGAGAGAGAGACAGAAAAGTCTTCCTTTTCCATTGGTTCACCCCCCCCAAATGGCTGCCACGGTTGGAGCTACGCCGATCCGAAGCCAGGAGCCAGGTGCTTCCTCCTGGTCTCCCATGTGGGTGCAGGGCCCAAGCACTTGGGCCATCCTCCATTGCACTCCCAGGCCACAGCAGAGAGCTGGACTGGAAGAGGAGCAACCGGGACAGAATCCGGCGCCCCAACTGGGACTAGAACCCGGACTGCCGGCACTGCTGGTGGAGGATTAGCCAAGTGAGCTGAGGTGCCAGCGAAATGCATAAATTTTTGAAATGCATAAATTTTAATATACACTTTTTCTAAACTTTTCACTGAATTTTCCAAGTTTCTAAAAAAGTGTAAAAGAAGAACCAAGACAATCTCTATTAATCCTCACAATCATCACCTTAAAGAAAGTGTATTTGAGCAGAACTCACATAGTCTTTAGAAATGCCCCCTTGGAAGTCCATCGGATTGGTATGACACAGGAGGAAGGAGTAGAGAAGTTCAAGATTCAGTCATCAGGCTGTAATATGTGGGGTGATGAAAGCTGTAGGGGATGGTAGCACCTCATGAGACAGCGTTTCCACATTCATTCTATATGTCATGGCCTACTGAGAGAGGCACTGGTGGTTGTCATGAGTATTCAGGACCTCTCTGAGTAGAGTAAGGCTCATCAAGGTCCCCCAGTGTTGTGACTTCTAGACGGTTATTAGAATGGCTGCCCCTTTGGAATGACTGCATCTTTAGTTGCCCTTTTTGTACTCAGGTTTTGTGGCTCACCTGACTTCATATATCTTCAGGATGATTTCAGTGGTTTGCTCCTAATAGTTTGGGCACATAACCAATTACAGTGATAAAGTTAGAAAAGATAGGAATAGTGGTTCCATTAAATGTTACTGGAGGACTTGCTTATTTCACTGAGCATAATGGTGAAATAAGCCAGTCACAAAAAGATAAAACGTGTTTCGCCTGACTTGTGGTAATTAATATACAGAGAACAAAAAATGTAGTGTATATGAGTTAAATTGACATTTTGAGATGTGATTATTGTTTACAGCCCTTGTCTGTACTCTTGAAGAATAGTGCTTTTTCTATTTACTGCTTATTGAATTCTTTCTTTAGTGTGGGATAAAGCTTGTGATTATAAAATAAACTGAAAGTATGTCATTGTAAAAACTTTAAAAAAATAAGAAAGGAATGAGGATGGAAGGTGGGAATGTGGGTGAGAGGGTAGTGTAGGCTGGGAAGTATCATTATGCTCTTAAATCTGTATATATGAATTTTGTTCATATTTTATAAATTTAATTTTTAAAAAAGTTACTGGAGAAATATAATGAAAGCACAGATATATTATGGTCAAAAATACTAGAAAATCATACATTTCATGGTACCATTGCTTTTTGAGCTTTTTGCGGTACTCTCCAACTTGCTGATAGAACAGAAAAAAAGGATTAAGGGAAATCTCCACTGATCCTGACAAGGATGAAAGTAAAGAAAGAGCAGGTAGGAAGATTCTCCCTGAAGTTGAAATGCAAGATGAATGGTTATGGGATTGGCATACCCTATGAGGTAGGTGTAAAGAGGGTTGGGGTTCATTAATCAGTGTGTAATACAAAGAATGAGGAAAACCATGGGGATGGAGGAGGTTGATGGAACAGCACCTCCACGTTCATGCTGTTTTCAGTGCCCTATTTAGAGAGGTACTGGTTTGTGACTCTGAGCATCCAGAACTTCTGTGGGTAGAGTAAGGCTCACAAAGCATACCGATTCTCATGAATTTTAACTGATGCTGTACTAGTGCTGAAGGCCCTTTTGAATAGCAGCATCTTGAGCTCCCTTCATTGTACCCAAGAAGGCTTTTGTGGCCACCATGACCTCATATATTGTCAGGATGATTTCAGTGGTTTGTTTCTAATGTCGTTGATTGCTTATTAGTTAGAAAGGACAGGGATACTGAGATCTTTACAGTTACTGCAACAATGGAATGAAAACACAAGTATATTATGGGGCAAAAGTTATGAAATCTATACATTGCATGATGCACATTTTCTTTCTGAACTTTTGGCATACAATTCCAACTTGCTATCTATATAGAAAAGAGGAACAAAGGAATCTCTATTGGTCCTGATAATCATCAAGGTAAAGAAAGAAAGCTGCGAAGAGTCTCCCTAAAGTAGAATTAGCTTGTGAATCTATCTCTAAGGTAGAAATGCAAATTGGAATGTCATGGAATTGGCATCCCCTATGAGGTAGGCATAAAGAAATTCAGGGTTCAGTTACATCAAGCTAAGAAGCTTCTGCACAACTCTCAATGAAGAGGCAGCCGACAGAATGGGAGAAAATATTTGCAAGCTGTACACCTGATAAAGGATTCATATCCAGGATACATAAGGAGCATGAGAAATTCAACATCAGCAAAACAAATAATCTAGTTAAGAAATGGGCTAAGGATATAAATAAGCAATTTTCAATGGATGAAATACAAATGGCCAACAGACACATGGAAAGATGCTCAGGATCACTAACCATCAGAGAAATGGAAACGAACCACGATGAGGTTTCACTTCACACCAGTTAGAATGACTATCAACCAAAAATCAAAAAATAAAAAATTCTGAACAGGATGTGAGGAAAAAGTTACCTTAACTCACTGTTGATAGGAATGTAAACTGGTAGAACACCTTGGATACAGAAAAAGAAGGAACCTCTAAACCTTAAAGCAGGCCATGAAATAGTGGCTGTAAATTTCCTCTAATCATAAGAACTTTTCACAGTATAATAGTTTGTTAATTAGGAAGTAACATCTAAGTAAGAAATTGCTGTAATTAATGTTTGTGCTTGAAGACTGTGGATATAGATATTAACATTTTAGCATGTATGTGTGTGTATGAATTGTATTAATTTTAGGTAGCAAAAGTATTTGAAAAAGGATGCTTCATTCAAATTTCGTAACAATTCTGTTGCCTCACCCCAGTTAGAATGGCTATCGTTCAAAAAAAAAAATCATGCTAGCGAAAATGTGGAAGAAAGGGACCTTATTACGCTGTTTGGTAGGAATGTAATCTAGTACAATCATTATGAAGATAGTATGAAGATTCCTTAGAAATCTGGAAATTGATCTGGAATAAGACCCAGCCATTCCATTCCTGAGAAATTACACAAAGGAAATGAAATCAACTTGTGAAAGTTATCTGAACTCCCATGTTTATAGCAGCTCAACTCATATTAGCTAAGATATAGAATCAACCCAGATGTCTATCAACCGATGACTAGATAAAAAAGTTGTGGTGTATATACATGATGGAATGCAACTCAGTCATAAAATAGAACAAAATCCTGTCTTTCACAAGCAAATGAAACTGGACACCATTATGCTTAGTGAAATAAGCCAGTCCTCAAAATACAAATATCATGTTTTCCTGATTTGTGGTAACTAATATACAGAGTACAAAAACATGTGTATGAGTGAAATGGATATTATAAGATTTGATTATTTTATAGCCCTTTCAATATTCTTGAGTAACAGTGGTTTTTCTGCTTGCTCCATTTTAATTATTTGGTGGAGCATTAAGCTTGTGATTACAAAATAAATTGAAAAAAATTATATATGATTTCTTTTTTTTAGATTTTTTTAAACTTTTATTTAATAAATATAAATTTCCAAAGTGCAACTTTTGAATTATAGTGGCTTTCCCCACCCCATAAACTCCCTCCCACGCACAACCATCCCATCTCCCACTCCCTCTCCCATCCCATTCTTCATCATGATTCATTTTCAATTATCTTTATATACAGAAGATGAACTTAATATATACTAAGTAAAGATTTCAACAGAGTGCACCCACAAAGACACACAAAGTATAGAGTACTGTTTGGGTAGTAGTTTTACCGTTAATTTGCATAGTACAGCACATTAAGGACAGAGATCCTACGTGGGGAGTAAGTGCACAGTGACTCCTGTTGTTGATTTAACAATTCATAAACTTATTTATGACATCAGTAATCACCTGAGGCTCTTGTCATGAGCTGCCAAGGCTATGGAAGCCTCTTGAGTTCACCAGCTCCGATTTTGTTCAGACAAGGCCATATTCAAAGTGGAAGTTCTCTCCTCCCTTCAGAGAAAGGTACTGCTTTCTTTCATGGCAAGTTCTTCCCTCTGGGAATCTCACAGAGATTTTTCATTTAGTTCTTTTTTTTTTACCACAGTGTCTTGCCGTTCCATGCCTGAGAAACTCTCATGGGCTTTTTAACCAGATCCGAATGCCTTAAGGGCTTATTCTGAGGCCAGAGTGCTGTTTAGGGCATTTGACATCCTGTGAGTCTGCTGCATATCCTGCTTCCCATGTAGGATCATTCTCTCCTTTTTAATTCTATCAATTATTATTTGCAGACACTGGTCTTATTTATATAATCCCTTTGACATTTAATCCTATCTTTTTAGTCAATTATGAACTTAAACTGATCACTTTAACAAGTAACATGGCATTAGTACATGCCACCTTGATGAGATTGAATTGGAATCCCCTGGCATGTTTCTAGCTCTGTCATAAGGGGTAAGTCTGAGTGAGCTTGTGCCAAACTGTACATATCTTCCCTCTCTTATTCCCACTCTTACATTTAACAAGGATCACTTTTCAGTTAAATTTAAATGACTAAGAATAATTGTGTTAAAGAGTTCAACCAATGGTATTAAGTAGAACAAAAAAAAAATACTAAAAGGAATAAAATAGTAAGTTGTTCCTGGACACTCAGGACAAGGGCTGCTCAACAAATTATTTCTAATAGTGTCCATTTCACTTCAACAGGTTTCCTTTTAGGTGATCAGTTTGCTGTCACAGATCAGGGAGAACATATGATATTTGTCCCTTTGCGACTGGCTCATTTGACTCAGTATGATGTTTTCCAGATTCCTCCATTTTGTTGCAAATGACCGGATTTCATTGTTGTGTTTTTTTGTTTGTTTGTTTTTGTTTTTTTTTTTACTGCTGTATAGTATTCTATAGAGTACATATCCCATAATTTCTTTATCCAGTCTACTGTTGATGGGCATTTGGGTTGATTCCATGTGTTAGCTATTGTGAATTGAGCTGCAATAAACATTGAGCTGCAGACAGCTCTTTTATTTGCCAATTTAATTTCCTTTGGTTAAATTCCAAGGAGTGGGATGGCTGGGTTGTATGGTAGGGTTATATTCAGGTTTCTAAGGAATCTCCAGACTGAGTTGCATAGTGGCTTAACCAGTTTGCATTCCCACCAACAGTGGATTAGTGTCCCTTTTTCCCCACATCCTCGCCAACATCCGTTGTTGGTAGTGTTCTATATGTAAGCCGTTCTATCCGGAGCGAGTTGAAACCTCATTGTGGTTTTGATTGGCATTTCCCTGATGGCAAGTGATCCTGAACATTTTTTCCTATGTCTGTTGGCCATTTGGATTTCCTCTTTTGAAAAATGTCTATTGAGGTCCTTGGCCCACCTCTTAAGTGGGTTGTTTGTTTTGATGTTGTGAAGTTTCTTGATCTCTTTGTAGATTCTGGTTATTAAACCTTTATTGGTTACATAATTTGCAGATATTTTTTCCCATTCTGTTGGTTGCCTCTTCACTTTCCTGACTGTTTCTTTTGTCATACAGAAACTTCTGAATTTTATGCAATCCCAATAGTTAATTTTGGCTTTGACTGCCTGTGTCTCTGGGGTTTTTCCCAAGAAGTCTTTGCCTGTGCCTATATCTTGCAGGGTTTCTCTGATGTTCTCTAATAATTTGATGGTGTTGGGTCGTAGATTTAGGTCTTTAATCCATGTTGAGTGGATTTTTGTGTAAGGTGTAAGATAGGGGTCTTGCTTCATACTTCTGCATGCGGAAATCCAGTTTTACCAGCACCATTTATTGAATAGACTGTCCTTACTCCAGGGATTGGTTTTAGATCATTGATCAAATATAAGTTGGCTGTAGATGTTTGAATTGATAAGAACATTTAGAAGTTATCAAAAACAAATGCATGATCTACAGAAATCCATACAGGATAGGACAGAAAATCTCTCTCATGAAAATGAAATCCTAAGGAGGAATCAAAATGAAATGAGAAATTTAGTAGAACATGAAATTGAGATACTGAAACGAAATCAAAATGAAATAAATAATTCAGTAGAACAAATAAAAAACACATTTGAGAGCCTGAAAAACAGAATCAGTGAGATAGAAGAGAGAATATTGGACTTAGAAGATAGAGCATAGGAAAGTATACAGTAAAACCAAGACAGGAAGAGGAAATTAGAAATCTAAAAAAATATTGTTGGAAATCTACAGGACACTACTAATAAAACCAACATTTGGGATCTAGGAGTTCCCGAAGGCATGGAGAGAGAGAAAGGATTAGAAGGCATTTTCAGTGAGATACTAGCAGAAAACTTCCTGAGTTTGGAGAAGGAAAGAGACATCCAAGTACAGGAAGCACATAGAACCCCCAATAAAAATGACCAAAAGAGATCCTCACCACAACACGTCGTAATCAAACTCACCACAGTGAAACATAAAGAAAAGATCCTAAAATGTACAAGAGAGAAACGTCAGATTACTCTCAGAGGATCTCCAATCAGACTCACAGCAGACTTCTCATCAGAAACCCTACAAGCTAGAAGGGAATGGCGAGATATAGCCCAAGTACTAAGAGAAAAAAAAAACTGCCAGCCCAGAATATTATATCCTGCAAAGCTCTCATTTGTGAATGTAGGTGAAATAAAGACCTTTCATAGCAAACAGAAATTGAAAGAATTTGTCGCCACTCGTCCAGCCCTGCAAAAGATGCTTAAAGATGTGTTATATATGTTTTCTAAAAAGACTTATTTATTTGAAACAGATACAGGGATGGAAAAACAGTGAGAGAGAGATCTTTAAAATTCTAGATCCCTCCCCAGATGGTCACAATGGCCAGTGCTTGAGCAGGCCAATGCCAGGAACAAGGAGCTTCTACCAGGTCTCCCATGTGGGTAGCAAGGACACAAGCAATTGACTGACTTCTGCTATTTTTCCAGGCAATAGCAGGAAGCTGAACGGGAAGTGAGGTAGCCAAAATGGACTGGTGCCAATGAGGGATGCCACCTTTGCACAGGGTAGCTTTACTGGCTACACAACAGAGCCTGTCCCAGTGCACACTTATTTATAAACATTTTCTATAATTTTCTGATCTTTTGAATCCAATATAAAAGAGGGAAAAAGGAAATGCCCATTGGTCCTGAAACATCGAGGTAGAGAAAGGAGAGTTGTGAAGATTTTCTTGAGATATAAATGCAAGTTGGATGATAATGGGATTGACATATCCTTTGAGGTAGAAATAAGATATTTTAGGATTCAGACATCTGTTAGTTATGTGAGGCTGAAATGTATAGGGAGATGATAGAGTATCAAAAGAAAGCACCTACAAATTCACACAGTATGTACTGCTCTACAAAAAAGGACACTGGAATGTGCAATGATGAGCTTCCAGTACCCTTCTAGGTAGTGTGTGTCTTGCTTATAACACGGTCTATGTGCCCTCCAGATTGGAAGTAGAGGTGGAGCTCCTAACATGTTGAATTGTGAAAACCATGAGCCACCTTCATGGTCCATAGTTATGTGTTGGCTGCCCCCGAACCTCAAATATTGTGAAAATGGTTTTAGTGATTTTCACCTATGCTCTAGATCTCCTGACAGAGATAAAGCTAGAGAACTGATGATACAGCCTACGTTTACAAGTTACTAGATAATGTTATTAAAACCTTACATGATTGTGGTGAAATTTTTTTAGATTCTGTACTTTTCTTTTGATGACACTGGGTTTCCAGGAGTATTCTGAGGAACTTCATACTTGTTGAAAGAATTAAAAAAAGGAACAAAGGAAATCTCCATTGGTCCTGACAAAAATTAAGGTAAGCAGGGAGCTGGAGGGACGATTCTGCACGGGCAAGAAGTGCAATTTGGATGCTCATGGTATGGGACCCCCTATAAAGTAGCAATAAGAAAATTAATGCTACAGATATCAGAACACAATGCAACAGGTGATAAAAGATGTAGAGCATGGTGGACTGTGATAGCAAAGCACTTCTGCGACCACACTCTACTGTTGTGTACTCAGTGATGTACTGGTGACTATTATTATGAACATCCAGTACCTCTCAGGCTAGAGTAAGGTTCATCAACTGTCATGACTTCTAACACATGCTGGTGAAGTGTGACAGGCCCTATGGAAGGCCAGCAACTTGAGCTGACCTCCAAGCACTGTTAAGGCCTTTGTGGCCACAAGGACCTCACATGTTACAATTATGGCTTCACTATTTCATAATGCCTTTTAATACCTACCAGTTAGAGATTTAGATTAAAAGGGGATAGAGATACCAGAGAGTCCACCGTGCTACTAAATGAAAGGGATGAAAATGCAAGTATGTCATCATTCCAAAACGTTTCTGATCCACACATTTTTTGATACACATTTTTAAACATTTTGCATGATTTTCCAAAATGCAGATTGAATACAAAAAGAAGAAAACTCCGTTGGTACTAACCCCAATGTCATTATGGAAAGATCCTCTGGGGAGCTCCTCCTTGAGGTTGAATGCAACATGGATGTTCATTGGATGGTCATACCGTATGAGGTAGGCATACACAATTTTAGGTTGAGACATCCACGGGCAATGAAGAAGGAGTGAAATTTGTAGGGAGATGATGGAATCTCATGGAATAGCCTTTCCACATTCATGCTGTGTGCACTCCTTTAACACACTACCTAGAATTCCTTGGAATTGTCGATTGATCAGCATCTGGTATCTTTCGGGTAATGTATGGCTCACCTGTATGCTTGCTAGTTTTGCACCCCACACTAGAAGATTTCAGTGGAGCTGCTGATATATTGAAATGCTGGACACATGAGATGCCTTCCTAGGCCACAGTTAGATCTTGGCTGCCAACTTGACCTCAAATGTTGTTAGAATGCTTTAATTGTTTTCATCTCTTTCCTAGATTTCTTTTCTTAAAAAACTTTTATTTAGTAAATATAAATTTCCAAAGTGCAGTTTATGGATTACGATGGCTTTTTCCCCCCTATACCTTCCCTCCCACACGCAACACTCCCATCTCCTGCTCCTTCTCCTATTGTATTCGCATCAAGATTCATTTTCAATTCTCTTTATATACAGAAGATCAATTAGTATATATTAAGTAAAGATTTCATCAGTTTGTACCCATACAGAACATAAAGTGTAAAATACTGATTTTGGAGCTCATAGAGAAACTAAATTTGGGAATATATGTTAGAGTGTATTTCTACAAAGTTCCTTAGAAACTATGTGAAAGCCCTACATGATTGTAGTGTGAAAATTTTAAAAATTTTTTAAATTCCAAACTTTTGGTTTTGTGAGAAGGCCGGCCCACAAGCATTGCACAGCACAAGTGCTGATATCATTGGCAAGAAGATAAAGGCAGCCTCAGTGGTCCTGATACACCTCCAAGGAAAGAAATCATCTGGGAAAAGTCATCTTAGAAAAAAGTGTAACTTGCAAAGTCATGGAATGGCATTCCCTATGAGGTAGGTGTAAGGAAATTTGAGGTTACCACAGTGGCTGTTAATGGGAGGAGTTAGGAAATCTGTGGGGGTGGATCCTGATGGGCCAGGATGTCCACGTGCATGCTGTGTGCAGTGCCCTGCCTAGAACAGCAATGGAGTGTGAATCCATGACCTTCCTGTGCTGCTCTAGGTAGAGTACAGCTCATCAATATCATCCTCTGTGTTGCCCCCTGGGCTGGAAGTGGTTGGTTGGATCCTCGGACACCTGGAGTTGCTGAAGTCTGGGGCTTCCTCCACGGTCCACAGATAGGGCTTGGCGGCCACCTGGACCTTTGATATTTTCAGAATGATTTTACGTGTTGGCTTCCATTAATGAGAACTCCTACAAGTTCCGGAGATAAGGTTTGAGAAGACGTGATGCAGCAGAGCATTACAGGTTGCTGGAGGAATGGAATTAAACCCCCAGCTTTGAATTGTGCTATATTTGAGATTCCATACTTTTATTTTATTACTTGCACTGTCCTGGAGTATTTTGCATAAGTTTCATCCTTGCTGATTGAATAGAAAAAGGAACAAAAAGACATCTCTATTGGTCCTGACAAGCATCTGGATAATCAGTTAGCAGGTGAGAAGATTATGCCTGGGCCAGAAATGCACGGTGGATGTTCATGGGATGCACATCCCCTATGAGTTAGTGATCAGGAACCTTGAGGTTGAGATATAGGGCTGTAATGCATGGAGTGATGAAAGCTGTAGTACATGGTGGATCCTTATGATGCTGCACCTGTACTTTAATTCAGTGTGCATTGGCCTACTATTGAGGCACTGATGACTGTCATTATGACCATCCAGTATCTCTTAGGTGAGAATATGCTTCACCATTTCACCAATGACTCCAACTGTCTTACCCTTGAGATTTGACACATGGAAGTGAGAAAAGCCCATTGGAATGCCAGCATCTGGAGCTGCCATGCATGTACTAAGACTTTGTGAGCACAGTGACACAATATACTGAGAACATGATTAGTGTGGATGGTTGCACATGCCTGTAGACAGGGACCAGTGAGAGAGGTTACTTTAGAGAGGATAGGGGTACAGGATACCTTACAGAGTTAATATTGTAAGGGAATAAATATACAAGTATTATGGCATAAAACATTGGAAATCCCTACATTGCATGATGCACAATTTTCTCAACATTTAGCATAAATTTCCTACTTGTGGATTAAATAGTAGAGTGGAACAAAGTAAATCTGTATTGGTCCTGACAAGCATCTCTGTACAGGAAGCAACACTGGGAAAATATTCCTTGAAGTGAAATCCAAGTGGTTGTCATGGGATCTGCATACCCTATAAAGTAGGCATGTGACATTTTAAGGTTCAGAGATGTGGGGTACTGAGAGGATTGAAGAAATGTGTAGGGGGAAGGTAAATTCTCATGAGACAGCACCTCCAAATTCATGTGGTGTGCATTGCTTTACCTAGAAGAGCACGGGAATATGGATAAATGAGGTTCCTGTACCCTTCTGGGTAGAGTACAGCTCACGTTTCAAAGGTCTATGTGCCCTCGAGATAGGGAGTCAAGATGGAGCTGCTACCATGTTGAATTGTGAGAACCATCAGCTTTTGGCATGGTCTTAGTAGTCTATGGATGTCCCAGGACCTCAATTATTGTGAAATGGCTTTTAGTAAATATTTTCACGTATGCCCTAGATCTCCTTTCAGTTAGAGAGATTAGTTAGAAAATTGATGATATAGCCATCGTTTTCAAGGTACTGGAGAAATGTGAGAAAAACTTTACACTGTTGTGTTGAAATGTTTTTCAACTCCATATTTTTCTTTTGTTGATACGGGGATTCCCAGAAGATTTTCAGGAATTTCAAACTTGCTGATAGAATACAATGAAGAAAAAAGGAAATTTCCTGATGTACTGAAAAACTTCAAGGTAAGCAGTGAGATGGAGAGACAATTCTGCCTGGGCCAGAAGGGCAAGTTGGATGTTAGTGTATGGATATCCCCTATGAGGTATCAGTAAGGAAACATAGGCTACAGATATCAGAACATAGTGCAACCAGTGATAAAAGCTGTAGATAATGGTGGTTTTTGATACAAAATACTTCCATGACTACGCATGTGCTGTTCCCTACTCAGTGATGCATGGTGACTGTCATCATGAGCATCCAGTACCTCTCAGGGTAGAGTAAGGCTCCTCAAGGTCACCAGCTCTCATGACCTCTAACTCATGCTGAGGAAGGTGGAAAGCCCTATGGAATACCAGCATCTTGAGGTGACCTCCAAGCACCCTGAAGACCTTTGTGGTGACCCAGACCTCACATATTGTCATGATGGCTTTATTGTTCCTATTGCGCTAAAGGGGAATGTAGGGAAAGTGAACATTTTTGGTATGGAAAGTAGGAAAAAAGAGTATTCCTTGGACACAAGAGGAAAATTCATTCTCAGTATTGTATGTAGTCTCTAAGGGAAGTACCTGGCCAACGGAGCCATAGACGGCAACATCAGTTTTTTTGACATCGCAACTGGGAAGCATCTGCATACACTGGAAGGCCATGCCATGCCCGTTCGCTCCTTAACCTTTTCCTGGACTTGCGGCTCTTCGTCACTGCCTCAGATTACGGCTATATCAAGCTCTGTGATGCACAGCATGCCAGCCTGGCCGGCACACTGAGTGGACACGCCTCCTGGGTGCTGAATGTCACCTTTTGTCCTGACGACATGCACTTTGTTTCCAGTTCATCTGACAGAGTGTCAGTGTCTGGGATGTTGAGACGAGGACCTGTGTCCACAACTTTTTTGATCACTAGGATCAGGTCTAGGAATAAAATGCAGTGGAAAGGCCTCAAAACTAGTGTCTGTTGGTAATGACGAGGAAATCCACATCTACAGCTGTCCAGTGTGAGCCAGAGTCTCCGTGCTCAGGCTGCACCGAGAATGCACTGCTCCATCGTGACATTCCTTTGCTTGCCAGGCTCTCTTTAGAGGAATACAGCTTTTATTATGGCAGAGACTCAAGTTTTGTACATACAGTAAAAATCTTTCCATTGTATTGCAGATGCAGTTTGTACTTTAATGTAAATAGAGCATTCTTAATGAAAACAATTAAAAACAAAAGGGCATACATGAAAATTACTTTTTTTAAACAATTACCAGCTAGATATATCGATTAAAAGGGGTTATAGATACCAGAAAGTCCACAGTGTTACTATAGCAAGGGGGATGAAAATGCAAGTATATCATCAATCCAAAATGTTTCTTTCTTTCTTTTTTTTTTTGACAGGCAGAGTGGATAGTGAGAGAGAGAGACAGAGAGAAAAGTCTTCCTTTGCCTTTGGTTCACCCTCCAATGGCCGCCGCGGCCGGCGCGCTGCAGCCAGTGCACCACTCTGATCCGAAGGCAGGAGCCAGGTGCTTCTCCTGGTCTCCCATGCGGGTGCAGGGCCCAAGGACCTGGGCTATCCTCCACTGCACTCCTGGGCCACAGCAGAGAGCTGGCCTGGAAGAGGAGCAACTGGGACAGAATCTGGCGCCCCGACCGGGACTAGAACCTGGTGTGCTGGTGCTGCAAGGTGGAGGATTAGCCTATTGAGCCACGGCACCAGCCCCCAAAGTGTTTCTGATTCATGCATTTTGATGCACATTTTTAAACATTTTGTGTGATTTCCCAATGTGCAGAGTGAATACAAAAAGAAGAAAAACTCCGTTGGTACTAACCCCCATGTCATTATGGAAAGATCCTCTGGGAAGATCCTCCAGGAAGTTGAATGCAACATGGATATTCATTGGATGGTCATACCCTATGAGGTAGGCATACACAATTTTAGGTTGAGACATCCACGGGTAATCGAGAAGGAGTGAAATTTGTAGGGAGATGTAGGGCGATGATGGAATCTCATGGAATAGCCTTTCCACATTCATGCTCCCAGTATACTGGGAGCATGACTAGAATGGATGGTTGTGAAGGCCTTTAGACAGGTACAAATTAGAGAGGTTAGTTTAGAGAGGATATGGATACAGAGTACTTGACAGAGTTAGTATATAGCAAGGGGATGAATATACAAGTATTATGGAATAAAACATTGGAAATCCCTACATTCCTTGATGCATAATATTCTCAACGTTTTGCTTAAATTTCCTACTTGTGGATTAAATAGTATAGAGGAGCAAAGTAAATCCGTGTTGCTCTTAACAAGCATCTCTATACAGGAAGCACCACTGGGAAAATTCCCTTTGAATTGAAATGCAAATTTGATGTTCTTAGGATTGGCATACCCTAAGAAGTAGGCATGTGAAATTTTGGGGTTTAGAGATGTGGCGGTAATGGGAGGGCTGATGAAATGTGTGAGGGGGATCCTAAGTTCTCATGGGGGAGCACCTCCAAATTCACGTAGTATGCATTGCTTTGCCTAGAAGGGCACTGGAATGTGGATGAATGAGCTTCCAGGACCCCTATAGTTAGAGTATGTGTTGCCCATCACAGGGTCTGTGTGCCTTCCAAATTGATGAAAATTGATAATAGGGCCAACATTTTTAAGGTATTGGAGAAATATCACTAAAAGATTATATTATTGTGGTGAAAAGATTTTAGACTCTTTACTTTTCTTTAATGATATGGGGTTTCCTATAGGATTTTCAGGAATTTCATACTTTCTGATAGAATACAAAAGAGGAACATGAGAAATTTCAGTTGGTCCTGACAAGCATCAAGGTAAACAGTGAGCCGGAGGGACAATGCTACCTGGGCCAGAAGTGCAAGTGGAATGGTCATGGTATGTACATTCCCCTATAGGGTAGCAATAAGGAAATTTAACTTATAACTCTCAGACCATAACCTAATGGGTGATAAAAGCTGTAGAGGATCGTGGATCCTGATAGAAAAGCACTTCCACCATCACGCTCTGTACTGTTCCCTACTTAGTGATGTATTGGCGACTGTCATTATGAGCATAAAGAACCTCTAAGGGTAGAGTAAAGGCTCCTTAAGGTCACCAACTGTCATGACCTCTAACATACTCTGGAGAGGTGCAGAAGGCTCTATGGAAGACCAGCATCCTGAGCTGACCTCTAAACCCTTCAGGCCTTTCGCCACAATGACCTGACATATTGTCGTCATAGCTTCATTGGGTGAGAAGATACAAACTCTTTCAATTTCTGCTTGTTGTTGAAAATCCTTATTTCTCCTTCATTCATAAATGAGAGTTTTGCAGGGTACAGTATTCTGGCTTGACACTTTTTTTTCTCTTTGGACTTGGAATATGTCTGGCCAATGCCTCTTTGCCTATAGGGTTTCCAGGGGGAGTCTAATTGTGTTTCCTCTGAATGTGATTTGTAAATTGTCTTGTGCACATTTTAATATCTGTTCTTTGTGTTTCACTGAGATGAATTTTGCTACAATATGTTGTGGTGCAGTTGTTTACAGGTCGTGTCTATTGGGGGTTCTGTGTATTTCTTGTACTTCGATGTCTCTTTCCTCAGATTGGGGAAATTCTCTGTTATTTTTTCATTACAAAAGCCTTCTAATCCCTTCTCTTTTTCCATACCTTCTAGAATTTCTAGGATCTGAGATTTGGGCTGCTTGATAGAATCTTGTAAATCTACAACTGTGATTTTTAATTTTCTAATTTCTTCCTCTTGGATTTGGCCTGACCGTATTATTTCTGGAAATTTGTCTTCTAGTTATGCTATTCTTTCTTCTCTCTCATCTATTCTATTGCTAAGACTTTCCACTGCATTTTTTAGTGGTCTATTGAATTCTTCACTTCCAGTATTTCATTCTGAATTCTCTTTAAAATCTCAATTTCTTGGCAGTGCTTATCATTTAGATCATGAATTTGTTTCTGATTGTTAATAAGTAATCTGACTGTTAATTTTCTGAATTTCTTTTCTGGCATATCCTCGATCTCTTCTACTCTAGCCTCCATTTTTGAAGATTTGTATTGCTCCTTTGTGGATTTCATTAAGTCTTCTTTATTCTTATACAGGATTTTTCCTTTGTTCTACAGTATTTCTGGTTGATTTCATTTTTGAATTGTGACTTTGTTCCCGTGGTGCGATTTCCCTCAGCTATGAGCTGCTGTGTGTCTGTGCGTTACAAGTGGAAGCATGCATCCCTGACTCCTGGAGCCCTGTTTACATCTAGATTGTGATGGTGGTGTTACCAGGACTTTGGTGTACTAAGCCCCGCCTACTGGGGGGGCGAGCTCGCTTCTCACTGGTGCATGAAACGAACTTGGTTTTTCCCGGTTTAGGGCTACACTTTGTTGTACAGCTTGTGTGGTAGGGAGGAAATCACTCTGAAATGTGATCCCTATTCCCAGGTGAGGGGTGTTGGGAGGTGGCTCCCACAATTAATGGATGTGTGCACAGGAGGCAAATGGGGCAGTCCCCAGCTTACAATCAAAAATGTAAACAATATGACATCTCCCCTGGCTGTGGGTCCAGTTGTGGTGAGAGGGGAGACACAAATGTATTGTGACATGCCCAACCTCTCCAGTTGTTCCCCTATAATTTCTCATTCTTCCCACTTGGAGCTTCAAACGCAGTTTGCCAAACTTCCCTGCCTGCTGATATCTGCAGTTCCATGGACTTGTGGCCTCTCACCTGGTTCATTGGGGGATGGCTCCAGTTTCCACATTCGTCTCTCTGGTGTTCCTTCCCTGCAAGTCCACCACTTTTCTTTCTCTTTGCTCCCTTAGAGTGGACCTGAGCAATCTCTGGTGGAAACCTGGGCTACTGTTCATGAACTCCTCACGATTCCTTTTCTGGCTTGTATTCCCTCTGCATATTAATTATTTTTCCCAGAGTTATCTGAACATCCTGTTGCTATACCATCATCTTGGCCCTTCATAGTTTCCTAATGCCCATTAATACCTACGAGTTAAAGAATTCAGAAATTCCACAGTGTTACTATAGCAAGGGGATGGACATGCAAGTGTATTAAATTAAAAAATGTTTTTTATCCACACATATCTGAATAGACATTTTTAAACATTTTGCATGAGTTTCCAACGTGTGTATAGAATGCAAAAGGAAGAAAACTCTGTTGGTCCTAATTAAAATCTCAGTCAGTGAAGCACCTCTGGAGAGATCCTGCTTGAGGTAGAAATACAGGATGGATGGACATAGGATGGTCATACCCTATGAGTTAGCCATACAGAATTTTAGGTTCTGATATCCACTGCTAAAGGGAGTAGTAATGAAATGTGTAGGGAGATGGTGGAATTGTGTGAAAAGGACTTCCACATTCATGCTGTGTGCACTACTATCCCACTCTACGTGGATTTCCCAGGAATTGTGAATCAATCAGCATTTGGTAACTCTCAGGTAGTGTAGGGTACACCCATTTCATTGTAAGTGGTGTCCTCCACACTGGTAATTAGCAGTGGAGCTGCTGACAAGATGAAATGGTAGATCATGAGCTGCCTTAATGGTCTGCAATTAGATCTTGCCTTCCTTCTGGACCTCACATGTTGTTAGAATTGTTTAATTGTTTTCATTTATTTCCTATCTCAGAGAGTTGAAGTATGGGAATATACGATACAGTATATTTCTAAAATAAACCTTAGAAACTGTGTGACAACCATACATGATTGCACTGTAAAAATTTTAAATTCCTAACTTTTGTTTTTATGAGAAGGCCAGCCCCAGAACATTGCACAGAATTTGCAAGAGTTTCAATACCATAGAAAAGAAGAAAAAATGGCAATTTCATTGGTCCAGATAGAGATCCAAGGGAAGAAATCATCTGAGAATATTCTTCTTAGAGTGCGAGTTGCACAGACATGGAATGGCATTCCCTGTGAAGTTGAGATAAGGAAATTCGGCGTTACCACACAAGTTGTTAATGGGAGGAGTTGGGAAAAGTGTGGGGGTTGGAGCTTGATGGGGCACGACCTCCACGTGCATGCTGTGTGCAGTGCCCTACCTAGAACAGCAATGGAGTCTGAATCCATTGACCTTCCTGTGCTGCTCTGTGTGTAGTACAGCTCAATAATATCCTTTGTGTTGCCCTCCAGAGAGGAAGAGGGGTTGGTGCTGCAGACACTTGGAATTGTCGAAGTCTTGGGCTTCCTTAGAGGCCACCTGGACCTTAGGTATTTTCAGAAGATTTTGCTTGTTGTCTTCCATTAATGAGAATTCATAGCAGTTAGCAAGATAAAGTTCAATAAGATGTGATGCAGCAATGTTTTACAGTTTATTGGAGAAATGTAATATAAACCCCCAGATTACTGTGATGTGGAATATTTGGGATTCCTTACTTTTATCTCACTATTTACACAGTATTGGAGTATTTTACAGATGTTTCATCCTTGCTAATTGGATAGAAAAAGGAACAAAGGGATTCTCTATTGGTCCTGACAGGCATCTAATTAGTCAGTGGGTAGGTGAGAAGATTATGCATGGGCCAGAAATGTACGTTGGATGGTCATGGGATGGCCATCACCCATGAATTAGTGATCACAAAGCTTATGTTTGAGATATTAGGGTGTAATGCAAGGAGTGATGAAAGCTGTAAGGCATTGTGGGTACTTATGAAGCTGCACTGGCACATTCATGCTGTTTGCATTGGCCTATTAGTGAGGCACTTAAGACTGTCATTATGACCATTCAGTATCTCTCAGAGGACAAGAAGATGGACCAATTCACCAATGTCTCCAACTGTCTTACCCCTAGATTTGAGACAGAGAAGTTAGTAAAGCCCATCAGAATGCCAGCATCTTGATCTGCCATGCATGTAACAAAGAAGGTTTGTGAGCACAATGACAAACATACTGACGGCATGATTAGAGTGGATGGTTGCAAATGCCTTTAGACAGGTACAATTAGAGTGGTTACTTTAGAGAGGATTGGGATACAAGGTACTTGACAGAATTACTATAGCAAGGGAAGAAAATATAAATCTATTTTGGATAAAAAGCAGAAATCCCTACATTCCATGATACACAATTTTGTCAATGTTTTGCATATATTTCCTGCTTGTGGATTAAATAGTAGAGAGGAGCAAAGTAAATCTCTTTTAATCCTATCAACCATCTCTGAACAGGAACCTCCTCTGGAGAAATTCTCTTGAAGTGAAATGCAAGTTTGGTGGTCCTGGGATCAGCATAACCTACAAAGTAGGCATGTGAAATTTTAGGGTTCAGAGATGCTGGAGTACTGGGAGAGTTGAAATGTGTAGGGGGAACATAAATTCTTATGGGAGAGCACCTCCAAATTAATGCAGTGTGCATTGCTCTACCTAGAAGGGCAATAGAATGTGGATCAATGAGCTTCCTGTACCCTTCTGGGTATGGTACGGTTCACCTATCAAAGGTCTATGTGCCCTCCAATTAGGAAGTCAATGTGGAGCTGCTAATGCCTTGAATTGTGAGAATCATGAGCTGTCAGCATGGACCACAGTTAAACTGTGGATACCTCAGGACCTCAATTATTGTCAAAATAGTGTTTAGTAATTTTCACCTATGCCCTAGATCTCCTTTCAATAAGAGAGATAAAGTTAGAGAATTGATGATACAGCCAACATTTTCAAGGTACTGGAGTTACATGACTAAAACCTTACTATATAGTGGTGAAAAGTTTTTACAAGTATATTTTTCTTTTCATGATATAGGGTTTCACAGAGGATTTTCAGGAATTTCATACTTGCTGATAGAATACAAAAGAGGAACAAAGGAAGGCTCCATTGGTACAAACAAACATCAAGGTAAACAGTGAGCCAGAGGGAGGATTCTGAAAGGGCCATAGGTGCAAGTGAGATGGTCGTGGTATGGGCATCCCCTATAAGGCAGCAATAAGGAAACTTAGGCTCCAGAACTCAGACCATAACACCATGAGTGAGAAAAGCTGTAGAGGAAGGAGGATCCTGATAGCAAAACACTTGATGACCACGCTGTGTGCTGTTCCCTACTCAGTGATGCACTGGTAGCCATTATCATGAGCGTCCAGTACTCTCAGTGTAGAGGCACATCAAGGACACCAACTGTTAAGACCTCTAACTCATGCTGGGGAGGTGCAGCAGGCCCTATGGGAATCCCAGCATCCTGAGCTGACCTCCAAGTACCCTCAAGGCCTTTGTGGCCACAGGGACCTAACATCATGTCGTCATGGCTTCATTGTATCCTTATGCCCTCTAACACGTACTAGTTAGGGAGTTCGGTTATAAGGGGATAGGGAAACCAGAAAGTCCACAGTGTTGCTATAGCATTGGGTTGAAAATGCAAGTGCATTATCATTCAAAATATTTGTGATCTATTCATTTCTTGATATACATTTTTAAACCTTTTGCATGACTTTCCAAAGTGCAGATTGCATACAGAAATCAAGATTCTGTTGGTCGTAACCACCATCTCAGTAAGGGACGCACCTCTGGGGAGATCCTCCTTGAGATGGAATGCAACAGGGATGGTCATTGGATGTTCATACACTTTGAGGTAGGCATATAAAATTTTCTGGTTCAGACATCGAGTGGTAATGGGAGAAATGATGAATTGTGTATGGAGATGGTTGAATCATATGAAATAGCACTTCCACATTCATTCCGTGTGTACTGCTCTACCACACTAGCTGTAGTATCTGGGAATTGGGGATGGATCAGCATCCGGTATCCTTTGCATAATGTATAGCTCATGCATTTTGTTCTAGGTGGTGCCTTCCGCAATAGAAATTGGCAGTGGATCTGCTGACATGTTTAAATTCTAGAATCACAAGCTGCCTTCAGAGTCCACAGTTAGATCTTGACTGCCACCTTGACCTCCAATGTTATTAGAATGGTTTAATTGTTTTCATCTATTTTCCTAGATTTCATAGCACATAGAGAAATGAAGTTTGGGAACACAAGATGCAGTATACATCCTACCTTATTGTAGTGTGAAATTTTTTTTTTTACAGGCAGAGTGGACAGTGGGAGAGAGAGACAGAGAGAAAGGTCTTCCTTTTGCCATTGGTTCACCCTCCAATGGCTGCTGCGGCCGGCGCATCTCGCTGATCCGAAGCCAGGAGCCAGGTGCTTCTCCTGGTCTCCCATGTGGGTGCAGGTCCCAAGGACTTGGGCCATCCTCCACTGCCTTCCCGGGCCATAGCAGAGAGCTGGCCTGGAAGAGGGGCAACCGGGATAGAATCTGGCGCCCCAACTGGGACTAGAACCTGGTGTGCCAGCGCCGCAAGGCGGAAGATTAGCCTGTTAAGCCACGGTGCCGGCCCTAGTGTGAAATTTTTTTTAAAAATTCCAAACCTTTGTTTTTGTGAGAAGGCCAGCCCCAGTGCATTGCACAGAATTTGCAGAACTGCTGATATCACAGAAAATAGAAAAAAAGCATTCTCACTGGTTCTGATAGATCCAAGGAAAGAAATAATCTGAGAATATTCTTATGAAAAGTTCGTGTTGCATGGTCTTGGGTTGGTACTCTCTATAAGGTAGTTGCAAGGAATTTTGAGGTTACTATACCAATTGTTTATGTGAGGAGGTGGGTTAGTTGTGGATGGTGGAGCCTGATGGGCCAGGACCTCCATGTTCTAGGTAGGGCACTACACACAACAGTGATAGAGTGTGAATCCATGACCTTCCTGTGCTGCTCTGGGTATAGTATGGCTCATCAGTATCATCCTCTGTTTTGCCCTCTGGACTCAACTTTGGATTGCATCTGCAGACACTTGGAGTTACCGAAATCTGGCGCTTCTTCCATGTTCCACAGTTAGGGCTTGGCGACCATTTGGAGGTTAAATATTTTCATAATGATTTTACATGTTGGCTTCCATTAATGAGCATTTATA
Organism: Lepus europaeus; assembly: GCF_033115175.1. Taxonomy (NCBI): domain Eukaryota; kingdom Metazoa; phylum Chordata; class Mammalia; order Lagomorpha; family Leporidae; genus Lepus; species Lepus europaeus. The sequence continues at coordinate 8,989,983 of NC_084850.1, forward strand.
TCAGTTATGGAGATAAAGTTTGAGAGGATGGGATGCAGCATAGGTTTTCAGTTACTGGAGAAATAGAATAAACTATCAGATTACTGTGATATGGAATAATTGGGATTCCATACTGTTATTTCATTATTTTTACTGTCCTGGACTATCTTGCAGATGTTTCATCCTTGTTTATAGATTAGAACAAGGAAAAAAGTAATTCTTTATTGGTCGTGCCAGGCATCCAGGTAATGAATGAGCAGGTGAAAAAATTCTGCCTAGGGCAGAAATACATATTGGATGGTCATGAGATGGTCATTCCATATGAGTTAGTGATCAGGAACCTTATGGATGAGATAGGATGTAATGCAAGGTGTGATGAAAGCTGTAAAGTATTGTGAATACTTATGATGCTGCACCTGGACTTTCATGCTGTGTGAACTGGCCTATTAGTGAAGACCTGATGACTATCATTATGACCATCCACTAACTCTCAGAGGACAGTTCGATTAACCAACTGACCAATGTATCCAAATGTCATACCCCATAGATTGGAGACAGGGAAATGAGAAAAGCCCATTGGAATGCCAGCTTCTTGAGCTGCACACTGATACAATATACTGAGAACATGACTAGAGAGTATGCTTCCAAATGCCTTTAGACAAGTACCAATTAGATAGGTTGCTTTAGAGATGATAGCGATACAGGCTACATCACAGAGTTAGTATTACAAGAGAATGAACATACAAGTATTATAGAATAAAACATCAGAAATCCTTATATTCCATGATGCACAATTTTCTGAGCATTTAGCATGAATTTCCTACTTGTGGATTAAATAGTAGAGTGGAACAAAGTAACTCTGCATTGGCCCTAACAACCATCTCTACAGGAAGCAACACTGGGAAAATATTCCTTGAAGTGAAACGCAAGTGATGGTCATTGGATCTGCATACCCTACGAAGTAGGCATGTGAAATTTTAGGGTTCAGAGCTACTAGGTACTGAGAGGGTTGAAGAAATGTGTAGGGGTATTGCAGTTGATTTCTCAACAATGTTGCAGTGGATTCATTTCTGAGAGGAGGAGTGTGGTGGGGGCAAGAGGCGTGGAGTCACCACACAGACCTCGGGAGTCAGATGAGAGCTGGCTTGAGGCAAGCAGCCTGCAGACTCGTTTATTTCAGTTGGTACAATATCTTATATAGCCAAGACCAGCCAATCTGGTCAAGGGGTGGTGTATGCCCCAACCAATCACAGCCTGTTGCCAGGCAGTTTCCAAAGCCATCCAATCACAGCCTGTTGCCAGGCAGTTTCAAAACCATCCAATCACAGCCTGTTGCCAGGCTCCATTGCCAGGTGGGTTTCAAAGCCATTCCTGAGTAACTGACGCTCGCTTGCCAGCGGCCACCTTGGCATGGCCTTCTCATTCCACCACATAGGGGGAAGGTAAATTCTCATGAGACAGCACCTCCAAATTCATGTGGTGTGCATTGCTTTACCTAGAAGAGCACGGGAATATGGATAAATGAGGTTCCTGTACCCTTCTGGGTAGAGTACGGCTCACGTTTCAAAGGTCTATGTGCCCTCGAGATAGGGAGTCAAGATGGAGCTGCTACCATGTTGAATTGTGAGAACCATCAGCTTTTGGCATGGTCTTAGTAGTCTATGGATGTCCCAGGACCTCAATTATTGTGAAATGGCTTTTAGTAAATATTTTCACGTATGCCCTAGATCTCCTTTCAGTTAGAGAGATTAGTTAGAAAATTGATGATATAGCCATCGTTTTCAAGGTACTGGAGAAATGTGAGAAAAACTTTACACTATTGTGTTGAAATGTTTTTCAACTCCATATTTTTCTTTTGTTGATACGGGGATTCCCAGAAGATTTTCAAGAATTTCAAACTTGCTGATAGAATACAATGAAGAAAAAAGGAAATTTCCTGATGTACTGAAAAACTTCAAGGTAAACAGTGAGATGGAGAGACAATTCTGCCTGGGCCAGAAGGGCAAGTTGGATGTTAGTGTATGGACACACACTATGAGGTATCAGTAAGGAAACGTAGGCTACAGATATCAGAACATAGTGCAACCAGTGATAAAAGCTGTAGATGATGGTGGTTTTTGATACAAAATACTTCCATGACTACGCATGTGCTGTTCCCTACTCAGTGATGCATGGTGACTGTCATCATGAGCATCCAGTACCTCTCAGGGTAGAGTAAGGCTCCTCAAGGTCACCAACTGTCATGACCTCTAACACATGCTGGAGAGTTGCGGAAGGCCCTATGGAAGACCAACATCTTGAGGTGACCTCCAAGCACCCATAAGACCTTTGTGGCGTTCCAGACCTCACATATTGTCATCATGGCCTCATTGTTTCCTAATGCCCTTTTTTATTTTTAGATATTCAATTTTTTAATCTTTTAACTTTTATTTAATAATTATTAATTTTCAAAGTGTGCTTTATGGATTACAATGGCTTTTTCCCCCCCATAACTTCCCTCCTACCTGCAACCCTCCCATCTCCTGTTCCCTCTCCCATTCCATTTGCATCAAGATTCATTTTCAATTCTCTTTATATACAGAAGATCAATTTAGTATATATTAAGTAAAGATGCCCTTTAACACCTGCCATTTAGAAAGTTTGATTAAAGGGTTTAGGGATACCAGAAAGTCCACAGTGTTGCTATAGCAGGGGATGAAAATGCAAGTATATCATCACTCCAAAACTTTCATGATCTACACATTTTTGATACTCATTTTTAAACCATTTGCATGATTTTCCAATGTGCAGAGTGAATACAAAAAGAAGAAAACTCCGTTGGTACTAACCCCCATCTCATTGTGGAAATATCTTCTGAGAAGATCCTCTTGGAGGTAGAATGCAACATGGATGTTCATTGGATGGTCATACCCTATGAGGTAGGCATATACAATTTTAGGTTCAGACATCCACAGGAATTTGAGAAGCATGAAATTTGTAGGGAGATGATGGAATCTCATGGAACAGCCTTTCCATATTAATGCTGTGTGCACTCTCTTTAGTAATCATCATAAAATTCCTTGGACTTGTGGAGTGATCGGCATCTGGTACATCTCGAGTAGTGTTCGGCTCACACATTTTCTTGTTAGTTTTACGGCCCATACTACAAAATTGCAGTGAAGCTGCTGATAGGTTGAAATGCAAGACACATGGGCTGCTTTCATAGACCACAATAGATTTTGGCTGCCACCTGGACTTCAAATGTTGTTAGAAGGGTTTAATTGTTTTCATCTATTTTCTAGATTTCATAGCTCATAGAGAAATGAAGTATGCTTAGTATGCTTCTACCAAATACCTTAGAAGCTATGAGAAAACTCTACATGATTGTAGTGTGAAATTTTTTTAAATCCCCAGTTTTCTTTGTGTGAAATGGCTGGTTCCAGAGCATTGCACACAATTTCCAGAAGTGCTGATATCACATAAGAGGAAAAAGGAAATCTCTCTGTTCCTGATAGATATCCAAGGAAAGAAATCATCTGGGATATTCTCCTTGGGAAGAAGTGTGAGTTGTAGGGTCATGGAATGGCATTCCCTATGAGATAGATATCAGGAAATTTGGGGTTACCATACCAGTTGTTAATGGGAGGAGTTAGGAAATCTGTGGGGATGAAGCCTGATGGGCCAGGACCTCCACGTGCATGCTGTGTGCAGTGCCCTGCCTAGAACAGCAATGGAGTGTGAATCCATGACCTTCCCTGTGCTGCTCTAGGTAGAGTACGGCTCATCAATATCATCCTCTGTGTTGCCCGGGAGACTGAAAGTGGGGTTGGATCTGTGGACACCTGGAGTTGCTGAAATCTGAGGCTTCCTCCATGTGCCACAGTTAGGGCTTGATGGCCAACTCGAGGTTAGATATTTCAGAATGATTTTATATGTTGTTTTCTATTAACAAGAACTCCTACAAGTTCCAGAGAAAAAGTTTGAGAAGACGTGATATAACATAGTATTACAGGTTACTGGAGAAATGAAATTAAACCCCCTTGGAATGACTGCATCTTGAGCTGCCATGCATGTACTAGGAAAGACTTTGTAAGCACACTGACATAATATACTGAGAGCATGATTAGAGTGGACATTTGCAAATGCCTTTAGACAGGTACGAATTAGAGAGGTTACATTAGAGACGATATGGATACAGGGTATTTGACAGAATTACTGTAGCAAGGGAATGAAAATTCAAGTATGTTATGGAATAAAGCATCAGAAAGTTCTACATTCCATTATGCACAATTTTCTCCACATTTAGCATAATTTTCCAACTTTCTGATTAAATAGTAGAGAGGTACAAAGTAAATCCGTGTTGATCCTAAAAACCATCTCTGTACAGGAAGCACCACTCAGAAAATTCTCCTTGAATTCAAACACAACTGATGGTCATGAAATCAGCTTACCCTTCAGAGTAGGCATGGGTAATTTTAGTGTTCAGGGATTCAATGGTAATGGGAGGGCTGATGTAATGAGTATGGGGATGGTGGATTCTCAGAAGAGAGCAACTCCAAATTCATTCAGTGTGTATTGCTCTACCTAGAAGGGCACTGGAATGTGGATCGATGAGCTTCTAATACCACTCCAGGTATATTATGGCTCTTACATAACAAGGTCTATGTGCCCTCCAGATAGGAAGTCAAGGTAGAACTACTAACATGTTGAATTGTGAGAACCATGATATGTTGGCATGGTTCACAGTTAGCCTGTGGATGCCCCATGGACCTCAATTATTGTCAGAATGGGTTTAGTAATATTCACCTATGCCGTAGATCTCCTGCAGTTAGAGATATGAAATTAGAGAATTGATGATACAGCCAGTGTTTTCAAGGTACTGGAGAAATGTGACTAAAACCTTACATTATTGTGGTGAAATTTTTTAGACTCTACTTTTAATGACATGGAGTTTTCTGGATGATTTTAAGGAATTTTTTTACTTGCTGATGGAGATTACAAAAGACAAATGAAGGAAATCTCCATTGGTCCTGCAAACATCAATGTAAACACTGAGCCGAAGGGATGATTCTATCTGGAGCAGAAGTGCAAGTGGAATGGTCGTGGTATTTGCATCCCTACAAGGTAGCAATAAGGAAATTTAGGCTAGAGCTCTTAGACCATAACCCAGTGAGTGATTAAAGCTGTAGAGGATGGTAGAACCTCATAGCAAAGCACTTCCACCACCACACTGTGTACTGTTCCTTGCTCTGTTATGTACTGGTGACTGTCATTATGAGCCTCCAGTACCTGTTAGGGTAGAGTAAGGCTCATCAAGGTCACAAGCTGTCATGACCTCTAACACATGCTGGCGAGGTGCTGCAGGCACTATGGATGACCAGCATCCTGAACTGACCACCAAGCACCCTTCAGGCCTTTGGCCACAAGGACCTATCATATTGTCATCATAGCTTCATTGTTTCCTTTTTAATTTTTTTTCAATTTTATAAATTTTAAAGCTTTTACTTACAGAATGCAGATTTCATAGGTACAAACTTAGGTATGTGTTGTTTTTTCCCCCATCCAACCTTCCATCCCCATCCCATCCAGCCTCCTACTCCCTCTCCTAGCCTATTATTCATTAAGATTCATTTTTAAGTAACTTTAGATAGAGAACACCAACTCTTATATACTAAGTAAATATTTCCTAACTGCAACCACACACACACACACACACACAATGTATAAAGGACTGCTTGAGAACAAGTTTTGTAGTTACCTTATAGTACAGCTATTTAAAAATAGTGGTCCTTCTTAGGGAGTAAGTGCACAGTTACTTCTGTTGTTAATCTAACAAATAACACTCCTATTTATGACATCAGTGATCAACCAAGGCTCTTGCCATGAGCTGCCATGGCTATGGAAGACTTTTGTGACCACAAACTCTTGTCAGTATTTAGACAAGGCCATAAGCAAAGTGGAAGTTCTCTCCTCTCTAGCTAATGTTCACTGAGCTGAAATAAGCACGGAAGTACAGATAGCTTTTTTGTTTGCTGACTTTATTTCCTTTGGGTAAATTCCTAGGTATGGGATGGCTGGGTCATATGGTAGGTCTGTATTCAGATTTCTGAGGTATCTCCAGTCGTCCATAGTGGCTTAACCAATTTGCATTCCCACCAACACTGGATTAAGGTACCTTTTCCTATATATCCTCTCCAGTATTTGTTGTTTCTTGACTTCTGTATGAGAGCCAATTCTTTTTTTTTTTATTTTTTTTGGATTTTTTAAAAATTTTATTTAATGAATATAAATTTCCAGTGTACAGCTTATAGATTACAATGGCTTCCCTCTCCCATAACTTCCCTCCCACCCGCAACCCTCCCCTCTCCCGCTCCCTCTCCCCTTCCATTTGCATCAATATTGATTTTCAATTCTCTTTATGTACAGAAGATCAATTTAGTATAAAGATTTCAACAGTTTGCACCCACATAGAAACACAAAGTGAAACATACTGTTGGAGTACTAGTTATAGCATTAAATCAAAATGTATAGCACATTAAGGACAGAGATCCCACATGAGGAGCAAGTGCACAGTGGCTCCTGTTGTTGACCCAACAAATTGACACTCTAGTTTATGGCGCCAGTAACCACCCTAGGCTGTCGTCATGAGTTGCCAAGGCTATGGAAGCCTTCCAAGTTTACCGACTCTGATCATATTTAGACAAGGTCATAAAAGACAGAGTGAGGATAGTAACCAATGATCCTAAGAGTGGCATTTACCAGGTTTGAACAATTATACAGCATGAAGTGGGGAAGAGGACCATCAGTACACACAGGTTGGGAGTAGAGCCATTGGTGGTAGAGTAGAGGTTATGATTACAAAGGAATGAGGCCCAAGTGCACTAGACAGGTCTAGAACAAAGGACAGAGTCATTATTAGAGGAGCTAAGAAAGGTGCTGTCTAAGCTACAATTAAGTTTTCTGACTGAGAGGCAAATAGAACCTGACAGAAGGGGCTTGATAATAATCTGGTGGGCTTTAGGTCTTGTAAATTCAGAGGCCCAGGCCTATCTATCTCTTCACATGGAGTATATCCTAAGGGATGTGTTTACCTCCTAGGGGAAGGCACTCTGTTGACTTTCATTACTTGGCTGGCCTGGGAGGAGAGCTGGCCAGGTAAAGGCAAGGGGCATCTCTAACAAGAAATTTACAGTTCTGCCTGCAATGTTGCTGACCCTACTTGACCATACCCTCAGCTGCAGTGGTCACTTTGGAAGTTGGGCTGAGTGAAGGGCTTTTCAGCTTAGAGCCAGTAAGATCTGTGGCTCTGACCTGGGCATCCTTCGACTCCAGGGCAGGTCCATTTCCAGTGATCCAACTCTTCGCAGAGCTGCCAGGGCTCTTCACAAGCTGACTTCTGCTGAAGCCCAGGCTTACCACATTGAAAGCCACTGCAGTGGACTGGCCTGTTGGGTCTCCTTGAGGGCAGATCACTGTACAGATCAGCCATTAATAGGCCTGCCTCCCATTGCTTCTGATGCCGAGCTTTCTTTTCCTCCTGGTTTGTGTTAAAGCAGACCAGATGATGCAAGTCAAGGGAGTGCCCGTGTCCCATCTCTAATCTTCGGTGGCCTGAACTACAAGTCTATAGTCACAGGCATGTTCTGTAGTAGTTTTTCTAAGGTAGACAATGCCCATGAGGAAAATTATATTCTCACTTTAAAACTTTCTTTGCCTTTGGTCTGAAAGGGAGGTTTTTTCTACTTACTGTATACTTCGCTGATGGCGAAGTGAATCTAGCTATTGTATTCAGTACTTTGTGATGGCTCTGTAAACAGATGAAGCCAATAATGTATTAACAGTACCAACTGAGAGAAAGTATGGTCAACTGAGGTTACTAAAAACAAAAAGCAATTCAAATCAATTGGCAGTCTACAAAAAGAGTTAAAGATTTTAAAAGCTATTATTAAAATTGCTATATTGGTCTATTATGCTATGTTATATGTGTGTACATATTGTATGTCCACATGGGGAAATTTTATTAAGAGTTTTATTTTAAATGGCTTATAGATAAGATTGTCCATAAATTTAAGCCGCTAAAATCAATCAAAGATACATTTTAATTTGTGTGACCTGAGTCTGTGTATCATATGTTTTAAACTTGTTGGTAGAAAGAAACTAAAAACATTTTATATGGTTGTGCTTAAGTTTACTGGTTAAACAAACTACACCATGTTAGATATTTAAGAGGCGTTTTCAAATACATGATTCTTAAAATTTATAGAAGGCATTGGACCTTCTGGTAAATGTTTTCTTAAGTTGTTATCTAATGGTTGAAATGGTTTGCTAAGTATTCATGTGATATTGCTATTGTCAACAAGCGATTTAGGACTTGCTCCCTCATTTCTCTATTCTAAACCCAACTTGTTCTTTCATTTCTCTATTCTCTTCAAGGTAGGAAACTAATTCTATTATGAAGGAATCTGTAGGACGCACAATGTAATCTTTAGACCTTATAAAAGAGATGGCTAACATTTTTGTGTAATAGCATAGCCAAAATAAGAACTTAAATAATAATCTCATAGCTAGATTCACTTTGCCATCAGAGAGCCAATTCTAACTGGGGTGAGATGAAACCTCATTGTTGTTTTGATTTAGATTTCCCGGATGGCTAGTGATCTTGAGCATTTTTTCATGTGTCTGTTGGCCATTTAGATTTCCTCTTGAAAAATGTCTGCTTAAGTCCTTTAACCATCTCTTAACTGGGTTATTTATTGTGGTGTTGTAGAGTTTCTTGATTTCTTTGTAGATTCTGTTTATTAATCCTTCATCAGTTGCATAGTTTGCAAATAATTTCTCCCATTATTTTGGTTGCCTCTTCACTTTCCTGACTGTTTCTTTCGCCGTACAGAAGCTTCTCAATTTGTTGTAATCTCGTTTGTTAATTTTGGCTTTGACTGCCTATGCCTCTGGTGTCTTTTCCAGGAGTTCTTTGCCAGTGCTAGTGTCTTGCTGGGTTTTCCAAGTGTTCTCAATTAATTTGATGGTGTCAGGCCGTAGATTTAGATCTTTAATCCATCCATATTGAGTGGATTTTTGTGTAAGGTGTAAGTTAGTTGTCTTGCTTTATGCTTCTGCATGTGAAAATCCAGTTTTCACAGGACTATTTGTTAGAGACTTTCCTTGCTCCAGGGATTGATTTTAGCTCCTTGGTTAAATATAAGTTGGTTGTAGATGTTTGGATTGATTTCTGGTGTTTCTATTCTGTCCCATTGATCTAACCATCTATTTTTGTACCAGTACCAGGCTTTTTTGATTATAACTGCCTTGTAGTATGTCTTGATATCTGGTATTGTGATGCCTCCGGCTTTGTTTTTGTTGTATAAGATTGCTTTAGCTATTCGAGGTCCTAAGTACTTCTATATGAATTTGAGCATTATTTTCTCTATCTCTGAGAAGAATGTCTTTGGTATTTTGATTGGTTTTGTATTGAATCTTTAAATTTCTTTTGGTGGAATGCACATTTTGATAATGGTTCTTCCAGTCCCTGAACATTTTTTTGTATCTTATTCTATTTCTTTCTTTAGTGTTTAGTAATTCTCATTGTAGATATTTTTACATCCTTGGTTAAATTTATTCCTAGTATTTGATTTTTGTAGCTATTGTGAAAGGGATAGATCTTAGAAGTTCTTTCTCAGCTGTGGCCTTGTCTGTGTATACAAAGGCTGTTGATTTTTGTGTATTAAACTTATACTCTGCTTTTTCGAAACTCTTCTCAGTTCTAATAGCCTCTTAGTGAAGTTTTTTGGATCCCCTACATATAGAATCATGTCATCTGCAAATAGGGACAGTTTTACTTCCTCCTTCCCAGTTTGTATCTCTTTCTTGTCTTATGTCTCTGACTAAAATGTCTAGGATTATATTGAATATCAATGGTAAGAGGGGGCATCCCTGTCTGGTACCATATCTCAGTGGGAATTCTTCCAACTTTTCCCCATTCAATATGATGCTGGCCGTGGTTTTGACATAAATTGCCATGATTGTGTTGAGGAATGTTCCTTCTAAACCCAATTTGCTTAATGTTTTCAACATGAAAGTTGTTGTATTTTGTCAAATGCTTGCTCTGCATCTATTGAGATAATCATATGGTTTTGTTTCTTCAATTTGTTAATGTTATGTATCACATTGATTGATTTGTGAATGTTGAACCATCACTGCATACCAACGATAATCCCACTTGATCCACATGAAAGATCTTTCTCATGTATTGTTGGATTTGATTAGCCAGAATTTTGTTGAGGATTTTTGCATCTGTGTTCATTAGGGAAATTAGTCTGCAGCTCGCTTTCTCTGTTTCATCTTTTCAGGGTTTAAGAATTAAGGTGATGCTGGCTTCATAGAAAGAATTTGAGAGGATTCCCTCCCTCTTAATTGTTTTCAATAATTTGAGAAGGATTGAAATTAGCTCTTCTTTAAAATCTGGTAGAATTCAGCAGTGAAGCTATCCAGTCCTGGGCTTTATTTTGTTGGGAGGGTCTTTATTACTGATTCAATTTCTGTCTTGGTTATGGGTCTGTTTAGGTTTTCTATGTTTTCATGCCTCAGTTTATGTAGGTTGTTTGTGTCCAGGATCTATCCATTTCTTCTGGGTTTCCCAGTTTGTTGGCATATAGCTCTTTGTAGTGGTTTCTGATGATTCTTTATATTTCTGTTGTTTCTGTTGATACATTTCCTTTTTCATCTCTAATTTTATTATTTTTAAGATATTTTATTTATTTGAAGGTTAGAGTTATGCAGAGAGTGAAGGAGAAGCAGAAAGAGAGATAGTTCTTCCATCTACTGGCTCACTCCCCAATTGGCTGCAATGGCCAGAGCTGCGCCAATCCAAAACCAGGAGCCAGGAGCCTCCTCTAGGTCACCCATGTGAATGCAGGGGCCCAATATTTGGGCAGTCCTCCACTGCTCTCCCAAATCACAGTGGAGACCTCAATAAGAATTGAATTAGGTGGGACTTGACAGGCGCCCATATGGGATGATGGCACTGCAGATGGTGGTTTTACCCACTACATCACAGTGCCAGCTCCTTTAATTTTATTGAATTGGGTCTTTTCTTTCCTTTTTTTTTTTTTTTTTTGGTTAGTTGGGTCAATGGTATGTCAGTTTTGTTTATTTCTTTTTCTTTTTTTTTATTAAAAACTTTTATTTAATGAATATAAATTTCCAAAGTACAGCTTATGAATTACATTGGCTTCCCCCCTCCCATAACTTCCCTCCCACCTGCAACCCTCCCCTTTCCCGCTCCCTCTCCCCTTCCATACACATCAAGATTCATTTTCAATTCTCTTTATATACAGAAGATCAGTTTAGTATATATTAAGCAAAGATTTCAACAGTTTGCCCCCACATAGCAACACAAAGTGAAAAAAAATACTGTTGGAGTACTAGTTATAGCATTAAATAAGAGTGTACAGCACATTAAAGACAGAGATCCTACATGATATTTTTTAAAAATTAATTAATTTTCTATGCCATTTCCAATTTAACACCAGGTTTTTTTTTTTTCATTTCCAATTATCTTTATATACAGAAGATCAATTCTGCATATACTTAGTAAGGATTTCATCAGTTTGCACCCACACAGAAACACAAAGTGTAAAAATACTGTTTCAGTACTAGTTATAGCATCACTGCACATTAGCCAACACATTAAGGACAGATTCCACATGAGATGTAAGTACACGGTGACTCCTGTTGCTGACTTAACAATTTGACACTCTTGTTTATGGCATTAGTAATCTCCCTAGGCTCTAGTCATGAGTTGCCAAGGCTATGGAAGCCTTTAGAGTTCGCCGACTTTGATCTTATTCCGATAGGGTCATAGTCAAAGTGGAAGTTCTCTCCTCCCTTCAGAGAAAGGTACCTCCATCTTTGATGGCCCCATTCTTCCCACTGGGATCTCACTCGCAGAGATCTTTCAGTTAGGTCTTCTTTTTTTTTTTTTTTCTTTTCCACGGTGTCTTGGCTTTCCATGCCTACAATACTCTCATGGGCTCTTCAGCCAGATCCGAATGCCTTAAGGGCTGATTCTGAGGCCAGAGTGTTGTTTAGGACATCTGCCATTCTATGAGTCTACTGTGTATCCCGCTTCCCATGTTGGATCCTTCTCTCCCTTTTTTATTCTATCAGTTAGTATTAGCAGACACTTGTCTTGTTTGTGTGATCCCTTTGACTCTTAGACCTATCAGAGTCATCAATTGTGAACTGAAATTGATCACTTGGACTAGTGAGATGGCATTGGTACATGCCACCTTGATGGGATTGTATTGGAATCCCCTGGCACATTTCTAACTCCACCATTTGGGGCAAGTCCGATTGAGCATGTCCCAAATTGTACATCTCCTCCCTCTCTTTTTCCCACTCTTATATTTAACAGGGATCACTTTTCAGTTAAAATTTAAACACCTAAGAATAATTGTGTGTTAATTACAGAGTTCAGTTTTGTTTATTTTTTTCAAAAAATATCTCTTAGTTTTGCTGATATGTTGTATTTTTTAGTTTTAATTTTTTTGATTTCTTCCCTAATTTTAATTATTTATTTTCTTCTAATTTTGGGTTTGGTTTGCTGCTGTTTTTCTAGATCTTTGAGGTGCATAGGGACTTCATTTATTTGGTTCCTTTCCTGTTTCTTGATGTAGACATCCATTGTTATAAACATTCCTCTTAACATTGCTTTTACTGTATCTCACAAATTTTGGTATGTTGTATTGTTGTCTTCATTTGTTTCCAGAAATTTTTTATTTCAATTTTGATTTCTTCTATGACCCACTGCTAATTCAGAAATTCTATGTTCATTTTGCATGTGTTTGCATATGATGTAGAGATTCTTGAGTTGTTGATTTCCAGCTTCATTACATTGTAGTCTGAAAAGATGCATGATGTGATTTCAGATTTATTAATTAGCTGAGACTCATTTAATGGCTTATCATATGGTCAATCCTGGAGATAGTTCCATGCAGTGGAGAAAAAATGTGTACTCTACAGCTATTGGTGGAAGGCTCTCTAGATATTTTCTAGGTCTATTTGGTCTATGGCGTCAATTGACTCTGTTGTTTTCTTGTTGATTTTTTGTCTCATTGATCTGTGCATTGCTTAAAGTGGGGTATTGAAGTACCCCATTACTGTTGTATTTCAGGCTAAATCTCCCTTGAAATCCCTTAACATTTCTTTTTAATAGCCAAGTGCCCTGTAATTAGGTGCATATTCATTTATAATCCTCACATCTTCTTGTGGAAATTATCCTTTAATCATTATATAGTGTCCCTTTTTTGTCTCTTTTAATAGTTTTTGTGTTAAAGTCTATTTTGTCTGATATGACAGTGGCCACACCAGCATTTTTTTTGTATCTGTTAACATGGATTATCTTTTCCCATCCTTTCACTTTTATTCTATGTGGGTTTTTATTATTGAGGTGTGTTTCTTGTACAGCAAATAGATGTGTTTTCTTTTTTAAAGCATTCCTCCAGTATGTGTCTTTTACCTGGAGAGTTGAAACCATTTACATTCAGTGTGACTATTGTTAAATACTGTCTTTTCCCTTCCATATTTCCTTAAATAATCCTGCTTATGTATTTTGGATTTCATTTTTACTTTCGCTGAGTCATTTTCTGTGTTCATCTTCTTTTTTTAGTGATGTTCCTGTTTTTGTGTTTCTGTGTGTAGCGCATCCTTGAACATCTTTTGTAGGACTGGGAAAGGAGTTACAAATTCTTTCAACTTCTGCTTGTTGTTGGAGATCCTTATTTCTCCTTAATTCATGAGTGAGAGTGTTGCAGGGTACAGTATTCTGGGTTGACAGGTTTTTCATCTCTTAGGACTTGGAATATGTCTCGCCATTGTCTCCTTGCCTGTAGAGTTTGCAAGGAGAGGTCTGGGGTGAGTCTAATTGGGTTCCCTCTGAATGTGATTTGTTGATTCTCTTGTGCACATTTTAAGATCTGTTCTTTGTATTTCACTAAGGTGAGTTTTGCTACAATGTGTCATGATAAAGTTCTTTTCTGGTCCTGTCTACTGGGAGTTCTGTTTATCTCTTGCACTTGGATGTCTGTTTCTTTCTCCAGATTGGGGAACTTCTCTGTTATTATTTCATTACAAAGGCATTCTCAACAGTTCTATCTTTCCATACCTTCAAGACTTCCTTGGTTCCACAAGTTAGATCATTTGATAGAATCTTGTAAATCTTCAATTGTGATTATTAATTTTCTAATTTCTTACTCTTGTATTTGGCCTGATTGTATTATTTCTGGAAATCTGACTTCTAGTTCTGATATTCTTCCGTCTGTCTCATCTATTCTATTGCTAAGACTTTCCACTGCATTTTTAAGTAGTCTTTTGAATTCTTCATTTCCAGTATTTCATTCTGAATTCTCTTTAAAATCTCAATTTCTTGGGATTGCTTTTCATTTAGATCGTGAATTTGTTTCTGATTGCTAATAAGTAATCTGACTGTTAATTTTCTGAATTTCTTTTCTGGCATATCTTCGATCTCTTCTACTCTAGCCTCCGTTTTTGAAGATTTGTATTGCTACTTTGGGGAGTTCATAGAGTCTTCCTTATTTTTATTCATGATTTTTCCTTTGTTCTTTGGCGTTTCTGGTTGATTTCATTTTTGAATTGTGACTTTGTGCCTGTGGTGTGATTTCCATCAGGTGTGCGCTCTTATGTTTCTTTTGGTTCCAAGTGGAAGCACACAGCCCCACCTACTGGAGTCCTGTTTACTTCTAGTTCGTGATGGAGGCAGGTACCAGGGCTGTGGCACACTAAGCCCCACCTTCTGGGGGTTGGGCTCACTTCTCACTGCTTTGTGAAACAAGCTCGGTTTTCCCCTGTTTAGGACTACTTCTTGTTTTTCAGCTTTGTGGTATGGAGGAATCACTCTGAAATTTTGTTATCCTTATTACCAGGTGGTAGTTTTTGTGAGGTAGCGCCCACAATTAATGGATATGTGTGGAAAAGGGGCAGTCCCCTGCTTACAATCGAAAATGTAAATAATATGGCTTCTCCCTGCAAGCTGTAGGTCTGGTTGTGGTGAGAGGGGAGACATAGATGTATCGTGACATGCCCAACCTCTCCAGTTGTTCCCCTATAATTTCTCATTCTTCCTACTTGGAGATTCAAATGCAGATCTCCAAGCTTCTCCCCCATTTGCTATCTGCAGTTCCCTCAACTTGCTACCCCTCACCTGGTTTGCTAAGGGCATGGCTCCAATTTCTTCTCATGTCTCTCTGCTGCTCCTTTGCTGCAAGTCTGCCACTGCTGTTTCCTCTTTCCTCCCTTAGTGTGGACCTGAGCAGGCTCTGGTAGACACCTGAACTTCTCGCAATTCCTTCACTGGTTTGTATCCTCTCTGCTTTTTAACTTATTAACTATTTTTCCCTGCATGACTCACTGCATCCTGTTATGGTACCACCATCTGGCCCCTCATTGTATCTTAATGCTCCTTATTAACACCTGCCAGTTAGAGAGTTCAGTTAAAAGGGGATAGGGATACCAGAAAGTCCACAGTGTACTATAGTAAGAGGATGGATGTGCAAATGTATTAACATTTAAAAATGTTTTTTATCCACACATATCTTAACAGACATTTTTAAACATTTTGCATGAGTTTACAACATGTGTATAGAATGCAAAAGGAAGAAAACTCTGTTGGTACTAATTAAAATCTCAGTCAGTAAAGCACCTCTGGAGAGATCCTGCTTGAGGTAGAAATATAGTACAGATGGACATAGGATGGTCATACCCTATGAGTTAGCCATACAGAATTTTAGGTTCTGATATCCACTGCTAATGGGAGTAGTAATGAAATGTGTAGGGAGATGGTGGAATCATGTGAAAAGGACTTCCACGTTCATGCTGTGTGCACTACTATCCCACTCTACCTAGATTTCCCGGGAATTGGGGATCGATCCGCATCTGGTACCTTTTGGGTAGTGTAGGGTATACCTGTTTAATTTTAAGTTTTGTTCCCTGCACTGGAAATTGGCTGTGGAGTTGTTGACATGTTGAAATGGCAGATCATGAGCTGCCTTCATGGTCTGCAATTAGATCTTCGCTGCCTCCTGGATCTTGCATGTTATTAGAATTGTATAATTGTTTTCCCCTATTTCCTACCTCATAGCAGTTAGAGAGATGAAGTTTGGTAATATTTGAAACAGTATACTTTTACAGCAAACCTTAGAAACTGTGTGACAACCGTAAGTGATTGTAGTGTGAAAATTTTTAAATTCCAAACTTTTGGTTTTGTGAGAAAGCTGGCCCCAGAGCCTCGCGCAGAATTCTCAGAAGTGCTGATATCAATAAAAAGAGGAAAAAGGCAGTCTCACTGGTTCTGATAGACATCCAAGGAAAGAAATCATCTGGGAAAATTATTCTTAGCAAGAAGTGTGAGTTGCACAGTCAAGGAATGGCATTGCCTATGAGGTAGGTGTGAGGAAATTTGGCGTTACCACACTGGTTGTTAATGTGAGGAGGTGGGCAAGCTGTGGGGGTGGATCCTGATGGGCCAGGACGTCCACGTGCATGCTGTGTGCAGTGCCCTGCCTAGAACAGCAATGGAGTGTGAATCCATGACCTTCCTGTGCTGCTCTAGGTAGAGTACGGCTCATCAATATCATCCTTTGTGTTGCCCCCTGGGCTGGAAGTGGGTTTGGATCTGCAGACACCTGGAGTTGCTGAAGTCTGGGACTGCCTTCATAGTCTACAGTGAGGGCTTGCTAGCCACCTGGACCTTATTTTTATAATTTTACTTGTTGGTTTCCATTAATGAGAATTCCTACCAGTTGGTGAGATAAAGTTTGAGACAATTTGATAGAGCATCATTTTACATGTTACTGGAGAAATGGATTTATACACTCAGATTACAGTGATTTGCAATATTTGGGATTCCATACTTTTATTCATTATTTGCACTTTCCTGGAGTATATTGCATAAGTTTCATTCTTCCTGATAGCCTAGAAAAAGGACAAAGAACATCTCTATTGGTTCTGACTAGCATTCAGGTTATCAGTGAGTAGTTTAGGTTTTGCCTTGGCAAGAAATGCACGTTGGATAGTCATGGAGTGGAAATCTTTTATGAGTTGGCGATCAGCAGACTTTTAGTTGAGATAATCAGATGCAGCACCTGCACATTCAGGCTGTGTGAGTGGCCTCTTATTGAGGCACTGATGACTGTCATTATGACCATCCAGTATTTCAAGTGCAGAATAATATTTGCCATGTCACAGCAGTCATAGACTCCAGATTTGTGATGGGAGAATGAGAAGAGCCCACTGGAATACCAGAATCTTGAGCTGCCATACATGTGACTAACAATGACGTTGAGAGCACACTGACTCGATATACTGACAGCAAGACAAGAGTGAATGGTTCCAAATGCCTTTACACTGGTACCAATTAGGTTAATTTAGAGATGATAGGGATACAGGCTACATCAGAGTTAGTATAGCAAAGGAATGAGTATACATGTATTATGGAATAAAACATCACAAATCGCTACATTACATGATGAACAATTTTCTCAAAATTTAGTATAAATATCTTACTTGTGGATTAAATAGTAGAGAAGAACAAAGTTAATATGTGTTGGTTCTAACAACCATCTCTATATAGGAAACAACACTGGGAAAATTCACCTTGAAGTGAAACAAAAGTGATGGTCATGGGATCCATATACCCTACGAAGTAGACATGAGAAATTTTAGGGTTCAGTGATATAAGGGTACAGGGAGGGGTAATCAGATGTGTAAGGGGAACATAAATTCTCACGGCAGACTACCTCCAAATCATGCAGTGTGCATTACTCTAACTAGAAGGGCACTGAAATGTAGGTCAAGGAACTTCCCGTACCCTTCTGGGTAGAGTACAGCTCATTTATCAAAGCTTTATGTACACTGCATATATGAAGTCAAGGTGGATCTGCTAACATGTTGAATTCTAGAACCACAAGCTCTCAGCATTGTCCACCGTTAGGCTGTGCATACCTCAGGAATTCAATTATTGTCAAAATGGATTTTATTAATTTTCACGATGCCCTACATCTCCTTCAGTTACAGAGGAAATGTTAGAGAATTGGTGATACAGACAACGTTCTTAAAGTAATGGAGAAATGTGACTAAAACCTTACATTATTGTGGAGAAGAGTTTTTAGACTCCATACTTTTCTTTTCATGATAAGGGATTCACAGATGATTTTCAGCAATTTCATACTTGCTGATGTGATACAAAATAGGTACAAAGGAAGGCTCCATTGGTACAAACAAACATCAAGGTAAACAGTGAGCCAGAGGGAGGATTCTGAAAGGGCCATAGGTGCAAGTGAGATGGTCGTGGTATGGGCATCCCCTATAAGGCAGCAATAAGGAAACTTAGGCTCCAGAACTCAGACCATAACACCATGAGTGAGAAAAGCTGTAGAGGAAGGAGGATCCTGATAGCAAAACACTTGATGACCACGCTGTGTGCTGTTCCCTACTCAGTGATGCACTGGTAGCCATTATCATGAGCGTCCAGTACTCTCAGTGTAGAGGCACATCAAGGACACCAACTGTTAAGACCTCTAACTCATGCTGGGGAGGTGCAGCAGGCCCTATGGGAATCCCAGCATCCTGAGCTGACCTCCAAGTACCCTCAAGGCCTTTGTGGCCACAGGGACCTAACATCATGTCGTCATGGCTTCATTGTATCCTTATGCCCTCTAACACGTACTAGTTAGGGAGTTCGGTTATAAGGGGATAGGGAAACCAGAAAGTCCACAGTGTTGCTATAGCATTGGGTTGAAAATGCAAGTGCATTATCATTCAAAATATTTGTGATCTATTCATTTCTTGATATACATTTTTAAACCTTTTGCATGACTTTCCAAAGTGCAGATTGAAAACAGAAATCAAGATTCTGTTGGTCGTAACCACCATCTCAGTAAGGGACGCACCTCTGGGGAGATCCTCCTTGAGATGGAATGCAACAGGGATGGTCATTGGATATTCATACACTTTGAGGTAGGCATATAAAATTTTCTGGTTCAGACATCGAGTGGTAATGGGAGAAATGATGAATTGTGTATGGAGATGGTTGAATCATATGAAATAGCACTTCCACATTCATTCTGTGTGTACTGCTCTACCACACTAGCTGTAGTATCTGGGAATTGGGGATGGATCAGCATCCAGTAACCCTTGCATAATGTATAGCTCATGCATTTTGTTCTAGGTGGTGCCTTCCGCAATAGAAATTGGCAGTGGATCTGCTGACATGTTTGAATTCTAGAATCACAAGCTGCCTTCAGAGTCCACAGTTAGATCTTGGCTGCCACCTTGACCTCCAATGTTATTAGAATGGTTTAATTATTTTCATCTATTTTCCTAGATTTCATAGCACATAGAGAAATGAAGTTTGGGAACATATGATATAGTATACTTTCACCACATACCTTAGAAACTGTGTGAAAACCATACAAATCTGTAGTATGAAATTTTTAAAAATTCCATACTTTTGTTTTTGTGAGATAGCAGCCTTTGAACATTGCACAGAATTTGCAGAAGAACTGATAACACTGAAAGAGGAAACACGTAATCTCACTGCTCCTGATATATCCAAGGAAAGAAATTATCTGGGAATATTTTCCTTAGGAACAAGAGGGAGTTGCATGGTCATAAAATGGCAGGTGGAAAAAATTTTGGGTTACCACATCAGTTAATGGGAGCAGTTAGGAAATCTGTGGGGAAGGTGGGGTGAAGCCTGATGGGCCAGGACGTCCATGTGCATGCTGTGTGCAGTGCCCTCCCTAGAACAGCAATGGAGTGTGAATCCATGACCTTCCTGTGCTGCTCTGGGTAGAGTATGTTTCATCAATATCATCCTCTGTGTTGCCCTCCGGACTGGAAGTGGGATTGGAGCCCTGGACACCTGGAGTTGCTGAAGTCTGGGGCTTCCTCCAGGGTCCACAATTAGAGATTGGGGGCCATTGGACCTTAGATATTTTCAGAATGATTTTACGTGTTGGCTTCCATTAACAAGAACTCGTACCAGTTAGCAAGATAAAGTTGAGGACATGTGATATAGCAAAGTATTACAGGTTACTTGAGAAATGGAATTAAAGCCATAGGTTTGAGTTGTGATACATTTGGGATTCCATGCTTTTGTTATGGAATTATTTTCGCTGTCCTGCCTGGAGCATTTTGCTGAATTTTCATCTTTCCAGATTGAATAGAAAAAAGAAAAAAGGACTTTGCTCTTGGTCCTGACAGACATCCTCGTAAACAGTGAACAGGGTAGAAGATTCTGCTTAGGCCAGAAATGCAGCTTGCATGGTCATGGGATGGACATCCCTATTAGCGATCAGTAGGCTTATGGTTGAGATATCAGGCTGTAATCAAGGAGTGATGAAAGCTATAGAGCATGGTGGATCCTTATGATGCTGCACCTGCACTTTAAAGCTGTGTGCACTGGTCTATTAGTGAGGCACTGATGGCTGTCGTTATGACCATCCAGTACCTCTCAGAGGGCGGTAACGTTCACTAATTCAGCACTGTCACAAGCAGTATTACCCCCTGGATTTGAGACAGGGAAGTGAGAAAGGCCATTGGAATGACAGCACCTTGAGCTGCCATGCATGTCTGAGAAATACTTTGTGAGCACAATGATACAATAAACTGAGAGCATGACTAGAGTGGATGCTTGCAAATGCATTTAGACAGGTACCAATTAGACTACTTTAGATAGGGTAGGTATACTAATTTGACAATGTTACAAGTCATGTGAATTTAAATACAAGTATATTTTGCAATAAAACAGAGGATATCCCTGCTTTCTTTGATGTACAGTTTTCTCAAAGTTTTACATAATATTCCTACTTGTGGATTTAATAGTAGAGAGGGGCAAAGTAAATCTGTGTTCTTCCTAACAACCATATCTGTACAGGAAGCACCACTGGGAAAATTCTCCTTGAAGTGAAATGCACATTTGATGGCCATGGGATCGGCATACCCTAATAAGTATGCATGAGAAATATTAGGTTTAAGAGATGCAGCAATAATGGTGGGTTTGACCCAATGTGTATGCGATGGTGGATTCTCACAGTAGAGCACCTCCCACTTCATGCAGTCTACATTGCTCTACATAGAAGGGCACGGGCATGTAGATCAGTGAGCTTCCCGTATCCCTGCAGGTAGAGTATGGCTTGCCTATCTCAGTGCCTCCAGATAGGCAGTCAAGATGGAGCTGCTACCATGTTGAATTGTGAGAACCATCAGCTTTTGGCATGGTCTACAGATAGGCGTTGGATGCCCCAGATTCCCAGTTATTATAAAATGGTTTTAGTAAAATTCGTATATCTCCTTCCAGTTAGAGAGATAAAGTTAGAGAATTAATGACACAGCCGTAGTTTTCAAGGTACTGGAGAAAAGTGAAAAAACTTCACGTTGTTGTGATGAAAAGTATTTAGACTCCATACTTTTCTTCTGATGATATGGGGATTCCCGGGAGATTTCAGAAATTTCATACTTGCTCATAGAATACAATGAAGAACAAAGGAAATTTCCAAATGTCCTGACAAATATCAAGGTAAACAGTGAGCTGGAGAGACAATTCTGCCTGGGGTAGAAAGGCAAGTTGGATGTTATTGTATGGATAACCCCTAAGAGGTATCAGTAAAGAAACGTAGGCTACAGATATCAGAACATAGTGCAACCAGTGATAAAAGTGTAGATGATGGTGGTTTTTGATACAAAATACTTGATGACCACACACGTGCTGTTCCCTACTCAGTGATGCATGGTGACTGTCATCATGAGCATCCAGTACCTCTCAGGATAGAGTAAGGCTCCTCAGGTCACCAACTGTCATGACCTCTAACACATGCTGGAGAGTTGCAGAAAGCCCAATGGAAGACCAGCATCTTGAGCTGACCTCCAAGTACCCTTAAGACCTTTGTGGCAATGCAGACCTCACATGTTATCATGGCTTCATTGTTTCCTAATGTCCTTTAACACCTGCCATTTAGAAAGTTTGATAAAGGGGTTAGGGATACCAGAAAGTCTAGTGTTACTATAGCAAGGAGATGAAAACACAGGTATATCATCATTCCAAAAAGTTTCTGATCCACCCATTTTTTGATACACATTTTTAAACCTTTTGCATGATTTTCCAAAATGCAGATTGAATACAAAAAGAAGAAAACTCCGTTGGTACTAACCCCAATGTCATTATGGAAAGATCCTCTGGGGAGCTCCTCCTTGAGGTTGAATGCAACATGGATGTTCATTGGATGGTCATACCGTATGAGGTAGGCATACACAATTTTAGGTTGAGACATCCACGGGCAATGAAGAAGGAGTGAAATTTGTAGGGAGATGATGGAATCTCATGGAATAGCCTTTCCACATTCATGCTGTGTGCACTCCTTTAACACACTACCTAGAATTCCTTGGAATTGTCGATTGATCAGCATCTGGTATCTTTCGGGTAATGTATGGCTCACCTGTATCCTTGCTAGTTTTGCACCCCATACTAGAAGATTTCAGTGGAGCTGCTGATATATTGAAATGCTGGACACATGAGATGCCTTCCTAGGCCACAGTTAGATCTTGGCTGCCAACTTGACCTCAAATGTTGTTAGAATGCTTTAATTGTTTTCATCTCTTTCCTAGATTTCATAGATCATAGATGATATTGGGAACATACGAAGCAGTATCATTGTACAAAGTACCTAGAAACTATGTGAAAGCCCTACATGATTTAGTGTGAAAATTTTTTAAATTCCAAACTTTTGGTTTTGCGAGATGGCCGGCCCAAGAGCATTGCACAGCACAAGTGCTGATATCATTGGCAAGAAGATAAAGGCAGCCTCAGTGGTCCTGATACACCTCCAAGGAAAGAAATCATCTGGGAAAAGTCATCTTAGAAAAAAGTGTAACTTGCAAAGTCATGGGATGGCATTCCCTATGAGGTAGGTGTAAGGAAATTTGAGGTTACCACAGTGGCTGTTAATGGGAGGAGTTAGGAAATCTGTGGGGGTGAAGCCTGATGGGCCAGGACATCCACATGCATGCTGTGTGCAGTGCCCTGCCTAGAACAGCAATGGAGTGTGAATCCATGACCTTCCCTGTGCTGCTCTAGGTAGAGTACGGCTCATCAATATCATCCTCTGTGTTGCCCCCTGGGCTGGAATTGGTTGGTTGGATCCTCGGACACCTGGAGTTGCTGAAGTCTGGGGCTTCCTCCACGGTCCACAGATAGGGCTTGGCGGCCACCTGGACCTTTGATATTTTCAGAATGATTTTACGTGTTGGCTTCCATTAATGAGAACTCCTACAAGTTCCGGAGATAAGGCTTGAGAAGACTTGATGCAGCAGAGCATTACAGGTTGCTGGAGGAATGGAATTAAACCCCCAGCTTTGAGTTGTGCTATATTCGGGATTCCATACTTTTATTTTATTACTTGCACTGTCCTGGAGTATTTTGCATAAGTTTCATCCTTGCTGATTGAATAGAAAAAGGAACAAAAAGACTTCTCTATTGGTCCTGACAAGCATCTGGATAATCAGTTAGCAGGTGAGAAGATTATGCCTGGGCCAGAAATGCACGGTGGATGTTCATGGGATGCACATCCCCTACGAGTTAGTGATCAGGAACCTTGAGGTTGAGATATAGGGATGTAATGCATGGAGTGATGAAAGCTGTAGTACATGGTGGATCCTTATGATGCTGCACCTGTACTTTAATTCAGTGTGCATTGGCCTACTATTGAGGCACTGATGACTGTCATGACCATCCAGTATCTCTTAGGTGAGAATATGCTTCACCATTTCACCAATGACTCCAACTGTCTTACCCTTGAGATTTGACACATGGAAGTGAGAAAAGCCCATTGGAATGCCAGCATCTGGAGCTGCCATGCATGTACTAAGACTTTGTGAGCACAGTGACACAATATACTGAGAGCATTACTAGAGTGGTTGTTTGTAGGTTCCCTAACACAGGTACCAATAGAGAGGTTACTTTAGAGAGAATAGGGATATAGGGTACTTGACAGAGTCAGAATAGCAATGAAATGTAACTGCAAGTATATTGTGGAATAAAACATTGGAAATCCCTGCATTCTGTGATGCATAATGTTCTCAACGTTTTGTATAACTTTCCTACATGCAGATTAAATAGTAGAGAGATGCAAAGTAAATCTGTGTTGCTCTTAAGAAACAACTCTATACAGGAAGCACCACTGGGAAAATTCCCTTTGAAGTAAAAAGCAAGTTTGATGGTCATGGATTCAGCATACCCTATGAAGTAGGCATGTGAAAAATTAGGGTTCAGAGATCCAGCGCTAATGGGAGAGTTGATGAATTGTGTAGCAGGATGGTGGATTCTCACAGGAGAGCACCTCCAGATTCATGCGGTGTGCATTACTCTACCTTGAAGGGTATTGGAATGTGGATCAGTGAGCTTCCAGTACCCCTCCAGGTAGAGTACGGCTTGCCTATCACAAGGTCTGTGTGCCCTCCAGATAGGAAGTCAAGGTGGAGCTGCTAACATGTTGGATTTTGAGAACCACGAACTCTCGGCATGGTCCACAATTAGGCTGTGTATACGCCAGGCCCTCAGTTATTGTCTAAGTGGTGTTTAGTGATTTTCACCTGTGCCGTAGATCTCCTGCCAGTTAGAGAGATAAAGTTAGAAAATTGATGATACAGCCAATATTTTCAAGGTCCTGGGGAAGTGTGACTAATTCTTACCTTATTGTGGTAAAAAGTTTTTAGACTCTATACCTTTTTTTAATGATTTGTGCTTTTCTGAATGACTTTCAGAAATTTCATACTTGCTGATAGAATACAAAAGACAAACAAAGGAAATCTCCATTGGTACTGAAAAATATCAAGGTAAACAATGAGACAGAGGGACGATTCTACCTGGGGCAAAAGTTCAAGTTGGATGGTTGCAGTATGGGCATGCCCTATATGGTAGCAATAAGGCAACTTGGACTACAAATCTCAGACCATAAACCAACGAGTGATAAACGCTGTAGAGGTTGATGGATCCTGATGCAAAACACTTCCAACGACCAGGCTTACTGCTGTTCCATACTCAGTGATGCACTCATGACTGTCATTATGAGCATCCAGTACCTCTCAGGACAGAGTAAGTTTCATCAAGGTTAAACAACTGGCATGACCTCTAACACATGCTGGAGAAGTGCAGCAGGCTCTATGGAAGGCTAGCATCTCAAGCTGCCCTCCAAATACCTTAGGGCCTTTGGTTCTACCAAAACCTCACATGTTGTCATCATGCCTTCATTGTTTCCTAATGCCCTTTAACACCTACCAGTTAGAGAGTTTGATTAAAGACGTATGGATATCAGAAACTGCTATAGCAAGGGGATGAAAATGCAAGTGTGTTATCACTCCAAAATGTTTGTGATCCACACATTTCTTGATAGATTTTTTTTAACTTTTATTTAATGAATATAAATTTCCAAAGTACAGTTTATGGATTACAATGGATTTCCCCCCATAACTTCCCTCCCACCTGCAACCCTCCCCTTTCCCACTCCCTTTCCCCTTCATTCACATCAAGATTCATTTTCAATTCTCTTTATATACAGAAGATCAGTTTAGTATATATTAAGTAAAGATTTCAACAGTTTGCACCCACAAAGAAACACAAAGTGAAAAATACTGTTTGAGTACTAATTATAGCATTAAATCACAATGTACAGCACATTAAGGACAGAGATCCTGCATGAGGAGTAAGTGCACAGTGACTCCTGTTGTTGACTTAATAAATTGATACTCTTGTTTATGGCGTCAGTAATCACCCTAGGCTCTTATCATGAGTTGCCAAAGGTATGGAAGCCTTTTGAGTTCACCAACTCTGATCATATTTAGAAAAGGTCATAGTCAAAGTACAAGTTCTCTCCTCCCTTCAGAGAAAGGTACCACCTCCTTTGATGGCCCTGTTCTTTCTACTGGGATCTCACTCGCAGAGATCTTTCATTTAGGTTGTTTATTTTTGTTTTTTTGCCAGAATGTCTTGGCTTTCCACGCCTGAAATACTCATGGGCTTTTCAGCTGGATCCCGAATGCCTTAAGGGCTGATTCTGAGGCCAGAGTGCTGTTTAGGACATCCACCATTCTATGAGTCTGCTGTGTATCCCACTTCCCCTGTTGGATCGTTCTCTCCCTTTTTTGTTCTATCGGTTAGTATTTTCAGATACTAGTCTTGTTTATGTGATCCCTTTGATTCTTAGTCCTATCATTATGATCAATTGTAAACAGAAATTGATCAAATGGATAGTGAGATGGCATTGGCACATGTAACCTAGATGGGATTGAATTGGAATCTCCTGGTATGTTTCCAACTCTAGCGTTTGAGGCAAGTTAGCTTGAGCATGTCCCACATTGTACATTTACTCCCTCTCTTTTTCCTACTCTTATATTTAACAGAGATCACTTTTCAGTTAAGTTTCAACACCTAAGAATAGATGTGTATTAATTACAGAATACAACCAATGGTTTTTAGTAGAACAGACAAAAAAAATACTAAGAGGGATAACGTATTAAGTTGTTCATCCACAGTCAGCGCAAGGGCTGATCAAGTCACCATTTCTCATAGTGTCCATTTCACTTTAACAGGTTTCTTTTTGGTGCTTGTTTAGTTGTCACCAATCAGGGAGAACATATAATATTTGTCCCTTTGGGACTGGCTTATTTCACTCAGCGTGATGTTTTCCAGATTCCTCCATTTTGTTGCAAATGGTCGGATTTCATTATTTTTTACTGCTGTATAGTATTCTATAGAGTACATATCACATAATTTCAATATCCAGTCTACTGTTGATGGGCATTTGGGTTGATTCCAGGTCTTAGCTATTGTGAATTGAGCAGCAATAAACATTAATGTGCAGATGGATTTTTTGTTTGCCAAATTAATTTCCTTTGGTTAAATTCCAAGGAGTGGGATGGCTGGGTTGAATGGTTGGGTTATATTTAGGTTTCTGAGGAATCTCCAGACTGACTTCCATAGTGGCTTAACCAGTTTGCATTCCCACCAACAGTGGGTTAGTGTCCCTTTTTCCCCACATCCTCGGAAGCATCTGTTGTTGGTGAATTTCTGAATGTGAGCCATTCTCATCGGGGTGAGTTGAAACCTCATTGTGGTTTTGATTTGCATTTCCCTGATTGCTAGTGATCTTGAACATTTTTTTCCTGTGTCTGTTAGCCATTTGGATTTCCTCTTTTGAAAAATGTCTATTGAGGTCCTTGGCCCATTTCTTAAGTGGGTTGTTTGTTTTGTTGTTGTGGATTTTCTTGATTTCTTTGTAGATTCTGGTTATTAATCCTTTATCTGTAGCGTAGTTTGCAAATATTTTTTCCCATTCTGTCAGTTGCTTCTTCATTCTCTTGACTGTTTCTTTTGCAGTACAGAAACTTCTGAATCTGATGCAATCCCAAATGTTAATTTTGGTTTTGACTGCCTGCACCTCCAGAGTCTTTTCCAGGAAGTCTTTTCAGGTGCCAATATCTTGCAGTGTTTCAACAATAATCTCTAATAATTTGATGCTATCGGGTCATAGATTTAGGTCTTAAACCATGTTGAGAGGATTTTTGTGTAAGGTATAAGGTAGGGATCTTGCTTCATGCTTCTGCACGTGGAAATACAGTTTTCCAAGCACCATTTATTGAATAGACTGTCCTTGTTCCAGGAATTGGTTTTAGACCCTTGATCAAATATAAGTTGGCTGTAGATGTTTGGGTTGATTTCTGGTGTTTCTATTCTGTTCCATTGGTCTATCCATCTGTTTCCGTACCAGTACCATGCTGTTTTGATAACAACTGCCCTGTAGTATGTCCTGAAATCAGGTATTGTGATGCCTCTGGCTTTGTTTTTGTCGTACAACATTGCTTTGGTTATTCGAGGTCTTCTGTGTCTCCATATGAATTTCAGCATCATTTTTTTCTAGATATGAGAAGAATGTCTTCTGTATCTTGATTGGTATTGCATTGAATGTATAAATTGCTTTTGAGAGAATAGACATTTGATGATATTGATTCTTCAAATCCATGAGCATGGAAGATTTCTCCATTTTTTGGTATCCTCTTCTATTTCTTTCTTTAAGGTTTTGTAATTCTTATCGTAGAGATCTTTAATGTCCTTGGTTAAGTTTATTCCAAGGTATTTGATTGTTTTTGTAGCTATTGTGAGTGGGATTGATCTTAGAAGTTCTTTCTCAGTCATGGCATTGCCTGTGTATACAAAGGCTGTTGATTTTTGTGCATTGATTTTATATCCTGCTACTTTGCCAAACTCTTCTATGAGTTCCAATAGTCTCTTAGGAGAATTCTTTGGATCCCCTAAATAAAGAATCATATCATCTGCAAAGAGGGATAGTTTGAGTTCTTCCCTCCCGATTTGTATCCGTTTAATTTCTTTTTCTTGCCTGATAGCTCTGGCTAAAACTTCCAGAACTATATTGAATAGCAGTGGTGAGAGTGGGCATCCCTGTCTGGTACCAGATTTCAGTGGAAATGCTTCCAACTATTCCCCATTCAATAGGATGTTGGCCGTGGGTTTTTCATAAATTGCTTTGATTATATTGAGGAATGTTCCTTCTATACCCATTGTGCTTAGGGTTTTCATCATGAAAGGGTGTTGAATTTTATCGAATGCTTTCTCTGCATCTATTGAGATAATCATATGGTTTTTCTTCTGCAATTTTTTAATGTGGTGTATCACATTGATTGATTTGCGAACATTGAACCATCCCTGCATACCAGGGATAAATCCCACTTGGTCTGGGTGGATGATTTTTCTGATGTGTTGTATTCTATTGGCGAGAATTTCATTGAGGATTTTTGTGTCTATGTTCATCAGGGATATTGGTTGTAATTTTCTTTCAATGCTGCATCTTTTTCCGACTTAGGAATTAAGGTGATGCTGGCTTCATGGAAAGAATTTGGGAGGATTTCCTCTTTTTGATTGTTCTGAATAGTTTGAGGAGAATTGGAGTTAGTTCTTCTCTAAATGTCTGGTAGAATTCAGCAGTGAATCCATCTGGTCCTGGGCTTTTCTTTGTTGGGAGGGCCTTTATTACTGTTTCAATTTCTGTCTCAGTTATGGGTCTGTTTAGGTTTTCTATGTCTTCCTGGCTCAATTTAGGTAGGTTGCATGTGTCCAGGAATCTATCCATTTCTGATCGAGTTTCCTGTTTGCTGGCATACAACTCTTTGTAGTAATTTCTGAAGATTCTTTTTATTTCTGTGGTGTCTGTTGTTACATTTCCTTTTTCATCTCTGATGTTATTGATTTGGGTCTTTTCTTTTTTTAGTTAATTGAGTCAATGGGGTGTCAATTTTATTCATTTTTTCAAAAAAACAGCTCCTCGTTTGGCTGATTTTTTGTCATTTTTTTTGGATTCAATCCTGTTGATTTCTTCTCTGATTTTAATTATTTCTCTTCTTCTACTAGATTTGGGTTTGGTTTGCTGCAATTTTTATAGATTCTTAAGATGCGTTGAAATCTCATTTATTTGGTGCCTTTCCAATTTCTTGATGTAGGCACCTATTGTTATTAACTTTCCTCTCAATACTGCTTTTGCTGTATCCCATATGTTTTGATATGTTGTGTTGTTATCCTCATTTACTTCCAGAAATTTTTGATTTCTCTTTTGATTTCTTCTATGACCCAATGTTCATTCAGGAGCATGTTGTTTAGTCTCCATGTGTTTCCATATGCTCTAGGGATTCCTGAGTTGCTAATTTCCACCTTCATTCCACTGTGGTCTGAGAAGCTGCATGGTATGATTCTAATTCTTCTACATTTGCTGAGGCTTGCTTTATGGCCTAGTATGTGGTCAATCCTAGAGAAGGTTCCATGCACTGCTGAGAATAATGTAAAATCTTTAGATGTAGGATTTAAAGTTCTGTAGATATCTGTTAGATCCATTTGGGCAATAGTGTCGATTAAATCTGCTGTTTCCTTATTGATCTTCTTTCTGGATGATCTATTTCTGAGAGTGGAGTATTGAAGTCCCCCAGTACTATTGTATTGGAATTTAAGTCTCCCTTTAAGTCCCTTAATATATCTTTTAAATAAACCGGTGTGCTATAATTAGGTGCATATACATTTATAATAGTTACATCTTCCTGTTGAATTGAACCCTTAATCATCATGTAGTGCCCCTATTTGTCTCTCTTAACAGATTTTGTGTTAAAGTTTATTTTGTCTGATATTAATATGGCTACACCTGCTTTTTTTTTTTGGTTTCTATTGGCATGGAATATCTTTTTCCAGCCTTTCACTTTCAGTCTGCATGCATCTTTGTTGGAAAGATGTGTTCTTGTAGGCAGCAAATAGATGGGTTTTGTTCCTTAATCCACTCAGCCAGTCTTTGCCTTTTAACTTTAGATTTCAGTCCATTAACATTCAATGTGACTATGTATAGGTAGTAACTTTGCCCTGCCATTTTCCCAAAGATATTTTCTAGTATATTCTTTGAGTTTTCTATGATCTTTTACTGGTAGGTTTTCTTCCTTTACCTTCTTTCATGTTGATGACCGTGTTTCTGTGTTTCTGAGTGTAACACATCTTTAAGCATCTTTTGCAGGGTCAGAAGAGTGGCAACAAATTCTTTCAATTTCTGTTTGCTGTGAAAGATCTTTATTTCACCTTCATTCACAAATGAGAGCTTTGCAGGATATAATATTCTGGGCTGGCAGTTTTTCTCTCTTAGTACCTGGGCTATATCTCGCCATTCCCTTCTAGCTTGTAGGGTTTCTGATGAGAAGTCAGCTGTGAGTCTAATTGGAGATCCTCTGAGAGTAATCTGGCGTTTCTCTCTTGCACCTTTTAGAATCTTTTCTTTCTGTTTCACTGTGGTTAGTTTGATTTACAACATGTCGTGGTGAGGATCTCTTTTGGTCATGTTTATTAGGGGTTCTATAAGCTTCCTGTACTAAGATGCCTCTGTCCTTCTCCAAACCTGGGAAATTTTCTGCTAGTATCTCACTGAAAATTCCTTCTAATCCTTTCTCCCTCTCCATGCCTTCAGGAACTCCTAGAACCCGAATGTTGGGTTTTTTAATAGTATCCTGTAGATTCCCGACAATATTTTTTAGATTTCTAATTTCCTCTTGTTTTCTTTGCTTTGCCTGTTTCCTTTCCTGTTCTCTGTCTTCTAAGTCTGATATTCTCTCTTCTGCTTCACCCATTCTGTTTTTAAGGCTCTCTGATGTGTTTGTCATTTGATCTATTGAATTCTTCATTTCATTATGATTTCTCATCACTATCACAGTTTCATGTTCTATCATGTTCTATCACATGTTTCATTTCATTTTGATTCCTCCTGAAGATTTCATTTTCGTGAAAGAGATTTTCTGTCCTGTCCAGTTAGGATTTCTTTAGTTCAAGAATTTGTTTTTGAGAACTTCTTAATGTTCTTATCAATTTTTTTAGATCTGCTTCTTGCATTTCTTCTACCTCATCATCTTCATAATCTTGAATGGGGGTGTCTTTTTCATTTGTGGGCATCATAGTGTCTTCCTTGCTCTTGTTACCTTGGTTTCTGTGTTTGTTTGGCATATTGGAGATATTGTTTGGTTTCTTCGCTGTGTTGTTTTTTCTCATTATACTATAACTCTAGATTAAGTGGACTGTCTGCTTTTGATGGATCCTTAGAGTCTTGTGATGGGTGTGGTCAGAGAGCTCTGTTTGGTTCTTCAGTGTTAAGCATGTGCCAAAGGTGACTCACGCAGGTTGTTCTCTCTCTTGTTTGTGCTCTCTCTCTCTCTCTTTTTAATCAGAAGGGAAGTAATTCCACACAGCTGATCAGAATTGAGGGTAGTTGATGTGTGAAATCTGGCCCCTGTGGGTATTCGTCTGCTCTACCCCAGGGACCACACAAAGAGTTTATGCAGCCCTCAATGTGGTCTCAAATTTCTCTGCAGTCTCTCACCTGGTTGCCAAGGTTACCGAGTTTGTGTACTTGGTGAATTTTCTCACCCACCCTCAGATTTTCACAGTCTCAGTTCGTTAGCTCCACACTTTCACTAGGTCCTCACCTCCTGTTATTTCTTTCCACCAAAGTCCAGTTTTTCTGCTTGGCTGATGGCGGGCGCCACTTTATGTATGTCCAAAATGGCGCCTGCTCTTTGTTTTGCTCGGCTTTGTAAGGCGAGTGTAGAGAGAAGCTAGTGTCCATGCCGGTTCCCCTTATTTATTTGTATTTTTTTTTCTCTCTCCTCCAGTCAACCTGTTTCCAGTCAACCTTGAACTTTCCCCAGTGGGGCTTCAAGCCTCGTTCCCTCTAGGCTCTTTCTGACTTTCCCCAACAATGTCCCAGGTTACCGAGGTTTTTGTCTCACCTCCCCTTCCAGCGCTGGCATGCAGACTCTGCAGCTGTTCTTCCCTGCTGTGGGTGTCCTTGTTCTCCCCGAAGGTCCTCTGTGTCACATCCACTAGATCTGGAAGAGTTTCCTCTGCAGTTTTTTCCCAAGCCTTTTCCTGAGACTACAGTAATTCCACTTTTATTGAACTATCTTTTCCCGGACTGTCAGTGTGCACCCTCACTATTCCACCATCTTGGCTCCACCTCAAATATTTTTAAACCTTTTGCATGAATTTCCAGTGTACAGAGTTAATACGAAAGGAAGAAAACTCCGTTGATACTAATAACCATCTCAGTAAAGGAAGCACCACTGAGGAGTACCACCTTTAGGTAAAAATGCAGGATGGGTGGTCAGAAGATACTCATATCCTTTGAGGTATGTATATAAAATATTAGGGTTCAGAAATTCACTTCTAATAGGAATACCAATGAAGTGTGTAGGGAGATGGTGGAACATATGAAAAGGACTTCCACGTTCATGCTGTGTGTACTACTTTCCCACTCTATCTAGATTTCCCAGGAATTGGGTATCGATCAGCATCTGGTACCTCTCAGGTAGTGTACCTCTCATTGTAAGTTCTGCTCCCTACACTGGAAATTGTCAGTGAAGCTGCTGACGTGTTGAAATGCTAGATCATGAGCTGCCTTCATGGTCCACAATTAGATATTGGCAGCCACCTGGACCTCAAATGTTGTTGGAATGGTGTAATTGTTTTCATTTATTTCCTATTTCATAGAAGATAGAGAGATGAAATTTGGGAATATATGATACAGTGTACTTCTACAACAAACTTTAGAATCTGTGTGTAAACCATACATCAGTGTAGAGTGAAATTTTTAAATTCCAAACTTTTGTTTTTGTGAGAAGGCCAGCCCCAAGGCATTGTACAGGATTTGTAGAAGTGCTGATATCATAGAGAAGAGGAGAAGAGGCATCTCTCTGGTACTGATAGACATCCAGGCAAATAAATCATTTGGGGATATTCTCCTTAGGGAGAAGTACTAGTTGCACATTCAAGGAATGACATTTCCTATGAGGTGGGTGCAATGAAATCCAGGGTTACCAAACCAGTTGTTAATGGGAGGAATTGAGAATGCAGTGGGGGTGAAATCTGATGGGCCATGATGTCCACGTGCATGCTGTGTGCTGTGCACTGCCTAGAACAGCAATGGTGTGTGAATCCATGACCTTCCTGTGCTGTTCTGGGTAGAGTACGGGTCATCAATTCATCCTTTGTGTTGGCCTCTGGACTGGAAGTGGGGCGGTATAGCTGCAGACACCTGGAGTTGCCAGAGTCTGGGGCTGCATTCATGTTCCACAGTTAGGGCTTGTCGAAAACCTGGACCTTCGATATTTTCAGTATGCTTTTACTTGTTGGCTTCCATTAATGAGAACTCCTACCAGTTAGCAAGATAAATTTAGAGACTACTTGGTAGAGCATCGTTTTACAGGTTACTGAAGAAATGGAATTAAACAGCCAGATTACTGTGATGTGGAATATTTGGAATTCTATACTTTTATTTCATTATTTCATGGTCCACAGTTAGGGCTTGGTGAATACCTGGACCTTAGATATTTTGAGAATGATTTTACTTACTGGCTTCCATTAACAAGAACTCCTTCCAGTTAGCGAGACAACTTGATGGAGCATAATTTTACAGGTCACTGAAGAAATGGAATTAAACCACCAGATTACTGTGATGTGTAATATTTGGGGTCAATACTGTTATTTCATTATTTGCACTGTCCTGGACTATTTGCAGAAGTTTTATCCTTCCTGATAGAATAGAAAAGGGGACAAAGCACTTCTCTATTGGTCTTGCCAGGAATCCAGGTAATCAGTGAGCAGGTGAGAAGATTCTGCATGGGCCAGAAATGCATGGAGGATGTTGATGGAATTAACATGCCCTGTGAGTTAGTGATCAGGAACCTTAAGGTTGAGATATGTGGCTCTAATGCAAGGAGTGATGAAAGCTGTAGAGCATGGTGGATCCTTACGATGCTGCACCTGCATTTTCATGCTGTGTGCACTGGTCTATTAGTGAGACACTGATGAATTTCATTATGACAATCCAGTAACTCTCAGAGGACAATTAGGTTCACCAATTCACCAATGTCTCCAATTGTCTTACCACCTAGATTTGAGATGGAGAAGTGAGAGAAGCCCATTGGAATGGCAGCATCTTGGGCTACCATGCATGTACTAAGAAAGGCTTTGTGAGCACACTGACTCAGTATACTGAGAGCATGACTAGAATGTATAGTTTCAAATGCCTTTATATAGGAACCGATTAGAGAGGTTACTTTAGAGACAATAGGGATACAGGCTACATCACAGAATTATTATAGGAAGGGAATGGATATACAAGTATTATGGAACAAAACATTGGAAATCCCTACATTCAATGATGCACAACTTTCTCAAAGTTTAGCTAAATTTCCTACTTGCCGTTGAAATAGTAGAGACGGACAATGTAAATCTGCGTTGGTGCAAAGAACAGGAAGAATAATGGGGGAAATTCTTGAAGTGAAATGCGAGTTTGATTGTCATAGGATCAGATAAAGAAGTACATATGTGAAATTTTAGTGTTCAGAGATGCGGAGTACTGGGTGGGTTGATGAAATGTGTAGGGGGATAGTAAATTCTCACGGCAGACCACCTCCAAATTCATTTGGTTTGCATTGCTGTACCTAGAGGGGCACTGGAATATGGATCAAGGAGCTTCCCGTACCCCTCTGGGTAGAGTATGCCTCGCCTATCATGGTCTATGTGCCCTCCAGATAGGAAGTCAAGATTGATCTGTTAACATGTTGAATAGTGAGAATCACAAACTCTCGGCATGGTCCACAGTTAGGCTGTGCATACTCTAGGAATTCAATTATTGTCAAAATGGTTTTATTAAGTTTCACGATGCCCTAGATCTCCTGCCAGTTAGAGAGAATGTTAGAGAATTGATGATACAGACAATGTTCTTAAAGGACTGGAGAAATGTGACTAAAACCTTACTTTATTATGGTGAAAAGTTTCTAGATGCCATACTTTTCTTTTGATGATATGGGATTTCACAGGAGATATTCAGGAATTTCATACTTGCTGATAGAATACAAAATAGGCACAAAGGAAGTCTCCATTGGTACAAACAAACATCAAGATAAACAGTGAGCCAGAAGGAGGATTCTGAAAGGGCCAGAGGTGCAAGTTAGATGGTCATGATATGGACATCCCCTATAAGGTAGCAATAACGAAACTTGAGCTCCATATCTCAGAACATAAAACAATGAGTGAGAAAAGCTGTAGAGGAAGGAGGATCCTGATAGCAAAACACTTGATGACCACGCTGTGTGCTGTTCCCTACTCAGTGATGCACTGGTAGCCATTATTATGAGCATCCAGTACTCTCAGTGTAGAGGCACATCAAGGACACCAACTGTTAAGACCTCTAACTCATGCTGGGGAGGTGCAGCAGGCCCTATGGGAATCCCAGCATCCTGAGCTGACCTCCAAGTACCCTCAAGGCCTTTGTGGCCACAGGGACCTAACATCATGTCGTCATGGCTTCATTGTATCCTTATGCCCTCTAACACGTACTAGTTAGGGAGTTCGGTTATAGGGGGATAGGGAAACCAGAAAGTCCACAGTGTTGCTGTAGCATTGGGTTGAAAATGCAAGTGCATTATCATTCAAAATATTTGTGATCTATTCATTTCTTGATATACATTTTTAAACCTTTTGCATTATTTTCCAAAGTGCAGATTGAAAACAGAAATCAAGATTCTGTTGGTCGTAACCACCATCTCAGTAAGGGACGCACCTCTGGGGAGATCCTCCTTGAGATGGAATGCAACAGGGATGGTCATTGGATATTCATACACTTTGAGGTAGGCATATAAAATTTTCTGGTTCAGACATCGAGTGGTAATGGGAGAAATGATGAATTGTGTATGGAGATGGTTGAATCATATGAAATAGCACTTCCACATTCATTCCGTGTGTACTGCTCTACCACACTAGCTGTAGTATCTGGGAATTGGGGATGGATCAGCATCCGGTAACCCTTGTATGTGTATGGCTCATCCATTTAATCATAAGTAGTACTCTCACAATAGAAATTGGCAGTAGACCTGCTGACATGTTGAAATTTTTTAATCAAGTCCCCAGTTAGATCTAGGCTGCCAATTAAACCGCCAATGTTATTAGAACGGTTTAATGGTTTTCATTTTTTTTCTAGATTTCATTGCACATAGAGAAATGTATTTGGGTACAGATAATACAGTATACTTCTACAATGTACTTTAAAAACTGTCTGAAAGCCCTAAATGATTGTAGTGTGAAAATTTTATAATTTCCAAACTTTTGTTTTTGTGCCATGCCTGGCTTCAGAGCATTGCACAGAATTTGGAGATATGCTGATATAATAGAAAAGTGGAAAAAGACAATCTCACTGGTGCTGATAGATCCAAAGAAAGAAAGCATCTGGGAATATTCTCCTTAGGAAAAGTGCCAGTTGCATGGTCATGGAATGGCATTCTCTATAAGGTAGGTATAAAGAAATTCCAGGTTACCACACTGGTCGTTAATGGGAGGAATTAGGAAATCTGTGGGGGTTGGGGTGGATCCTGATGGGCCAGGATCTCCACGTGCATGCTGTGTGCAGTGCCCTGCCTAGAACAGCAATGGAGTGTGAATCCATGACCTTCCTGTGCTGCTCTGGGTAGAGTATAGCTCATCAATATCATCCTCTGTGTTGCCCTTCGGACTGGAAGTGGGGTTGGAGCTGCAGACAACTGGAGTTGCTGAAGTCTGGGGCTTCCTCCATGGTCCATAGATAGGCTTGTCGAACACCTGGACCTTAAATATTTTCAGAATGATTTTACTTGTTGGCATTCATTCATAAATAAGTATCATACCAGTTAGCAAGCTAAAGTTAAAGAATATGTGAATTAGCATAGTATTACAGGTTACTGGAAAAATGGAATTAAAGCTAGAATTTGAGTTTTGGTTTATTTGGCTTCCATGTTTTAATGTCATTATTTGTGCTGTCCTGGAGTATTTTGCTGAAGTTTCATCCTTGCTGATTGAATAGAAAAAGGAAAAAAAAAAAGACTTCTCTATTGGTTCTGACAAGCATCTGGATAATCAGTTAGCAGGCAAGAAGATTATGCCTGGGCTAGAAATACACCGTGGATGTACATGGGATGCACATCCCCTATGTGTTAGTGATTAGGAACCTTATGGTTGAGATATGAATTTTCAATGCAAGGAGTGATAAATGCTGTAGAGCATGGTGGATCTTTATGACGCTGCACCTGCAGATTCATGCTTTGTGCACTGGCTATTATTGAGACAGTGATGACTGTCATTATGACCATCCAGTATCTCTCAGAGGACTACAAGGCTCAGCAATTCACCGGTATCACCAACAGTCGTACCCTCTGGATTTGAGATGGGGAAGTGAGAAAAGCCTATTTGAATACCAGCATCTTGAGCTGCCATGCATGTACTCAGAAAGACTTTGTGAGCACACTGACAGAATATACTGTGAGCATGACTAGAGTGGATGGTTCAGATGCCTTTAGACAGGTACCAATTAGAGAGGTTACTTAGAGATGATAGGGATACAAGCTAATTGACAATGTTACTATATCATGTTAATGGAAATACAAGTTTATTATGGAATAAAACATCGGAAATGCCTACTTTCTATTATGTACATTTTCCTCAAGGTTTTGCATAAATTTCCTACTTGTGGATCTAATCGTAGAGAGGAGCAAAGTAAGTCTATATTGCTCCTAACATCCATCTTTGTACAGAAACACCCCTGGGAAATTTCTCCTTGAAGTGAAATGCACGTTTGATGATCTGGGGATTGGCATAATCTAAGAAGTAGGTATATAAAATTTTAGGTTTCAGAGACCCAGCGGTAATGGGAAATATAACGAAATGTGTAGGGGGATGGTAAATTCTCACAGGAGAGCACCTCCAAATTCATGCAGTGTGCGTTGCTCTACCTAGAAGGATGCGGGAATGTGGATCAGTGAGCTTCCCGTACCCTTCCAGGTAGAGTACAGCTTGCACTTGCACATCACAAGGTCTTTGTGACCTCCAGATAGGGAGTCAAGGTAGAGATGCTAATATATATTGAATTGTGAGAACCATGAGCTGTTGTGGTCTACTGTTAGGCTATGGATGCCCGTAGGACTTCAATTACTGCCAAAATGGTTTTAGTATTTTCACATATGCCCTAGATATTCTTTGAGTTAGAGAGAAAAGTTAGAGAATTGATTATACAGACATCATTTTCAAGGTACTGGAGAAATGTGATGAAAACTTCACATGATTGTGGTGAAAATTTTTTAGACTCCATACTTCTCTTTTGATGATAGAGGATTTCCTGGATGATCTTCAGGAATTTCATACTTGCTGATAGAATACGATGAAGAACAAAGGAAATTTCCAAAGGTCCTGGTTAACATCAAGGTAAACAGTAAGCTGGAGAGTCAATTCTGCCTGGGGAAGAAGGGCAAAAATAAATAAATAAATAAATAAATAAATAAATAAATAAATAAAAAATGCTAGAAACATGAGCTGAATTCATCAACCACAATTAGAACTTGGCTGCCACCTGGACCTCAATGTTGTTAGAATGTTTTAATTGTTTTCATCTATTTCCTAGATTTCATAGCTCATAGAGAGATGAACATTGGCAACTTGTGATGCAGTTTACTTCTACAACGTACCTTACAACCTATGTGAAAGCCCTACCTGATTGTAGTGTGAAATTTTTTTAAATTCGGCCGGCGCCGCGGCTCAATAGGCTAATCCTCCGCCTAGTGGCGCCGGCACACCGGGTTCTAGTCCCGGTCAGGGCACCGATCCTGTCCCGGTTGCCCCTCTTCCAGGCCAGCTCTCTGCTGTGGCCAGGGAGTGCAGTGGAGGATGGCCCAAGCCCTTGGGCCCTGCACCCCATGGGAGACCAGGATAAACACCTGGCTCCTGCCATCGGATCAGCGAGGTGCGCCGGCCGCAGCGCGCTACCGCGGCGGCCATTGGAGGGTGAACCAACGGCAAAAGGAAGACCTTTCTCTCTGTCTCTCTCTCTCACTGTCCACTCTGCCTGTCAAAAAAAAAAAAAAGAAAAAGAAAAAAAATTTTTTTTAAATTCCATACTTTTGTTTTTGTGAGAGGGATGGCCCCAGAGCATCGCGCAGAATTTGCTGAAGTGCTGATATCATTGAAGTGGAAAAAAAAAAAAGACAGTCTCACTGGTCCTGATAGACCTCCTAGAAAAGAAATTATCTGGGAAAATTCTCCTTAGGAAAAAGAGCATATTGAATGGTCATAGAATGGCATTCCCTATGAGGTAGGTGAAAGGAAATTCGGGGTTACCACACGGGTTGTTAATGAGAGGAGTTGGGAATGTTGTGTGTAGGGGGTGGATACTGATGGGCCAGGATCCCCACGTGCATGCTGTGTGCAGTGCCCTACCTAGAATAGCAATGGAGTGTGAATCTATGACATTCCCTGTGCTGTTCTGGGTAGAGTACGGCTCATCAATATCATCCTTTGTGTTGCCCCCAAGACTGGAAGTGGGGTTGGATCTGCGGACACCTGGAGTTGCCAAAACTGGGGCAGCCAACATGGTCCACAGTTAGGGCTTGGTGGCCACTCGGACCTTAGATATTTTCAGAGTAATTTTACCTGTTAATTTCCATTAATGAGAACTCTACAAGTTAGCAAGATAAGGTTTGAGAAGACATGATACAGTAATGTTTTACAGTTTACTGGAGTAATGGAATTAAACCCCCAGATTACTCTCATATGGAATATTTGGATTCCATACTTTTCATATTTACACAGTCCTAGAATATTTTTCAGATGTTTCATCATTGTTGATAGGATAGAAAAAGGAACAAAGGGCTTCTCTGTTGGTCCTACAGACATCCTGTTTATCAGTGAGCAGGTGAGAAGATTATGCCTGGGCCAGAAATGCCCATTGGATTGTCATGGGATGGACATATGACATAACCATATGTGTTAGTGATCAGGAAGCTTATGGTTGAGATACCAGGCTGTAATGTAAGGAATGATGAAAGTTGTAGAGCATTGTGGATATCTATGACACTGCTCCTGCACTTTTATGCTGTGTGCACTGGCCTATCAGTTAGGCACTGATGACTGTCATTATGACTATCCAGTATCTCTCAGGGGAAAATAAGTTTCACCAATTCACCAATGTCTCCAACTGTCTCCTCCCCTAGATTTGAGATAGGGAAGTTAGTAAAGACCATCAGAATGCTAGCATCTTGAGCAGCCATGCATGTACTAAGACTTTGTAAGCACACTGACAAAACATAGTGATGGCACGATTAGAGTGGATGGTTGCAAATGCCTTTAGACAGGAACCAGTTAGAGAATTTACTTTAGAGAAGGTAGGGATACACAGTAATTGACAGAGTTAATATAGCAAAGGGAAGAATATACAATTATATTATGGCTAAAAATCAGAAATCCCTACATTTCATGATACATAATTTTGTCAATGTTTTGCATAAATTTTCTGTTTGTGGATTAAATAATAGAGAGGAAAAAAATAAATCTTAGTTGGTCCTATCAACCATGTCCAAACAGGAAGCACCTCTAGAGAAATGCTGTTGAAGTGAAATGCAAGTTTGGTGATCCTGGGATCAGCATAACCTACAAAGTAAGCATGCGAAATTTTAGAGTTCAGAGATGCTGGGGTACTGGGAGAGTTGATGAAATGTGTAGGGAGATGGTGGATTCTCATGGGTCAGCACCTCCAAATTCATGTGGTCTGCGTTGCTTTACCTCGAAGGGCATTGGAATGTGGATCAGTGAGCTTCCAATACCCCTCTAGGTCGAGTACAGCTTTCCTATTGCAAGGTCTGTGTGCCCTTCGGATAGGAAGTCAAGGTGGAGCTGCTAACATGTTGAATTGTGAGAACCATGTGCTATTGGCATGGTCCGCAGATAGGCTGTGTATGCCCCTGGACCCCAATTATTGTCAAAATGGTTTTAGAAATTTTCACGTATGCCCTAGGTCTCCTTCCAGTTAGATAAAGTTAGAGAATTGATGATATTCCCAATGTTTTCAAGGTACTGGAGAACTGTGACTAAAACCTTACATTACTCTGGTGAAAAGTTTTTAGGCTCTGTACTTTCCTTTCCATGATACGGGTTTTCCCAGAGGATTTTCAGGAATTTCATACTTGCTAATATTATACAAAAGAGAAGCAAAGTTAATCTCCATTGGTACAAATAAACATCAAGGTAAACAGTGAGTTGGAGGGATGATTCTACCTTGGCCAGAAGTGCAAGTTGATGGTCGGGGTATGGGCATCCCCTATAAGGTAGCAATAAGGAAACTTAGGTTTGAGATCGCAGACCATAATACAGTGAGTGAGAAAAGCTGTAGAAAATGGTGGATCTTGATAGCAAATCACTTTGATAACCATGCTGTGTGCTATTCCCTACTCAGTGAAGTACTGGTGTCTTAAATTATGAGCATCCAGTACCTCACAGGGGAGAGGCTCATCAAGGTCAACAACTGTTAAGACCTCTAACCTCATGCTTGGGAGTTGCAACAGGCCCTATGGATATGCAAGCATCCTCAGCTTACCTCCAAGTACCCTTAAGGCCTTTGTGGCTACCCAGACATCACTTATTATCATCATGGCTTCATTGTCTCCTAATGCCTTGTAACACCTACAATTTAGGGAGATCAGTTAAAAGGGGATAGGGATACCATAAAGTCCACAGTGTAACTATAGCAAGAGTATTAAAAATGAAAGTGTATTATCATTCAGAAATGTTTGTGATCCTTATATTTCTCGATATGCATTTTTAAATCTTTTGCATGATTTTCCAACATGCTGATTGACTACAAAAAGAAAATTCTGTTGGTCCTAATCATCATCTCAGTATGGGAAGCACCTCTGGGGAGATCCT
This sequence comes from Lepus europaeus, assembly GCF_033115175.1. Classification (NCBI taxonomy): domain Eukaryota; kingdom Metazoa; phylum Chordata; class Mammalia; order Lagomorpha; family Leporidae; genus Lepus; species Lepus europaeus. The sequence continues at coordinate 9,032,314 of NC_084850.1, forward strand.
CCTTGAGGTCAAATGCAACATGGATGTTCATTGGATGGTCATACCATATGAGGTAGGCATATACAACTTTAGGTTCAAAAATCCATGGGTAATCAAGAAGGGATGAAATGTGTAGGGAGATGATGGAGTCATATGAAATAGCACTTCCACTTTCATTCTGTGTGTATTCCTCTAACACTGTATCTAGAATTCCCAGGAGTTGGGAATTGATCAGCATCTGGTAACCCTTGCTTAGTGTATGACTCACCCATTTCATCCTAAGTGGTGCCCTCCACAATAGAAATTGGGAGAGAAGCTGCTGACATGTTGAAATGCTAGAATCATGAGTTTCCTCCATAGTCCACAATTAGATCTTAGATGTCATATGGACTTCAAATGTTGTTAGAATGGTTTAATTGTTTTCATCTATTTCCTAGATCTCATAGCAGACAACGAACTGAACATTGCAAATATGTGATGCAATATAATCCTACAATGTACCTTAGAAACTGTGTGAAAGCCCTACATGATTGTAGTATGAATTTTTTTTTTTACAGAGTGGACAGTAAAAGAGAGAGAGAGACAGAGAGAAAGGTCTTCCATTTTTTCTGTTGGTTCACCCTCCAATGGCCGCTGTAGCCGGCACTGCGCCGATCTGAAGCCAGGAGCCAGGTGCAGAAACCTGGCACTTGGGCCATCCTCCACTGCACTCCCAGGCCACAGCAGAGAACTGGACTGGAAGAGGAGCAACCGGGACAGAATCCAGCGCCCTGACCGGGACTAGAACCCAGGGTGCCGGCGCCGCAGGCGGAGGATTAGCCTATTGAGCCATGGCGCCGGCAATTTTTTTTAAATTCCAAACTTTTTTTTTTTTTGTGACATGGCCTGTCCCAGAGCCTTGCACAGAATTTGCAGAAGTCCTGATATCATTAAAAAGAGGAAAGGGCATTCTCACTGGTCCTGATAGATATCCAAGAAAAGAAATTATCTGGGAAAATTCTCCTTAGGAATAATTTCCTATGAGGTAGGTGTAAGAAAATTTGGAGCTACCACACTGGTTGTTAATGTGAGGAGGAGGGCAAGCTGTGTGGGGTGGATCCTGATGGGCCAGGATCTCCACGTGCATGCTGTGTGCAGTGCCCTGCCTAGAACAGCAATGGAGTGTGAATCCATGACCTTCCCTGTGCTGCTCTAGGTAGAGTACGGCTCATCAATATCATCCTCTGTGTTGCCCGGGAGACTGAAAGTGGGGTTGGAGCCGTGGACACCTGGAGTTGCTGAAGTCTGGGGCTTCTTCCATGTTCCACAGTTAGGGCTTGGCAGCCATCTGGACCTTATCTAGATATTTTGAAAATATTTTTACTTTTTGGCTTCCAATAACAAGAACTCCTTGCTACCAGTTAGTGAGATATAATTTGAGAAGATATGATGCAGCGTAGTATTACAGGTTACTGGAGAAATGGAATGAAACCACTAGATTATTGTGCTATGCAATATTTGGGATTCCATACTTTTATTTCATTATTTGCATGTCCTGGTGTATTTTTTAGAAGTTTCATCTTGCTGATAGAATAGAAAAAGTAACAATGTGCCTCTGTATTGGACCCAACAGGCATCCTGTTTAACAGTGAGCAGGGAAAAAGATTCTGCCTGGGCCAGAAATGTACATTGGATGGTCATGGGATGAACATCTCCTATAAGTTAGCAATCAGGAAGCTTACAGTTGAGATTTCAGACTGTAATGCCAGGAATGATGGAAGCTGTAGAGCATGGTGGATCCTTACAATGGAGCAACTGCAAGGGGATAAAAATGCAAGTGTATTATCGTTCAAAAATATTTGTGATCCACACATTTCTTTATATACTTTTTTTAAAAATTTTGCATGAATTCCCAACATGCAAACTGAATACAAAAACAGGAAAAGAGAAAAATTCTGTAGTCCTAGCACTTGGCAATTCATGACTAGAGCCTAGGGAATTATGCCATAAACAAGAGTGTCAAATTGTTAAATCAACAACAGGAGTCACTGTGTACTTATGTCTCATGTGGGATCTGTCCTTAATGTGTTGTCCAATGTGAAGTGATGCTATAACTAGTACTAAAACAGTATTTTTACACTTTGTGTTTCTGTGTGGGTGCAAACTGATGAAATCTTTACTTAGTACATACTGAATCGATCTTCCATATATAAAGATAATTGAAAATGAAGAAAAAGAAAACCTGGTGTTAAATTGGAATTTGCATAGAAAATTAATCAATTTTTTAAAAAAATATCATGTAGGATCTCTGTCTTTAATGTGCTGTACACTGTTATTTAATGCTATAACTAGCACTCCAACAGTATTTTTTCACTTTCTGTTGCTTTGTGGGGGCAAACTGTTGAAATCTTTACTTAATATATACTAAACTGATCTTCTGTATATAAAGAGAATTGAAAATGAATCTTGATGTGAATGGAAGGGGAGAGGGAGCGGGAAAGGGGAGGCTTGTGGGTGGGAGGGAAGTTATGGGGGGGGGGAGCCATTGTAATCCATAAGCTGTACTTTGGAAATTTATATTCATTAAATAAAAGTTAAAAAATAAATAAATAAAAAGGTTTTAACAAGAAAAAATAATTCTGTAGTCCTAATAACCATCTCAATAATGGAAGCACCTCTGCAAGAACCTCCTTGAGGTAGAAATGCAAGATGGATGGTCATAGAATGGTCATACGCTTTTAGGTAGTTATTTAACATATTATGGTTCAGACATCCTTTGGTAATGGGAGAAGTGATAAAATGTGTAGGGAGATGGTAGAATCTCATGAATAGCACTTTCACATTCATGCTCTGGGTACTTCTCTTCCACTCTACCTAGAATTCACTGGAATTTTGGATTGATGAGCTTCCAGTACTTCTCTGAGTATGGCTACCCTATTTCATGGTCTGTTTGTCTTCCACACTGAAAATTAGCTGAGGAATTGTTGACACTTTGAATTTTGCGAATCATGAGCTGCCTTCATGGTCTACAGTTAGATCTTGGCTGCCACCTGGACGTCAAATATTTTTAGAGTGGTTTCATTGTTTTCCTCTGTTTCCTGGATCTCATATGAGATTTAGAGGTGACATTTGGGAACATGTGATTCAGTATACTTCTCCAACGTATTGTAGAATCTGTGTGAAAGCCCTATAGTATTGTGTGAATTTTTTTTAAATTCCAAACTTGGTTTTTTGTGATATGGCATGTTTTGTAGCATTGCACAGAAGATACAGACTATCATACAAAAGAGTTGCAAAGGACACCTCCACTATTCCTGACAGCCATCAACTGAAATTCATTCGCTTAGATGATTCTCTTTAGGTAGCAAAGCAAGTTGTATGGTCATATGATTGGCATTACCTGTGAGTTAGGTGTAAGTAAGTTAGAGGTTCTGACATCCATTGGAAATAGGAGGAGTGATGAAATCTGTAGGTGATATTGGAGCCTGATGTGCCAGCAACTTCATGTGCATGCTGTGTGCAGTGTCTTAACTAGAATAGCACTGGAATATCAGTCTACGACCATCTAGTGCTGCTCTGCGTGGATTTCAGCTCATCAGTAGCATCTATGTGTTGCCCCCCAGACTGCATGTCAGAGTGGGGCTCCTGACGCCTTTAATTACCACAGCCTTGAGCCACCTTCATGGTCCACAATTAGGGACAATTAGGGATATTGTCAGAATGATTTTACTTATTGGTTTCTGTTAACAAGATCTCCTACCTTTTAGGAAGATAAAGTCAGAGAAGACGTGATACAACATAGTGTTTCAGGTTACTGGAAAGATGGAATTATGCCCCAGATTATTGTGGTGTGGAAATTTTTTAATTTTATACTTTCATTATTTTTCCTCTCCTGGAGAATTTTACAAGAATTTAGGCTAGAGAGCATAGAGATAACAGGAACTTGAGTTCCTGTTATATAAGTTTACTATAGCAAGTGAATGAAAACACAAGTATAGTAGGGATAAAACTATTTAAATCCATACTTTTCAGGATCCACATTTTTCTCAACCTTCTATGTAAGTTACCAACTTGTGGGTTGAACAGAACAAAGAAACTCCCCATTGGTCCTATCAATTGTCCCTGTCAAAGTACCACTGAGAAGACACTCCTTCAAGTGGAAATGCAAGTTAGCCATGGGATTGGCTTACCATTTGAAGTAGGCATATAAAATTTTAGGGTTCAGACAACCATTGATAATGGGAGGAGTGTTGACATGTGTTAGGGGTATTGTGGATTCTCATAGGAGAGCACTTCAAAATTCATGTGGTGTGCGCTGCTCTACCTAGAGCAACACTGGCATGTAGATTGCTGAGCATCCAGTACCACTCTAGGTAGAGTACAGCTCACCTATCACAGTGTGTGTGGTACGCTCCAGTTAGGAAATGGTAGTGGAAATTGACACTTTGAATTGAGAGAATCATGAGCTGTCTTCATGGTCCACAGTTAGATTCCGGCTGCTACCTGAAACTCAAGTATTGTCGAATTGTTTTAGGTGTTTTCATCTATTCTGTACATCTACCAGTTAGAGGGGTAAATTTAGAGAAGATATGATAGAGCATACATTTATTTACAGGGTTTGGAGAAATGTGACAAAAATGGTACATTATTGTATTGAAAAAGTTTTAGACTGAATACTTTTCTTTTATTGATGTGTCCTTTCGTGATGCATTTTCAGAAATTTTTAGTTGCTGATAGAATGAAAAATAGGAAAAAACATAATATCTATTAGTCCCAACGAATATCAAGGTTAGAATTGAGCAGGTAGAAAGGTTCTGCCTAGGACAAAAATGTAAGTTGGATAGTAAGGATCATCAAGGTCACCAACTGTTATGATCTCTAGACTTGTGCTGGGAAGGCACAGTAGGTCCTTTGGATGCCAGCATCTTGAGCACTCCTCCATGCAACTAATAAGGACTTTGTGATCACCTGAACTCACATACTGTCAGTAGGATTTCATTTGTTCTTTTTTTTATAATTAATTATTTATTAATTATATTATTTATTATATTAATTAATTAATTAGATTCCACATTTGAAAGATATTTTCACTGGATATAGAATTTAATAGAGGCAGTACTTCATTTCTTTTTTTTTCTTTTTTTATTTTTTTTATTAAACTTTTATTTAATGAATATAAATTTCCAAAGTATAGCTTATGGGTTACAATGGCTTCCCCCCTCCCATAACTTCCCTCCCGCCCGCAACCCTCCCCTTTCCCGCTCCCTTTCCCCTTCCATTCATGTAAAGATTCATTTTCAATTCTCTTTGTATACAGAAGATCAGTTTAGTATATATTAGGTAAAGATTTCAACATTTTGCCCATATAGCAACATCAAGTGAAAAAACTACCATTGGATTACTAATTATAGCATTAAATAGCAATGTACAGCACATTAAAGACAGAGATCCTACATAATTTTTTTTTCAAATTAATTAATTTTCTATGCCATTTCCATTTTAACACCAGGTTGTTGTTTTTTTTTTTTTTTCATTTCCAATTCTCTTTATATACAGAAGATCACTTCAGTATATAATTAGTAAAGACCTCATCAGTTTGCGCCCACACAGAAACGCAAAGTATAAAAATACTGTTTCAGTACCAGTCATAGCATCACTTGGCTTTAGACGACACATTAGGGACAGATCCCACATGGGGTGTAAGTAAACAGTGACTCCTGTTGCTGACTTAACAATTTGACACTCCTGTTCATGGCGTCAGTAATCTCCCTAGGCTCTAGTCATGAGTTGCCAGGGCTATGGAAGCCTTTAGAGTTCGCTGACTTTGATCTTATTCCGATAGGGTCATAGTCAAAGTGGAAGTTCTCTCCTCCCTTCGGAGAAGGGTACCTCCTTCTTTGATGGCCCCGTTCTTTCCACTGGGATCTCACTCACAGAGATCATTCATTTAGGTCTTTTTTTTTTCCCATGATATCTTGGCTTTCCATGCCTGCTATACTCTCATGGGCTCTTCAGCCAGATCTGAATGCCTTGAGGGCTGATTCTGAGGCCAGAGTGTTGTTTAGGACATCTGCCATCCTATGAGTCTGCTGTGTATCCCACTTCCCATGTTGGATCTTTCTCTCCCTTTTTGATTCTATCAGTTAGTATTAGCAGACACTAGTCTTGTTTGTGTGATCCCTTTGACTCTTAGACCTATCAGAGTCATCAATTGTGAACTGAAATTGATCACTTGGACATTCTCAGGAGTGGCATGGCTGGATCATGTGGTAGGTCTATATTCAGATTTCTGAGGTACCTCCATATTGCATTCCACGGTGGCTGCAACAGTTTACATTCTCACCAACAGTAGATTAGGCTAACATTCTTATTTTTAACTTTAATGAATATAAATACCCAATGTACAGCTTATGGATTACAATGGCTTCCCCCCCATAACGACCCTCCCACCTGCAAACCTCCCCTCCCCTCCACGCTCCCTCTCCCCTTCCATTTGCATCAAGATTCATTTTCAATTCTCTTTATATACAGAAGATCAATTTAGTATAAAGATTTCAACAGTTTGCACCCACATAGAAACACAAAGTGAAACATACTGTTTGAGTACCAGTTATAGCATTAAAATGTACAGCACATTAAGGACAGAGATCCCACATGAGGAGCAAGTGCACAGTGGCTCCTGTTGTTGACCCAACAAATTGAGACTCTAGTTTATGGCGCCAGTAACCACCCTAGGCTGTCGTCATGAGTTGCCAAGGCTATGGAAGCCTTCCAAGTTTGCTGACTCTGTTCATATTTAGACAAGGTCATAGACCTTATAAAAGAGATGGCTAACATTTTTCTGTAATAGCATAGCCAAAATAAGAACTTAAATAATAATCTCATAGCTAGATTCACTTTCGCCATCAGCCAAGTATACAGTAAGTAGAAAAAACCTCCCTTTCAGACCAAAGGGAAAGAAAGTTTTAAAGTGAGAATATAATTTTCCTCATGGGCATTGTCTACCTTAGAAAAACTACTACAGAACATGCCTGTGACTATAGACTTGTAGTTCAGGCCACCGAAGATTAGAGATGGGACACGGGCACTCCCTTGACTTGCATCCTCTGGTCTGCTTTAACACAAACCAGGAGGGAAAGAAAGCTAGGCATCAGAAGCAATGGGTGGCAGGCCTATTAATGGCTGATCTGTACAGTGATCTGCCCTCAAGGAGACCCAACAGGCCAGTCCACTGCAGTGGCTTTCAATGTGGTAAGCCTGGGCTTCAGCAGAAGTCAGCTTGTGAAGAGCCCTGGCAGCTCTGCCAAGAGTTGGATCACTGGAAATGGACCTGCCCTGGAGTCGAAGGATGCCCAGGTCAGAACCACAGATCTTATTGGCTCTAAGCTGAAAAGCCCTTCACTCAGCCCAACTTCCAAAGTGACCATTGCAGCTGAGGGTATGGTCAAGTAGGGTCAGCAACATTGCAGGCAGAACTGTAAATTTCTTGTTAGAGATGCCACCTGCCTTTACCTGGCCAGCTCTCCTCCCAGGCCAGCCAAGTAATGAAAGTCAGCAGAGTGCCTTCCCCTAGGAGGTTCACACCTCCCTTAGGATATACCCCATGTGAAGAGATAGATAGGCCTGGGCCTCTGAATTTACAAGGCCTAAAGCCCACCAGATTATTATCAAGCCCCTTCTATCAGGTTCTATTTGCCTCTCAATCAGAAAACGTTAATTGTAGCTTAGACAGCACCTTTCTTAGCTCCTCTAATAATGACTCTGTCCTTTGTTCTAGACCCTGTCTAGCGCACTTGGGCCTCATGCCTTTGCAATTATAACCTCTACTCTACCACCAATGGCTCTACTCCCAACCTGTGTGTACTGATGGTCCTCTTCCCCACTTAATGCTGTATAATTGTTCAAACCTGGTAAATGCCACTCTTAGGATCATTGGTTACTATCCTCACTCTGTCTTTTATGACCTTGTCCTTGGGTTTTCAATAGGACCTTCGGAATACTGGCATGTTGAGCTGCCTTCTTTTTTACTGATAAGTCCTTGGTGGCCACCCTGAATTTGCATATTGTCAGGGTGATTTCAAAGGTTTGTTTCTTTTTTTTTTTTTGAGACAGGCAGAGTGGATAGTGAGAGAAAGAGAGACAGAGAGAAAGGTCTTCCTTTTTGCCGTTGGTTCACCCTCCAATGGCCGCTGCGGCTGGTGCATCATGCTGATCCGAAGCCAGGAGCCAGGTGCTTCTCCTGGTCTCCCATGCGGGTGTAGGGCCCAAGGACTTGGGCCATCCTCCACTGCCTTCCTGGGCCATAGCAGAGAGCTGGCCTGGAAAAGGGCAACTGGGATAGAATGCGGCACCCCAACCGGGACTAGAACCCGGTGTGCTAGTGCCGCAAGGCAGAGGATTAGCCTGTTAAGCCACGGCGCCGGCCTCAAAGGTTTGTTTCTAATGCCTCCCAACAATACCAGTTATAGAGAGAGAGTTAGATAGGATAGATACACCCAGTACTTTAAAAAAAAATCGCTGGAGAAGTGGAATAACAGCACTAGTTTATTATGGCACAAACATGTTTGAAATTCATGTGTGCTGCAAAGCTTGGACGGATGAATCCTGGGGGTATTGGGATGATGGTAATAGCAGTTCAGTAAGTTGAATGTCTGTAATAGTCTAGAGACAGGCCTGTCTAGGTGTATGCTATGGTGTAGCTGCAGGCCCAGAGAGCTGGATTCTCAGAACCCTCATGGGTCTTGGGGAGTGGTTGCCCATCAGTGAATGTCCAGACGATATTGGCAGACCATAGAATTCAAGGGGAGCTACTCCATGGTGGAGAAGGTAATGATAGAGGTAATTCGTTTCAGAGCACTCTTAAAAAAGTTAATTAGGTGCAACAAGAATGAAATCCTGCCTTTAGTAAGAAAATGGTTGCAACTCGAAACCATTTTGCTTAATAAGCCAGCCCCAGAAAGATAAAAGCTATATATTTTCCCTGATTTGTGGTAACTAATATACAGAGTACAAAAAAAGTAATGTATATGAGTGAAATTGTCATTTTCAGATTTCATTATTATGTATAGCCCCTGTCTACTCTTGAGGTTCAGTGGTTTTTCTGTTTACTTCATATTGAATTCTTCATTTAGTGGAGGTTTACACTTGTGGTTATGATGAATATTGGAAATATATCATTATAAAAATTAAATGAAAAATAAAATGGGAAGGAGGTGGTAGTATGGGAAGTATCATTATGCTGTTAAAACTGTATATATGAAATACATGAAATTTTCCCATTTTTATAAATAAAAAAATTCTAAGTGAGAAAATGGAGTTCAAGATGGTGGTGGTAGTGGTGTGCATGTCATTCCTGAATGTTTTGGAAGCTATGTTTCTTTGTTCCTCATTTCCCATCTTGCATGAGCCTCTTGAAGTCCCTTGGTTGGATGTAATGGAAGAGAAAAGCAAAACACATGTGCACTTTCTAGATGCTGAAAATTAACCAGGTTAAAAAAAAAAGTGGCCTTCGAGGTGACCTATACCAATTGATAGATGGGATGGGGAGGGCATTGACACTGGCATTCTCCAGGATTTATTGAGTAAGTCCAGGATGTTTAGGTCATGTTGAAACCAAGGGCATATTGAAAGATCCAGGGCATGAACAAAAACAAATCAGGACTGTAGCTTCAGTTTCTCTACAATGTGTGCAGTGCCGTACCCAGAAAGGTGCTAATCACTTGACGCTTTGGGAAAACACCAGCTTTCTGGGTTAAGTAAGGCATCTGGTGGCCCCAGGACTGGGTGTGGGAAAGGAGCTGGAGGGAACCTTGAGCATCTGACACCTTGAAGCTGATTTCCTGGAAGCCAAGAGGATCTTGGTTGCCACCTGTAGCTGAGGCTTCCACAAAGTGACTGCAGGGGTCCATTGGCCACAACCTGAATGCCCAGAGGTAATCAAGGATGCTGATGGAGGTGATAAGGTTACTTCATTATACAAGCATGATAACACAGGGCATGCTATTTGTCTCTGGATTCAGAAAATCACTGAGGTGACTAAGGAACAGGTGAGAGGTTCCCGTTGAAGTTAGGAGGCAAGCTGGAAGACTAGGTTTGGCACTGTCTGGGACTTGTGCATGGTTTTTTTTCAGGTTCAAGGCACATCCTGCCACGAGGGAACTGAGGAAAACTTTAGTGAGTGAGTGCAAGACACCAGTGGGGCAGCAGCTCCACCTGCCAGGGGTTGTATGGCATGCCCTACTTGGAAAATTTCTGGTCACATAAATGTGAGCAGCTAGTACCTCTCCAGATACTGGAAAACTCACCAAGTCTCCACGTAGGATGGCCCTAAGACTGATGTTAGGGCTTCCAACTGCAGGCGTCTTCAGGGGACTTCTTGCAAGTTTGGCTACCAGGATGCCAGGCATTGACAGGGTGATAGCAGTTGTCTTTGCCCACTGACATGAGCACCCAGGCCTTAAGGAAGATATGTACACAGAGCAGAAAGGTATGTAGATATTTTTAAAAATTCCTGTAAGAAAAGAAGGATCATGTTGGAGCAGGACTTTTTTTAAAATCCATGCTTGTTTGCCCTAAGCTTTTGCAAGCCCTTTTGTGGTTTCTGAGGGCAGAGGGAACAACACCAGTAATGAAAAAACAGGAGAGACGATTTTCATTGAGAGAGGGATGCAAGTTCACTATCTGTGGTGACTTTCAGACTTGTGATTCAATAGAACTGCTGAAACTTTAATCTGCTTCCCCTTATCCCAGGAGACTCTTGTCAGCCACCTGTTCCTCAGGCAGGTCAAGATGATTTCAGTGGTCAATTGATGACTACCTGAACACCTCCGGTTTGAAAAAGATAAATGTAGATGAGATCATGGTACTTCCTGTCAGAGGATAGAAAAAGGCAACAGGTCCATTTTCTCTGGGTTTATGATATTCATTTGAGAATATCTTCACTGAATGTAGAATGCATGTTAGAAGATAGTGAGATAGGCCAGCGCTGTGGCTCAATAGGCTAATTTGCCTGCAGTGCCAGCACACCGGGTTCTAGTCCCGGTCGGGCCACTGCATTCTGTCCCAGTCGCTCCTCTTCCAGGCCAGCTCTCTGCTGTGGCCCGGGAGGGCAGTGGAGCATGGCCTAAGTCCTTGAGCCCTGCACCCGCATGGGAGACCAGGAGAAGCACCTGGCTCCTGGCTTCAGATCAGTGCAGTGCGCCGGCTGCAGCAGGCCAGCCATAGCAGCCATTGGAGGGTGAACCAACAGAAAAAGAAGACCTTTCTCTTTCTCTCTCTCTCTCTCTCTCTCTCACTGTCCACTCTGCCTGTCCAAAAAAAAAAGATAGTGACATAGTCATCTAAAAAAGTTCAGGCTTAAGGTATTATACTATTAAGGAGAGACATGAAAATTACAGGGGAGAACAGTCTAATGGAACACCACCTCCACATACAGCATACTATACAGAAAGGTGTCAGTCACTGGTACTTTAATAACTAGCACCTTTATGGCTAGAATAAGTCTTAGCAAATAGAACATCTATAGTGACATCAAGACCAGTGAGAGGATTAAGGTCTGCTGACATACTGAGTTTTCATCCTTGATCCCAAGAAAGTCTTGACAGCCATGTAGACCTCTGGCAGGTCAAGATGATTTCATGAACACCTATAGGTTGGAGAAGATGAAGATAGAAGAGATACAGGTACTTTGTGCTAGAAGAACAGAAAATGTCAGCAAGTCTATATTCTCTGGGTTGGGAATCATGCAGCTGAACAAGGAGCAGGTATGAGAATCCACTGAGTGAAGAGTGAGTGTTGTTCCAGCCTCAGAATCAACCCTTGGGGCATTCAGATCTGGCTAAAAGGCCCATGAGAGTCTCACAGGCATGGAAAGCTATGACATGGTGGCAAAAACAATCTATATGAAAGATCCTGGTGAACAAGACCCCAGCAGAAGGAACAGGCCATCAAGGAGGGAGGCGCCTTTCTCCGAAGGGAGGAAGGAACCTCCACTGTGCTATGGCCTTGACTAAACAAGTTCAGAGTTGGTGAACTCAAGGGGCTTCCATAGCCTAGACAGCTCATGGCAAGAGCCTCAGGTGATTGCTGACATCATAAATAAGAGTGCCAATTGTTAAATCAACAATGGGAGTCACTGGATACATGCTCCCCAGGTAGGATCTCTGTGTCCTTAATGTGTTTTACTATGAAACTTAAAGACAACACTACTAGTTGAACAATGCCCTCTATCCTGTGTGGTTGTGTGAGTGCAGCCTGTTGAAATCCTTGCTTAGTATATACTAAGTTGATCTTCTGTATATGAAGGTAATTGAAAATGAAACTCGATAAAGGATGGGATGGGAGAGGGGGAGGGAGAGAGGAGGGCCATGGGAAGAAGGGAGGTTGCGGGGGGGGGGGGAAGCCACAACAATACAAAAGTTGCACTTTGTAAATTCACATGTATTAAATTAAAAAAAAAGTGCATGTTGGAGGGCAGTGGTATTGATACCCTATAGCAATTACAAAGAAAGAATTTCAGGATTTGCTCAAGACTGTAATGGGGGAAGATGGGGGAGCATGATGGGATAGCATCTTCACATTGTGCATGTAGTGTGCTGTACTCAGAAAGGCACTAATTCCTGACATTATGAGCAGCCAGCACCTCTCTGTGTAAATTAAGGCTTACCAGATGCGCCATCTGTTTTGTCCTTCAGCTGGGGGGTTGGAGTGGAAATGAAGACAACCTGCTCTGCCTTAAGAACCCAGAAGGCCCTGGAAATCACCTGGACCTTAGTCATTCTCAAGGTAGTTTAAATGGCTTATTCTTAACCACTTGAACACCTACAGGTTAAAGAAGTTTAAATTTATAGGTTATAAGTACATCAGGTGACTTCAAAGAGTTAGTTTGAAAAATGTTTATGGGCAATTTTTTTTCTTTTTTTTGATAGGCAGAGTTAGTGAGAGAGAGACAGAGACAGAGACAAAGGTCTTCCTTTCTGTTGGTTCACTCCCCAAATGGCCGCTACGGCTGGTGCACTGTGGTCAGTGCGCTGCACCAATCCGAAGCCAGGAGCCAGGTGCTTCCTCCTGGTCTCCCATGTGGGTGCAGGGTCCAAGCACTTGGGTCATGCTCCACTGCCTTCCTGGGCCACAGCAGAGAGCTGGACTGGAAGAGGAGCAACCGGGACAGAATCCAGTGTCCCAATTGGGACTAGAACCCCCGGGGTGCCGGAGCCGCAGGTGGAAGATTAGCCAAGTGAGCCGCAGCGTTGGTGACAAGTTTATTTTGATTGCAGAATTTTTTGATGTTCATGTATTTTGTTATATTATTACATGAGCTTTTTTATAAAAATTATTTATTTGAGAGGCAGAATTAAAGAGAGATGGAGAAAGAGAGATATTTCATGCACCGGTTCACCCCCCAAATGACTAATGGCCAGGGCTGGTTCAGGCAAAAGCCAGGAACCAGGAGCCTCATCTGGGTCTCTCGTGTGGGTTGCAGCGGCCCAGACAATCAGCCGCCATCTTCTGTTGCCTTCTCAGGAGTATCAGCAGGGAGCTGGATCAGAAGTGGAGCATCTCAGACTAGAACCAGCACCTATACAGGATGCCAACGTTGTGGGTAGCAGGTTAACCAACTATGCCAGATGCTGGCCCATTCCATTAGCTTTTGAACCTGGAAGGTAGTGGGGTTGGCATCCTCTAGGACTTGGCAATTATAGATCAGGGTTAAGGTGTTGTACCTTAAAGGGTAGGGGTAGTCATGAAACCTGTAAGGCTGATGGAGCCTGGCAGGACACTATGTCCACATGCAGCATACTGTGTGCATTGTCCTCAGAGAGGTACCATTATCCCTGATCAGTGCTTCTCTGGCATAGTGAAGTTCACCTAGTGTATTGTCTATGGTGATCTCCTGACTGGTGAGGCTGGAGCTGTAGGCACCTTGAGTTGCCTTCCTTGAACATACGAGGGCCTTGGCAGGAACCCATATCTCAGATATTTTGAAGATATCTGAGGCTGTACTTGTACCTGCTTTACCAGTGGACGTTAGTCCCTACTAATAAGAAAGTGTTCTCAGTAAAGATCATGCTTAGTTCTTGATGGAAGCACAAAGTTGGGGGCCAAGTTAGACACTGTATTCTCTAGGTGAGATATAAAGCCATCTGTACATGTGTATGGATTTCTGAAATGAGTAAGGAAGTTTATTTAACAGTCATATATTTAGTCATATTTTTAGTATGGATGTGTTTTCATTATTTTCGTTCTTTATGATTATAACATTCAAATTTTGCGTATTTTATATTTTCGCACCACCTTATATCTTGATACTATTCAGTAATTATTACAACATAGTATTTAATTTATATTCACTAAATAAAAGTTAAAAAAAGAGTTGTATAAACAGTAGCTCTTTCTTATCCAGTTTTGCTTCCTGCAGTTTTAATTAGCTATTAACAGTAATAGCACAAAAGATATTTTGAAAGAGGGAGACACATCATTCACATAACTGTTATTACTGTATATTGTCGGAGGCCACCCAACAAACACACGGAGACGCAGCACTCAGTCAATTCATCACCACGTTTATTGCCTCTTCCCGTTCCAGGCCAAAGTAGGGGGCCCGGTGATGAGGGACTGGAGGCCGTCTCCCTGGGGAAACTGTTCAGCCTCCAGCCTCAAGCACCAAGAAACACAAGGATATATACCCCAGGCCCCATACAGATAACATTCATTGTGTGCAATCATGCATAGCACAGGAACGAAACAAGTTTACAAGGTAGCAAAGATCAGGGTACAAGCTCTGCTGATAGAGCAAAGAACATCATACACCTTCATCAGAAGTCACATACTGCCTGCAGGAATATGGGACGAAAAGTCTTGGAAACAGGATTAGATAAGGGACAGCCTCAGCCTGCTGCATCTCATGTCGGGCCAGGGCCACTAGCCCCGACAGTATATTTTATTTATTTTAGTTCATGCCTTATTGTGCGTAACTTATAAATTAAACTGTATTGTAGATATGAATATATAATAAAAACTTATTATATACATATATATATATATATAATTCATTACTCTTTGCATTTTTAGGCATCTACTGGGGTCTTAGAACATATTCCATTGGGATAAATGGCAACTACTATATAGGTTTTCTCATACAGTTTTCAATAATGTATTATATCCCATATTCCTTCTGCTATTTATTTTTTACTTTTATTTTTATTTTTATTACTTCTTAACAGATCCAATGTGATTTGTGTATATAATTTTTACAACATAATGATACTCCCTTCCTCTCTCCTTCCCTCCCTCCCACTCTCTCCCTCTCAACCTTCTTCCTTCTCTCTTTCATTCTGACTTTTGTATTAACTTTTGAGATAACATTTTTTTTAAAACTTTTATTTAATGAATATAAATTTCCAAAGTACAGCTTATGGATTACAATGGCTTCCCCCCCCCCATAAATTCCCTCCCACCCACAACCCTCCCTTTTCCAACTCCCTCTCCCCTTCCATTCACATCAAGATTCATTTTCAATTCTCTTTATATACAGAAAATCAGTTTAGTATATATTAAGTAAAGATTTCAACAGTTTGTCCCCATATAGCAACACAAAGTGAAAAAATACTGTTGGAGTACTAGTTATAGCATTTATTTTTAATACTTTTGTGTTTTTTTAAACTTTTATTTAATGGATATAAATTTCCAAAGTACAGCTTATGGATGACAATGGCTCCCCCCCCCCCATAACTTCCCTCCCGCCAGCAACCCTCCCAACTCCTGCTCCCTGTCCCATTCCATTCACATCAAGATTCATTTTCAATTCTCTTTGTATGCAGAAGATCAGTTTAGTATATATTAAGTAAAGATTTCAACAGTTTGCACCCATATAGCAACGTATTTTAAATTTATATTACAGTAAAAAGGCTTACTACTTCACCGCAAAAAAAGTTTAACAAGTAAAAGGCAAAAAGACCATGCTATGAACAATAATTGAATGGAAAAAATGACCACTTCATCCATATATAGTAAATTTTAAAGTAATCACAGATATCTAAAATTATAGTAGTATAACATTCTTTACCATTGGTTTGACAAACGCATAAAACAAAGCTTTACAAAACTATATTTGTAGAAATACTGATACTCATTGACATTTCTTTTTTGCTTCAACTATTGTATGTGTTTAAATTTTAGCTCTCACATATAAGGGGACTATGCAGTATTTGACTTTCTGGATCTGGCTTATTTCACTCAGCATGATATCCTCCAGTTGCATCCATTTTGCTTCAAATGGTTGAATTCTATTCTTTTTTATGGCAGAATAAATTCCATTGTTTTGTTTTGAACTGAGGCATTTGTTGCTGGTCCTTAAATTAGGTGTTTTTCATTTCTGTTTCTAAGAATCTTAAAGACCTCTGGACATTAAGAGTGTGTATTTTGCCAACAGTGTTATGTTTTTCCTCAAAGTACAAACTTTCCAAATGTGTATGATTCTATAAGGAATTTCTGGGTACAAAATTGTTATTTTATGAATGATTTTCCCTTGATAAATGTGGAAATTAATTTGAGAATTTTAATTTAGTATATCTGTTATAATTGTGAAGTACTATACACTGATTACCTCATTCCTTACTTAAAGAATTATTTTTTATTTTGTATAGCTTGCCTACTGCTACACGACAAATAACCACAAACTTCTCTTAAAGTAACTATATCTCACAGTTTTCAGTACGGAGCAAGAATCTCGATATGACTTCAGAGAGTCCTGTGTTTCAGAGCCTTTCATGGGGATGCAACCCAGATGTTGGCCAGGGCTGGATTTTTTTTTTAACTTTTATTTAATGAATATAAATTTTCAGTGTATAGTTTATGGATTACAATGGCTTCCCCTTCCCACAAGTTCCCTCCCACCCACAACCCTCCCCTCTCCCGCTCCCTCACCCCTTCCATTCACATCAAGATTCATTTTCAATTCTCTTTATATACAGAAGATCAATTTAGTATAAAGATTTCAACAGTTTGCACCCACATAGAAACACAAAGTGAAACATACTGTTTGAGTACTGGTTATAGCATTAAATCAAAATGTACAGCACATTAAGGACAGAGATCCCACATGAGGAGCAAGTGCACAGTGGCTCCTGTTGTTGACCCAACAAATTGACACTCTAGTTTATGGCGCCAGTAACCACCCTAGGCTGTTGTCATGAGTTGCCAAGGCTATGGAAGCCTTCCAAGTTTGCCGACTCTGATCATATTTAGACAAGGTCATAAAAGACAGAGTGAGGATAGTAACCAATGATCCTAAGAGTGGCATTTACCAGGTCTGAACAATTATACAGCATTAAGTGGGGAAGAGGACCATCAGTACACACAGGTTGGGAGTAGAGCCATTGGTGGTAGAGTAGAGGTTATGATTACAAAGGAATGAGGCCCAAGTGCGCTAGACAGGGTCTAGAACAAAGGACAGAGTCATTATTAGAGGAGCTAAGAAAGGTGCTGTCTAAGCTACAATTAACGTTTTCTGATTGAGAGGCAAAAAGAACCTGACAGAAGGGGCTTGATAATAATCTGGTGGGCTTTAGGCCTTGTAAGTTAAGAGGCCCAGACCTATCTATCTCTTCACATGGGGTATATCCTAAGGGAGGTGTGAACCTCCTAGGGGAAGGCACTCTGTTGACTTTCATTACTTGGCTGGCCTGGGAGGAGAGCTGGCCAGGTAAAGGCAGGGGGCATCTCTAACAAGAAATTACAGTTCTGCCTGCAATGTTGCTGACCCTACTTGACCATTCCCTCAGCTGCAGTGGTCACTTTGGAAGTTGGGCTGAGTGAAGGGCTTTTCAGCTTAGAGCCAGTAAGATCTGTGGCTCTGACCTGGGCATCCTTCGACTCCTGGGCAGGTCCATTTCCAGTGATCCAACTCTTGGCAGAGCTGCCAGGGCTCTTCACAAGCTGACTTCTGCTGAAGCCCAGGCTTACCACATTGAAAGCCACTGCAGTGGACTGGCCTGTTGGGTCTCCTTGAGGGCAGATCACTGTACAGATCAGCCATTAATAGGCCTACCACCCATTGCTTCTGATGCCTAGCTTTCTTTTCCTCCTGGTTTGTGTTAAAGCAGACCAGAGGATGCAAGTCAAGGGAGTGCCCGTGTCCCATCTCTAATCTTCGGTGGCCTGAATTACAAGTGTATAGTCACAGGCATGTTCTGTAGTAGTTTTTCTAAGGTAGACAATGCCCATGAGGAAAATTATATTCTCACTTTAAAACTTTCTTTCTCTTTGGTCTGAAAGGGAGGTTTTTTTTAATAGCTTTGAAAATCTTTAACTCTTTTTGTAGATTGCCAATTGATTTGAATTGCTTTTTGTTTTTAGTACCCTCAGTTAACCATCCTTTCTCTCAGTTGGTACTGTTAATACATTATTGGCTTCAGCTGTTTACAGAGCCATCCCAAAGTACTGAATACAATAGAAGGGGCTGGGAAAAGTCCATAGGAACCTATAGGAGGACAGCTAAACACAGAACCAACAACGCATTAGTTTTATGAGCAGCACATCATATATAACTGTGGATGACAAAAGACTTTAAGTCGCCATGTTTAAAATTATAAACTCATTAATCAACAAGAGGTACTTGCTTACTTCACAGTATTTTTGAAAGCACCTGTAGGATTTTACAAGTATTTAACCCTTTAGGCCTCTGGGGCTTTCTCATTAAGATAACTATCATGTCTAGTAACACAAGGTCATTAGACTTTTTAATTCTCAAACATTTGTATTAATAGCATTTTCCATTATAGAAAATTAAAGTTTGGTACCACATCACATCTTAACAGTACTTCTAATATAATCCAAATAGACTGATTAGTTGGTGTCTCTATAAGATGAGAGACATAGGTCCTTCGATTTTTTCAGTTGGGCCCAAACTGGAAAAACCAAAGTCCAGGATTTATTGGAAATTTTAGAGACCAGATTGTTTGAAACTTTGATTTTTTGAATGGCTGTCAAGAATGCCAAGAAGGCTCAAAATCCAAAATATCTGGTTGAAATAAGATTCCTTAAAATCATGACATAACATAGACCAAATTTGATCATTGTTACTAGGTGATTATTCAAATCTTTGAAAATAAGCACATATTTAAATAACCCATAGCTCTTAATAAAAATTCAGCTGTTTTTGAACAATTAGAATTTAACAGACATCAAGAGAACATAATAGATTACTTTAACACATTGCTTTAACAGAGCATCAGAGTTTAATTCTATGTCAAAGAGAAATTGAGCTTCCTGTGATCTTTTGCTGTGAGGTTTCCTTCCTTTACTTTCTTTCATATTGGTGACCATGTTTCTGTGTTTCTGTGTGTAACACATCTTTAAGCATCTTTTGCAGGGCAGGATGAGTGGCAACAAATTCTTTCAGTTGCTGTTTGCTATGAAAAGTCTTAATTTCACTTTTAAGTACTAAACTACTATTCAAATACTGAAAAATATTACAATATTTAATACACATTAAAGTTTTAATGCAAATTAATGATTTACACATGTGTATGTGCACAAACAAGTTTTGAACATAGGAGTATATATTTATGTCTGTAGACACATATATACAAACACACACACATATAGAGATACCAGTATGCACATATGTTTCTGTGTATCTCCATGTGTTTCCTAAAAACAGCATCATGCTGTGCACTCAGGATAAACTAATCAGTATATTAATATAAAGTCAGTATGCATTATGGATATATGCCATAAGAAGTTTTACATTGGTATTTTTTATTAAACTTTTATTTAATGAATATAAATTTCCAAAGTACAGCTTATGGGTTACAATGGCTTCCCCCTCCCAAAACTTCCCTCCCACCCACAACCCTCCCCTTTCCCGCTGCCTCTCCCCTTCCAGTCACATCATGATTCATTTTCAATTCTCTTTATATACAGAAGATCAGTTTAGTATATATTAGATAACGATTTCAACAGTTTGCCCCCATATAGCAACACAAAGTGAAAAAAAAATACTGTTGGAGTACTAGTTATAGCATTAAATAAGAGTGTACAGCACATTAAAGACAGAGATCCTACATAATATTTTTTTTAAAAAATTAATTAATTTTCTATGCCATTTCCAATTAACACCAGGTTTTTTTTTTCATTTCCAATTATCTTTATATGCAGAAGATCGATACAGTATATAATTAGTAAAGATCTCATCAGTTTGTACCCACGCAGAAACACAAAGTGTAAAAATACTGTTTCAGTACTAGTTATAGCATGACTGCACATTAGATAACACATTAAGGACAGATCACACATGGGATGTAAGTACACAGTGACTCCTGTTGCTGACTTAACAATTTGACATTACTGTTCATGGCGTCAGTAATCTCCCTAGGCTCTAGTCATGAGTTGCCAGGGCTATGGAAGCCTTTAGAGTTCGCCGACTTTGATCTTATTCCGATAGGGTCATAGTCAAAGTGGAAGTTCTCTCCTCCCTTCAGAGAAAGGTACCTCCTTCTTTGATGGCCCCGTTCTTTCCACTGGGATCTCACTCACAGAGATCTTTCAGATAGGTCTTCTTCTTTTTTTTTTTTTTCTTTTCCATGGTGTTTTGGCTTTCCATGGCTACAATACTCTCATGGGCTCTTCAGCCAGATCCGAATGCCCCAAGGGCTGATTCTGAGGCCAGAGCGTTGTTTAGGACGTCTGCCATTCTATGAGTCTGCTGTGTATCCCACTTCCCATGTTGGATCTTTCTCTCCCTTTTTGATTCTATCAGTTAGTATTAGCAGACACTTGTCTTGTTTGTGTAATCCCTTTGACTCTTAGACCTATCAGAGTCATCAATTGTGAACTGAAATTGATCACTTGGACTAGTGAGATGGCCTTGGTACATGCCACCTTGATGGGATTGTATTGGAATTCCCTGGCACATTTCTAACTCCATCATTTGGGGAAAGTCTGATTGAGCATGTCCCAAATTGTACATCTCCTCCCTCTCTTTCTCCACTCTTAAATTTAACAGGGATCACTTTTCAGTTAAAATTTAAACACCTAAGAATAATTGTGTGTTAATTACAGAGTTCAACCACTAGTACTAGAACAACAACAACAACAACAACAAATACTAAAAAGGATAAAGTATTACATTGTACATCTAGAGTCAGGACAAGAGCTGATCAGGTCATTGTTTCTTATAGTGTCCTTTTCACTTCAACAGGTTTCCCCTTTGGTGCTCAGTTGTCACCGATCAGGGAAAACAAATGATATTTGTCTCTTTGGGACTGGCTGAATTCACTCAGCATGATGTTTTCCAGATTCCTCCATCTTGTTGCAAATGACTGGGTTTCGTTGTTTCTTACTGCTGTATAGTATTCTATGGAGTACATGTCCCATAATTTCTTTATCCAGTCTACTGTTGATGGGCATTTGGGTTGGTTCCAGGTCTTAGCTATTGTGAATTGAGCTGCAATAAACATTAATGTGCAGATGGCTTTTTTATTAGCCAAATTAATTTCCTTTGGGTAAATTCCAAGGAGTGGGATGGCTGGGTTGTATGGTAGGGTTATGTTCAGGTTTATGAGGAATCTCCAGACAGACTTCCATAGTGGCTTAACCAGTTTGCATTCCCACCAACAGTGGGTTAGTGTCCCTTTTCCCCCACATCCTCTCCATCATCTGTTGTTGGTAGATTTCTGAATGTGAGCCATTCTAACTGGGGTGAGGTGAAACCTCATTGTGGTTTTGATTTGCATTTCTCTGATTGCTAGTGACCTTGAACATTTTTTTCCTGTGTCTGTTGGCCATTTGGATTTCCTCTTTCGAAAAATGTCTATTGAGGTCCTTGGCCCATCTCTTCAGTGGGTTGTTTGTTTTGTTGTTGTGGATTTTCTTGATTTCTTTGTAGAGTCTGGTTATCAATCCTTTATCTGTAGTATAGTTTGCAAATATTTTTTCCCATTCTGTTGGTTGCCTCTTCACTTTCCTGACTGTTTCTTTTGAAATACAGAAACTTCTCAATTTGATGCAATCCCAAATGTTAATTTTGGTTTTGACTGCCTGTTCTCCTGGGGTCTTTAAAAAGAAGTCTTTGCTTGTACCTATATCTTGCAGGGTTTCTCCAATGCTCTCTAATAATTTGATGGTTTCGGGTCGTAGATTTAAGTCTTTAATCCATATTGAGTGAATTTTTGTGTAAGGTGAAAGGTATGGGTCTTGCTTCAAGCTTCTGCACGTGGAAATCCAATTTTCCAAACACCATTTATTGAATAGGCTGTCCTTATTCCAGGGATTAGTTTTGGATCTTTGGTCAAATATAAGTTGGCTGTAGATGTTTGGATTGATTTCTGGTGTTTCTATTCTGTTCCATTGGTCTATCCATCTGTTTCTGTACCAGTACCATGCTGTTTTGATAACAACTGCCCTGTAGTATGTCCTGAAATCTGGTATTGTGATGCCTCCAGCTTTGTTTTTGTCGTACAACATTGCTTTGGTTATTCGAGGTCTTCTGTGTCTCCATATGAATTTCAGCATCATTTTTTCCAGATCTGAGAAGAAGGTCTTCTGTATCTTGATTGGTATTGCATTGAATGTATAAATTGCTTTTGGGAGAGTGGACATTTTGATGATATTGATTCTTCCAATCCAGGAGCATGGAAGATTTCTCCATTTTTTGGTATCCTCTTCTATTTCTTTCTTTAAGGTTTTGTAGTTTTCATCGTAGAGATCTTTAATGTCCTTGGTTAAGTTTATTCCAAGGTATTTGTTTGTTTTTGTAGCTATTGTGAATGGGATTGATCTTAGAAGTTCTTCCTCAGCCGTGGCATTGCCTGTGTATACAAAGGCTGCTGATTTTTGTGCATTGATTTTATATCCTGCTACTTTGCCAAACTCTTCGATGAGTTCCAGTAGTCTCTTAGTAGAGTTCTTTGGGTCCCCTAAATAAAGAATCATATCATCTGCAAAGAGGGATAGTTTGAGTTCTTCCCTCCCAATTTGTATCCCTTTAATTTCTTTTTCTTGCCTGATAGCTCTGGCTAAAACTTCCAGAACTATATTGAATAGCAGTGGTGAGAGTGGGCATCCCTGTCTGGTACCAGATCTCAGTGGAAATGCTTCCAACTTTTCCCCATTCAATAGGATGTTGGCCGTGGGCTTTTCATATATTGCTTTGATTGTATTGAGGAATGTTCCTTCCATACCCAGTTTGCTTAGAGTTTTCATCATGAAAGGGTGTTGTATTTTATCAAATGCTTTCTCTGCGTCTATTGAGAGAATCATATGGTTTTTCTTCTGCAGTCTGTTAATGTAGTGTATTACGTTGATTGTTTTGCGAATGTTGAACCATCCCTGCATACCAGGGATAAATCCCACTTGGTCTGGGTGGATGATCTTTCTGATGTGTTGTTGCATTCTATTGGCCAGAATTTTATTGAGTATTTTTGCATCTATGTTCATCAGGGATATTGGTCTGTAATTCTCTTTCAGTGCTGCATCTTTTTCCGGCTTAAGAATTAAGGTGATGGTGGCTTCATAGAAAGAATTTGGGAGGATTCCCTCTTTTTCGATTGCTTTGAATAGTTTGAGAAGAATTGGAGTTAGTTCTTCTCTAAATGTCTGGTAGAACTCAGTAGTGAATCCATCTGGTCCTGGGCTTTTCTTTGTTGGGAGGGCCTTTATTACTGTTTCAATTTCTGTGTCAGTTATGGGTCTGTATAGGTTTTCTGTGTCGTCCTGGCTCAATTTGGGTAGGTTGTATGTGTCCAAGAATCTGTCCATTTCTGATAGATTTCCCTGTTTGCTGGCATACAAGTCCTTGTAGTAATTTCTGATAATTCTTTTTATTTCTGTGGTGTCTGTTGTTACGTTTCCATTTTCATCTCTGATCCTATTGATTTGGGTCTTTTCTTTTTTTAGTTAGTTGGGCCAATGGGGTGTCAATTTTGTTTATTTTTTCAAAAAACCAGTTCCTCGTTTGGCTGATTTTTTGTCATGTTTTTTGGATTCAATCCTGTTGATTTCTTCTTTGATTTTAATTATTTCTCTTCTCCTACTGGGTTTGGGTTTGGTTTGCTGCAGATTTTCTAGATCCTTGAGATGACTTGAAAGCTCATCTGTTTGGTGCCTTTCCAATTTCTTGATGTAGGCACCTATTGATATAAACTTTCCTCCTAACACTGCTTTTATTGTATCCCATAGGTTTTGGTATGTTGTGCTTTTATCCTCATTTACTTCCAGAAAATTTTTGATTTCTCTTTTGATTTCTTCTATGACCCATTGTTCATTCAGGAGCATGTTGTTCAATCTCCATGTGTTTGCATGCGCTCTAGGGATTCCCGAGTTGCTAATTTCCAGTTTCATTCCTTTGTGGTCTGAGAAGTTACATGGTATGATTCTAATTCTTTTGAATTTGCTGAGACTTGCTTTATGGCCTAGTATGTGGTCAGTCCTAGAGAATGTTCCATACACTGCTGACAAGAATGTAAAGTCCTTAGATGTAGGATGAAATGTTCTGTAGATATCTGTTAGATCCATTTGGGCTATAGTGTCATTTAAATCTACTGTCTGCTTGTTGATCTTCTGTCCTGTTGATCTGTCTATCTCTGAGAGTGGAGTATTGAAGTCCCCCAGTACTATTGTATTGGGGTCTAAGTCTCCCTTTAAGTCCCTTAACAAGTCTTTTAAATAAGCTGGTGCCCTGTAATTAGGTGCATATACATTGATAATCATTATATCTTCCTGTTGAATGGATCCCTTAATCATTAAATAGTGCCCCTCTTTGTCTCTCCTGACAGTTTTTGTGGTAAAGTTTATGTTGTCCGATATTAAGATGGCTACGCCCGCTCTTTTTTCATTTCTGTTGGCATGGTATATATTTTTCCAGCCTTTCACTTTCAGTCTGTATGCATCATTGTTGGAAAGATGAGTTTCTTGTAAGCAGCAAAAAGATGGGTTTTGTTCCTTAACCCAATCAGCCAATCGGTGTCTTTTAACTGGACAGTTCAAGCCATTAACATTCAATGTGACTATTGAGAAGGAGTAACTTTGCCTTGTCATTTGCCAAAGATTTTTTTTTAATATATGGTTTGAGACTCCTGTGATCTTTTGCTGTGAGGTTTCCTTCCTTTATCTTCTTTCATATTGGTGACCGTGTTTCTGTGTTTCTGAATGTAACACATCTTTAAGCATCTTTTGCAGGGCTGGACGAGTAGCGACAAATTCTTTCAATTTCTGTTTGCTGTAAAAGGTCTTTATTTCACCTTCATTCACAAATGAGAGCTTTGCAGGATATAATATTCTGGGCTGGCAGTTTTTCTCTCTTAGTACATGGGCTATGTCTCGCCATTCCCTTCTAGCTTGTAGGGTTTCTGGTGAGAAGTCTGCTGTGAGTCCAATTGGAGATCCTCTGAGAGTAATCTGGCGTTTCTCTCTTGCACATTTTAGGATCTTTTCTTTGTGTTTCACTGTGGTGAGTTTGATTGCAACTTGTCGTGGTGAGGATCTCTTTTGATCATGTTTATTAGGGGTTGATGAGCTTCCTGTACTAGGATGTCTCTGTCCTTCTCCAAACCTGGGAAATTTTCTGCTAGTATGTCACTGAAAATGCCTTCTAATCCTTTCTCCCTCTCCATGCCTTCAGGAACTCCTAGAACCCGAATGTTGGGTTTTTTAATAGTATCCTGTAGATTCCTGACAGTATTTTTTAGATTTCTGATTTCTTCTTCTTTTCTTTGATTTGACTGTTTCCTTTCCTGTTCTCTGTCTTCTAATTCCGATATTCTCTCTTCTGCTTCGCCCATTCTGTTTTTAAGGCTCTCTAATGTGTTTGTCATTTGATCTATTGAGTTCTTCATTTCATTGTGGTTTCTTGTCACTATCACAGTTTCATGTTCTACTAGTTGTTTCATTTCATTTTGATTCCTCCTTAATATTTCATTTTCACGAGAGAGATTTTCTATCTTGTCCATTAAGGATTTCTGTAATTCAAGAATTTGTTTTTGAGAACTTCTTAATGTTCTTATCAATTTTTTGAGATCTGCTTCTTGCATTTCCTCTATCTCTTCATCTTCATAATCTTGGATTGTGGTGTCTTGTTCATTTGGGGGCATCATAGTGTCTTCCTTGCTCTTGTTACCTCGGCTTCTACGTTTGTTGTTTGGCATGTTGGAGATAATTTTTGTTTTTTTTTGTTTTTTTTGTTTTTTTGGCTGTGGTGTTTTTTTTTTTTCGTTATACTATGCCTCTAAGTGGGCTGTCTGCTTTGATGGATCATAAGAGGCTGTGATTGGTGTGGCCAGAGAGCTCTGCTTGATTCTTCAGGTTTAAGGCTGTGCAAAAAGCGGCTCACCCAAATTGTTCTGTCCCTTGCTCCTTGCTGGATCACTCGCTCGCTCTCTCTCTCTCTCTCTCTCTCTTTTTCTTTTTCACTCAGTTGGAAAGTAATTTGGCACAGGTGATTGGAATTGAGGGTAGTTGAAATCTGGCCTCTGTGAGTATTCGTTTGATCTACCCCTGGGATCACACAAAGAGTTTATGCAGCCCTCAATGTGTTCTCAAGTTTCACCAAAGTTCCAAAGTTACTGAGTTTGTGTACTAGTTGGCGGCGCTTTACATATGTAAAATGGCACCTGCTCTTTGTTTTGCTCCATGAGTGCAGAGAGAGGTTTCTGCATTTCTCCCCCAATGTCTCGGGTTTCTGATGTCTTTGTCTTACCTTCCGTTCGTTCCCGCGCTGGCGAGATTCTGCGGCTCGGCTCCTGCGGTTGGGTTTCCAAGCGGTGGGCTCCCTGTAGGTCCTCTGTGTCACATCCACTAGATCCGGAAGCGTTTCCTCTGCAGTTTTTTTCTTGAGTCTTTTCCTGAGGCAACAGTAATTCCACTTTTATGAAACTTTATTTTCCCCAACTAAGGCGCACGTCCTCACTATCCGCCATCTTGGCTCCGCCCGACATTGGTATTTTTTCTAGAAGTGAATATAGAATTTTCTGTATGCTACAATAAGCTGTTGGATATTTGCTAGTTATTTGGATTTCTTGAAATATGATCTTATTGTTATTTTTAGGATCTTGTATTCCAGTTTCTGCCTCCTTACTCTTGAAAGAATTTATTGAAATATCTTCCCCTTTTCCATTTAATGTTTAACATGAGCCTCACACACTAACTTTTCTTGGAAGGTCTTTTTGAGGCTTAATCAGGTATTCAACTCTCTTTTCTTTCCTTAGGGATATCCTACTGTGTTCTTAGTGGTTTCCAGACAACAAGTGACAACTTTATTACTACTGTTACTATGTTTTATTCATTTTGTGTGGAATAATTCCCCCACTATATTTAATGAATTATTGCCAGAGATTGATGATACACAGGGAATATAGCGATTTTTCTTTATTTCATTTCTGTTAGAGTCCATTGCTTCTCCACTACTTGAGATTTTTCAAATGGAAGTTGGATAATAATTTAGTTTGCTTTAAGATTTGCTGTTTGTTTTAGACCACATCATCACCATTGTTAATACTCAAGGGATCACTGCAGGGGAAGCAGGACACACAGCAGACTCATAGAATGGCAAACACCCCAAACAGCACTCTGGCTTCAGAATCAACCCTTTGGGCATTCGCATCTGGCTAAAAGGCCCATGAGAGTCTCACAGGCATGGAAAGCTATGACACGGTGGCAAAAACAATCTATATGAAAGATCCTGGTGAACAAGACCCCAGCAGAAGGAACAGGCCGTCAAGGAGAGAGGCGCCTTTCTCCGAAGGGAGGAAGGAACCTCCACTGTGCTATGGCCTTGACTAAACAAGTTCAGAGTTGGTGAACTCAAGGGGCTTCCATAGCCTAGACAGCTCATGACAAGAGCCTCGGGTGATTGCTGACGTCATAAATAAGAGTGCCAATTGTTAAATCAACAACGGGAGTCACTGGGTACATGCTCCCCGCGTAGGATCTCTGTCCTTAATGTGTTTTACTATGAAACTTAAAAAAACTACTAGTGGAAAAATACCCTATACCTTGTGCGGTTGTGTGAGTAAAGCCTGTTGAAATCCTTGCTTAGTATATTACTAAGTTGATCTTCTGTATATGAAGGTAATTGAAAATGAAACTCAATGAAGGGCGGGATGGGAGAGGGAGTGGGAGAGGGGAGGGCTGCGGGAGGGAGGAAGGTTGGGGGGAAAAGCCACAAAAATACAAAAGTTGCACTTTGTAAATTCACATTTATTAAATAAAAAAAAGAAAAAAATACTCAAGGGATCAATGGCCAGTTCATCCTCTGACTGTTGCTATACAGTAGAATCTGGGCCCCATTTGGAGCCAGTGTTGTCGCACAGTGTGTTAACCATCTGCCTGCCGTACCAACATTCTGTCTGAGCACTGATTTAAGTTCTCGGCTGCTTCACTTGTGCTAATGTGCCTGGGAAAGCAGCAGAAGATGGCCCGAATGCTTGAGCCCCTGCCTCCCTTGTGGGAGACCCAGGTGCATTTCCAGGCTCCTGGCTTCAGCCTGGACCAGCCCTGATGCTTGCAGCCATTTGGAGAGTGAACCAGTGGATGAAAGATCAATGTCTTTCACTTTCTCACTATCTGTGTCTCTCAAGTAAATAAAATGAATCTTAGAATTAAAAACAAAAGAATAGGGGCAAACTTTTGTTTAAGGAAAACCTATTCAGTCACAGTAATGGATGCCACTAAAACTTGCAGAGTTAGGAATTTTGGCCCATGATATAAAATCAAGGGATAATATATAAAAAAGTGTTAGATATAAAATCTCAAGCTTTGATAATAAAATTGCTTTTACATAGCTTTCTGTTACCTTCTAAAAGTGGTTTCATATGTTGATTCATTTATTCATGACAAATCTGGAATCTAAAATGAAAGATATTTTATTCCAAGTTGATTGTGAAGATTCAATAAATAAATCCACTGGAAAACATAACAGGTATGTTTTGTAAAGTTCTAAGCAAAGGTTATATATTACCATGAGTTTGATAATTATTGCTTTCATTTTAAAATGTTTGGCTATTAGCATTGCTATTAGTTCTTGTACATCAGTTTCTTTTTATGCCTCCCTAAGACCAGCTTTTGCTTCCCCTCTGCCAGATTTTGACATAAGAAGCCACTATGGATGCAGCCTGACGGCCTCAATATCTGCATAGTCACTCTAGAGCTGTGTTCTGAAGCTCTTGACGCCATCAGACCCAGGTGCAGGAGGAAGGGAGAAGGCAGAGTCTCCCCTGTCCAGAAGCTGAGCTCATACAGGAAGCATGTGCTGGGCCTGAGGTGTCTGGCCTTTGTACATCAGATTTTGTGATCATATTTCAATAACTTGGAAATAAAGGGACTCCCATAAAATAAAATGTTTCAAAGTGTTTTGTAGCAAATTATGTTAAAGAAGTATATTTCCTGACTTTTAAAAATAATGAGTGATTTCCACCCTCAACATGTCAAGTGAAGCACTTACTTGTAATGGGTAATGGAGTAACTTCAACTATGTATTTGTTCCTCTGATACCATTTTAAGCACTGGGTTTTCCCATGTTGAATACTTGTATACACATTATTTTTCATGTGCCCAGAAACATGTAGATATAAGCTCAATTGTAGTGTTAGTGGTTTTAGATTTTTACTTAGGAACTTTAACTTCAAATTGCCATTTGGGTTGCTTGGTCTTTGCTCCTGGAATATTCCATTAATATGCATGAATTGATAGATATTTGTATATAAATTTTGAGACTTAAATTTTAAGGTGTTATATGAGAGGTTTAATGGTTGCTCATGAAGTCTTTATTCAATTTTCTCTCAATTTTTAAAAAGACTTTATTTTTATTTATTTGAAAGGCAGAGTTACTGAGAGATTGGAGGAGAGGAAGTTCTTCCCATCCATGGCTTCACTCCTCAAATCGCCTCAATGGCCAGAGTTAGGCCAGACCAAAACCAGGAGTCACGTGGGTGCAGGGGTCCAAGCACTTGATCAGAAGTGGATCATCTGGGACTTGAACCAGCACCCATATGGGATGTCGTCATCTCAGGTATAGGCTTTACCACTATGTCACAACACTGGACCCACAATTTTCTCTCAAATTGTATACAGTCTTTTATGGTACCATTGTCTTCCATTGAACTCATTAACATACCACATGTTAATACCACATCAGTATAGAGTGCATGTACTTAACTTGATGCTGTTGCCAGTTTGTTGTCAGTTTTTTTTTTTTTTTTTGAATTGAACATTTTGTCTTAAAACTGAAGACAAGCACTTGTGGGGCCACAGGGTAGAAAGTGTGCCTTCTCCAACCCCCCTACCATATGTAAGCTTTGTGCTGGGTCCATACCGCAGCAAGAATACAACAGATGCAACAGGTGCAGGGTTTATGCTGGTTCTCAGCTACTGGCTGAATGGAACACCTTGCCCCTTCCCTCAGCTGGTGCCAGGTGTTTCTATGCTGTCTCTTCTGATTCCCAGTCCTACTCCCTTAATGTGTTTTCCTCCAGTTCCCTCCCATCCTGCTTGTCTATAGTGGATCCACCCCACCTTTCTCCTTTCCTCAGCCTTTTCCCAGGGTTCCTTGTCCTGTCTTCACTTTTATTCCTTCAGGCTCTTCCCTATCTTTCGTATTTCTTTGGTCTCCCCTTTTCCAAAACAAATGGAAGTGTGTTTTATGGTACAGCAGTTACAGATTTACATGCAGTTCTAGGAAATGTCACAGAGATCCCCTTCACTCTTTACCCAGTTTGCCATCTTGAAAAATCATAGTGTAATATCATAACCAAGATACTTACTGCTACAGTCAAGATACAGAAAAGATTTCCACCACCACAAGTATTCCTCAAGTTGTTCCTTTAGAGTTGCACCGGATTGCCTTTTGCCCCCAGCATCTCCTTAATACTGTCAATCATTGATTTCTTCTCCTTTCTTAGTCCTTAATATCTATTTCTTTAATTTTGTCATTTCAATAATGTTATATAAATGGAATCAGATAGTAATCAGCCTTTGGGGATTGGCTTTGTTCACCTAGAATGATTCTTTGGTGATTTATGATTCATCCAGGTTCTTTGTTCTATGGTTTATTTGTTATTGCCAAGTAGACTTCTATGGTATTTATATAATACACACTTTATAACTTTTCCTCCATTTACAGATATATGGGGAAACAGTCACCCTTGTGATGCTAGAAATTTTCCATATCCTGAGTATTTCAGTCAATATTAGGGGTATGAGGTTGTACTATAGTTTTAGCTCCTGATATAAGCACATATGGTCAGCTTTTTATGGCAAAATAAGTTTAGATTCTTCTGAGATAAGTGCCCAAGAGTGCAACTTTTTGGTCATAGAATAGTTACATTTAAAAAAAAATTGCCAAATTTATTTCCTATATGAGAATCTAATTTTGCATTCCTGTTAGCAATGTATGATCCAGTTTTAATGCATCAGTATCTGAATTACTTGTCACATTAAAAATGTTAACTGTTCTGGTAATTATGTAGTGATATTTAATGTTAATTTAATTTGATATTCTCTAATGGCTAGTGGCATTATACATTTCTTACATTTACATTTACTGTCTGTATCTTCATTAGTAAGATTTATATTCAAGACTTTTGCCTATTTTCCAATTAGATTGCTTTAATCTATACTTGTGAGTTTTGAAAGCTCTTTATATAGTTTTCAAATATTTTTCCTCACTTGGTAGATATTATTTTCATCTTAACAGAATCTCTCAGAAAACAAAATATTTTTAATGTTGATGAGGTAGAATTTAACAGTTTTTCTTCTTTTATGGATCATGATTTCAATTCCAAGTCTAATAACCCTTTGCATAGTCTTTGATCTCAAAGATTTTCTTTCCTTATTTCTTTTCTTTTTTTTTTTTTTTTTATTTTTGACAGGCAGAGTGGACAGTGAGAGAGAGACAGAGAGAAAGGTCTTCCTTTTGCCGTTGGTTCACCCTCCAATGGCCGCCGCGGTAGCGCGTTGCGGCCGGCGCACCGCGCTGTTCCGATGGCAGGAGCCAGGTGCTTCTCCTGGTCTCCCATGGGGTGCAGAGCCCAAACACTTGGGCTGTCCTCCACTGCACTCCCTGGCCACAGCAGAGAGCTGGCCTGGAAGAGGGGCAACCGGGACAGGATCGGTGCCCTGACCGGGACTAGAACCCGGTGTGCCGGCGCCGCAAGGCGGAGGATTAGCCTGTTGAGCCACGGCGCCGGCCTTCTTTCCTTATTTCTAAAAAGGTTAAAAGTTTTACATTTTACAAATGAGTTCCTTATCTGTTTTTGAATTAATTTTGGATCATTTTGTTATAATTGGAGACTTTAGGTCTCAATTCTTTACTTTTTTGTTTGCCTATGGAATCAAATTATTTCAACACCATTTCTTTCCTTGAATGGCTTTTGCCTCTTTGTTTACAAAAAACATTTTGGATATTCTGGGATATACACAAAAGAATTGAAAGTAGGTACTCATACGGGTATTTGTCCAGCTGTAATCACACCAACATATAATAGTGAAAAGGTAGAAGTAACTCACATATCCATCAACAGGTGTGTGTGTGTGTATGTGTGTGTGTGAATATAATGAGCCTTAACAAGGAAGGAAATTCTGACATTTGTACACCATGGTGTACCTTGAAATATTGTGTTAAGTAAAATAAGCCAAGAACAATAGGATATTCTATTATTCTACTTGTTTAAGGTACCTAGAATAGTTAGATGCATAGATAAAAGTCAGGGGATAGGTGATGAAGAGTTACTGCTTTTTATAGATTCAGAAGTTCATTTTGGGAAGATAAAGTTATGGACATGAATGGTGGTGATGGTTGCCCAACAATATGAATGAACTTGATACTGAATACAATTAAAAATGGTTAAAAATGTTTATAACAACAAAGTGAATGCTGAATCAAGATATAGATAAAAACAGTAAATATAAAAATTGTTAAAATGGTAAATTTCATGTTTCACATATTTTACCACAATAGCAAAATGGCACACATACAATGAAGAACATTTGAGCATAATTGTGTGGGTCTCTTTCAGAATACACTGTTCCATTACACAGATCTGTATTTTTCGATCCACCAGTAACATACAGTCTTGTGATTACTGTGGCTAAAGCCTGAAGATTGGGAGAACTGTGTTCTCCCATATTATTGTTGATTTACAAAAAACATTTTTAGATATTATAGTTTTTTTACATTCCATATAATTTATTTTGTCATCTTTTTTTTTTTTTGACAGATAGAGTTAGACAGTGAGAGAGAGACAGAGAGAAAGGTCTTCCTTCCGTTGGTTAACCCCCGAAATGGCCAGTACGGCCCAAGCTGTGCCGATCAGGAGCCAGGAGCCAGGTGCTTCCTCCTGGTCTCCCATGCAGGTGCAGGGCCCAAGCACTTGGGCAATCCTCCACTGCCCTCCTGGGCCACAGCAGAGAGCTGGACTGGAAGAGAAGCAACCGGGACTAGAACCCAGCACCCATATGGGAAGCCGGCACCACAGGTGGAGGATTAGCCAAGTGAGCCTCGGTGCCGGCCCCCTATTTTGTCATGTATTTTTAAGGAATTTATTATACATCAGATGATCAGAGTCACAGAAAAATCAAGATAATTACTACAGAAATTCTCAATGTTCCCATGTTAATATAATATTAGTCCAAAGGGAACAGATTCAATATAGTTCATAGGTACAATTCTAAGAATATATTCATACTTCCCTTTCTCCCTTCCCTGATTTTTTTTTGAGATATTTATAATTTACATTATACTCAAAGGGTTAATGTGCTAAATTAAGAGTTCAACAGGTAAAAAGTAAAAGAAAAACAGTTCAGCAAGGATATATGTAGGCAAGGGCTATAAACAAATATAAACATGTCCATGTCCATTTTACTCATATATAGTGCATTTTTTTTTGACAGGCAAAGTGGACAGTGAGAGAGACAGAGAGAAAGGTCTTCTTTTTCTGTTGGTTCACCCCACAATGGCTGCTGCAGCTGGTGGGCTGTGGTTGGCACACCACGCTGATCCAAAGCCAGGAACCAGGTGTTTCTCCTGGTCTCCCATGCGGGTGCAGGGCCCAAGGACTTGGACCATCCTCCACTGCACTCCCGGGCCACAGCAGAGAGCTGGACTGAAAGAGGAGCAACCGGGACAGAATCCAGTTCCCTGACCAGGACTAGAACCCAGGGTGCCAGCACCGCAGGTGGAGGATTAGCCTATTAAGCCACGGCGCTGGCCCATATATAGTACATTTTAAAAATTATCAGATTTGTTAAAACTCTAGTGGTGTATCATTCTTAAGCATTGGTTTGACAAAGATATAAAACAGTTTGATAAAACTAGTATTGATATAGGCATTTATTTTTCTTTGTTTCCATTTTGCTCATTTTTCCTTTTTTAATTTTAGCTCACACATGTAAGGAAAAACATGAAATATTTATATTCCTGTGTCCAGCATTAGCTGAATAATATTGCATGGTATGTATATGTATATGTGTGTGTGTCCACATTTTCTTTATCCATTCATCTGATGATAGGCACATTTATTGATTCCGTATTTTGGCTATTATGAGCAGTGCTGCTGTAACATGGTGGTACCAGGTAGCTCATTTGTAACAATGTGCTCATGTCTTTGGGTATATACCCAGTAGTGGGATTGCTGGGTCATATGCCAAGTCTATTTCTGGTTTTTAAAGAAATCACCATATTGTTCTCTACAGTGGCTATAAGAATTCGTATTTCTACCAACAGTGTATAAGAACTCCCATTTCTCCACATCCTCACCAGTATTTGCTACTCTGTCTTTTGTATAGTAGCCATATCCATTCTGACAGGGCTAAAATGATATCTTAATCATGTTTTCGATTGGCATTTGCCTGATGGCTAGTGATGTTGAACTTTTTTCATATATTTGTTGGCGATTTGTATGTCTTTGTATAAGAGCTGTCTATTGAGGCCCTTTGCCCACCTGAATTGGTTGTTTTCCTCAGTTGAGTTTTTTGAGTTGGTGATAAATAGGAATATGTTATGGTTATTAATCCTTTGTTGATTAGGTAATCTGCAAATTTTTTTTCCATTTTGTTGGATGTCTCTTCACTCTGTTGTTCATTTCCTGTGCTGTGCATAAGCCTCTATGTTTGAAATAATCCCATTTGTCTAGTTTTGCTTTAGTTGCCTGTGCTTTGCTGGTCATATCCAAGAAATCATCATCTACAAAAATGTCTTGAAGTCTTTCATCTGCATTTTCTTCCAGTAGCTTCATAGATTTAAGTTTTAAATTTAAAAATTTAAGTCTTTGACCCATATTTAGTTCATTTTTGTATATGGTGACAGGTAGCAGTCTAATTTCATTATTCTGCATAACTACATCCAGTTTTACCAGCACCATTTATTGAAGAGAATATCCTTTCATCAATGTATGGTCTGGGCACTTTGTCAAAAGTCAGCTGGCCATATGTACATGGATTAATTGCTGGGCTCTCTATTCTGTTGCAGTATTCTATATGTCAGCTTTTATAGCAGTACCATGCTATTTTAATTACTATAGCTTTGCACATACAAATTTTAGAATAATTTTCTCTAGATCTATAAAAATCTTGGTGGAATTTGACAGAGATTGTGATCAATATGTATATCACATTTGTTAGAATTGTCTTCTTTACTGTTTAGTCTTCCAATCATTGAACATGCATGTCTCCTATATATTTAGATATTTGTTCATTAACGTTACACAACTTTTAAACGATAGACTGTGTACATGATTTGTTATACTTATACCTACAGATTTCACTTTGGACTGCTGTAACTGCTGCACCAAAAGCCTGACCTTGGAAATAAATACTCAACAAAATACAGTTAGTTTTTTTTTTTTTTTGAGAATCTACATCTTTACAGCATAGTCTGTTCCACCCCCAACAGTACTTACATATGATGGTTTTTTGCATTATTTTTTATTTCTCTGCATAATGCTTTTTTCTTTATATAGTGCTAAACTTTGTTCATAAGTTTATTCTCATATTTACATTTTGAGTAAGTTTTTTCCCATGTATTCACCAACTGATTTTGCTCATAATTAGGAAAGATTTTTAATTTTACATTATTTGTGACTAGCCACTTTGCTTCATATTTTCAAATACTAGAAATATCTCTAGGTTGATAGAATATTTTACTTATGTGTCATAATTTTAGGTGAAGCTACACACAGTGTCATCACAAGCTGTACAATAAGGTACTAAACATGGTAGAATGCATTCTTTTTTTTTTACTTTTTTAAAAAATTTATTTGACAGGTAGCATCATAGTGTGAGTGAGAGACAGAGAGAAAGGTCTTTCTTCTGTTGGTTCACCCTTCAAATGGCCACCACGGCCAATGCTGTGCTGATCCGAAGCCAGGAGCCAGGTGCTTCTTCCTGGCCTCCCATGTAGGTGCAGGATCCCAAACACTTGGGCCATCCTCCACTGCCCTCCCGGGCCACAGCGGACTGGAAAAGGAGCAACTAGAACTAGAAACAGCATCCATATGGGATGCTGGCACCACAGGCAGAGATTAACCAAATGAGCCATGGCGCTGGCCTCAAGTAGAACACATTCTTATTTTGTATTGATAAACCAGCACCTCCTACCTCTTTTTCATCGATCTTTCAAATCTTAAGTACTCATCAGTATTCAAAAATCTTGAGTTCTCAAAGTATGTTTAGAGGTACTTTGCTACCAGGTGATCCAAGATTGCCAGCACATCCACTGAACACAGGGGATGAAGAGCATAGTTTTATGTTACTTCATAAGAATAGTTACACTTCTTGGTAGGGATGTAAAAATGTTGCAAATAAAAAATTAATCTTGTCATAAGTCCATTTTTGTTAAATAATATGAAGTATAATTTTATGGGGCCAGTGCTGTGGCTCAATAGGTTAATCCTCCACCTGTGCCGCGAGCATCCCATATGGGATGCTGTCCTGGCTGCCCCTCTTCCAAACTATCTCTCTGCTATGGCCTGGGAAATCAGATGGCCTAAGTCCTTGGGCCCCTTCATCCACATGGGAGACTAGGAAGAAGCTCCAGGCTCCTGGCTTTGGATCGGCACAGCTCTGGCCATTGTGGCCATCTGGCCATCTGTAGTGTGAACCAGTGGATGGAAGACCTTTCTCTCTGTCTCTCCCTCTCACTACCTATAACTTTACCTCTCAAATAAATAAACAAAATCTTTAAAAAAAAGGGAATATAATTTTAGTTGTTTCTGTTACTTAATGGTAATATTATGTTCATGTATTGCCTTATCTGATCCTCATGGCAAATCTGTGAGGTTAAATTAGTACTTTTTATGCCATAAGTTTGCTTTGAAGGTCATATGAGGAAGCTCTTATAAAGTACACCACTGGCTAGCTAAGCATGTAAATGCTTGTTGTTATTTTCATCATTATTATTGAGATTGATAATACTAATTGGAAGTCTTATTAACATTTTAACAGTGACTTTATATTACATGACTTTGCTAATATTCTACAGTAAATCGCTATTTGAAAATTCATT
Source organism: Lepus europaeus (assembly GCF_033115175.1). NCBI lineage: Eukaryota > Metazoa > Chordata > Mammalia > Lagomorpha > Leporidae > Lepus > Lepus europaeus. Next base: position 9,069,761 of record NC_084850.1, read on the forward strand.
TTTCTGTTGATTTTTAAATAACTAAAATGTAATTTCTCAGCCTATGTGATGAGATGAGGCTTAGTTTTTTTATGACAAATTTAATATCTTGTGCAAATGCTCCACTCTGCATCTCATCTATATACTATTAACTGCTTTTCATGCATATCATCTGCAGATTTTTTATGTTCAAACGAGCACATAAACACATTCAAGTGTATTACCACGTTTGTTTATGTTTTCTAGAAATGTAGGATCATACTGTTTGCATTACTATGCTCACTCTGTATTCTAAACTCCTATCAGGAACTTTATTAAAGAAAATATGTATAGATACATATGTGAATATTTTCTTTTTTTTTTAAACTTTTATTTAATGAATATAAATTTCCAGTGTACAGCTTATGGATTACAGTGGCTTCCCCCCCCCATAACTTCCCTCCCACCCGCAACCCTCCCCTCTCCCGCTCCCTCTCCCCTTCCATTTGCATCAAGATTCATTTTCAATTCTCTTTATATACAGAAGATCAATTTAGTATAAAGGTTTCAACAGTTTGCACCCACATAGACACACAAAGTGAAACATACTGTTTGAGTACTAGTTATAGCATTAAATCACAATGTACAGCACATTAAGGACAGAGATCCCACATGAGGAGCAAGTGCACAGTGGCTCCTGTTGTTGACCCAACAAATTGACACTCTAGTTTATGGCACCAGTAACCACCCTAGGCTGTCGTCATGAGTTGCCAAGGCTATGGAAGCCTTCCAAGTTTGCCGACTCTGATCATATTTAGACAAGGTCATAAAAGACAGAGTGAGAATAGTAACCAATGTGAATATTTTCATTTTCTCCTCTAAAAGTATAAAATCTTGGCTACAATACTATGGAACTTAAATGGCCTTTTTGAGAACCTTTATTGTTTCTCAAGTTTAGTGTTTATAAGAATTTTCTGGAAACCTTCTCAAACTAAATACTCTCTCTAGTGAACTTTTTTGTGAAGAATTTTTAAAGATCTGGCCGGCGCCATGGCTCACTAGGCTAATCCTCCGCCTTGCGGCGCCGGCACACCGGGTTCTAGTCCCAGTCGGGGCACCGATCCTGTCCCGGTTGCCCCTCTTCCAGGCCAGCTCTCTGCTGTGGCCAGGGAGTGCAGTGGAGGATGGCCCAAGTGCTTGGGCCCTGCACCCCATGGGAGACCAGGAGAAGCACCTGGCTCCTGCCATCGGATCAGTGCGGTGTGCCGGCTGCAGTGCGCCTACCGCGGCAACCATTGGAGGGTGAAACAACGGCAAAAAGGAAGACCTTTCTCTCTGTCTCTCTCTCACTGTCCACTCTGCCTGTCAAAAAAAAAAGAGATATATTTATTTATTTGAAAGTCAGGAATGCATAGAGAGATGGTAAGACAGGGGTGGGGGGAGGTATCTTTGATCTGCTAGTTCACTGTCAAGATAACTATAACAACATGGAATGTACAAGGCCAAAGCCAAGAATCAGGAACTTCATCTGGGTCTTCCACATGAGTGCAGGGAGCCAAGCACCTTGGCCATCTTTGGCTGCTTTCCCTGGCCATTAGCAGAGAGCTGGATGGGAAGTGCAGCAGCCAGGACATGTACTGACACCCATATGGGTTGCCTATGTTGCAGGTAGCAACTTTACCCACTATGCCACAGTGCGGCCCCTGTTGTAAACATTTTTAACATTTCCTTTTTCATCTACTTGAAAAGTGGAAAGAGAAAGGAGAGATTCCATATGCTGTGACATCTGCACATCTGCGTAATAATCCCTTCTTTTTATAATAATATTTTTTGAAAAAATATTGCTTATATGGAATGCAGGGTATCAATTGGCTTATTGCTTTGATTCTGGTTCTAGGTAAACCAAGAAATGTAACCTTTGAGTGGTTTCTTTTGCTTTAATCAGTGTCAGCCATGTCTATAAAGTGATACAGTGGTCTAGTGTGCTGCAATTCATAGGGGTAGAATTGTGACTTTGTGGTGAATGTGGGCTTTCTAGGGTGTGTATCTTCAGTCCCCAGAGAATTGAGTGCTGTTACACTAGGAATTGTCGTAGGGCCGTGTCCTTGGCACTCAGGGACACAAAAGGACACTGCTTGTCCCTCTGGCAAGCCTGAGTCTTACTATTCCTTGGGGAACCAATAGCTGTGGTTCTTGGGCTTTGTGATGTTGATGACCTTTCCACAGTGCTGCTGGGAGAGCAGTGGGGAATTCTAGTCACTCCAATATAGGATGTGGTGGTCCCAAGCAGCATCTTTACCTGCTATGCCACACACCTGCCCTAGGATTCATTTCTTCTTAATTTTTTAAAAATATATTCACCTGGTAAGAATATTTGTGCAATTTTTAAATCAATAACATATCATGATATTATGATTCTTTAATTGAAAATGTGTGTTGTAACCTCTGAGTAGTGAAATTAGTCATTTTGTTAACTTTTGAAAATGAAATGTTATAGGCATATTTTGCACAGTGGTACAGATGCAGCTTGAGACAGCCATATCCCATATTGACGTGCCTGGTTTTGAGTCCTGGCTCCATTTCTGATCCGTTTCCTGCTGATGTCTTCCTTAAGAGGCAGCAGGTGATGGCTCAAGTACTTGGGACCGAGTCACCCATATGGAAGACTCAGATTGAGGTTTTAGCTCGTGGCTTCAGCTTTGCCCAATATTGGCTGTTGCAGACATTTCATGAATCCCATGATTTTATATCTTTTGAAAATATGTAATCAAATCATTGTCTTCTTCGTTGTTATATTTAGGATACTTACCAAAGCAAATGCAATGAATTTGGGGGCAGAAACCATCTTTATAAAATGTGGATACACATATTCCTTGTTCTATGATTTAGATAATGTTTAAATGTGTTTCCCAAAGTCTCATGTGTTTCAAACTTGGTCCTCAGTGTGACAATGTTGGGGCGTGCTTTAAGAGATGGGGCCCATGGCCGGTGCAGCGGCTCACTAGGCTAATCCTCTGCCTGCGGCACCGGCACCAGGGTTCTAGTTCAGGTTCGGGTGCTGGTTCTGTCCCAGTTGCTCCTCTTCCAGTCCAGCTCTCTGCTGTGGCCTGGGAAGGCAGTGGAGGATGGACCAAGTCCCTGGGCCCTGCACCTGCATGGGAGACCAGGAGGAAGCACCTGGCTCCTGGCTTCAGATCAGTGCAGCGCACCAGCTGTGGTGGACATTTGGGGTATGAACCAATGGAAGGAAGACCTTTCTCTCTCTCTCTCTCTCTAACTCTGCCTGTCAAAAAGAGAGAGAGAGAGAGAGAGAGAGAGAGAGAGAGAGAGAGAGAGATGGGGTCCATTCATTCAGATCTTTTTAAGAGATGGGACCTAGTCATGAGGTCCTTACGTCATTCAGGAAGCTGATCTTGTAAAGGTAAAGGATTAGGGTGACTAGCGATACCATTGAGTTCTTTTTTTTTTTTTTTTTTTGGACAGGCAGAGTTAGTGAGAGAGAGAGGAGACAGAGAGAAAGGTCTTCCTTCCATTGGTTCACCCCACAAATGGCCGATACAGCCGGTGTGCTGCACCAATCTGAAGCCAGGAGCCAGGTGCTCCTCCTGGTCTCCCATGCGGGTGCAGGGCCCAAGGACTTGGGCCATCCTCCACTGCCTTCCCGGGCCACAGCAGAGAGCTGGCCTGGAAGAGGAGCGACTGGGACAGAATCCAGTGTCCCAACCGGGACTAGAACCCAGGGTACCAGCGCTGCAGGCGGAGGATTAGCCTAGTGAGCCACGGCCCCGGCCACATTGAATTCTTAAGAGAACAGGTCATTTATAAGCACTGTGCCATAGTGGGTAAAGCTGCTGCCTGCAATGCTGGCATCCCTTTGAGTCCCGGCTGCTCCACTTCTGATTCAGCTCTCCTCTATGACCCAGAAAAGCACTAGAAGATGGTTCGAGTCCTTGGGCCCCTGCAACCACGTGGGAGACAAGGAAGAAACTCCTGCCTCCTGGCTTCAGATCGGTTCAGCTCCTGCCATTGTGGCTATCTGGAGAGTGAATGAGCAGATGGAAGACTCTGCCTCTGCCTCACTGTAACTTTCTCTCTCTCTCTCTCTGCTCTGCTCTGTAACTCTGCCTTTCAAATAAATAAGTAAATCTTTAAAAAAGAGTGACTCTGACTGCTGGGTTACCCTATGTCTCCCTGTTTGACAATGTGATCTCTCTTGCACATTTTCCTGCCATGTGCCATGGGTTCCTTATGAGCAGCAAGCTGATGCCAGTATCCTACACTTGAATCTCTAGAACTGTGAGCTAAATAAACCTCTGAAAACCAAATTAATAAAACTTTCAATTTATTCAAAGTACTAGTATTTTGATAGACAAATAATTTGATTCCAAATATGGTATGTCAATGATTGTTGAAATAAAAGTGCACTAGATGTAGAATTCCATTTTGTGTTGATATTACTGGTTTTCTTTTCATTGCTGTTCCTCAGGTTAGAAAGCAGTACCATATACGTGGATTATTGAGCCTTCTCAACAATCATAAAATTAGTAATACTTGTTATATGATAGGATTGTATCTGGATCAACCAAAAAAACCAAGTAGATTAAGCTCTGTATAAAATATGTCAATGAACATTAACTAAATGTAAGTCATTTACCATCTTTTTAAAAGACACAGAGATGTGTGACTTGTAAAGATAAGAGACTTGTTTACAATCTCATATTGAAAGACTAGTCATATTAGTTCATTTAAGCTGATAACAAAACACTATGACCTGCATGGCTTCATAACAAATTTATTTCTCATTATTCTGAAGACAGCATCTGGGAGAGCGGCAAGATGGCGGAATAGGCAGGGAGCACACGATTAGTCCGGGGGGAGAGAAAGTTTAATATAAGTGGAGATACTGCAGGGTCAAGGAAGAGTAGGGGATGAAACAGCAGCGGAAACTCTTCCGGAACTAGTGATTGACCGTGGACCTGCGTGGAGAGCGTGGGAAGCCCAAGTTCGGGACACCAGCGGCAGACTCAACACACCAGCGCTGGAACGCGAGGTGAGCCGAACCTCAATAGCCCGAGACACCAGCGGGCAAGCGGAAAGAGGAGGCTAGAGGGAACGAGGCTTGAAACTTCGTGGGGAAAAGTTCACCAGGCTAACTAGAAGAGAGATAGGAAAAAAATTTAAAAAAGTGACCAATACAGACACAAGTTTCTCTCTCTCCGCTCACCTCTCAAAGGCGAGCAAGACAGAGCAGGCGCCATTTTGGACATACGTCATAAGCAGGGCGACCTCAGGTCTGCACCTGCCCTGAGCCTAGCAGAAAAACCTGACTCTGGGGGGAGGGGTGAAATAACAGGAGATTAGCATCTAACTTGGCAACCCAGTGGGAGACTGCAGGAGAATTGGAGCCCACACTGAGGGCAGCAGAGACTCCCTGTGTGGTCCTTGGGAAAGAGCTTCCAATCTCTGGCTCCTGTGGGTATATCATTTGCCTGCTAACTACCTCCAATTACGTTCAGCTGTGCGGAATTACTTCCCTTTTGAATCAAAAAAAGAAAGATTTACCACACCTAACCTGGGAGTGTCATCTTTGACACACCCTCAACCCTGAGGAACCAAACACAGCTCTCAGTCCACACTCACCTCAAGCCTCTAAGGCTCCACCGAAAGCAGACAGTCCACTTAATATAGAGCCATAGTGTAACAAGAAGAAACACCACAGTGAAGAAACCAAATATCTCCAACATGCCAAACAACAAACGCAAAAACCAAGCTAACAAGAACAAGGAAGACACTATGACGCCCCCAAATGAAAAAGACACCCCAATTCAAGATTACGAAGATGATGAGATCGAAGAAATGCAAGAAGCGGATCTCAAAAAATTGATAAGAACATTAAGAAGTTCTCAAAAACAAATTCTTGAACTACAGAAATCCTTAATGGACAAGATAGAAAATCTCTCTCATGAAAGTGAAATATTAAGGAGGAATCAAAATGAAATGAAACAACTAGGAGTTCCTGAAGGCATGGAGAGGGAGAAAGGATTAGAAGGCATTTTCAGTGAGATACTAGCAGAAAATTTCCCAGGTTTGGAGAAGGACAGAGGCATCTTAGTACAGGAAGCTTATAGAACCCCTAATAAACATGACCAAAAGAGATCCTCACCACGACATGTTGTAATCAAACTCACCACAGTGAAACATAAAGAAAAGATCCTAAAATGTGCAAGAGAGAAACGTCAGATTACTCTTAGAGGATCTCCAATTAGACTCACAGCAGACTTCTCATCAGAAACCCTACAAGCTAGAAGGGAATGGTGAGACATAGCCCAGGTACTAAGAGAGAAAAACTGCCAGCCCAGAATATTATTTCCTGCAAAGCTCTCATTTGTGAATGAAGGTGAAATTAAGACTTTTCATAGCAAACAGAAACTGAAAGAATTTGTTGCCACTCATCCTAGAACCCGAATGTTGGGTTTTTTAATAGTATCCTGTAGATTCCCAACAATATTTTTTAGATTTCTAATTTCTTCTTTTCTTTTTTTTGCCTGTTTCCTTTCCTGTTCTCTGTCTTCTAAGTCTGATATTCTCTCTTCTGCTTCACCCATTCTGTTTTTAAGGCTCTCTAATGTGTTTGTCATTTGATCTATTGAATTCTTCATTTCAGTATGATTTCTCGTCACTATCAGAGTTTCTATTTTTTATTTTTTTATATATTTTAGCTTGATAACCCTTGCCCAGTGTGCTTATATGTGAGTTGCGCAGCAATACCTCATTTAATGTAATAACATTACTTCAGTTGTATTCGTGTTGTTTTAAGATACTTTGTAGAGACTTTTTTTTTCAATATTCATTGTTACCATACAGGAAGATGAGCATGAATCATTGATTTGATTATTTTTATTCTATTGAAAATTTTTATGTTGTTCATAATTCAGATTCTAACTAGTCTTATGTAAGCAATATTTTCTATTTCATAGGATTCTTACCAAGATCACACAGATACTATGTGAAGGAAAATTTTTTCTTAAAACACTAACTTCTCTGCCTTAAAGGGAAATAAGCTTTAAATCACTAGGTATAATCATCATGATCATTGTTATTTTATATAATCAAAGTACATTTTACTTCAGCTCTATGTATGAGAAAAATTGTAGAGAAGTGTTAGAGTCAGATACAAATGCTTAAATGTTTAAATATTTCATAAACACTTAAAGCTTATAAGCCTAAGTAGTCAAATGAGGAAAAATATATATTAAACAATGCAATGGACTCTTTTCCCAAATTCCCATTCCATGCTTCAAAGACTTAAAAAACGTTAAACCTCTCTCATGCCCAAGAATACACATCATCATACAGTGGCACACAGAGAAAACTTTCAATAAGCATTTGTAGACTTCATTAATATGTACTTAAATACATTTACATATTTTCGTATATACAAATTTGATTGAATTTTGATTCTTTTTGTCACCAAGCCACCATCAAAGCATGTATGTTGTTCTACAAATGTATAGTTAAATAATGGGTGGTAAGAATTACTCAAAGTGGCCCCCATTTTTCTTCACTTTTACTTTCTGTCATTTACCATGGACAATAATCATATGAAAATATCAATTTGTGTGGATGGACTGTGGCACCGCGGGTTAAGCCTTGGCTTGTAGCACATGCATCCTATGTGGGTGCTGATTCAATTCCTGGCTGTTCCACTTCCTATCCAGCTTCCTGCTAGTGAGCCTAGAAAAGCAGCAGAGAATGACCCAAGTGCTTGGGTCCCTGCACTCACATAGGAAAGCCAGAGGAATCTTCTGGCTCCTGCATTCAGCCTGGCCCAGCCCTGGTCCATGTGGCCATTTGGGGAGTGAACCAGCAAATGAAAGATCTCTCTCTGTCTCTCCTTTCTCTGTAATTCTTCCTTTAGAATAAGTAAATAAATCTTAAAAAAAAGAAAGGAAATAGGAGAGGGAGGAGGAAGAAGTGTTGGAGTGCGGGCAGGAGGGAGCGTAGGGTGGGAAGGATCACTGTGTACCTAGTGCACTATTTGTATACCTTAAATAAAAGGTTTCTAGGTTAAAAAAATAACTAAATAAATATCAATTTGCAGTTTGAAATTGTTCCCTGTTCTGAGTACCATGGTGGAATCTCATGCTATCCCACTGAAAAGCTGGATTATCCCTTTATCGAGCATATCCACACCATACTCATAATCACTGTCCTCCCCTCAGTCCCCAAGTTTCTGTTTTGATTATCAGATGACTTTCCTGTTATTGCAATAACCTTTATTCCATTTAATAATGGACCCAAAGCACCAGAGTAGTGATGCTGGACATTTGTTTATTCCAAAAAGAAGCTAAAATTGGTTCCTTTAAGGATTATCTCCCATCATCTCATCACAGGTGAGTACAGCACAGCAAGACATTTTGAGAGACCATATTCATACACTTTCTATGAGTATGTTTTTATATTTTTCATTATTACTGTTGCTAATATCTTACTGTGCCTGACTTGTGAGATAAACTTTATCATAGATTTGTTTTTGTAGGGAAAATATATACAGAGAATTTGGTACTCTCCATGGTTTCAGGTATCCACTGGAGGTCTTGGAATTTATCCCTTGTGGGTAGCGTTGACAACTATATTTGTGTGATGGTAGGTAGGTAAACAGGCTCTAAGTAGGAAATCAGCGCTTTGTAAATGGAAGTGATTTACTAACAAGTAAATGTAATGCTTGTTTCTCTCTAGTTTGAATTCCAGAAGTATTTTTAAGTGTGCTTCCTCATTTGAATCTTTATGCCTAAACCGAAAGGTAGAATTAAAAATTGTATCCAATTATTGAATTAATTGTTATTGTTAAATTAGATTGCATAAAAACTGGAAGCATCCCACCTGACAGGTAAGTCAGCCATAAATAGATCATTGTTGATATTGGTGGTAATCTTAAGTATGTTTTCTCTTATAGTAAAGAAGAATGGGAAGTAATATATTCTTGTTTTATACACATTTTCTCTATTGGCTAAAACAGTCTTAGAGTACATATTAGTATTTCAGCAGAGATAATAACGTGGCTAAGGTATCTAATGAAATGTAATAAGATTTGTCACACATTGCACTTTAACTGTCTGCGTGGTCATCTTTCAACAGTACTTTTTGTGCCAGTAAATCTTGTTTACTACAACCAGCTTATGTTTTCAGATGACCTTTAACAGAACATTGTCAAGTGAAAAAGGAAAAAGACCATTGCGATTGCTAAGGAAGTGAAAAATAAGTGAAATAGATTGAAATAGAGAAAAACCATATTTTCCCCTTTCTGATATATATATATATATATATATATATATATATATATATGGTTTATTTATTTATTTATTTGAAAGAGTTACACAGAGAGAGGAGAGGCAGAGAGAGAGAGAGAGAGAAAGAGAAAGTCTTCCATCTGCTGGTTCACTCCCCATTTGGCAGCAATGGCCGGAGCTGTGCTGATCCAAAGCCAGTAGCTTCTTCTAGGTTTCCCACGTGGGTTAAGGGACCCAAGGACTTGGGCCATCTTCCACTGCTTTCCCAGGCCATAGCAGAGAGCTGGATTGGAAGTGGGGTCTCAAACCGGTGCCCATATAGGATGCCAGTGCGTCAGGCCAGGGCGTTAACCCGCATTGCCACAGCGCCAGCGCCTTTTCTGATATAGTGATATATGCCTGTTCATTGAAACCTATTTCATATTCCTCAAATAAGGGCTTTAATATTTTATTCATTTAATTAATGCTACCAAGTACATTTAATTTGTGGCAGTACAGTTTTTCTTGATGTGAATGGTTGCTTTTTATTTTGCTATTGCATATGATTATTACTATTTATATGAAAATTAAAAACCGTTGTGTATTTTTAGTCTTCCTACATCAATAAAATAGATGAGATTCAAATTCTTTTTCTATTACCATTTTGATAGAAAAGAAACAAGCAATCACTTCTAGGCCTTTTGGCTAAGATCAAGTGTAATATTTATTCTTCTCATGGGTCCGGTGCTGTGGTGTAGCTGGTGAAGCCGCTGCCTGCAGTGTCGGCATCCCATATGGGCGCCGGTTCGAGTCCCGGCTGCTCCACTTCCAATCCAGCTCTCTGCTATGGCCTGGGGAAGCAGTAGAAGATGGCCCAAGTCCTTGGCCCCTTCACCTGTGTGAGAGCTCTGCAAGAACCAGTGGATAGAAGACCTCTCTCTCTCTCTCTCTCTCTCTCTCTCTGCCTCCTCTCTGTGTGTAACTCTGACTTTCAAGTAAAGTAAATATTTGTTCTCAGAAAATAAACCAGCATTTTTTTGGTGGAAAAGAAACCAGCATATTTTTGGTAATGTGATTATTTAGAAATAGAATTTCATGATGTAACATATTGTCTATATTACTAGGAAGCTATTAAAAATATGAAAAAATTCTCCTAATTTTGGTCCTTTTATCTTCAGGCAAATTTTAGGTAATGACAAAATAATAATATAGATTTTTGGTGTTTTACAAAGGTTACATGGCATATTCCTTTCAAAAGCATTTAACACAGTGCCTTGAATGTAAATAATAATGCATAAATTTTCATGTTTACTATTGTCATTAAATGGTTCTTAACATTAACAGCAAGTATTAACTTCTTATCACTGACTGGGAAACTCAGGGCTAGTGCTTTTAAGAGCCCACCACATAGTAGTATGCGTAGTTTAAGTTTCTTTAAATAAAATTTCTTTTTCTTATGGTGAGTATGTCATTATTAGGTATCTTTGGGAAGTGAAAACTTTTTAAAAATTGTAATGTTTTACTGACTTTTTTTTTCTTTCTTTCTTTCTTTTTTTTTTCTTTCTTTTCTTTTTTTTTTTTTTTTTTGACAGGCAGAGTGGATAGTGAGAGAGACAGAGAGAAAGGTCTTCCTTTGCCATTGGTTCACCCTCCAATGGCCACCACAGCTGGCGTGCTGCAGCTGGCGCACCGCGCTGATCCGATGGCAGGAGCCAGGTGCTTATCCTGGTCTCCCATGCGGGTGCAGGGCCCAAGGATTTGGGCCATCCTCCACTGCACTCCCGGGACACAGCAGAGAGCTGGCCTGGAAGAGGGGCAACCTGGACAGAATCCGGCACCCCGACCGGGACTAGAACCCAGTGTGCTGGTGCCACAGGTGGAGGATTAGCCTATTGAGCCACAGTGCCGGCCATGTTTTACTGACTTATATTATGAAGTATTGTACATTTTCTGAGGTACATTGTTTTTTTTTTCATTTATTAAACTTTTATTTAATGAATATAAATTTCCAAAGTACAGCTTATGGGTTACAATGGCTTCCCCCCTCCCATAACTTCCCTCCCACCCGCAACCCTCCCCTTTCCCGCTCCCTTTCCCCTTCCATTCACATAAAGATTCATTTTCAATTCTACATTGTTTTAATGTATTTTTCTCCCAATTTAAAAATGGAAAATATTACTAGTTTATTCTAAGAAACAAATATTGTATTTTAATTATCTCAAAACCCACTTGAAAGTAATATTGTCAAAATAGTGCTATATTTTCCTACAGATTATTTTCAGTGAACAAAGTTTTATATATATATGCATATATATGCATATGCAAAGTTTTATATATATATGCATATATATATATATATAAAACAGAGCCCCCAAAATGGAGGATGTCATTCTGACTTTTGTGCACATATTGAATCATGAGGTACAGTTCACATGCAGCTTCCTGTCACGTCATATCAATACCCTCTAGGTAATCCCTAAATACATAAGAGCACTCAGTTTCTGGGCTGAATGTTTTGAAATATAATACTTAAAAATCAGATGGAAATTATTTACTTTATAATAAGAAGTTTTTTTTTTCTAAAACAATTTATTTTTTGTCTGGTACCACCAAATTACCTGTTCTCTTATTTTGTCTTCTGTTGTTGAACTGATGTCAAACCTTCTGTATTATTTTTAATCTTTAAAATTTAACTTTTAATTGGCAAATAGTTATAAGTATTCCTTGGGTACAATGTGATGTTTTGACATATATGTACACTGTGGAAACATTAAATCTAATTAACATATCCATTATCTCATACACTTACTTGTTGGGTTGAGAACATTTGCAATTTACCTTCTTAACAATTTTGATATATACAGGACAGTATTGTTAACTGTGGTCAACATGCTGTGCACTGCATCTCAAAGCTACTCCTTCTGTGTAGTTGCAATTTTGTACCCCTTGACCAAAATCTTTTCATCACCTGCCCTCTTTTGGTCAAGCCCCCGATAACCATATCCTACTCTCTACTTTTGTGAGGTTAAGTTTTTAAAATTTCATATATAAGGGAGACCATGCAGTATTTTCCTTCTGTATCTGGCTTACTTTGCTCCTCCAGGTACCTCAATGTTGTCACAAATGAAAGAGTTTCCTTCATTTTAAAGACTGAATAGTATTCCATTTTGCACATACACAATATTTTATTTATTCATTTATTCCTGATGAACATTTAAGTTGATTCTGTGTCTTTACTGTTGTGAATAGTGCTGCAATGAACATGGGAGTACATATGTCTCTTTGACATACTAATTTCAGTTACTTTAGATATAGACCCCAAAATGGGTTTATATGTAATTGATGTTATGCATTGAAATTATATGTTTACAAAATGGGATCATACAGAATAGTTTTGTAATATTCCATGGATATCTCCTCTGAGACACAGGACTTCTGAAGTTTCTGTTAGATTCCTATACTTTTTTCCATTCAGAATTCATTATGTTGAGGGGAACAAAGTAGGGATGTTATTTAATTTCTCTGTCAAAAAGGGATTAACATCATTTTAATTAGCCATTTACTCAGTTATCTCTGATTCTCTGAACTTATCCCTTACTATCTCAATATTATCTGTTTAGAACCACTTTATCGTGTTTCAAAATTTTTCAGTTAATTATATGGGTTAATTATATTATGATGTTTGGCTTTTATATATTTATTTTCTACATTGGGTTTTTTTTTTACAACAAAGAAAGCTTTCTTAGTGCACAAAAATAGTATATTTGAGCACTGGAAACACTACTCAGCATATACCTTCTATTCTGAAATTTTTCATTTAGCACTTTTTTACAGATATGGAGAGTTCTCATCATTCTCCATGCTGAAATGTGTGTACATACACATGGGTAAAAACACATGTTTAAAATGCACTTTGAACTGAAAGATTTGGATCTGAAATAAAGGATATTGGAACAGTATCTATAATAGCTAAAGTATAAATCACCTAAAAATTATCATTACTCATATATGTTATAAGGAAAAGTGTAATATATCTGTCCTCAAGAAACAAGAGTGTCAATTTGTTCAGTCAACAACAGGAGTCACTGTGCACTTATTCCTCATGTAGGATCTCTGTCCTTAATGTGTTGTTCAATGTCAATTAATGCTATAACTAATACTCAAACAGTATTTTACACTTTATGTTCTGTGTGGGTGCAAACTGTTGAAATCTTTACTTAAAATATACTAAACTGATCTTCTGTATATAAAGAGAATTGAAAATGAATCTTGATGTGAATGGAATGGGAGAGGGAGCGGGAAAGGGGAGGGTTGTGGGTGAGAGGGAAGTTATGGGGGGGGGAAGCCATTGTAATCCATAAGCTGTACTTTGGAAATTTATATTTGCTAAATAAAAGTTAAAAAAAAAATAAAATACACTTTGTGTGTGTGTGTGACAGAATGTTTTAAAATCACTGCTGAAGTTCAAAACACATGGAGACAGTTCTCTTTATTTCATATATCACTCATTGAGATTTATTTTCATAAAGGAAGATTATTTTTCATCTATTTATAACATTTTGTCTCATTTTAATTATTGTTTATTTTGTTTCCTCAAGGTCAAAAGCACATATTTGTATTCATAATACTTAAGTATTTATTTATTTGAAAGGTAAAATGACAAAGGGAAAGAGGGAGGGAGGGAGATGGGGAAAGAGAGAGAATGAGAGAGAGAATCTGGCATTCACTGGTTCAATCCCCAAATGCCTCCAACAGCTAGGGTGGTCCAAGCTGAAGCCGGACACTAGGAACTCATTCAGGTCTCCCACGTGGGAAAAACCCAAAGTACTTGAATCACCATCTGCTGCCTCCTGTGTGCATTAACACTATCCCAAGTGGCAGTTTAACCCACTGTGTCACAACATCCACCCTCAAAATAAGAAGTGTACTTTCACTGAGTACCTACTCAATACCTGTGTCACCCCTCCCCTATCAAATTATAAAATAATCCTCACAAAATTTCTCATCACTCCTCACTCAATTCTTACTCCAACTCCAGAAGTAATCAGTTTTAATTTTTTTCTATCAGGTTAGTTCTAATTGCTCTAGAATTTCATGTAAATGGGATAATGTGTCTGTGCTGTTTTGTGGAAGGCTTTTTTCATCCATTAGCATAGTGCTTTTGAGATCTATCCAGTCTTATCCAGTTGCTGAATCAAATTTCCTTATATGAAAATATCAGTTATTTAATCCATTCTCCTACAGAGAAATGACTGGATTATTCCTGGATTGGCAATATTAAATATAAAGCTGCTATTGATGGTAATAAGCAAATATTGTGGATTTAGATTTTCATTTCTCTTGAGTAAATGTTTTAGGGATGGAAATGTTTACTTAGAGGACAGTATATGTTTAGTTTAATGAAAAATTGACAAATTTTTCCAAAGTGCTAGAACTCTTTACAATGCCAGTAGCAATGTGTGCTAGTTCACCAACATTGGCAATTTTTTCCAGATGTCTAATGATATTTACTTATCAATATCCTCCTTTTTTTACAGAAGTATTTTACATATGATAAAATTCGTCAATTTAAGTGTAGTTAGATGAATGTTGGTAATCACATATAGTATGGATAGTCAAGATATGGAAGAGTTCTTTCATTCTAAAAGCTTCATTGTGTTTCCTTGCACTCAATCTGCTGTCCCAGAATTTGCCACAGTAATTTTACCTTTCATAGTATTTCAGATAAATGGAATCGGTTCTGTCTTACCTTTGACAGTTAGCATGAGACATTTGACATTATTGTTCTCACATTTATCAGTTGTTTGTTACTTTCTATTGCTAGATTGTGTTCTATGGTATGATATACCACAAATTGTTTATTCAGTTTGTGACATTCTGCTTGCCTGAACTTTGGAGCTACTGTAAATAATATTGCCATGAAAATTCAGATATACATTTTTGTATGGGTATATATTTTCATTTCTCCTGTCCAAACATATAAGACTAGAATTGCTGGATATATTATATATGTAGTTATAACTTAAAAGACATTACTTTACTGGTTTCAAGGTTGCTAGACAATTTTGCCTTCACACCAATGATGAATGAGAGACTTATTTTGCCCACAAACTCACCAACATTGGTAAAGTTAGACTTCAGGTTTCCTATTTTATTGTTTATACAGGGATAACACATTGCAATTTTCATTTATCCTTGTTTACTAGTAGTGTCAAACAGCTTCTAATTTTGACACATATATATATTTTTTCTTTTTTGAAGTGCCTGAAATTGCTTTGCTAATCCATTTATTGAGCTGTCTTATTATTATTAACTGCCATGAGTTTATTATACTCATAAAATCCATGGCTGTATATGCATTTTGGAAAAATTTTCCCCAATTTGTGGCTTGCTATTTTGTTTTCTTAATGTTATGATTTTTTTTTTGACAGGCAGAGTGGACAGTAAGAGAGAGAGACAGAAAAAGATCTTCCTTTTCCGTTGGTTCAACCCCCAATGGCAGCTGCGGCCGGCGCACCACACTGATCCAATGCCAGGAGCCAGGTGCTTCATCCTGGTCTCCCATGCGGGTGCAGGGCCTGAGGACCTGGGCCATCCTCCACTGCACTCCCAGGCCACAGCAGAGAACTGAACTGGAAGAGGAGCAACTGGGACAGAATCCAGCGCCCCAACCAGGACTAGAACCCGGTGTGCCAGTGCCGCAGGTGGAGGATTAGCCTGGTAAGCCTCAGCGCCAGCCCTTAATGTTACCTTTTGAATATCAGTTTTTATCTTCAAAAAGTCTGTGTCTTCAAAATTTTCCTTTTGTTTGTAACTATAGGTGTTCGATTTAAGAAATCTTTCAGTGTCACAAAGAATTTGGAATCTTATTTTTTTTTAAAATTTAATAATTATCCTTCTTACAGTTAGCTTCATGATCCATTTTTTGTTAACTGTTCAGTGTCTATAATATGAGCTAAATATAAGAGACTATGTAATTTCCATTGAATTTTCCTGACATAGGTCAATTGGTGTAATGGTTTTATTTTGACACTCTTTTTTTAATTTCAATTATCAGTATTTCTTTTTTTTTTTTTTTTTTTACTTTTTGACAGGCAGAGTGGACAGTGAGAGAGAGAGACAGAGAGAAAGGTCTTCCTTTGCCGTTGGTTCACCCTCCAATGGCCGCCACGGTAGGCGCGCTGCGGCCGGCGCACCGCGCTGATCCGATGGCAGGAGCCAGGTGCTTCTCCTGGTCTCCCATGGGGTGCAGGGCCCAAGGACTTGGGCCAGCCTCCACTGCACTCCCTGGCCACAGCAGAGAGCTGGCCTGGAAGAGGGGCAACCGGGACAGGATCGGTGCCCCGACTGGGACTAGAACCCGGCGTGCCGGCGCCGCAAGGCCAATTATCAGTATTTCTATCCTTTCAACAATACCACATTGTTTTTTTTTTATCCTGTTGCTTTATGGTAAGTCTTAATAGTAATTTTTATAGTATGTAATATAGATTTTTTTTAGAAATTTTTTTTTTTTAATTTTTGACAGGCAGAGTGGATAGTGAGAGAGAGAGACAGAGAGAAAGGTCTTCCTTTTGCCGTTGGTTCACCCTCCAATGGCCGCCGCGGTAGCGCGCTGCGGCCGGCACACCGCGCTGTTCGGATGGCAGGAGCCAGGTGCTTATCCTGGTCTCCCATGGGGTGCAGAGCCCAAACACTTGGGCTATCCTCCACTGCACTCCCTGGCCACAGCAGAGAGCTGGCCTGGAAGAGGGGCAACCGGGACAGGATCGGTGCCCCGACCGGGACTAGAACCCGGTGTGCTGGCACCGCAAGGCGGAGGATTAGCCTGTTGAGCCACGGCGCCGGCCTGTAATATAGATTTTTAAAGTTTTATTTTTTTGGATATTTTAGGTAATCCGAGTCCTCTGTCTAGATGACATTTGTTTTCTTTCTTTTTTATATATTCAAAGTGTGCAATATGTTTTGTTATACATAGTGTAATAGTTGCCACATTCAAGCAAATTAACATCTAATCATTTATCAGTACCATTCGTGTGTGTGTGGTAAAAACACCTAAAATCTATTTTCTTAGCAAATTTCGAGTATACAAACAAAATTATAACTGCAGTCCTCATTTTTTATGTTAGAACTCTGGACTTATTTATCCTATATATCTGCAGCTTTATACACTTAGACCTACATCTCTCCATCCCTCACCCAACTCCTGAGTTTGAGTAACAACCATATTGTTCTGTTTCTACATATTCAACTTTTTAACGATTCCACTATAAATGAAAGCACACAGTATGTGTGTGTGTGTGTGTGTGTGTGGTGTGTGGCTTATTTCACCTAGCATATTGTCACAAACAGCTGTACCTCCTTTTTTAGACTGAATGGTATTCCTGTGGGAGTGTGTGGGTGTGTGTTTATTTCAGTTTCTTTATTCATTCTTCTATAGGCAGACACTTAAACTGTTTTCATATCTTGGCTCTTGTAAAGAATGCAATAAACACGAGAGTGTAGACATCTCTATGAGGTTCTGATTTAACTTACGTCCAATAGATAGCCAAGAAGAGCTCAATTCAACCTGAAAATTTATTCCAAAAAGCTTGTTAGGAATTTGATTGGGTTACATTAAATCTATATGGCAATTGAAATGAATTGGCACAGCCTACACCAGGAACATGCATTTGATTCCCAAGTATTTCAAAAATAAAAACTTTAAAAAAAATCAGATGATGAAGCAAATAGAATAAAATGAAAAATACAAAAGTGAATCTGGATAAAGAGTATATGGTTTGGGGGCCAGTGCTGAGGCATAGCGGGGTAAAGCCCTGGCCCACAGTGCTGGCATCCCATATGGGCACCAGTTAAAGTCCCGGCTGTTCCACTTCCAGTCTAGCTCTCTGCTATGGCCTGGGAAAGCAGTAGAAGATGGCCCAAGTCCTTGGGCTTCTACACCAGCGTGGGAGACCCAGATGAAGCTCCTGGGTCCTGGCTTCAGATCAATCCAGCTCTAGCCATTGCGGCCATTGGGGAGTGAATCAGCAGATGGAAGATTTCTCTCTCTCTCTCGCTCTCTCTCTCTCTCTGCCTGCCTCTTCCTCTCTGTAACTCTGCCTTTTAAATAAAAAAAAATGAATTGGGCTCTTAACAATACTGAGTCTTCCAATTCAAGAATATGACATATTCTTTCAGTAATGTAATGTTATCTTTCCTTTGCAGTATTTTGTAGTCTTCAGTTTTAAGTATTACACATTTTAATTTAATCTACTCCTAAATATTTTACTTATTGTGCTATTGTGAAAGAAGTTTAATTTCAATTGTAATTATTTGATATTGTATAGTAATAAAGTTGATTTTAGTGAACATGTATTTTGCAACCTTGCTATATTCATTGATTAATCCTAGTAACCTTACAGTCACCTAGATCTAACATAATGCCATCTATAAATAGTTTTACTTCTGTTTTCTGGATATGTTTTCTTTTATACTTTCTTTTTCCCTTATATATTATTTAGGATCTCCAATGCAATAATAAATATTCTTGATAGTCAATATTCTAGATTCATTCTCAATCTTAAGTAGGAAAAATTTAACACTATACAATTGAATATAATTATAGGTTTTTCATGGATATCCTTAACAAGACTGAAAATATATTGTAATATTTGTAGTGTGTTTTCCACATACAATATCATGTCATCTGCAATCATGGATATTTTGACTTCCTCCTTTGCAGTTTTGATGGCCTTCATTTATTTCGTCTCCCTAGTTGTTCTTACTAATAACAAGTTCACTTTTTGTTTATCTGAGAATATCTTTATTTTGTCTTCGTTGTCACACTCTGGACATAAAGAATCCTGGTTAACACTATTATTGTGATTTTGTTTCTATTAATGCTTTAATATACCATCCCATTGTATCTGGTCATCTTTGTTTCTGATTAGAAGAAAATTCTTACTCTTTTTTTTTAGATTTTTATTTATTTATTTGATAGGTAGCGAGAGACAGATAGAGTGAAAGGTCTTCCTTCCGTTGGTTCACTCTCCAAATGGACGCAATGGCTTGAGCTGCGCCGGTCCAAAGCCAGGAGCCAGGAGCTTCTTCCTGGTCTCCCATGCAGGTGCAGAGACCCAAGCACTTGGGCCATCCTCCACTGCACTCTGGGGCCACAGCAGAGAGCTGGGCTGGAAGAGGAGCAATCGGGACTAGAACCAGCGCCCATATGGAATGCTGGAGCCGCAGGCGGAGGATTAACCTAGTGCGCCATGGCGCCAGCCCTGAAAGCTCTTACTCTTAAAAGAATTTATGCATGAGGAGTCATTTCTCTGGCATTTTTTATAATTTTCTTTTTTGTTAATGTATTTTTATATGTTTACTATGATGTCAAAATTTGAATGTCCATGCTTTTATAATATTTATAGTTAAAAATTGGTGGGCATTTAAATGTATTTCACCTGTACATAACAAAGATATGGAATTGAAGTATATATCCATCAACTGATGACTGGATAAAGAAAATGTGGTGTATATATATGCAATGGAATATTACTAAGTCATAAAACAGAATGAAATTCTGCCATTTAAAAGAAAGTGTATCAAACTGGCGATCATTATGCTAAATGAAATAGGCCAGACACAGCAAGACAAATCCCACATGTTTTCTATCATATGTAGAAGTTAATAGAGAGAGAGTATAAAAAATTTTTGGCTAATTTTTGCCAGTATTTCTTTGAATAATTTTTTGGCTCTGTGTTTTGTATCTTTTTTTCCAGTATTCTGATTAAATATGTGTTGATATACATGGCAGCCTTCAATTTCTGATTGCAGAATTTGTCTTTTTCAGTGTGGAATGAGAGTAGATGAGAAATGTTCATAGCCTGCCCCTCCCCAGTTATATAATTTATCACTTGAGTGAGAGATGAGAGGAGAGAAGATCCTGTTGCCATGGTCACAGCTGCCAGAAATGGAGGTTTCATCAAGATGAGCCAGGAAGGAGAGAAAAGTGAGTCAGGGCTCAAGCCACACATACTCTTGCTGTTCTTACCAAGTAAGGCTTCTAGAATAAATTTTCTTCATTTTGTATATTTCCTTAGGACAGATTCTAGATATTTTAAAAATAATTTTTACTATAATCATCTCTGAGAAGTGAGTTTGAAAAGCACCTCATGCTGTCATAGCAGAATTGCAACCTTTCCATTACTCCTGGTTTTCTGGGATTCTGTTTATTCTTAGATATGACTCTTGCATTTGGGCATTAACATAACTTCTTTCAATTATCTGGGTTTTATGGGGAATGTTTAAATATAGTTCATGCATTGTATTATTAAAAGAATGTCTAATCTCTATGTTGTTGCTTAAGTGCTATGTTTCCTCTTTTTTGCTATTTCCCTAAAATTAGTTATCACTATGTTGTTTAATATAGTCTGGGATATAAAAAATAAGTAAGTATGTTAATGTTCACATTGGAGCTAACACTTTTACTGTTATGCTTGTAGGCATACCATAGATTCTTTAGGTTTCTCATTGTGTTAAAACATTTATAGCTATACAAAAAAGTAGCCAGTTATTTATCAAGGTGAATCCTAGTGTCTATTTTGTGCTGAGTGAGAATTTAGATTCTAGTAGTAGTCAATCTTTTTATCAATGTAAATTCTTAGACTTTATTATCTATGTAGTCCATTGAGTTTGTCTATTATAATTCATTGTCAGTATCTATCTACAAGAGATTGGTTCCAGGAAACCCCATGGATGCAAACATCTGTGGATACTCAAGTCCTTTGAAAAAAAATGATGTAGTGTACCTATACACATCTTTTCATGTACTTTAGATCATCACTATAGGATTTATAATACAAAGTAAAATGTAAATGTTGTGTAAATAATTGTTATACTTTAGGAAATGACAACAAGGAAAAAGTTTATACATGTTCAGGATAGTACAGTACTAATTTTTTTCAATCTGTGGTTTGTTGAGTTCATGGATGGAGAAACTATGGATACAAAGGGCCAATGAGATTTGATAGAGTTGTCTTTGTCTTGTCTTTCCAACAACTCTGATGTAGTAACAGCAGTCACTATTTCATATCACTATTTTAGATACAGAATTCCAAATCTCATATAAATATGCAGAGCAAAGTGCCTGACGTTTTATGTAAACAGTATGTAATTAGAACTGCGGCTGTTGTTTCTGTGATTAATAACCATTTTTATTTCTGTTTCTGATGAACTTGAAATTCGTGTGATTAAATACTGTTGGTATGTCATGACAAAGGCCTTGCTCAGTTTTTTTCTTACTTTGAGTATATATTCTAATAAATATTTTGTTTGAAGAAAAACATAATTAGTATTGCTAAAATTGATGTTGGGCCTGGCATTGTGGTACAACTGCAACATGCTAGGCTGCTGCTTGCCACACCACCATCCTATATTGGAATGCCCATTTGATTCCTAACTGGATGCTCTGCTTCTGATTGAGCTTCCTGCTATTGTGCCTGGGAAGGCAGTGGATGATGGAACAAGAACTTGGGCTCTGTGAGTCATAGTTTGTTTGTTTTTTTTTTTTTTATTATAGGTCCCTTGAAATTGTTTTATAAATATTTACTATACCCCCATATTCTTGTGAATAACCAAAACATCAAGAACAAAAAAGATTGTTCTTTCACCTACATTCCACTTCCTACCATTCCATCCTTTTATTTGAGGCCACAGTTACTTGGGAATTTCAAATATAATATTTGAAGTTTCAAGTATTTGACTTATTATTGATGACTAACTTCAGGGTTTTAAATGAGAGTACTGATAGAACTATAATTTGCTGCGAGGTAAGTTCTACCGGGTAAATGCAAACATTACCAATAAATGTAATTAGTCAAGTCTAGATTCTACTGTTCTAATAGTATTACTATGTATATGGTGGTTGAAAGTTAATGAAAATTTTTTTAACTTTTTGACACATTTGAATCATAAATAAATTGAGAATGTAAATATATACTCTGAGTAAGAAATGATTGTGGGGATTGAGACAATCAAAATAAAAACTCAAAGAAAATGGCTCATACTTTATTCTATTTTACTTACTACTGTTTTTAGTAGGGTATAGGGTAATGTTTTATTTATTGAGATAGAATGTCATCTTATTTAAATTACTCAAATATTCTTGTTTGATTTTCTAATGTTGAACTCATCTGTAAGGAATTGTGTGGATATGTTGTAAATTAAGATTGTGTGTGCTGGGGCTGGGGGCCAGTGCTGTGGCATAGCAGTTAAAGCCACTGCCTGCAGTGCTTGCATCCCATATGGGCACTGGTTTGAGTCTCCGATACTCCACGTCCAATCCAGCTCTGTGCTATGGCCTGGGAAAGCAGTAGAAGATGGCCCAAGTCCTTGGGCCCCTGCACCCATGTGGGAGACCCAGAAGAAGCTCCTGGCTCCTGGCTTCAGATTGGCCCACTCCAGCAGTTGCAGCCATTTGGGGAATGAACCAGCAGGTGGAAGACCTCTTTCTTTTTCTTTCTCTCTCTCTCTCTCTCTCTCTCTCTCTCTCTCTCTCTCTCATTCTGTAACTCTGCCTTTTAAACAAATAAGTAAATCTTTTTAAAAAATTGCAGGTGCTAATTATTTCTAATTAATACCAGGTTTATTTGGCAACGCCTAGCCATCAGTATATTATTTTATTACCACCATCATTTTAGCTTTAAAATACCATCTCAGCTGAATTCATTTTGAGAAGATTTATGGAATTATACATGTGATTTCTGCATTTTTTTGGTGTGTATGTTACATTTCAACAGAATTAGAACAGCCAAACAGCTCCCTCACCCACTCCCGCCCTGAAAAAAAAGTATCTACTAGAGTTTTGTAGACCTAATATCAATTCTTTTCTTATCTACAGGTTACTTGAGTTATTTCAGTCCTATAAAAATAGAGACTGATGGGGCTGGGGTTGTGGCATAGCTGGTGAAGCTGCCACCTGCAGTGCCGGCATCCCATATGGGCGCCGGTTCAAGACCCAGCTGCTCAACTTCCATTCCAGCTGTTATGGCCTGGGAAAGCAGTAGAAGATGGCCCAAGCCCTTGGGCCCCTGCACCTGCATGGGAGACCTGGAAGAAGCCCCTGGCTCCTGGCTTCGGATCTGCGCAGCTCCGGCCGTTGTTGCCAATTAAGGAGTGAGTCAGTGGATGGAAGACCTCTCTCCCTCTGCCTCTCCTTCTCTCTCTGTGGAACTCCGACTTTCAA
Source organism: Lepus europaeus (assembly GCF_033115175.1). Taxonomy (NCBI): domain Eukaryota; kingdom Metazoa; phylum Chordata; class Mammalia; order Lagomorpha; family Leporidae; genus Lepus; species Lepus europaeus. Next base: position 9,093,209 of record NC_084850.1, read on the forward strand.
ATAAAGTAAGTAAATCTTTTTTAAAAAAATAGAGACTGACAATAAATTTACTTTATCAAATCTACAATAGTATCATATTGTATTTAATTCTTATAGCTTCATTATAAAGTTTAGATAAATCAACCACGTTAAAATATATGGTCTTATAATCTCCACAGGGATATAAAAAGCAGTTAAAAAGATATTTTCTTTCACTGGTAAATATTCTTGTTTTTTTAAAATATCAAGAAATCATATATTTCTGTTTAGAAATCATGTATTCTTTTTTAGAAATCATATATTCTTTGTTTAAAGGCTTAATTAGATAAATATAGCCATTATAATTATGTATACTATGATTATTAATTTTGATGAAAAATATGTGTATTATCTTCTTTTGCATATAAATTGACATTTTAGAATCAATTACTTGTTTAAGATCCTATAGTAAATGATTGCCTAGCATGGTTTTCATTTCTGAAGAAATTCATATTGTCTAATAAAAATTAAAATCAGAAGTAAAGGATTGGCCTAATCATTAAGACACTTGTCGGGACACCCATGCCTCATATCAGAGTGACTGTGTTCAAATCTTAGCTATACTCCCCACTCTAGCTTCCAGCTAATGCACACTCTAAGAAGCAGCAGTTGATGATTCAAGTAGTTGGGTTCCTGCCATTTATTTGGGAAACCTGAACTGAATTCCAGGTTCCTGGCTTTGGTCTGGCCCAGCCTCAGCCAATGTATGCTTTGGGGAGTGAACCGGTAAATGAGGGAGCACACTTTTTCTCTCCTCCTCTCTTCCTCTCTCATCTTCTCCTCTCTCTCTCTCAAATAAATTTTAAAATTAGCTAGTTGTTTCTAATCCTAACTAGTTAAGTAAAGATATATAAAAATTAATGAACTCTCAGAAGTGGTTCCTCTTAAAACACACACACACACACACACATCTTTGTTTCAACCAATGTCAAGTCTCCTGTGTGCTTTTTTTTTTTTACAGGCAGAGTTAGACAGTGAGAGAGAGAGAGAAAGGTCTTCCTTCCATTGGTTCACCCCACAAATGGCTGCTACAGCCAGCGTGCTGCGCCAATCCAAAGCCAGGAGCCAAGTGCTTCCTCCTGGTCTACCATGCGGTTGCAGAGCCCAAGCACTTGGGCCATCCTCCACTGCCTTTCCGGGCCACAGCAAAGAGCTAGACTGGAAGAGAAACAACCGGGATAGAACCGGCACCCCTTCCGGGACTAGAACCCAGTGTGCCAGCGCCACAAGTGGAGGATTAGCCAAGTGAACTGCGGTGCCGGCCCTCCTGTATGCTTTATTTATGCTTAAACATATATACAAATATAATTCATGGACTCAATAGGTATTTATAGAATGGATGGTATACACATACATATATTGTAGTGATATATAGATAAGCAGAATACTTAGTGTCAGTTTTTTCTTTTTTGTTTTAACTAGCAAAATATTACAATATACAAACATAGAATATTGATAAATGTTAATTTAAGGAACTAAGAATTACTTAAAATACGTCAAAGTGAGTATATGGCTTCTAAATAGGAAATCAACATCGTTGTGAATGTTTTATAAGGAATGGAAGTATTACTAGTAATAGTTTTTCTGTGGAGTTTGAATTTCTAAAAGTATTTTCACGTTCAATAACTTGTTTATTCCTCATGACAAACCTGCAAAATGGAATTAAAAGTGGTGTGCACACCTTAAATACATTGTAGTGAGTTAATAAGATAAGCATGCTGTAAGTAATCTGTCATGTAAACAAGCATCAAATATATCTAAGTATGATTATTAGAGATATGAAGAATAGCTACTATTCCCAAATGTATGAAATATTGAGGTTTTAACTTACTAGATTACTTTATTAACTGTTCTATACCAAGAGAGTACCCTAAGTTTATTTTTATTTGATTTCAATTTAATAATTCATATAAATTTTCTCAACCTCATGCATGATACAGGACAACTATATGAAAAATGAAAAATTAATATATAAATTGCTTTTCTACATAAAAAATATATAAATCCAAAGAAAACATTCATTTTTTAGCAATTTTAACTGTCTTATTGATATAATTTAACAGCACATTGAAATACAATAACATTTGCTACTGAAATTTTTTGGAATGCAGTTCTAAATATGTTTTTCATAATAAACTGGCCATAACTTCAGTGGTGTGGTTTGGATACAGTTTATGTTCCCTCAAAAAAATGTGTTGGAAATTCCGCCCCTCCCCCCAACATTTAGAAATGAATAAGTAGTGGAACATTAAGAGATTGGACATCCTCAAGGTAATTAGATCATTGCAGGAGCTGCCTTCAGCAGGAATTAATGTTCTCATGGGATTCTGGTTAGCTCTCATGAAACTGGATCATTGTGTGTGTGTGTGTGTATGTATATATATAAAGGCTGATCCCTAAATCGCTCTGGCTTTCCTGTAGCACCATGTGATCTCTTACATGTACGTGCCTACTGTTGTGAAGCCATCTGCCACGAGACCCTCACCAGAGCTGAGCAACAGCTAAAACAATGCTGTTGGACCTCCAGAGTCCTGAGGTGAATAAACCTCTCTTCTTTATACATGACCTAGCCTCATGTATTTTGTTAGAGCAAAAGAAATGATCTTAAACACTCAGTGTATCTGTAAAGCAAAAAAAGGATTAAAAATCTTTTAAATATATACAGATATATTTAAAATATAGCTCTAATACATTCATTAGAGCTTACCCTTATAATGAATTTGAGGTTGGCATTTTCTTCCAGAATACCTAATGTGCATAACAGACCATAGGGATCAATTCTGGGTCACTGATAATGTAATTACTTCCTTCAAGTTGTTCATTAAGTTTGACCATCCTAAGGGACCTATGAACTGACAAGCTCACAACTTCATACCAATCCTGTTTTTTTTTTTTAATTCTGATTGACACTTTAGTCATCTACATCACACTTTTCTTTTAAACTAATGTATCTTTTTTTGTTGTCGATCATCTCTTGTCCATACACCCAACCTCACAGAGTGTAAGTTCCAAGAAATGAGTATTATTTTCTGTTTTGTTAGCAGATAATGCTACATTTGTAAACTGTAGCACCTGTCACATTAAAGGTTCTCATTAAGTAATTGCTAAATAAAAAAAAAACAATCTAAACTATAGGCAAACAGTTACATTGCTCACAATTCTCATGTTAGTGGGCACACAGATTCTGAATGAGAATGTATTCTCATAGCCATTGAATCAGTTGTCATAATAATATAACCTTTATGCTTCTAAGTAGCTTTTTATATACACAAGCATTTCCTATGTGTTAAATAAGGATTTGATCCTTCCATCAATCATCTGACTTGATAAAATCATTTCCACACTACTTCACCGGGGCATAAACATTTCATAGATGTTAATGCTTTCATTATTGTTCTTATTGCAGCTATCATTATTACTAAGAGTAGTTATTTCCTTCTTTTTAAAAACTAATCATACTACATTTATTCTAGTTATTTCCTTCTTGATCCTAGATGGAAACTATGCGTTTGAAGAGTGGAAGTGTTTAGGCACACAAAGCATATGAGCAGTTGATGTTTTCTTTCATATTTTAAAATACGGATATTAATACTAAAAAAAAATCTTTTCACATTTTACCTAAGGAAATAATTGATGTGTAAATTGAAAAATTTATTCACTTATTCCAACAATGAATTCATTCCATACTTTTTCCAATATCTGTATTAAACTTGTGTTCTATCTCTCTCCATGAATAAAGCATAGTACCCATACACACAAAATCTACATAATTTTCCCATGATTTTTATCAATTTTGCAACAACAACCTCTTTTTTTACAAATTGTATTAATGCATTCTTATGAAAAGTTACTTCTTGGGCATATTTTCTTGGACATCCCATTAGGTCGTATATTTTAGTGTCTTGTGTTTTAAAAATTCAGCTCTCAAATTCATTAGAAGACATGATTAAAAAAAGTTATGATTGATGTCCTAGTAAGGAGAAGGAAATTTTGACACAGACACAAGTAAAAGACAGCTATGAAAAGATAGAGGAAGCGATCCCTTGAGCTTCCTGTACCTGGAAGTCTGTGTCCATTTCAAGACTTGGAAGTTTCAGCTATCGTTATAGTTATCTCTATAATGGAATATATGTTCACTTAATGGTGACATGTGTCTCAAAGTCTTCATTCTTTTTATTTCATTGTTTTTCGCAGACTGGGTTATTTAAAAAGCTTGTTCTCAAAGATAAGAAATTCCTTCTGCCTGGTCTGTTTCATATTGAAGTTCTCAATTGTACCTTTGTCTTTCATTGATTTAAGTTTTCAACTCCTAAATTTCTGATTACTTCTTCATAATATGAATTCTTTTCCTCGTTTCCTTGAATTGTTCATCTGTATTCTCCTACATCTAATTGGATTTCCTTGGAATAATTGTTTTGAATTAGGTTTCAGGCATTTCGTAGATTGCCTTCAAATCAGGACCGATTTCTTGATAACTATTATGTTCCTTTGGAGGTAAATGTTTCCTTGTTTCATAATGTTCCCTGTGTCCTTCCAATGATGTCTGCACTTCTGGCTAACAGTTGCCATTTCCTTATGGAATATGTTTTCTTGGAAAAGAATTTTTCATTTAGGTGCAATGTGGTGTGCTTGTTAAATAGTTACTTTTCCTTTGGTTCTAATTTAGCCCAGAAATGTAGCCTCCATGTTATTTCTTCAAGTGTAATCAGTATCAGCCATATCTATGAATGTCACGGTTGTCTGGTCTGCAGCAGTTCAGGGAAATATTGGTATAACCTTATAATGGGGGTGGTCTTCCAAAGGTGTGTGTCCTCTGGCTCCAAATTGAATGTCAGTCACATTGGGATTTGTGATGGGAACAGTGATGTTTGTGGTACTGTGGCACACAGGGGACTCCACCAAGTGCGTGAATGTGGGTGACATCAGGGTTTGTGGCAATGACAGCTATGACCAACTCTGGAACTACAGGATGTGTATGGGTTCTTCTCCAGGTCCTTCTAGGTGGATATGGGTGGCTCCAGAGCATATACTACAAAAAAACCACAGTCCCAGCAGTAGGGGATATGGTGTGGATTTTACCAAGGTCCTATGGGGAAAGCACGGATTATTCTGGGGATTTTGTACAGGCAGGTACAGTTCTGGAGTAGTCAAATGCAGATAGGGCCTTCTCCAAGGTGTAAACACAAGTGACTCTGGGACCATCCCCATGACCCACAGGGTGGGGACAGGTTATCTATGGGATTTTGCACTGACAACTATGGACCTGTAGCACTGTAATGTAGAAAGAGATCTCCCCAGATCCCATGGTGTAATGCATATTTGCATGTTAATTATAGGTCCTGAACTTTTCTTGAAACAAGTACATAGTGTGAGCTCATATAGTTGCATGTTGCCTCCACATCCATTTTGAATACAAATTTACACATTTCATACTGAAACAGGGCTGTCACCCTTTGCAGTTTCCAGTTCTGCACCATACACCCAAGTGTTTCAGGCTGGGGCTGGAGATAAGATAAGCATCTCTCCCACCCCACAGACTGGGCTCCTTATTTTCCTGCAGCTTCCTTTAAAGGGACCGTTCAGGCATTTTTCCATAAAAGTTAAAGTCCTTCACAACTGCTAATTGTCCCTCTCCCTTTCTCTCTCCCGCCCTCTCCCTCTCTCCCTCACTCCCTCTCCCTCTCTCCTTCTCCCCCTCTCTCCCTCCCTCTCTCTCCCTCCCTCTCCCTCTCTCCCTCCCTCTCCCTCTCTCCCTCCCTTTCTCTCCCTCTCCCTCTCCCTCTCCCTCTCCCTCTCCCTCTCCCTCTCTTCCTCTCTCCCTCTCTCTCCATCTCTCTCCCTCTCTCCCTCCCTCTCCCTCTCTCTCCCCACCCCTCCAACCTCAGCATTTCTAATCCTGTCAGGCATGATCTGGTGACAGAGGACCTGTCCTCTTGACTCCTTGTACTGTCTTTGCTCAGTATCTGTAAGTAATAATCATTGAATTTAGTTCCTATTGTGATGGTATATTGAATTTTTGCCTTCCATATGTGGAACCAGGAGTTAACTCAGGCTGTGTTTTCCCCAGGACACTTGGGGAACACAGCATCAGGCTCATAGTCCCAGAGTGACAGTCAAGCAACACAAACTGACATGTATCAGAACAGTACTGGTAGAGCCACTGCCAGTATAAATAAGCTTTATTTTTGAAGAACCCCTGGTCACAGATTGAGCAACTAGATGTTAGGTCATCAGCTAGATAAAAGCAATATCTTGTGAATAGCACACTGTACATATCCATGTCCATCTCCTCTTTATTTCCCATTATGGAAAGGTTGCTTACTGCTTTGGTACTGAAACCCCATTTTAGCTGAATAATCTCAAAACAATGCACTGTAATTCATATTTTTTCTTGTATTTTTATTTCTTTTATCCTTTTACTTTCTACTTATTTGTTTTTGTAATGTAGGGACTACATAGTTATTTTCAAATGTATTCTTTTTGTCTATTCTAAATAATATACTCAGTATTCTCTACATTTATCATTTGACTATTTTACTGTGTAGATACTGTTTTTACAGTTTGAATATATCTTATCATCACAATGAAGACAGGCACCACAGAATGGAAATACCCTGATCTCCCAAGAAGCACAGGTCAGTCAATTGCTTTTCCCTTGAGTCCTGCAGTAATTCATTTCTGTTGTGAAATGTAGGTACTCAGTAAATGTGATTCAAGGAACTTTAACACCAGCTGTTCCAAATGGTCACATGAGAGCACGACTCATTAGAATAACTTTTGGTTTTAAGTAAAGCCATTCAGAAATTTAATTTCAGCCTACCTGTTAAACACTTTCTCACCATCTGCACAAACTTGGGCATGTGCTTATGCACCTGTGTGTAAATATATTAATATTCTAATTTTAAAGTACCAAATATAATTCTTAATTGTGCATTTTATATGAAAAATGTATATCATAATTCATTATGTGTCTGTAAAACATGCATTAACAACTTGATCATTGTGAGAAACATCTAAATTAGAAATCATAAGAGTCGAGGCTGGTGCTGTGGTGCAGTGGGGTTAACTCCCTGGCCTGAAGCACCAGCATCTCATATGGGCACCAGTTCTGGTCCCAGCTGCTCCTCTTCCAATCCAGCTCTCTGCTCTGGCCTGGGAAAGCAGTAGAAGATGGCCCAAGTCCATGGGCCCCTGCACCCATGTGGGAGACCCGGAAGAATCTCCTGGCTCCTGGCTTCAGATCAGCGCGCTCCAGCCATTGAGGCCATCTGAGGAGTGAACCAGCAGATGGAAGTCCTCTCTCTTTGTTTCTGCCTCTCTCTGTAACTCTGTCTTTCAAATAAATAAAATAAATCTTTTTTTAAAAAAAGAATAAGAGAATCTCTCAAACCAAATATCTGACAATTTTCACGCAGAAACCTGAAGCTGAGGCTTCATTAACTGCAGAAGACATAAATAACTGTTCCATGTTTTTAAAAAATATATTCACATAGACATATATTTACATAGTGTTTGGACCAGAATTTAAAAATTGGATCTTGCAATATACTCACACATTCTTCAATTTCCTTTTATCACATAGCAATACATCATAGATATCTATAGACTTTTTCATATCTTAGTTTATATTCATGCATTCTAAAATCCTGACTTTTAACTCCTAATGGAAGAGTTTTAGTATATGTTCTGAGTTCTGTATTTTTATGTTTTCCTTCTGCCTAATATAAACATGGCCTAACGGTATTAACCCGATTAGTTTTTTTTAAAAGATTTCATTTATTTCTTTGAGAGGTGGAGTTACCAAGAGAGTGAGAGACAGAGAGAAAGGTCTTCCATCCACTGGTACACAACCCAAATGGCCACAATGGCTGGAGCTAGGCAATCTGAAGCCAGGAGCCAGGAGCTTCTTCCAAGTCTCCCATGTGGGTGCAGGGCCCAAGTGCTCTTCCACTACTTTCCCAGGCAACAAACAGAGAGCTGGATGAGAAAAGAAGCAGCCTGGACACAAATGGGTGTCCATATGGCATGCAGGTGCTGCAGGCAGAGGCTTAGCCTACTATGCCATAGTGCCAGCCCCAACCCAATTAGTTTTGTTACTTACATCTTTGGAAACTCAACGCAGAGAATCCTATGGCATTTTAATTGTTACAGCTTGAAAATGCAAAATTTAGAATTATTCCTGCAAAAAGTTTTATTTCTTCAATTCTGTCATCTCATTATTCTTTAGATCATTATCAGCGTTCATTCCTGAAATTTACTTAAGTATCCCATTGTGATTGCTATCATCAATATTAAAATTTGAATAAAATATTTGTTTTTACGAGAAATTTCTGCATATATATATATGACTCTGATTATGTAAACTTTTTTATAGTGCTCAGAAAGTTTTTTTGGTCTTCTTTCCCTCTATATTGAACATTGTTTGATCAATGTGTGCAAGGTTTTTATACATTTTCTCTTTCTACTGTAAATGGAATCATGTAAAATTGATCTTTTTGCTATCACTGGTATAGCATAGATTTCTCAAGTTTATGTTTGTGTTTTTTATCTGTTGAAACTGCTTTTTCTAATTCTTTTCATTTTCCAAATGCTTTTTCAATTGTCTTGAAACGAGCGATATCTACTTTCAGTGTATTTAAATGTAAAAATTAAAACATATAAATTCATTATAATCAGTTAAGTGCTTTCTATTGCAGACCCATACCAACCAATCAACACTGGTTTGGGGTGTTTTAGGCACTGTGCCCTATCCCTCCAGTTGGCACTTGGTCTTTTAGACCTACGATGTTCCTGTGTTTTCAGGTGCATTGGTGCCCCATAAGGTGTTTAAATAGACTATGCTGAAACTTCAGCCATGGATTTCAGTAGTATCCACCACAAGTCCAAACATATATTCTGCTATCAAGAGCAGTACATTAATACTGTGGATTAATCTTATATCTTAAAAATGTTTATTCAAGTCCTTATATACTACTTCATAATCACTTTTAAGTTGCTTTTGAATAGGAAACCAGTATGCTATATTCATTCAAAGCAAATCTTGTGATATAAGTTATCACTTAGGATTTTATGTTGGTTTTCATTACAAAGGTATTTTCATGTACAATTATTTCTCTCAGTCCACAATAAACTGTACCATGAAACTTAAATGCTATAAATCAAAAATCACCTAGCCTGTCTTGTTTGAAATCAAATAGCAATAAATTGCCAATATTTATTTTTATCTATGAAAAAATTATAATTTATGTATTGTATATGAAAATTATTTAAATATTGCTTCTTTGAGTCATCACTAGATATTTTATGGTACTTATTTGGCTGATATGTTTTTATGGAATATCATTTCATGATAATATATATGTAAGTAGTTCTACATTTTAGTAAGCTTTTTCATATATTATAAACTAATTTTATCTTTGAAATAAATTGAATGTGATTAGGAAAGAAGGCTGCCAACACATGTTTTTCCTAAGAATTGGAAACTTTCATATAATTGGAAACTTAAAAAAATTTGTTTCTTTAGAAAATATCCAAATCGTTAAGAGCAGCAGATGTACTGTAGGACTGAAAATATTTTAATGCAGATGACTTGAATGAAGTAAATATTATAATATACAGAGAGCTCTTATAAAAGGATAAGAAACAAACCTTCTCCCCCAGATGAAAAATATGCCAAGATTCTTTTACTAAAATAACTCAAAGAGGAGTAAATACAAATTTCTGATAAGAAAAATTTAAAAATCAGATTCTCTAGGAGTTAGGGGAATTCAAATGGATTAACAGGGAAATATCACTTTTCACTCATTTTCATGACTCTAGCAACTATAACCATAATACCAACTGCTGCTGAGGATGAAAGGAAAACTCTTGTTAAAATACTGTTGCTATAAAAGTGAAGTTTCTACATTTTTAACTTTTTGACAGTTTATGTTTACAAAACAATTGAGACAATCAGACAAGTTTCTTTTGCACGTAGTTTCAGTTGTTAATACCATCTAAAATTGGCTGGTGAGTGTTAAAATTAATGAAATAATGTTGATATATTATGCTTTACTAATGTCCATAATTTATTTGGATTTCCTTAGATTGAAGTTAATGTTATCTTCCTTTTCCAGAACCCCAACAAAAAAAAAAATATCACATTTAGTGTCAATATCTCGTTTAGTTCCTCTTGATGTTCCAGTTTCTCACACTTTTGTTACTTCTGGCAACCTTGATAGTCTTGAGGAATAACGATCATATATTTTGTAGAATGATGCTTGACTGGCATTTCTGTGGGTTTCCCTATGTTTACACTACTGTCTTAGGCCATTCAAACTGTTAGAACAAGCATAAACACACTACCTGTCTTCTCTCAAAGCTCTGGAGGCTGGACATCAAAGATCAGGATGCTGGAATATTGGTGTCTCACCAGGGCTTGCTTCCTTGATCATAGTCTGCTATCTTCTCTGTTTTTGTTCATGTGAAGGAAGAAACAAGGGAGTTCTCTGGGGTCTCTTTTGTAAGGTCACTAATCCTATTCTAATCTCCCAAAGGCCTTCCTCCTTATACTATCAAATTGGCAATTAATATTTCTTTTTTTTTTTTTGACAAGCAGAGTTAGATAATCAGAGAGAAAGAGAGAAAGGTCTTCCCTCCATTGGTTCACCCCCCTAATGGCTGCCACTGATCCGAAGCCAGGAGCCAAGTGCTTCCTCCTGGTCTACCATGCAGGTGCAGGGGCCCAAGCAATTGGGCCATCCTCCACTGCACTCCTGGGCCACAGCAGAGAGCTGGACTGGAAGAGAAACAACCGGGAGAGAACCGGCACCCCTACTGGGACTAGAACTCAGTGTGCCACCACCGCAGGCAGAGAATTAGCCAAGTGAGCCACGGCACTGGCCGGCAATTAATATTTCAACATATGAAGTGGGAGTAGAGCAAACTGGGTTTATAGCTTTTGAGATGGATCACAAAGAGTGCCATTTTTGCCATATATTGCAGGTACAATACTATCAACTGGATTCATGACTAGCCACCTGATTTTTAGAAATTATGCAGCTCCTTTTTTAAAGAAACATAAATTATTGGGAATTGTTCTGAATGGGACATTTAAGTTTTCTTCTCCTTTATTAATTTATTCATTCACTTATTTATGTCTGTGTGGACACCTGTATAATTATTTTATACACTGCTTTATAATACAATGCTACATCATTTAGTTGCCTAGATTGTTTAAAATTTGGTCATTGGAAAGTCTCAGTTGTCTCCTGTTCCCTTTTGGCACACCTTGTTAAGATGGAATTTGGCACTGTAAGATGCTCTAGATTCATCTCGTTATTTCATGCTGTAGTCCTACAATGAGTTATGTTTTTCAGAGAACACTGAGTCCTTTATTTTAGAATGATATCAGGAACCAAACCTCAATGCTAGTTGTGCTTGTTGCTACTGGGGTGTCTTTTCTTTTAGACATTCTACACTGACAAAGAAATGTGGGTGTATATACTAATGCATATATTTACACTTGTCAATAAATATTTTAAATGTAACCACTCAACATACCAGGGGATTCCAATTCAATCCCATCAAGGTTGCATGTACCAATGCCATCTTACTGGTCCATTTGATCAATTTCTGTTCACAATTGATCATAATGATAGGACTAAGAATCAAAGGGATCACATAAACAAGACTAGTGTCTGAAAATAATAATCAACAGAACAAAAAAGGGAGAGAGCGATCCAACATGGGAATCGGGATGTACAGCAGACTCATAGAATGGCAGATGTCCTAAACAGCACTCTGGCCTCAGAATCAGCCCTTAAGGCATTCGGATCCGGCTGAAAAGCCCATGAGTATTTCAGGCATGGAAAGCCAAGACACTCTGGCAAAAAAAAAATGACCTAAATAAAAGATCTCCGTGAGTGAGATCCCAGTGGAAAGAACAGGTCATCAAAGAAGGAGGTACCTTTCTCTGAAGGGAGGAGAGAACTTCCAATTTGACTATGACCTTGTCTAAATATGATCAGAGTCGGTGAACTCAAAAGGCTTCCATAGCTTTGGCAACTCATGACAAGAGCCTAGGGTGATTACTGATGCCATAAACAAGAGTTTCAAATTGTTAAGTCAACAACAGGAGTCACTGTGCACTTACTCCTCATGTAGGATCTCTGTCCTTAATGTGCTGTACATTGTGATTTAATGCTATAACTAGTACTCAAACAGTATTTTTCACTTTGTGTTTCTATGTGGGTGCAAACTGTTGAAATCTTTACTTAATATATACTAAACTGATCTTCTGTATATAAAGAGAATTGAAAATGAATCTTGATGTGAGTGGAAGGGGAGAGGGAGCGAGAAAGGGGAGGGTTTCGGGTGGGAGGGAAGTTATGGGGGGGGGAAGCCATTGTAATCCATAAGCTGTACTTTGGAAATTTATATGCATTAAATAAAAGTTAAAAAAAATAATTGCCTGGGTTCAAATACCAGATGTTCCACTTAAGACCTATGCTTTTTGAGCTAGCTATTTAGGCATTTAATTCTTCAGTTTATCCATCTATAAAATGGAATTGACAGGTAGGGTTACAGTAATGTTAAGCAAGGTAATGTTTATAAACTCTTAGATAAATAAATACAAATCATAATAGATAATTTGCCATTAACTACAAACTTGATTTGTACCACTTAACATAGATAACACCTCAATAAGTATTAATAATTACTTTGTATGTCTTAGCAGTGTCTACACTTTTTTTTAAATCTACTCTTACTTTGTATATATATAAAGCACTTGACATTTTTTTATTTAATAAATGTGAATTTACAAAGTAAAAAAAAATGTAACCAGTCATATCATTATTGAGCAAAACATTAATTCTTACTGAGGTCTCAAATCCTATTAACTACATGGGTCACATTAGTCATTCTCCTCACTTACCTGTTAGTTTTCACTATAGCAGTGAGAAATTTGGTTTAATTATAATATGTATGTATAGTAGTATTAGGATTGTCTGACCATTCTCCCAAAGAAAATAACATTATCAACCATTTCAAGCTTATGTGTAAGTCCTTTCACTGGTAGTCATTTAATTCCATTTTTTAAAGGCAGGAACTTTTACCACGAGGCCTTCAGTGAAATTTTTTACAAAAAATTAATATAGAGAGATCCAATAGTCACAGTCTATATTCTTTCCTAGGATCTTTAACCTCCTAAATGGTTAAGAAGATTTCAAATAGAAATTAATATGATTTATGCAAATGAATTTATAGAACAAGAAATCATGGTGTCCTTACCAAAACAATTATGTTCCCATGTGGTATTCATTTGATAAAATTATCTTCACACCTTTTGTTTCACTAGACAATTTGAAATCGCAGTATAAATCTTAATTAGAATTTCAGGAGATAATTCACATAATATATTTTCTTAAAAGTAAGCTAGCATTCCATAAATGTTTATAATTGCTCCTGGTTGTTAATAAGACCCAATGCAGGGGTTATATCCTTTTGATAGAATTGATGCTTGGTGATACTAATTGATTTGCTTACTCTGCATGACATTTGATTCTGTTTCTTAAAATTATATTGTTTGTTAAATTTGTTTCAATGTAAAATATGCCAGCATATTAACATGAAACAGTTCACATACACATGAAGGATCCTGCTTTAAACAGCATGTGAAACAGTGTATGTAGCTTTTACTTCCCTGCCCTGTTTCATGATAAGTTATTGAAAGATTAACCAGATATGCATTATAAGGTCTTTTAGTAACTGTACAAAAATGGTAGGGTGGGATTTTTTTCCTGGAGAGAGGGATAGGGTTCAGAAACTTTTCTAGTTTTCTTCAAGCAGGACATGAAGAATTCCTTATAAGATCACTCACTTGTACAAGGGTCAGTGCTGTGGCATTTGACACATAACAGTTACCTTTCCATCTCATTTATTCCAGGAACAACTCTCAATTCTGGAACACCTATATATTGTTTTAATAATTGTAGCTGCATAATACAGTTAACCTCTAGTACATCAATTATTCATCATTCTTTTTTTAAACTTTTATTTAATGAATATAAATTTCCAAAGTACAGCTTATGGATTACAATGGCTCCCCCCCACACATAACTTCCCTCCCACCCGAAACCCTCCCCTTTCTCGCTCCCTCTCCCCTTCCATTCACATCAAGATTCATTTTCAATTCTCTTTATATACAGAAGTTCAGTTTAGTATATATTAAGTAAAGATTTCAACAATTTGCACCCACATAGCAACACAAAGTGAAAAATACTGTTGGAGTACTAGTTATAGCATTAAATCACAATGTACAGCACATTAAGGACAGAGATCCTACATGATATTTTTTTAAATTTTTTAATTTTCTATGCCATTTCCAATTTAAAACCAAGTTTTTTTTTCATTTTCAATTATATTTATATACAGAAGATCAATTCAGTATATACTAAGTAAAGATTTCATCAGTTTGCACCCACACAGAAACACAAAGTGTAAAAATACTGTTTCAGTACTAGTTATAGCATCACTTCACATTAGACAACACATTAAGGACAGATCCCACATGAGATGTAAGTACACAGTGACTCCTGTTGTTGACTTAACAATTTGACACTCTTGTTTATGGCATTAGTAATCTCCCTAGGCTCTAGTCATGAGTTGCCGAGGCTATGGAAGCCTTTAGGGTTCGCCGACTTCAATCTTATTCCGACAGGGTCATAGTCAAAGTGGAAGTTCTCTCCTCCCTTCAGAGAAAGGTACCTCCTTCTTTGATGGCCTGTTCTTTCCACTGGGATCTCACTCACAGAGATCTTTCATTTAGGTCTTCTTTTTTTTTTCCAGAGTGTCTTGGCTTTCCATGCCTACAATACTCTCATGGGCTCTTCAGCCAGATCCAAATGCCTTAAGGGCTGATTCTGAGGCCAGAGTGCTGTTTAGGACATCTGCCATTCTATGAGTCTGCTGTGTATCCCACTTCCCATGTTGGATCTCTCTCCCTTTTCGGTTCTATCAGTTAGTATTAGCAGACACTTGTCTTGTTTGTGTGATCCCTTTGACTCTTAGACCTATCAGTGTGAGCAACTGTGAACTGAAGTTGATCACTTGGACTAGTGAGATGGCATTGGTTCATGCCACCTTGATGGGTTTCTATTGGAATCCCCTGGCACGTTTCTAACTCCACCATTTGGGGCAAGTCTGATTGAGCATGTCCCAGATTGTACATCTCCTCCCTCTCTTTTTCCCACTCTTATATTTAACAGGGATCACTTTTCAGTTAAAATTCAAACACCTAAGAATAATTGTGTGTTAATTACAGAGTTCAAACAATAGTACTAGAACAAAAAAAATACTATAATGGATAAATTATTGCATTGTACATTATTTTCAGAGATTCTCCTGAATTTCTCCTCTAAATATTTTACAAATTGAATTTGTCATCACCTTTTAAAACTATCCTAAAATATTCATTGATAATAAATTTCATTTCTATAAAAACTTAAATGTACCATGAGGATTTAGCATGTGGTCAAATTAGGATCTTCCCTGGGCCAGCGCCATGGCTCATTTGGCTAATCCTCCGCCTGCAGCGCCGGCCCCCCAGGTTCTAGTCCGGGTTGCTCCTCTTCCAGTACAGCTCTCTGCTGTGGCCCTGGAGAGCAGAGGAGGATGGCCCAAGTGCTTGGGTCCCTGCACCCGTATGGGAGACCAGCAGGAAGCACCCGGCTCCTGGCTTTGGATTGGTGCAGTGTTGGCCATAGTGGCCATTGGGGGAGTGAACCAATGGAAGGAAGACCTTTCTCTCTGTCTCTCTCTCACTGTCTATATCTCTCTCTCTGCACTGTCTAACTCTGCCTGGCCAAAAAATAATTAGGATCTTCCCTGGCCCAAGTCCATGGGCCCTTGCACCTGTGTGGGAGCCCCAGAAGAATCTCCTGTCTCCTGGCTTTGGATCAGCACAGCTTTGGCAGTTGCAGCCAACCGGGGAGTGAATCAGCAGATGGAAGAAATCTTTCTCTGCCTCTCCTTCTCTCTCTGTGTAACTCTTACTTTTAAATAAATAAATCTTAAAAAAAGAAATAAATTAGGATCTTCCCATTCAGGATCAGATCATGTGTTACAATCCTTTATTCAGATTGGTTTTCTGTATTTAGGGTCTTTGTAGTCCTGTAAAATTTATTCCCAGGTACTGTATTTTTTTTCTCCTGTTTGTTGACTGTTCAGAATACAGTTGCTATTTCTGTTGCATTTTTTCTGTTGCTATTGAATTGGTGATACCCCATCATTAACACCATTTCCAGGATTGTGATGTCTATACTTGCTCATATGCTGGTATTTTGGAATGATAAATATAAAATTGTGATTAACCAACATACCTCCTCCTTTAAAAATTATTTGCTAATTACAAAATAAGCTATTATGTGATATCTCTCTCTTCTCTGACCACCATACTAAATATCTTATGATTATCATCTTTTGGTGATTTTTTTCTTGAATTATTTAGGTTAGCAAAAACAATGGCAGAGTTTAAATATTATAAAACTAAAACCAGGACCCATGAAATATCATCATTATCAAATTCAATGTGTGCTACACAAAGCATAAAAATTAGACAACCAAGACCTTGCTTTTAGCTCTGTGATCTATTCTCACTTGGCTTTTCCTATTTATTTGATTCAGCTCTAGGATTTGAGCTGTTAGATTCACTGTTTTGAGTGTTTTGTTGCGAGCTTCTGCCTGGTGCCCATGCAGCTTTTTGAAGCCTAAACACACTAGAAGCCTTTTAGTACAAAGTGCAGCAGTTTAACAATAGGAATTAAGCTAATTAGAAGAGTTAACTTGTATCCTGTTAGATAAGAGTTTGGGTTTTAAATAGGAAAGCAATATGCTATCTAACAGTGTATCCTGTTGTAGGAAGTGAATATTGTGTGAAGATAGCTGTGAGTATTTCTATGCTGATTTCAATTTCATGCATGCTGCCTTTTTCAAAACACCAAATGAACTTGGCAACAGTAATGCTAATATTGATGTCTCAGGTCTGTTAGGATTAAGAGAGATAATTCACCTAAAAATACTTAGCACTCTACCTCAGCGCTAAGCGTATTCCAGCCCTTGGTAACCACAACTCTATTTCTATGAGTTCTTACTGGTTTTTTTTTAGATTCCACATATCAATGACATCATGCAGCACTTATCTTTCTGTGCATGACTGATTTCATTTAACATAATCCTTGAGGTTCATCTTTGTTGTGGCAAGTGACAGGGTTTCCTTCTCTTTATGGCAAAATAGTAGTCTATATGTATATAAAGGAGTACTTCAAAATGATCATGGAGGGGCCGGCGCTGGAGCGTAGTGGGTAAAGCTGCTGTCTGCAGTGCCAGCATCCCATATGGGCACTGGTTCAAGTCCTGGCTGCTCTACTTCTGATCCAGCTCTCAGCTATGGCCTGGGAAAGCAGTAGAAGATGGTCCAAGTCCTTAGGCCCCTGCACCCCACATGGGAGACCTGGAAGAAGCTCCTGAATACTGGCTTGGGATTGGCACAGCTCCAGCCATTGTAGCCATCTGGGGAGTGAACAGCAAATGGAAGACCTCTCTCTCTCTCTGCCTCTGCCTCTCTGTAATTTTGCCTTTCAAACAAGTAAATAAATCTTTAAAAAAAGTTCATGAAAAGTTGAAATAAAAAATAAATTTATTGGAGAGAAAGCATAAGTACTATTTGAATGGCAAATTAGATACTGTAAGAGATTATATGAGTTGTTTAATGATCATGCAACAAGTATCTGAACTTCCCTTTCCTTAAAAATAATTGTTTTCTTCATTGGTTATGTTAAATGATAAAGTAACAGTGTCTTATCTCAGCCTAAGTAGTTGATGGATGCAAAAAAGTAAAGTGAAAAATATTAATGATTGTAGCCCTTAATAGCTCCTTTCTGTCACCTTTCCTTAAGCATAGCAGGCAGCCTCATTAATCCCATTCCAGAACATCTTTCATTCTTTTCAACATACATATTTACTTATTAGCTTCACAGTATCCTTTCAAATATAGTCTCTTATAGCTTTAAACTGCACATTAATTTTCTATATGATTCTTTCTGGTGTATTGCCAATGTATTAATTTTTTAGGTTTTCAAGATTTTTCATTATTGCAAATTGATTTTCTGTGTTATGTGGTTCTGTGCATTTTATCACAGGTTCAGAAGCATGTGATTCCCGTCATATTCAAGATATAGAGTAGTATTCCATCATGTATATAAACCACATATTTATCCAGTCATCAGTTGATGGACATCTAGGTTGATTATCAGCTATAAAAGGAGCAAAATGCTGACTTTTGTGATAAAATGAGTTCAATTGGAGATCATTATGCTAAGTGAAATAAGCATTAAGACTCCAAAAGACATCATGTTTACTCTGATTTGTGGTAACTAAGATGTACAGTACAAAAAATTTAATGCATATGAGTAACATTGATATCTTGGGATTTGAATATTGTTTATAGCCCTTATCTACACTCCTCCTGAACAGTGGTCTTTATGCATTTTACTTGTTGAATTATTTATTTATTTAGCAGATCATTAAGCCTTTGACTATAAAGTAAATTTAAAGTATATCTTTGAAAAGAAAGAAAGATGGAAGAAGTGAGCCAAACAGGAAGGGATGGAGGTAAGTACTATATTCTTAGAATCGAATCTATGAACTACATAAAATCTGTTTTCTTTGTAATAATAGAAAAGAAAAACATAAAGATTAGTTCTATCATTGCAATGACACTTCATGCTACCCTATAATAGCCATAGCCAACTCCATCCATCACCACCTCTACCACCTGTAAGCCACTAATCTGTTCTCCCCCTCTATAATTTTGCCATTTCAGTGATATTATCTCAGTAAAATGATATATAATATAACCTTATAAGATTAGCTTCTACCAAGTGTCTGCTAATAATAGTAGATAAAATTAAAAAGGAGATAATGATCCAACATGGGAAGCAGGCCACACAGCAGACTCATAGAATGACAAATGCCCTAAATAGCACTCTGGCCTCAGAATCAGCCCTTAAGTCACTCAGATCTGGCTAAAAAGCCCATGAGAGCATTTCAGTCATGGAAAGCCAAGACACTATGGCAAAAAAAAATGACTTACATGAAAGAGCTCTGTGAGTGAGATCCCGGTGGAAAGAACAGGCCATCAAAGAAGGAGGTACCTTTCTCTGAAGGGAGGAGAGAACTTCTACTTTGATTATGACTTTGTCTAAATAATGTCAGAGTTTGTGGACTCAAGAGGCTTCCATAGCCTTGGCAGCTCATGACCTATTTGTATAATTTCTAGAGTTTTGCATGGGTCTTTCTTCTGATTAAAATAATAGGCCATATCATTCCCCACTACACTAAGTTACCCTCTCACTAATATTGTATGAGATATTGTGCATTCAAATTTTGGCCACAGTGGGTGTCATAGTGTTTTATATATTTGCCAACAAATGGAAGTAGTCTGTATTACTTTGAGGTCTTGATTTGTAGTTCTCTGATCACTAATGATGTGGAATAACTCTTTAATAATTTTTTTGTTACTGATACAAAGAACAAATATTTTTCCATTAAAATATTTGTTATAGTTTTTAGCAGATGTGAGTCAGTTTTCTTCTTTTCCTGTTTTTCAAGAGTGTTAGAAGAAATTCATCCTTTTATATTTATCTTTTATTATAAGAGTTCTGTTTTAATTACCTACCTTACCTGGGCTAACAGTCATGCCCTGTCCTGCTCACTATTGCAAAAACTCAAGGCTTTGTGATCAGTTTAAATATTTATTTATTTATTTGGAAGAGCTACAAAGAGGCAGAGAGAGAGAGAGAGAGAGAGAAAGAGAGAGAAAGAGAATCTTCTATCCACTTGTTCACTTTCCAGATGGCTGCAACAGCTGGAACTGTGATAATCCGAAGCTGGGAGCCAGGAGTCTCCCTGGGGTCTCCCATGCAGGTTCAGGGGCCCAAAGACTTGGGCCGTCTTTCACTGCTTTCCCATGCCATAGGAGAGAGCTGGAATGGATGTGGAGCAGCCGGGACTCGAACTGGCACCCACATGGGATGCCGGCACCGCAGTCAGAAGCTTCATCTACTATGCCACAGTGCTGGTCCTGACTTTATGGTCTTGATCATAGCATGGACCCAGTCACCATCCACTGCTTCATCTCCATTTGCACTCTGTTAGTTTTTCCTTCATTATTATAGAGCTCATTATTCATTATTATAAGAGCTCAGCACTACAGTCAAAAAATTTCATTATATTTTATCTCATTTCTAATTGTGTAGGAGAAGAGTAGATTTTTAGGGCATCTCTACTACTTATTCTCAAATTTTTTAAGTTTTTTTTTATTATTTTATTTGAAAGAGTTACACAGAGAGAGGAGAGGCAGAGAGAGAGAGAGAGAGAGATCTTTTATCCAATCGTTCACTCTCCGATTGGCCGCAACGGCCAGAGCTGAGCCAATCCGAAGCCAGGAGCCAGAAGCTTCCCTTGGGTCTCCCACATGGATGCAGGGGCCCAAGGACTTTGGCCATCCTCTGCTGCTTTCCCAGGCCACAGCAGAGAGCTGGATAGGAAGTGGAGCAGCCAGGTCTTGAACCAGCACCTATATGGGATGCCGGTGCTTCAGGTCAGGGTGTTAACCCGCTGCACCATTGCGCCAGCCCCTATTCTCAAATTTTAATCTGAGTAGAAATCACCTGAGGATCTAGTTAAAAATGCAGATTCTAATTAAATGTAGCTGAAATAGAACCCAAAATTATAGATTTCTAATAAATTCTCATTGGATACCTCCAATGCTAATCCCTGAATCACACTTTGAGTAGCAAGCTCTACCTTAAATATTATAGTGCTGGAAACAGGATTCTAACATTTCACTGGAAGCAGCATGAAACCCAAATTCTCTGAATAGAGTTGGAATAAAAAGACGGCAGCTTAACTAACAAGATTTACTCAATGTTGTTACATACTGGCATATTGGTAAGTAATTTTTTAAATAGGAAATTAACATATTATAGGTAAGTATGTATTGTTGGACACAAGATTAAAAATTTGATATATAAATGGCCTACATTGCTCTGATAACTCAATTTGCAAAAATATTTTGATACATGTTGGCTCATAGGATCCCCACAACAAACCTTGGAGGCAGTTAAAACAATGCCCTCCCTTGCCAAGGGATCTTTTGAGGTTTAAATGAGATGATGCTCATAGAAGCATTTAGACATTTTCTGACATGGAAGTAATCACTCAGGAAAGGTTGTATTTTTTGTGTTCTTATTATTATACTTGTGTGTATATTTGTTTTTCAGATCATAAAGTGAACCTTGCTAGAAATTAACTGTCATGCATAATGTGACAGGTCTGAGCTTAATCACTGCCTTAGGATAGCTTGGTTTGCTTTTCTTTTCAAAATATTTTCTGCTATTTTTATTTCAAACGTGGTATTTCCTCATCCTAGTTAGAAAAATTGCAAAAATATAGTACAGTTTAGTAATCTCCCTTCATGCTTCATTCCTGTTGCTTGACAAGATTCCCTAAAATGCTAATAGCATTTACATAAACATCTATGGGAAGTTTTTTGGCTCAAGTACAAGGGGTCTTCAGTTGGTTCATAGCAAATCAATATTCTGAAAAAAATATTGGGCATGCCCTCAAAAATTTTTTGAACAAAAACGCACTTATCTTTTAATTCCATTTTCCATGAACTTTTTTGAAGTACGCACCTTCTTATCAACACATGTGCATATTTATATCAGGGACATTTTTGGGGGTTGCTGTCTTGTATAAAAAACTAGATCTACTAAAGCAGATTGTTTTGAAACTTCCTATTGTCACATCATAGACATCTAATAGGTCAACAGATATTCTTTGTTTCATGTTTTCATATTCCTCTTTAATTCTGATAGATAGTATTTGGCTATAGAGTATGAAAAATGTAATGTATAGGAATGAAATTTACGTTTTGAGCTTTGAAGATTGTTTATAGTCCTTGTCTCTACTCTTGAGGAACACTGTTTTTTCTTTTTACTATTTGCTGAGTTCTTTACTTGGTATAGAGTTAATCTTATAAGTGTAAAGTTAACTGAATATATATCATTAGAAAAATGAAGATCTTAGTGGGAATGTTTCCAATGTTTCCCCATGCAACAAAAGATTTGTGGTGGGTTTGCCATAGATTGTGTTGAATGTTTTGAACAATGTTCTTACTATATCCAATTTGCTTAAGGTTTTTAACATGAAAGTATGTTACATTTTATCAAATACTTTCTCTGCATCTATTTAGATAATATGTTTTTTGTTATTTTTTCACTTTTATTTAATAAATATAAATTTCCAAAGTACAGCTTATGGATTACAATAGCTTTTCCCCCCCAAAACTTCCCTCTCACCCGCAACCCTCCCATCTCCTGCTCCCTCTCCCCTTCCATTCACATCAAGATTCATTTTCAATTCTCTTTATATACAGACAATTTAGTATATATTAAGTAGAAATTTCAACAGTTTGCACCCACACAGAAACATAAAGTGTAAAATACTGTTTGAGTACTAGTTATAGCATTAATTCACATTGAATAACACATTAAGGACAGAGATCCTACATGAGGAGTAAGTGCACAGTGACTCCTGTTGTTGACTTAACAAATTGACACTCTTGTATGGCATCAGTAATCTCCCTAGGCTCTTGTCATGAGTTTCCAAGGCTATTGTGATATATCACATTAATTGACTTGCATATGTTAAGCCTTCATACCAGAGATAAATCCCAATTAGTCTGTGTGAATAATCTTCTGGATGTGTTATTATACTCAGTTATCCAGTATTTCATTGTTCATTCTCCATGTGTTTGCATATGTTCTAGTGATTCTCGACTTGTTGATTTCTGGCTTCATTCTGTCGTGATCAGAAAGGATATATGGTATGATTTGGATTGTTTTGAATTTGCCGAGATTTGCCTTAGCACATGGGTACTACTTTCCTACAGGAAGTTCCATGCGCTGATGAAAATAATGTATATTGTGCAATTGTGGGATGAAAAGTTTTGTAGATATCAATTAAGTCCACGTGGTTCATGTTGTGGATTAGCTCTGTTGTTTCTTCATTGATTTTCAGTCTAGTTGACCTGTCCTTGATGAAAGTGGGGTGTTGAAATCCCCCATTACTATAGTATTTGAATCAACGTCTCCCTTTAGACCACTTAACATTTGTTTTAAATACACAGCTGCCATAGCATTGGGTGCAATACATTTTTTATAGTCACATCTTCTTGTTGAATTGATAACTTAATCATTACATAGTGCCTTCTTTGTCTCTTTGAAGTTTTTGTGTTAAAGTCTATTTTGTCTGATATTAAAATAGCTATACCTGCTCATTTTTCCTTTCTGTTAGCATGGAATATCTTCTTCCATCCTTTCACTTTGAGTCTGCATGTGTCTTTGTTGGTGAGGTATGTTCTTCTAGGAAGCACATAGATAGCTTTGTTTTTTTGATCCTTTCAGCCAGTCTGTATCTTTTAATTGGGAAATTTAGGCCATTTACCTTCAAGATTACTATTGATAGGTGATGACTTGGCTCTGCCATTTTTCCATAAATATTCCTGTTGTTTGCTTTGGATTTCCTATGTATTTTTTTCTGGGAGATTTTCTGTCTTCACATTCTTTCATAATGGTGACTATCTTTCTGTGTTTCTGTGTGTAACATAGCCTTAAGAATCATTTATAAGGCTGGACAAATGGTATCAAATTCTTTCAATTTCTCTTTCTTAGAGAAGATCTTTATTTTACCTTCACTCATAAATGAGAGCTTTGTAGGGTGCAGTATTCTGAGTGGACAGTTTTTTTTTTTTTCTTTAATGACTTGGATTCTGTCTCTCTGTTTTCTCCTTGCCTATAAGGTTTCTGATGAAAAATAAGTTGTGAGTTTAATTGGAGATCCTCTGAAAGTAATCTGATGTTTGTTGCATGCACATTTTGGAATCTTTTATTTATGTTTTACTGTTGAAAATTTGACTACGGTGCTGGAGGCGCTATTGGAGCCGGCTGGGCTTGCGAGCCCCGCTGAGGAGCTGGAGGTTGCGCAGCAGTTACCTCCGCGTCAGCGCCAGGCCGCTCTGGCCCCCTCAGCTGCATGGCGTGCAGAGCGACGCTGAAGCGGCCCATGGAGTTCGAGGTGGAGCTGCTGAGCCCCAGTTCCCAGAAGCTGCGGTGCAGTGCCCCTCTGCCCGGCTCCAGTCGTGGCCTCAGGCCCCTGGACGTGGAGCCGCCACCATTTCACATGCAGACCCCATGGCCGACTCTGCAGCAGCCCGCCTTCCAACACCGGAGCAAATTTTTCAGAGCATGAAACAAGAATATAGTCATTAGCAGAAGTGGAGACATCTAGAAGTTGTTCTTAATCAGAGTAAAGTTTGTACTTCAGAGAGTCCGCCTCACTCCTCAGCACTCACAGCACCTAGTTCTCCAGGTTCTTCCTGGGTGAAGAAGGACCAGCTCACCTTTACCCTCCGACAAGTTGGAATAATATGTGAGTGTCTTTTAAAAGACTATGAAGACAATATTCGGGAGGAATATGAGCAAATCCTCAATACCAAACTAGCAGAACAATATGAATCTTTTGTGAAATACACACATGATCAGATTATGTGACGATATGGGACAATGCCAACAAGCTATGTGTCCTGAAGCTTTTTTGTGTATCTGGGTACCAGGTTTGACCTCAAAATATGGCTGCTGTACATTTTTTGCAACTGGTTTGATATCACATTTCAGCTCCAACTTCGCATCATGAGAACACTTAAGTGTTTTCTGCAGGTCCATTTTATACAACTTGAAAGACCTAAAACTTTCTGGTTGCCACAAGCATATCTTTCTTTTCTGCTCATCCAATAAACAGCTGTGCCCTACTGTGATAGATTTTCCAAACAAAATACCTGGAGCAGCAGTTTAACAAAATATGCCTTCAGTGGCACTCGACAAATGGAGTTTCCCTAAGCACAGTTCTGTAAGAAGTGTGTGCGAGAGTGTATGTATATGTGTGTGTGTGTGTGTATTTTAAGTTATTATTTGTGTTTTGCACACTTTTTTAACATTTGGGATTCTGGCTGTGAATTTGATGCACGACAATTATGGTTAAAAACATTGACTTGGTCTGCAGAAGATCATTAATGTTTTGTGACCATATAAATTGTAACAATGGATTGTTTTATGTGTAGGTATTATTGTCAAACACTGGGACTGTGTCCAGGCACAGTGTATGAATTATAATTTAGGATGGACCTTAGATGTGATGATGATGATAGAGTAGAGATCTGCAGTCCTAGATCTGCAAATGCGTGGTGAGAAATTAGAACAAACTGGAGATGGGGCTTGACACATGGACTCTGCCTAGCACTGTTAGAAAATACTTTGACTCCAAGCCTTAAAATACCCCATGGAGTCGGCACTCACCTCATTCCCAGAATCAAAGCGCTCCCTGCACCCATAGCTCTAAAGGGAAAAGACCTCCCTGGAGCAGGAGCATAACATGGGTGAGCACGGGGTAGGGCCAGCACCGGGCCCCAGCAGCACTGCTATTTGGGAGGAGCCACTTCACCTTTGTATCAGTTCTTAAAGGTAGAATTTGGCTCCTTGGATCAGCTTCCCCAGATCCTTAGGAGGTGTCCATGTTCCACTGCTTGAGCTTTGCTTGGCAGCCCCCTGCCCGACGTTGCTGACCGGCTGTTCTTCACCTTGTTTCCAAGGCTGAGGAACAGAGAGTAGCTTCTGTTTGGGGGAGGTGGAAGTTAAGTATACATTTAGTTTTTACTGTGACTTGTTCAGGACCACATTTTACAAAATGCCTTGTTTTCATTATTATTGTTTATGGAAAGGAAAGTTCTATTAAAATTATTTTAGTTTGAATATAGAATTTTTTTAATTAGGGCTTATTTTGAAAAATCTTTACGTTTAATTCAAATGTATGCCAGTACCTTCCAAAGTAAGGTCATATTCAGGGACAGTTGTCCTGATCAGATGGCTTAGAGAAATTTCTGGGATGTTCGCATTTAAAGATTCCTTATCAGGCTGGCGCCACGGCTCATTAGGCTAATCCTCCGCCCGGGCGCCAGTACACCGGGTTCTAGTCCCAGTCGGGGCGCTGGATTCTGTCCCGGTTGCTCCTCTTCCAGGCCAGCTCTCTGCTGTGGCCCGGGAGTGCAGTGGAGGATGGCCCAAGTGCTTGGGCCCTGCACCTCATGGGAGACCAGGATAAGCACCTGACTCCTGGCTTCAGGTCAGCGCGGTGCGCTGGCTGCAGCGCAGCGGCCATGGCAGCCATTGGAGGGTGGAGAGTGAACCAATGGCAAAGGAAGACCTTTCTCTCTGTCTCTCTCTCTCACTGTCCACTCTACCTGTCCAAAAAAAAAAAAGATTCCTTACTAATGAATGTCTTTGACTTAAATCTATCCAACAACTGCAACCTTATTCTTTGTACATTTTCATTATATAGTGTTAACAAGCTTAGTTGCAAACAAATAAAATACTTAAGCTATTTGAAAAAAAAAGTTTGACTACAATGTGTCGTGGTGAAGATATTTCTGGTTATGTCTGTTAGGAGTTCTATGCACTTCCTCTAATTGGATGTCCCCTTTTCCCCCAAATTAGGGAAGTTCTCTGTAATTATTTCACTGATTAGGCCTTCTAATCCATTCTCTCTTTCCAGACTTTAAAGAACTCCTAAGACCCATTTGTGTGTCATTTGATAGTATTCCATAAATCTCAAAAACTTTTTAATTTTTCTAATTTCTTCTTTTTTTTGATCTGATTGAGAAATTTCCAAAGATTTGTCTTCTAGCTAAGATATTCTTTCTTGTGCCTCACCAAGTCAGTTCTTAAGGCTTTATGCTGTATTTTTTATTTGACATATTGAGTTCTCCTTTCTAATATTTCATTTTGATTTCTCCTTAAAATCTCAATCTCATTGGAAAATTTTTCTTCCATGTCATGTATAGATTTAAGAGCAAACATGTACATGAGCTTGAGAAAACCTCTCATAATTACAATATTTAGACCTCTTTCCAGAATGAAGGATATACATGCTAATATTCAAGACTTCACTGATTCCCTTTCGAAGAGATATGTAGATAGCTTCATATATGACTAGAATAATTCTTGATTTTTTGGTGATTCTATTTCTCCACATTTTCCTTGTTATTTCTATTTGGAATGTATCATTTTCCAACTCATTAATACTACCAATAACAAGAATCTATTGATTTCCTGTATTATTTTTCTGTATTCTATTCTTACTTAAACTGTCCATGTGCTTTTAGGTATATAATCTCACTACATATTTGGTACAACATTAAAACCAAGCTTAAAATGTTTCACTATTCTAGTTGATTAGCGCCATGCCCTGCTAAGTGGATCAAATCAGAAAAAAATTGGGGTCTGTGTTTCCTGTGAGACCCCTACCCATTCACATCATATTTCCAATACCAGACATTCACCAGTAATAAGGAATTTTGGCCTTCAGATACACAGTTTGGTGAGGCTTAACCAGAAATGAATTATAGCCACATAAAACTCAAATCCAGCACTGACCTTGGATATGAAAGTAGTGATTTATGATTGGGGAATTATAAAGGTAGTTAAGTTAGTTAAGTTAGAAACCAGGCAGTTCTACTCATAGAATCAAAATTATGATATGTAGGTTTCCACATTCTAAATAAAATACCAGTATCTTGATTTTGGACTTTTTTCTTGAATAAAATTTAGATATCATGGTAATATAGTCTCTTATGTGTTTCTCAAACTAAACTTTACAAAAATATGTGCATCTGCATTGCTTCATTTAATGCTCAGAAGAAATCTTTTGAGAGAAGGAAGAATATTTGTCTGCTAGTCTCATAGTGAAGCCAATGAAACAAATCACTGGAAATGATTTAGCAAAATGTGTGATACATTATTAAACACTCAGTATATATTTTTCTTGTTGTTATTAATATTCTTACCAATATTATGCACATATATCCTTGTGAAATGTGAGGAAATTTGTGATTTGAGCATGTTCTGTGATTTTTTTTCAAGATACATAGAATATGAACAGTTCAAATTAAAGTTATTTTTCTTTAGTTATCTTCTAAATAGGGAAATAATGCAAAGATGAATTTGTATTCCTGCCTCTTTGCTAATGAGTAGCAAATATCTGATGCATCACCATCCATGCACAGTAAAACACGTATAAATATGTATATGACAGAGTTGATGATTTTCATCTATTTTAAACTGAAATCATTGTTCATTTCTCTATCGTTTGCCCAATACATTTTGTGTGTACCTTTTCTCAATATGGACAAACATAACTATCTGCATAAAAAATTTAATAGCTTAAACTTTAATCCTTTTGTTAACATTGAAAGTGTTTAGTACAATATGGAAAATAATTAAATATTTTGTGCAGTTTCTACAAATACGCATATTGAGTGATCTTATTTGAGTTGCTAATTCTATTTCATTGAATACTCATTCAATTTTTTGAGGTATAGCCATGGTTTAAATTATCATAATTTGAGTATGATGTCATTGTGTACTGTGACAGATATCCTTCCATACTCTCTTTTCTTGAAACTTTGCCTCAATCTTTGCAATTTAATCATGCACAGGAACTAGACTGTAAACTATTTGATGTCTCTCCACCCTCAGAAATTTTTAGTGTAATTTTTAATATTGAATCTTCCCAGCCAAAATTATAAGAATATATTTATTAATTTATTTTTATACCTTTTATGAAATACTTATATTTTTCTTCATAGGTACAAAATTCTTGCCCAAAAATTCTTGCCAAATTTTTCTAAGATATTATAAATTTTGTTTATGTTATGAATGGGTTTATTATCTAATATATCTTTTTAAAATAAATGACTTTTAAATATAGAGGGGGTTTAATATTTCTGTTTGGCCAGTAATTTTTCTTTTTTCATCATTTATCATTGAATTCCAAGATAACAATAACATAATGTATGTCTAATAACTCATACATGTAAACTAAAGTCCAAAAGTACTCATTATTAACTGTCGGTACTTATTATTTAAGTGAAGGATATTTACCTTTATTGTCACCTGTGTGAAATCTGTACCCTCATATCATTTATATGGATTATTCTCTCTGCTATTCCAGGGTTTCCGAGCAGCTTGCTGAAAACTGCCTTTGTTTTTCAGGATATTTGTTTCTCATGAGCTTTTTTTTTAACTTTTATTTAATGAATATAAATTTCCAAAGTACTTTTTGAAAACCCCTGATATGCATGGATTTCAAAACTTTGGGGGCCAAAATAAACTTATCTTTTAGTCATTTTTCCATGCATTTTGGAAGTATGTGTGTGTGTGTGTGTGTATGTGTAAAGAGAGAAAACAGACCAACAGGGACAGAGAAATATTTATTTTGAAGGAATTGGCCTATAACTATGGAGGTTAATAAATCCAAGTCTTAAATATGTAAAGTGGGATAGAAGGCTGCTGGAGACCCAGGGAAGAGTTGTTGCAGTCGAGTTCAAAATATGAAGGGCAGGGAAGGCAGGCTGGAAACTTGGACAGTATCTCTATGTTGCAGTCTTGAGGCAGAATTGCCTTTTCAGGAAACCACACTTCAGTTGAAGGGCTGATACCCACCCACATTGTGAAAGGGAATCTGCATTACTTGAAATCTACTGATTTAAATATATTAATAACATCTAAAAAGTACTTCAAAGCATACTCTAGACTGGTGTTTGACAAAACAACTGGGCACTGGGTCCTTGTTGTGCTGTAAGGGGTTAAGCTGCTGCCTGCAAGCCAGCAACACATATGGGAGCCTTAGCTGCTCCCTACTCCTGGGCCTGGGAAAGCAGCAGAGGACGCCAAATTCTTGGGTGTCTGTACCCACGTGGGAGACCCAGAAGAAGTTCTTGGCTTTGCCTTTGGCCTGGCCCAGTCCCTCCTGTTGCACTCTTGTAGCCATTCAGGGAGTGAACCAGTAGACAGAAGATCTTTCTATTTTTCCCTCTCTGTAATCCTACCTTCCAAATAAATAAAATAAATCTTAAAAAATTAAAAACTTAGCACATAGCATTGCCAAGTTGACATATAAAATTAACCATAACACCTAACAAGGAAAGATTGCCCAAAGCATGTAAATCCTAGTCAAGTAAGGAAGTATTGAATGGTCATTCAACATACATGTTCTAAGGAACTGTTTTGTTATGAACGGAATTTTATCACACACACACACACAAAAAAAAAAAACCCAGATTATGTTACCTGACCATTTTTGGGTCACTAAAGTATTTCCCAGTTTGTTGACTTATTTCACCCTTGGGGCAAATCTCTGATGCAGAAGTAATCATGTTCTCTGTACCGTGTGTCTTTTGTCAGAATTAAATGGAACACTTTACATGAAAGCAAATAGCAACCTGCTCGACATGAAAATAAGCACACAGTGGAAGTTAATGGTTCTTTCACTTTCATTATTACTAACCATAGATTGTTTTCTCTTTTAACAAGAATGAAAATTTGAGATTGTGACTATTATTTAAGTGATGAGGCAAAGTCAGAAAATAATTGTTGTATATTTTATTTGAATAAAAATGTTGGAATGTTTTTAACCTCAAAGACAATATAGAAAATAGTGAAAAGGGACAGATAGGTAAAAAAGAATTATTGCTCTAACACAACAATGTGAATATCACACTCATTGATAGTGGAAATTAGTCTTAGAAATAAATTGGTACTCAATATACTTAAATATTTAAGGTCTGTAAGTGTCAAGGTAATTCTCCATATTATAAAATACACAAATGCATGCCAAATGTAAAACTATTTGTAAGTAATATTATTTTTCATCATGTACAGCTTTCAGTTCTGTAAATATTTTCACATATACTTGTCCACTTGATCTGTAGAAGCCATACTCTGTAATGCATGACTTGGTTTTTTCTTAAAGTTAAGTAAACTGATCCATGCTTAGGCATTCAATACACAAATGCAAGCACTCAGTAAATGTCATTTTCCCTGTTGGTCTTGTTTATTATAAAAGCAAATGTTTTGTGTATGTTTTATTATATAGATCAAGATACCATTGGCTTGGAAAATTAAAATGAGTTCAAGTCATAGGATATTTTCTTTGTTACAAACATGATACTTGCTTATAAAAATATAAAAGTCTAACTGCTCCCCCATGACTCCCTATTTTCACTGCCATTCATTAACATTAAGTGTACTAATAGCATACTTCTACAATTTCCTATAGTCAAACAAATGCATATTCAACATCTGATAATCAGAGAAGTGTTTGCTATTGCTTATTTCTAGGAAAATGCAAGTATGCCATGTGGATTTCTCCGTAAGATTTTTTTCTTACCTAATTATGTGTAAGAGCTCTATCTCTCTTCTAAGATCCATAATTTCTACAGTGCAGGATGCGGTTTCATTTTTCTAAGTCCATAAATGTTGAATTCTCCCAACATCAATGAGCTATCAATTTGTATCTATGATTTGGGATCTGCATACCAAATTTTTTCATTATTGTATCTTTACAATGATTTTTAGTATTTGTTGTGAAAACTTTTCCTTGGGGCCAGCATTGTGGCACAGCAGGTTAACCTATTGCCTTCAACACTGTCATCCCATATCAAAGTGCCTGTTCGAGACTCAGCTACCCTGTTTCCAATCTAGCTCCCTAGTAATGCACCTGGGAAGGCAGCAGAAGATGGCCCCAGTGCTTGAGCACCTGCTGCCCATACAGGAGGCCAGGATAGAGTTACCACCTCCTGGCTTTGACTTGGCCCAGCGCCAGCCACAGTGATCATCTAGGGAGTAAGCCAGTGGGTAGACTATTCTCTCTCTCTCTCTCTCTCTCTCTCTCTCTCTCTCTCTTTCTCTGTCACTATGCCTGTAAAATAAATAAAAATCATTTTTTTATTTTTTTTATTTTTTTATTAAACTTTTATTTAATGAATATAAATTTCCAAAGTACAGCTTATGGGTTACAATGGCTTCCCCCCTCCCATAACTTCCCTCCTGCCCGCAACCCTCCCCTTTCCCGCTCCCTTTCCCCTTCCATTCATGTAAAGATTCATTTTCAATTCTCTTTGTATACAGAAGATCAGTTTAGTATATATTAGGTAAAGATTTCAACATTTTGCCCATATAGCAACATAAAGTGAAAAGAAAGATATCACTCCTGGCTCCTCTCAATCGAGGTTTTTATTAAATATTGGAATTCATTTATAACTTCTAAATGAACTTTAATGTCACTTCATTGTGATGGCCTAAAATACTACATTAGTGCTTAATTAACAAGAAAAGTCAAATGAATTTGAGGAAAACTAACAATTTTTAACTAGTTAGTATGTCTATCTGGGATCATGAGAGTTTATTTACTTTTCTTTGTTGTCTCTGTGAATACTTTAGTTGTAGTTACCAGAAAAGGAACAAAATTCTTGGTAGATTTTTTTCTTTCTAATGTGAACTAACTTTTCACATGGTGTATTCAAACTGATTTTTATATTGGGTAGCTGTTAATTTTAAAGCCTTTTTTCTGTCTAATCAAAATTTCTCATATAACACATAATTTTCGTTTTATTTTACTGAGGTTGAAGTATCTGCAGTTAAGTCCACCTATACATTTGCTATGTTGCTACATTAAAACAAAGTCATAAACCACCATCTTTCCTGCCACATCCTTCCATCCCTGTATCCCCAGAATGACCAATATTAATAGTCTGGATTTGTCTTTCCATATATAAAAAGTAAATAAGAGTTAGTATTAAAATGCAATTATAAGAGTATTTTGAGTGAATTAAGCCAGTCCCAAAGGGACAAATATCATATGTTCTCCCTGATCGGTGACAACCGAGCACCAAAAAGGAAGCCTGTTGAAGTGAAATGGACACTATGAGAAACAGTGAATCGGCCGGCACCGCAGCTCACTAGGCTAATCCTCCACCTGCGGCACCGGTACACCGGGTTCTAGTCCTGGTCCAGGCACTGGATTCTGTCCTGGCTGCTCCTCTTCCAGTCCAGCTCTCTGCTATGGCCCAGGAGTGCAGTGGAGGATGGCCCAAGTGCTTGGGCCCTGCACCCCATGGGAGACCAGGAGAAGCACCTGGCTCCTGGCTACAGTTCAGCGTGGTGTGCCAGCCGCAGCACGCCTGCCACAGTGGCCATTGGGGGGTGAACCAATGGAAAAGGAAGACCTTTCTCTCTCTCTCTCTCTCTCACTGCCCATTCTGCCTGTCAAAAAAAAAATTAAAAAAAAAGAAACAGCCCTTGTCCTTACTGTCCAGGAATAACTTAATACTTTATCCCTTTTAGTATTATAATTAACACACAATTATTCTTAGGTGTTTAAATTTAACTGAAAAGTGATCCCTGTTAAATATGAGTGGGAATAAGAGAGGGAGGAAATGTACTGTTTGGCACATGCTAAATCAGACTGGCCCCAAACGGTAGAGTTAGAAACGTGCCAGGGGATTCCAATTCAATCGCATCAAGGTGGCATGTACCAATGCCATCTCATTAGTCCATTTGATCAATTTCTGTTCACAATTGATCATAATGATAGGATTAAGAGTCAAAGAGATCATATAAACAAGACTAGTGTATTTGATATATTTTTCTGAGTATTCTGTCATACTCTTAGCTCACTGTATACTGTCGATGATCCTGTATGTATTCATATGTTAATGTCTTATGCTTTAAAATTCAATTCTTCAGCATAAAAGCCTTCACGTATGTGCTATGAATTAGGTTTAAATATTTTCCCCAGGAACTATAAAGTTAGCTGATCTGTTAATCTTATTGCATTGCCCTCTCTCACAGTTCTTAAGCCAATAATAACAATTGTATTATTTTAGCTTTAGAATAATGTTTAGAGACACATATCCTTTTGCAATTTTCAGACATTTTCCTTTAATTTTTTTACCATTTTTCCAGATGCAACTATCAATTTTGAAAATTAATAAAAAATGAAATCACTTTGAATATAAGTATTTAATATAATTAACTGCTTTACAATGCCAGTTCTCCCCCATCATAAATATACACATGGATTAGCTAGTTCCTAGAACAATTGGGAAGATGTTTTAAATTTATTTGAGAGGCATATAGATAGTGATAGACAGAGCTCCCACCTGCTTATTCTCTCCCCAAATGCCCACAATGATCAGGGCTGTACAGGCTGAAGCCAGAAGACAGGAACTCCATCTGGATCTTCCTTGTGAGTGGCCAGGATGCAACTACTTGTAACATCACCTCCTGCCCCTAGAATCTGTATTAGCATGAAGCTAGAGTTGCGCGATGCAGGCGGGCTTTTTAACAAGAATCTTAACTGCTAGACTAAATGCCCATCCATAGAAGTTTTTAAAAAATGAATCCTGAATAATTTTTGCCAGTTTGATTCCTTGTTATTTTTATATTTTCTTCTGAATTTTTATTCAATTTTCTTTTTAAAAAATATTGTTAATATATATGAGTAGAAGCTCTGAAGTATTCTTATTTTGTTTTCTGTCCATTAAAATGTGAATGTCATCTCATTTGATAAAGTTATCTATATTACTCATTGTCTACATATTATCATTTATCTGTATTAATAAATCTAATGAAACATTACACATCCTCCTAGTGGACAAGGGCTGTTTGGTGCTATACAGAGAGGGTCAAACAACATCTCTGCTTTTGGGGTTTCCTCTCACCCTTGTCAGTATCTTTTGGAACTCTCTAATACATTCACATCCTCGGGTAAATATTTAGGACAGATTTGCTTCCATTTATCCACAGATAAATGTTCCCACAGAACATCCAAGCTCATAAGAGGTTGTTTCTATAAAATAACAATTTAACAATAGAATTTAAAGTCAACTAAAAATATGAATATTTTAACTTTTTATATTGTGACAAGTACAATATAGATTCTAAGTAGGGAAACAAGAATCTTTAAAGTTTTATGTTAGCCATGGAATCAAATGTTTGAATAACATATATGCTTGTACAATTGTCCCTCAGTATACATTGGGCATTGGTTCCAAGATTTCCTATGGGTACTAAAATCCGAGGATGCTGATGTTTCTTAAACAAAATGGAATATTATTAGCATGTGACCTACACACAACTCTAGTCATCTCTGCATTACTTGGTAAGATCCATGTAAACAGGTAAAGTGTATTTTGAGGGAATGATGACAAAAAAACAGTCTATTTAACTCCAATATATTACATTTCAGGTATTCTATTTGTTGCCTTGGATCAGGGAAAACATATGATACCTGTATTTTGGGGATTGGCTTAATTCACTAAGTACAATGGTTTACAGTTTACATCCATCTTGTTGCAAAAGACAGAATTTCACTTTTTTTAACAGTTGAGTAGTACTCCATTGTGTATATATAGCATAATGTCTTTCTCCAGTCAACAGTTGATGGACATCTTGGTTCATAACATATTTTAATTATTGTGAATTGTGCTGCAGTGAACATGGGGTACAGATTATTCGTTCATGTGCTGATTTCTTTTGGTTTGATTAAATTCCCGTAAGTGGGATGGGTGGATTATATGTTAGCTCTATATTCAGATTTCTGGGATATCTCAATACTGTCTTCCACAGTGGCTGTACCAGTTTACATTCCCACCAACAGTGGACCAGGGTACTTTTTCCCCACATCCTCACCAATGTTTGTCATTTGTTGATTTCTGTATGAAAGCCATTCTAACTGGAGTGAGATGAAATCTCATTGCAGTTTTGATTTGCATTTCTCTGAAGGCTGGTAATCCTCAACATGTTTTCAAGTGTTGATTGGCCATTTGAATTTCCTACCTTAAAAAATGCCTGTTCAAGTCCCTTTCCCATTTCTTAACTGGATTGTTTGTTCTGTTGTTGTTGAATTTCTTGAGCTCTTAATAGATTCTGAATGTTAACCCATTATCATTTGCATAGTTTGTAAATATTTTCTCTCATTCTGTCGATTGCCTCTTCACTTTGCTGAGTCTTTCGTTTGCAGTACAGAAGTTTCTCAGCTTGATGTTACCCCATTTGTCAATTTTGGATTTGATTGCCTGCGCTTCTGGAGTTTTTTCCAAGAAGTCTTTGCTTATGCCAATGTCTTGCAGAATTTCCACAATATTCTCTAGTAATTTGAAGCTATTTGGTTTTTGATCCATCTTGAGTGGATTTTTTGTGTAAGGTGTAAAGTAAGAGTTGCGTTTCATATTTCTTCACATGGAGATCCAGTTTCCCCAGCACCGTTTGTTGCAGGGACTGTCCTTGCTCCAGGGATTGATTTTAGATATGGTGTCAAAGATTAGCTGATTGTACATACATGGATTGATTTCTGGAATTTCTATTCTATTCCCTTGATCTACACTTCTGTTTTTGTGCCAGTACCAGGCTGTTTTGATTATAACTGCCTTGTAGTGTGTCTTGAAATCAGTTATTGTGATGCCTCTGGCTTTGTTTTTGTTGTATAAGATTGATTTGGCTATTCAGGGTCTCTTGTGTTTCCATATTTTAGAATCATTTATTCTCAATCTGCAAAGAATGTCATTGGTATTTTTATTTGGATTGCATTCAATATGTGAATTGCTTTTGGTAGTATGGATATTGTAATGATGTTGATTCTTCTAATCCATGCACATGGAAGACTTTTCCATTTTTAAATGTCTTCTTCTATTTCATGCTTTAGTGTTTCATAATTTTCATTGTAGAGATCTCTGACATCCTTGATTAAATTTATCCCAAGGTATTGAATTATTTTTGGAGCTGTTGTGAATGAGATTGATCTGCATCTATTGAGATAATCATATAGTTTTTCTTCTTCAATTTGTTAATGTGATGTATCACATTGATTGATATGCAAATGTTGAACCATCCCTGCATAACAGTGATAAATCCCACATGGTCTGGGTGAATGATCTTTCTGATGTTTTGTTGGATCTGATTAGCTAGTATTTTGTTGAGGATATTTGTGTCTATGTTCATCAGGATTTTGTTTGTAGTTCTCTTTCTCTGTTGTATCTTTTTCAGGTTTAGGAATTAAGGTGATGCTGGCTTCATAGAAAGAATTTGGGAGGATCCCCTCCCTTTCAATTGTTTAGAATAGCTTGAGAAGAATTGGAGTTAGTTCTTTAAATATCTGGTAGAATTCTGCAGTAAATCCATTGAGCCACAAAATTTTATTTGTTGGGGGGGTCTTTATTCCTGGTTTGATTTCTGTCTTGGTTATTGGTCTGTTTAGATTTTCTGTGTCTTCATGGCTCATTTTAGGTAGGTCATATTTGTTTAGAAATCTATCCATTACTTCTGTTTCATGTTTTGTGACATACAGCTCTTTGCATTAATTTCTAATGATTCTTTTTATTTCTGTAGTGTCTGTTACAGTCATTTTTTCATCTCTAATTTTATTAAATTGGGTCTTCTCCCTCCTTTTTTCGGTTAGTTGGGCCAATTATGTGGCAATTTTTTTTCAAAAAAATAACTTTTTTTGCTGATCTTTTGTATTGTTTTATTGATTTCAATTTTGTGTGTTTCTTCTCTAATTTTAATTATTTTTCTGCTAGTAGTTTTTGGTTGTGGGCCATCTTCTCCTGCCTTCCCGGGCCATAGCAGAGAGCTGTATCTGAAGTGGAGCAGCTGGGTCTTGAACCGGTGCCCATATGGGATGCCGGCACTGCAAGTGATGGCTTTACCCACTATGCCACAGCGCCGGCCCCAAGCTCAAATATTCCTTCATCTGCTTCACCAACTCTGTTGTTATGACTTTCCATTGTATTTTTATTTGAGCTATTGAACTCTTCATTTCTAGTATTTCATTTTGATTTCTCTTTAAGATTTCAATTTCATGGGAAAAATTTTCATTCTTATCATATATAGTTTTCTATAGTTCATGAATTTGCTTCTGATGGCTTCTATGTAAAATGATGATTAGTTTTTTGAATTCCATTATTGGCATTTCCTCAATCTCTTCATCTTCTGAAATGTTTTAGTGTTCCTTTAAGGGGCTCATAATGTCTTCCTTAGTCTTATTTCTTAACATTTTTCCTTGGTTTTCAGCATGTGTAGATTTTTTTTTTTTTTGGTCTGGTGGCTTTTATGTTTGGTCTGTTTCTCTGTGGCTCAGTGGGACGTCTGTACTTTCAGTGAACACCGAGAGGTATATGCTGGGTGTGACCAGGGTGGCCAAGTATCCAAGGTAAGACCCCCGCTGAGCATGGTAGCTGTCCTCTGGTTAACTGGATGAAGAGGAATGGTAACCTCTCTAGGTGCAACCCACTCTTCTCGTAGCTGTGGGACACCCCAGTGTTAGGCCCGATTGTGCTCAGAACTCATCTGCACTGCTTAATGAACTACACATTCTTGTCTGTGGTATCTTTCTTGTGAGCAAGGTTCCTTCTATTATGAGCTGCTATCAGTAAGTGAGGAGCTCGGAGAGTATGGAGAGGTGCTTTGTGGCTGCCCAGGAGCTAGCCACACTCTGTCTGCTCATATGCAGTCACTATTTTCTCAGACTCAGCTCCTAAGGCTCTCTGGTTCATGGATTCTCAGTGGGGACACTCTGCCAGGCTAGCCAGTCCTGTTTATAAGGAAACTAAGGTGTTCCCAGAGCTGCTGTCTGTGTATGTTCCTCCCAACCAGCTTCAGTGTCAGTGGGTATGGTCCTCTGGTTAGGTCTGTGGTTCGCATGCTCACAAAGTATAAGCCCACTGCAGCCCCACTCCCTTCTTGATGGTGCTGGGTGTATAGGAGATTCCAGTAGGTAGTGCTTCCCCTCTGTAGGGGCAGCTCCCCCCCCCTCCTGTTGCTAGGCAACTGGCATCATACAGCTGGCTCAGAAGGGGAAGAAGTTCTTATGAATTGTTTTGGCTCTCCCTGTTTGGCTGGGTGCATGCACTGCAGGTGGGGCAGCAGCTATCCACCTAGTTTGCCAGGGCAGAAGTCTTCCTCACTGGATCCAAGCTTTTGTTGTTTTTTGTTGTGTATTTGCTTTTTCAGTGCTGGTCTGGATTGTTTCTGTTGCTTTCACTGGGTATCCTGCTGGGTTCTCCTGTAGCATTACCATAGGAGTGTACTTTCTCCCCTTTTTAAATATTAATTTCACCCTGTATAAGTAGGACCATCCTGTCACTATTCTGCCATCTTGGAACCTCCTGCAGATTTTCTATTTAAAACAATTTGTAGGGGCTGGTGTTGTGGTTTGCTGGGTTAAGCTGTTTGCTTGCAACACCAGCCTCCCATATCAGAGTCCTGGTTGCTTTGCTTCTGATCCAACTTCCTGTTCGTGTGCCTGAGAAAGCAACAGATGATAGATCAAATTTTTGTGTCCTGACACCCATCAGGACACCCATGTGGGAGACCCAAATAGAGTTCCTGGCTTCTGGCTTTGTCCTAGCCCAGCCCTGGCCATTGTGGAATGTGAGGAGTAAACCAGCTATCTCCTTCTCTCCCTCTCTGTGTCACTCTGCCTTCTGAACAATACATTTGAATTTCTAATTATATGTTATCATAATTTTAATTTATTGTTCATTTTTTCTTATTTAACAGTATCCTGCATTCCAAATTTGGATAAATATTGTTTTTTTAAAATATTTATTTATTTATTTGAAAGTCAGAATTACACAGAGAGGGCTGGTGCCGTTGCTCACTTGGTTAATGCTCCGCCTGTGGCACTGGCATCCCATATGGGTGCCGGGTTCTAGTCCCAGTTGCTCTGCTTCCAGTCAGCTCTCTGAGGTGGCCCAGGAGGGCAGTGGAGGATGGCCCAAGTGTTTGGGCCCCTGCACCCATATGGGAGACCAGGAAGAAACACCTGGTTCCTGGCCTCGGATTGGCACAGCGCCGACTGTAGCGGCCATTTGGGGAGTGAACCAACAGAAGGAAGACCTTTCTCTCTGTCTCTCTCTCTCATGTCTACAACTCTACCTGTCAAATTAAAAAAAAAAAAAGAATTACACAGAGAGAAAAGGAGAGGAAGAGAGAGAGAGGTCTTCTATTTGCTGCTTCACTCTCCAGATGACTGCGATGGCTGGAGCTGAGCCAATCTGAAGCCAAGAGCCAGGAGCTTATTCCGGGTCTCCCAAACAGGTGCAGGGGCCCAAGCACTTTGGCCATCTTATACTGCTTTCCCAGGCCATAGCAGAGAGCTGGATCGGAAGTGGAGCAGCCAGGACCTGAACCGGTGCCCTTATGGGATGCCGGCACTGCAGTCAGTAGCTTTACTCGCTATGCCACAGCACCAGCCCCTAAAATATTGCTCTAAATATTACTTAACCTTTAGTTTACATTTTATGCTTAGGTCTTTAAACCATCTGAAATTCATTTATTTGTTGGAAGATAAGTGTCTAAATTAGTTTTCTGCTTGATTAGAATTATTTTCATATTGTTAATTTCATACCATTCTCATATCATTAATCAATAAATTTTACTGAAGTAAAATTTTGATCTTATGTATTCTTTTTTTCTGGTTATTTATTTACTTATTAATATAAACAGAACAGGTTTAATGTAGTTTAATATAATGATACTTC
The DNA here is from genome assembly GCF_033115175.1 of Lepus europaeus. NCBI lineage: Eukaryota > Metazoa > Chordata > Mammalia > Lagomorpha > Leporidae > Lepus > Lepus europaeus. The sequence goes on from NC_084850.1 coordinate 9,133,764, forward strand.
CCTTCCTTCCTCCCTCACTCCATATGTATTCTTGAACATTTTATTTTCAATTTTCAATTCTGTGTTGGTTATCTATTTGTCATTTCTATGTCAGTAGCAAAGTATTGTAATTTTATTCTGTTTTTGTATCTGATTTTGTATCTGATTAGGCAAAACTCAATTATTCACTGTTATTTTTCACAAAGATCTTAGCTAATCTTGAACAATTATTTTCTATAAACATTAAAATAATTGTATCCAGTTCCAAAGATAAATCTGTATCTGTCAATATCCTGGTTGAAAACAAATAACACATCACCTAGATAAGTAGGAAGAGTTCTATAAAAGGACAGATGTGGATAAGATCAGGGGTGCTGAAATGGGATACCAAAGCACCTTCAGGCTAGCTACAGCAAGGAACAATGACCAGCTGCAAATCTGAAGGCTAAAGGGAAGGTACATATCTCCTGAGTCCCGAGAGAGGGTTACCAACAGGACTAGTTATGTGTTATTATTTGTGAGGACTGAGATTTCATCAGCATAAAATTCTGAAGTGGCAAAGATTTTTTTTTTCCAGAATGTCATATAAATCTAGCATTTTTAGCCTGGCTTCTTTCACTTACCATAGTATCTTTGAGTCATCCATGTTGTTATATGAGTCAACAGTTTGTACCTTTTTCTATTTATGTATTTATTTGAGAGAGAGGAAAGAAAGAGAGAGAGCACTCCCATCTGCTGGTTCACTCCCCAGATGCCCTCAGTGGCCTGGGTGGAGCCAGAGCTGGGTTGGGCCAGCTGAAGCCAGGAACTGGCTGAGCAACACTTCATTGTATGAATGCCATCTTCCCCAGTTGGAGGACATTCAGGTTTTTCCAGTTTTCAGCCATTACAGATAAAACTGCCAGAATCATTTGCAGTTAAAAAAGACTCTGACCAAGACACGCTGGGGAAAGAAAAAAAAAAAGATGAAGAAGAAGAAGAAGTCCTAAATGAAGGATCTCAGCGAGTGTGATCCCAGTGGAAAGAACGGGGCCATCAAAGTAGGAGGTAACTTTCTCTGAAGGGAGGAGAGAACTTCCACTTTGACTATGGCCTTGTCGGAATAAGATTGAAGTCGGCGAACCCTAAAGGCTTCCATAGCCTCGGCAACTCATGGCTAGAGCCTAGGGAGATTACTGATGCCATAAACAAGAGTGTTAAATTGTTAAATCAACATCAGGAGTCACTGTGTACTTGCGTCCCATGTGGGACCTGTCCTTAATAGGTTGTCAAAGGTGAAGTAATGATATAGCTAGTACTGAAACAGTATTTTTACACTTTGTGTTGCTGTGTGGGTGCAAACTGATGAAATCTTTGCTTAGTATATACTGAAGCGATCTTCTGTATATAAAGATAATTGAAAATGAAAAAAAAAAAACCTTGGTTTTAAATTGGAAATTACATAGAAAAATAATCAATCTTTTTTTAAAAAAAATATCTTGCAGAATCTCGGTCATTAATGTGATGTATAGTTATTTAATGCTATAACTAGTACTCCAACAGTATTTTTTCACTTTGTGTTGCTATGGGAGGACAAACTGTTGAAATCTATATATATACTAAACTGATTTTCTATATATAAAGAGAATTGAAAATGAATCTTGATGGGAATGGAAGGGGAGAGCGAGTGGGAGGGGGAGGGTTGCGGGTGGTGGGGAAGTTGTGGGGGGGGGAAGCCTTTGTAGTCCATGAGCTGTACTTTTGAAATTTATATTCACTAAATAAAAAAAAAGACAAAAAAAAGACTCTGAGTGGGATAGAAATTAGGAAATTCGAAGACCTGAAAGAAAACTGGTGAACTGATCATGAGGGTGAAGTCATGAGTGGGAGGGTTTAGGTAGAGAGGGCCAGATCATGGAAGGCCTCATGGAATGTGGGTAGGAGTTTTGAGGTGTTTTTTTAGGTACCCTGGTGTGTCATTGAGTGTTTTTAGCAGGACCATAACATAACTCTACATACATTTTTCTTTAGTTTTGCTATTTAAATGGATTATGGTACATGAGCTAATGCATATATATCCAAGTTGCATTCCAAAATGTGCCAACTTGTTCTGAAGACTGTGTGGTATGTCTATACACTGTATCCCTGATACATTGATTAGATTATTTGGAAATTATTGCTAATTAGTTGGTTAAATAAGATGTCTTAGTGCTACTGTAACAGAAATTTATTTTCTCACAATTCTGGAGACCGGGGAGTCCAAGATCCAGGTTCTAGCAGGTTTGTTGGGTTAGTGATGGCTGCATCTTTGGAGAGGAGAAATGCTGTGTTCCCAGATGAGAAGGCTGAAGGACAGAAGGGTTAAACACTATGTGAAGCCTCTTTTATGGGGGCCTTTATTTTATTCATGAGAAATGAACCCTCATGGCCTAATCACCTCTCAAAAGCCCCACCTTTTATTACTACGTTGACAACACCTGAAATTTTTAAGAGACCTATTCAATTCATAGAGTAAAGTAATCCTGTCTTAAATTCATATCCTTAAGTTGCCACTTATTTTTCACTTTTGCTGATCATATGCATTTTATAAAACCTATTTCTTTATTTGAAAGGCAGAGTTATGGAAAGATAGAGGCAGAGTCAGAGAGAGAGAGCGGTCTTCCATCTGCTGGTCCACTCCCCAAGCAGCCTCAATGGTCAGAGCTGGGTCAAACCGAAGCCAGGAGCTTCTCCAGGGTCTCCCACGGGGGTGCAGGGTCCCAAGCACTTGAGTCATCTCCTGCTGCTTTCCCAGGCACACCAGCAGGGATGCAGGCACTGCAGGCGGCAGCCTTCCCCACTACACCATAGCGTCAGCCTGGTCATATGCATTTAATTTTGAGAACATAGTCTGTTCCTATCCTCCATCTATTTTTTCCCATTATAATATCTAAACAAGTTTCATGGCGTGCCACACACATCCCCTTTTCAGGACCAAGACACATTCCCCTTATTTACCAAGAATGTCAGTGTCTGATAACTTAGTTGAGTGCCTCACCAGAATCATGCTTTTTCCCAGAAATCAGTCTTCATCCAATAACTGGTCAATGCAGGATTAAAGTCCTGGCCCTCTGTCTTAAAGAAGTATCTCAACTCTACACCTCTCCTGGGAGAGAAGAGGAGCCATAGAACTCCTGTGTCTGTTATTGCTTTCTTTACACCATACAGATATTGATCCCAAGAGCACACCCTCATAAACTTAGTACATGAAAAGTCCTGATTTAGAATTTGTTTCCCTGGGAACCAAGCCTGGAACAGGATGTTAGTAATTTAGTGTTTAATCAGTAATAGGTCTTAATACTTACCCTGGTACCTATTATGTTTTAAAACCATTTTTCCTGGTCTATTTGTCATTTTTGTTTATAGTGCTTTAAAGTTCCTCTAATTAAAAGATAACTGTATGTTAACTTCAGGGTAAATAAATAACCTCTCCCATTTGAATATTTTTTCTTATACCTAAAGGCTTGTTCTGTTTGTCCTCCCCAAATGCTAGCTTCTTGGTGCAATGCATCTTTATTTATGGAATATTTAAACTTCTATTTAGTCAAATATAATTATTTTTAGAATAGTAGGCTTCTATCATCAGATTCTTAAAGTAGTAATATTTTTTCCTAGTTTTTACAGTGATCCCGTGTGGTGGTTAATTTTAGGTGCCAACATGGCTGAATTAAGGAACATAGAAACCTGGAAAAGTGTTAATTGGGGTGTGTCAGTGAGGGTGTTTTCAAATGAAATTAGCATGTGAGTCTGTGTGGACTAGTTGGGAAGATCTGCTCAGTGTTGGTAGACACCATCAATAGGATGCAGAGCTAGAGAATAAATTTGGAAGGCTAAATGCTCTCTTGTTTTCAAAGCTGGTACATACTTGGACTTCTGCCTTGAACCCCACACTTATGGGCATTTAGATGTCAGAGTTTACACCAGAAGCCTCCTTGCCTCGAACTGAAAGTTATACCCTTGGGTTTCCTGTTCCTGAGGTCCTTAGAGTTCAATTGAGCCATGCTACCAGCTTCCCAGAGTATCCAACCTGCAGAAGACCTATCATAGAACTTTCTCAGCTATTACCTCATGTGAGCCTATCCCCTAAGATATCCCCCTTAATATACCTATATACATAGCCTATCAATTCTCTCTATATATAGAATCCTAATACAAGATGTTTTAAATTTCCATTCTTTAACCTGTGTGGAAATTGGGAGTGCAAGATGAAATGAATATCAGACTTTATGCCTCCCTTAAATATTCAACTTAATCTTGATTTCGGCTATTGACTCTACTCCATTGTTCTCTTTAGCTATCCTTAAACCACTAACACAATATTTTTATTATTTTAGCTTTATCACACATATATAATATCTGGTATAACAAAAGTAACCTCATTTTTTTTCATTCTCCAAAATAATTGAACTTCCTATAGATGGAATATAACATGTTGAAGAATGTTAAATTTGTAAAAAAAAGTCACATTGAGATTCTAACACAATTACTTCAGATAAAAAATAATTGCAGGGGCCCGGTGCTGTGGCATAGAGGGTTAAGCCACGGCCTGCAGCACCAGCATCCTGAATGGATGCAGGTTCTAGTCCCGGCTGCTCCACTTCTGATGCGCTCCCTGCTAATGCACCTGGGAAAGCAAATGCTTGGGCCCTTGCATCCACATGGGAGACATGGAAGAAGCTGCTGTCTCCTGGCTTCAGCCTGGCCCAACCCCAGCCATTATGGCCATTTGTGGAGTGAACCAGTGTTTGGAAGACTCTCTCTGTCTCTTTCTGTAATTCTGCCTTTCAAAGAAAAAAAGTTAATTGAAGAGCTGGCGATCTGGCATAATATATTAATCCTCCACCTGGACCGGCATCCTATATGCGTGCCAGTTTAGTCCCAGCTGCTCCTCCTCCAATCCAGCTCTCTGCTATGGCCTGGAAAAGCAGTAGAAGATGGCCCAAGTGTTTGGGTCCCTGCACCGTCGTGGGAGACCTGGAAGAAGCTCCTGGCTCCTGGCTTCGGATAGGTGCAGCTCTGGCCGTCGAGTCCATTTGAGGAGTGAACCAGCGGATGGAAGACCTTTCTCTCTGTCTCCCCCTCTCACTGTCTGTAACTCTACCTCTCAGATAAGTAAATAAAATCTTTTAAAATTTTTTTAAAAAGTTAATTGAAGTAAAATTATCATATTTATAATATCAAATCATCCTACCCAGATCTTGCTTATTTAATTTGTTTCAATAGATTTTCTTTGGTTTATGAGAAGGGTCTTGTGATTTAGACCATTATGTAATCCTACTTATCTCAGTTTTGGTGTCTGTAAGGTGAGGATAACCTGAACCCCTTCCTGTTGGATCATTTGTGAGAGTTATGAAATCTGTTCTCTTTTATATTAATAACAATTTTAATAATTAATTAATTAAAACCAATGAGGCCCATAGTATAACGCTGGCACATCTTGTGTACATGGTATATGAATATTATTACTTTTGAAACTTATTTTTCCCAAGCATTTCACTTAGTTCTTTTTTAAAAAGGATTTATTTACTTTTATTTGAAAGAGTTACATAAAGGGACTGGCAAAGGCAGAGAGAGAGAGAGGTCTTTCGTCTGTTAGTTCACTCCACAAATGGCTGAAATAGCCAGGGCTAGGCTAAGCCATAGCCAGGAGCCAGGAGCTTCATCCAGGTCTCCCATGTGTGTGGCAGGGTCCCAAGGACTTGGACCATCTTCTGCTGCTTTCCAAGGCACATTAGCAGGGAGCTGTATAGGAAGTAGGGCAGCTGGGACTCAAACTGACATCAATATGGGATGCTGGTTTTGCAGGTGGCAGCTTTACCTAACACCACAGCATCAACCCCAGTTGTTCTTTTTTGTTAATCCTTATGAATATTAGTCACTGTGCTAGGTGCCAAGCCAAAATTGGTGAATGAAACAGATATAATAACTGCCCTCATGGAACTTCCAGTACATTGAAGGAAACAAATAATTAAATGGTGTACAGTTAGATGTCCAATTTCAAAGGGCTAAATGATATTCAGAGGAAGAAAGACATTTTATGAAATAATATCGATGAGAACTCAATTTAGGTATATTTTACGTCCAGGTAGTAATAATATTTTAGCTAAGGTTGGGCATGTAAAACTCTGGCACTAGGCAACATATTCAAGACAGAAGAAATGACACATCTGAAGTTTATTAAGCAGGAAAAAGCTTAGATTTATTGACAGCATGCATCATGGAGAGGCAGAGTTGTATAATAAAACAAGCAAAATTTCAGGATTAAACATAGGTGATGTTGAATCTCAACTACTTGCCACTTTATCTAGACCATGGGCAAGTTCATCTCTGTGAGCCTAGTTTCCCGTAATGTAAAGTGGCATCAGTAACCAACAATTCTACTCGTAGGGATGAGGATTATAAGGTAATATATGCAATGTGTTGTTAGTATAAATCTTACTACAGAGAAAACAGTGAGTGTTATCTTTTCTTATACATTCAGGATTGTACTTGGCTTTCATGTTGCTTTGATAATGTCTCATTATATCTGATTCCCTTAGTACAAAGCTCTTTCACATAGAAAAAGTATGTCTTTGCTTTCTTAACAAAAAGTTTACCATGGTAATAACATAGACTGTTGAATGCCAACTATGTGGCAACACCGCAGTCATTACTTTTACACATCGACTCTTAACATCTGTAAGGTAGAAATTGATATTATTATTTTAAAGATGTGAAACCAAAGTGCAGAGGAGTTAATGGTATATAACCAATGCTACACCATTAGTAAGTGGCTGAGCCATGATTTTAAGAGAGGTCATGTGGTTTTCTTTTTCATAAAGTTTGAAAAACATCTGAATTATACCATTTTTCACGTTTGATCCTACTTCAGACTTTCTGTCAAGTTGTCTGTGCTGCTGCTATTGTTTGTTTATTTTTTTTGTCTTCACTTATGTAAGACTTAGAGTTTGGTATCATTTTCTTGTCTCACTATGGCTTCTTTTGATGGTGATTCTGATTCTCCACCTAAGCTATACAGTTGCAGATAGTATTGGGCAAACACCCCTTTAGTTGTGTCCAAATTTAAAAATTTTTCTACCTTAGGGTCAGCCCTGTGAGTGAAGTTCCCATAGGACTTGCTCCAAACCAAGGGACAGGAACTGTACAATGTCTGTTCTGCTTGCCTTGACCTTTACATCAATAAAAAGCATGTTTAAGTCCCAGGATTAATATAACTTCTATCTCCAAATACCCTGTACTGTGTTAATTTATTAAAAAAAAACTTTGAAAATTAAGAGCAAAGAGCCTTGGTTTTGAGCAAATTAATGTCATGCCAATTCAAATAGCTCATGTATATTATTAATAAACCTAGCACATTGTCAGAATTGCCAGCCTTGAAATTAAACAGCACATTATTCAAGACACATCTTAATTCAACTGTCTGGTAGCTTTATGAGTAGAGGAAAGCCAGGTGACATTTTATATCCAAAATTTCTTTTAAGGCATTTCAGTCATTTAGAAATGCCCTCCCAAAAATTAAATAAGAAAGAAGAGGCTTTTCATACAGATGATTACTCAGGGTCCCGAAAGTAAAATGTTCAGTCTCAATTCAAGTCTCATCTTTGCAAAAAACAGTTGGTGCTTTGTAGAACAAGAATCATAATTGTTTCCACTAATTTCCACATAGCCCATAATGATAACAAATGATTCTCAACCAACAGAACTTAGAGTAAATTAAAATTGTGGGTCTTAGCAAAGGACATTATTCAGTGCGATGCTTTCAGTTTTGTTGGTAATGGAGTTCTTTGAAATATTAGACAGAAGATCGCTATGTGAAAAGGATAGAAAGCTGCTTTGAGGGGCTAAGGAAGACAGTGTCTCCCTTTCCGGGGCACCTCTCCAGGGCAGTGGCCAATGAGGGCTTCAACTGATCAGTTTAGAAACTACTAGCTTAAGTGACTTCAAAATGTGTTTTCATAGTTAAAAAGGAAAGAAATGAAATATATAGCAAAACAAACTTTTCATGAAATATGTCCAGATTTTCTCTTTCTATTTGAAGTACTGTTTTCCTTTGCACAACTTGGAGCTCCTCTTTAATCAATCTCATTTAGGAAAACTCTCATTGCCAGAAACGATTAAGCACACTTTTAGTTCATGGTACCAACCTAAGTTGGGCAAATAAAACTAGCTTATGTCTTACTCATTTCTACATATTAACCTTAGAATTTTTAGCTAGCATTCTTCATAGTGAAGCAGGCAATGTCTGACCTTATGGAAAATTTTAGAGTTTCTTTTAGGAGATCTTTTGAAATAGGAAACACCTGCACTGGGAAGGCAGTTCAGGATACCAAGCAAAACTGTACCATCTCACTTGTTCTTCCAGTGGTTTTATAAACATTTTATACAAAAGTCAGTAGAACGGATTTGAGAGTAATTCTGCAGCTGTATATTTTTAATGACTAGAAGAGACATATGATTGTTACTCCAGACTTGCAAATAATTTAAGCTGGTTAATAAATACATGGTCACATTTTGCCTGAGAAACAGGAAAAAAAAATTAGTGCAACAGTGAAAGAAATGTATTGCTAATGATTACTATATTTTTATATTTTGGTAGATAGTTTAATTTACATCATCTGTATTTATTATGCTGAGCTCATCTGAATGAATGTCCTCAGAACATAAATAAAACAAGGCAGCTGAATTTTCTAGAAATATCAGTATTCATCAAGAAAATCACTGTACTTTTTGGCCTATATCAAAGGTGGAACAATTAAGAGCTGTGCTTTTTTGGAAAAATCTCCTAGCTGATTTATCAAATAAGTAATTATTTGGCAATAGAATAAGTAGTTTTTCTATAGACCTCAGTGAATTCCTGTGCTTTCTTAACCAACAAGAAATGACTTAGGCAAGGGAAGACCATACTCAAACAATAGGTTCTTTAAGCAACACATGCATTTGACTTGACAAATCTTCTTATGGCTAAATAAAAAGTTCACATTTTCTCTTACTTTTTTTTTTGACAGGCAGAGTGGACAGTGAGAGCGAGACAGAGAGGAAGGTCTTCCTTTTGCCGTTGGTTCACCCTCCAATGGCCGCTGCGGTAAGCGCACTGCGGCCAGCGCACCGTGCTGATCCGATGGCAGGAGCCAGGTACTAATCCTGGTCTCCCATGGGGTGCAGGGCCCAAGGACTTGGGCCATCCTCCACTGCACTCCCTGGCCACAGCAGAGAGCTGGCCTGGAAGAGGGGCAACCGGGACAGGATCGGTGCCCCGACCGGGACTAGAACCTGGTGTGCCAGCGCCGCAAGGCGGAGGATTAGCCTAGTGAGCCGCGGCGCCGGCCAAAAGTTCATATTTTCTAACATCAGTACAACTGAAGAATGTTCTAATTGAAGATTGTTAAAAGGATAGTTAATGGCCTGCTCTATAAATTTACTTCCAGGAGAAAAGAAATACACTTGAAATAATGGGGTATACACACACATTTCACTATCTGTACTTCACTGTCTATCAGGGGACTAACCAAAAGATAAACAATGAGGTCTTCTGGTGAAAACCCTTCTGGTGAACTCTTAGTGAGAAACAATAGTTTAGGATTTGTTTGCACAAAAGAACAATGTTTGCAAAACTGAGTATCTTATCATATTACCCCAAATTTTATCTGTATATATAACTATATATAACTCTACATATATTCATAACAGTCTTGATTTTTGAAATATTTATTCATCTATTTAAAAGCAGAGTGGAAGAAATATAGACAGACAGAGAGAGAGCAAGAGAGCTTCCATCCACTGGTTCACTCCCTAAATGAACGCAACAACCAGCTGTAGGCCAGGCTGAAATCAGGATCCAGGAACTCCATCTAGGTCTTCCACATGGGTCGCAGGGGCCCAAGTACTTGGGCCATTTCCCACTGCCTTCCCAAGTGCATTAGTAGGAAGCTGGGAGGGAAACAGAGCAGTTGAGACTCAAACGGGCACTCCAAATACTGGCATTGCAAACAGTGGCTTAACCCATAGTCCCATATCACTGGCCCCATCTACATAACTATTTTAATATATTTATTGTTAAAGCATGAGGACCAGCATCATGGTGCAGTGAGTTAAGCCACCACCTTTGTTGCCAGCATCCCATATGAGCACCAGTTCAAATCCTGGCTGCTCCACTTCCAATCTGGCTCTCCACTAATGTGCCCGGGTAAGCAACAAAAGATGGTCCAAGTGCTTGGGCCAAACAGCCATGAGATAGAATTGGATGGAGATTCAGGCACTTGGTTTCTCCTGGCCCAGCCCCAGACATTGTGGCTATTTGGGGTGTGAATCAGCAGACAGAAGCTCTCTCTCTCTCTTTCTTTCTCTGTCTCTTCTTCTCTCTCTGTAATTCTGCATTTCAAGTAAATCATTTAAAAATATGAACCATGGCCATATATAACCACACATGTATGTATATCTACTATATATAATAACTATTCATACATATATGACTATAGTTATAGTTAGCCACGCTCTGTATTTTAACAATTCACACTCTGTAAGTTAATTACATAAACTTCAATCTCATAACTGCACTTTGCTGACTATTGTAGACATCTGGACATCATGTTGTGTGCACATGTGAACATGTGTGTATTTATCCAAATACTGTTCATAAATTCAGATAACTATAATTAATAGACAAAATTAAGGGAAAAAAGCAATTTAATTAACTCAGAATGAAGTAACTAAGATAACATAGGTTGTTTCTCATAATGTACAGAGTTATATCTTACTGATCGAGTTTTATTAAATTTTCCCCCTTCTGTACAGCTAGAACTAGTATCATTAGAATCATCCCTGGGGCTCTGGAACATGGAGTTAAGGGGGTAGCCACATTGAGAGTTCAGAAGTGAGTTTTGTAAGTTAAAGGAATTACACAGTCTGTGTTGGCAAATTGAACACTTCAGATGGGTTTGAAGAGATGAAATATAAAGCCAAGGGCTGGAGTTCTACGATCAAGGGAAAGAATAATACGTCAAAAATGCATGAGTATGAGGGCCTAACAATCTGGAGGAATACAAGTAAAAAGATGCCTTTACTAATCCTCCACCTAGCGGCGCAGGCACACGGGATTTTAGTCCCGGTCAGGGTGCCGGATTCTGACCCGGTTGCTCCTCTTCCAGTCCAGCTCTCTGCTGTGGCCCGGGAGTGCAGTGGAGGATGGCCCAAGTCCTTGGGCCCTGCACCCCATGGGAGACCAGGAGAAGCACCTGGCTCCTGCCACCGGATCAGCACGGTGCGCTGGCCGCAGCGCGCTACCGCGGCGCGCTACCGCGGCGGCCATTGGAGGGTGAACCAACGGCAAAAGGAAGACCTTTCTCTCTGTCTCTCTCTCACTGTCCACTCTGCCTGTCAAAAAAAAGAAAAAAAAGATGCCTTTAACCTTGAATGAACTTTTCCTTTCCAATCAGCAGGTGCATAGTGCTTTATTGAACACTGACTGCCTCTGTTATTGTGGATAATAGAAATCTATCTGCATTGGGTTTCTTTATTTCACATTACAGCCAAAACATCTATGCAGGAAATGTCTAGCTTTAGAAGAGTCTCAAACTATTCAGCAATTGTTAGGTAAGATCCCACAAGATCTACTTCTGAATAATCATATCAGGTGGTCCAGAATAGAGCCCTTATAAAACATATTCTGAAAATCCCCAAAGACTTGTAATATTGAAATTACAAATCTCTGCACTGTTTTATCTTAGAAAGAACATATCAGAGTTTTAAAAATATACATATATCCCAAGTGAGTTTTCAAAGTCCTAGGGACAGAATAGGATTTCCAGAACTAAGGTACAAAATTATTAAAGATTTTTTATAAATCTGACTTAATGGAGTGTGCAAACTTTTAGTTTTGAGAAATTAAGCATATTACATAAGACTCTTTCATTGAATCCAGATGTTATAAAAAATGTTCTGTAAAAAGAGCTTTAGTAATGATATGTCAGTCTGAAGAAAATCAGGGCCGGTGCTGTGGCGCAGTGGGTTCACGCCCTGGACTGAAGCACCAGCATCCCATATGGGCGCCAGTTCGAGTCCCAGCTGCTCCAATTCCTATTCAGTTCTCTGCTATGGCCTGGGAAAGCAGTAGAAGATGGCCCAAGGACTTGGGTCCCTGCACCCGCATGGGAGACCCGGAAGAAGTTCCTGGCTCCTGGCTTCGGATCGGCTCGGCTCCGGCCATTGTGGCCAATTGGGGAGTGAACCATCATATGGGAAGACCTCTCTCTCTCTGTCTCTCCTCTCTCTGTGTAATTCTGACTTTCAAATAAATAAATAAATCTTTAAAAAATTATTCTAAAGAAAATCAATTCTATCAGCTTTGAGAGCATTCTATCTCAGAATTGTTTTTTAACTTTTATTTAGTAAATATAAATTTCCAAAGTACAGTTTATGGATTACAATGGCTTCCCCCCCATAACTTCCCTCCCACTCGCACCCCTCCCATCTCCTGCTCCCTCTCCCATTCCATTCACCTCAAGGTTCATTTTCAATTATCTTTATATACAGAAGATCAATTTAGTATATATTAAGTAAAGATTTCATCAGTTTGCACCCACACAGAAACACAAAGTGTAAAATACTGTTTCAGTACTAGTTATAGCGTTACTTCACATTGAATTTAATAATCTCCATTATTGTAAGATTTTTCATTATGTAAACTTTAGTCTTTCAAGTTATAGCTTAGGCCCTATATTTTCCAATTCTACTGTATCATTTCAGTGTCTTTATGAATTCTCAAAAGTGGCAGCCAATGTTAAAACATTTGGAAAATTTGTGGGGTCAGTGTTGTGGTGTAGCAGGTAAAAGCTGCTGCTTGAGATATTGGCATCCCACATAGGCGCTGCTTCATGCCCTGGCTGCTCCACTTCCAAACTAGCTCCCAGTCAATGGCTTGGGAAAAGCAGCAGAAAATGGCCCAGGTGCTTGGGCCCTTGCCACCCATGTGGGAGACCTGGATGAAGCTCCTGGCTCCTGGCTTCAGCCTGCCTAGCACTGGCCACTGTGGCCATCTGAGGAGTAAACCAGCAGATGGAAGATTCTCTCTCTCCCCCCTGACCCATAACTCTGACTTTCAAATAAATAAATCTTTAAAAAAGTAAGATTGGTAAAGTATTAATACATTTATCATTAAATCCTAACAATTCTATGATATAAGTGCTGGTATTATCCCTTATTTATGAAACAGGGAACTGATGATGATGCACTTCATCTAAAGCTACATATTAAGTGGTGGAGCCACTTACTAACATATTCTGGTATTCACACTGAGATGTGCAGTGACAAACTGTTTCGGCAGTGACGTCATCTCAAATCATTAGGTCCCAGTGTTTCATGATGATGGTGAACTTCCTATGAGATAACAATAGCCACTACCACTATTTACCAGGCATTAATCTAAGCATTTAATATGCATTTCAACTCATTTAATCCTTACAAAAGCTAAATGTGTTATTATACTGTTTCCATTTTATATATAAAGAAACTAAAGCCCAAAGGTTAATTATCTTTTCCATGTTTTAGCAGATAAGCAGACAGCATTAGGATTCCAATCGAGCTAATCAGGCTCCAGAATCTGCACTCTTTATCTTAGCACCATAACAGCAACCTGTGGAACAGAAGGAAAGCCCCTGGATTCAGACCTGGTTTAGCAAACTAATTTCTGCAATCATGGCCTTAATTTTGGTTAACTAATCTCACTAGTTACCACCCCATATGTCCACATGGCGTATAGTTAAAAGATTCAATTAAATGTTCTTTCACTGTCAAGGAGGACAAAAGTGAAAAGTAGTGTTCATACCATCATTTACACTTTAAAATGCTCAGAGGACTTAAGGCTTCTTCAGGTCTAGGTATAGGTGAATGCCTGTGGTGTTAAGCAGTTAACAGCTGCTAATTCATTATAGTGTCATGGCTAAACCATTCATTTGCTTTAATTGTTCCAATTTGGCAAAAAAAAAAAAAATTCTTGAAGTGACAGGAAAAAGTTAAGAGTTAACTGCTGTGGAATGCCACTTAAATTTGCTGATTCTACATGTATTCCCCATTGAGTTCATAAGACAATCATTATTTTCTCTTCTTCCTCCTCTGGCTCCTTCTCCTCCCTCTCCCAATTCTCTGCTCTGTCCCTAAAATACGTGTGTGAGTGTGTGTGCAGAAAGAGAGAAAGCAAGAGAGAGAGAGAGAGGGAGAGAGAGAGAGAGAGTTTAGTATATTAAAAAATGTAGAAGTGAATAAATCATGTGAGGGAAAGCAGCAGCAAGTCTAAAATTAAATTAGCCTTGGAAATTCCTTAAATTGTCCCCAAGAGTAGAGTTCAGAACACCTTGAATTAAGTACAACATATCTAGTTTTCCCTCCAATGCTGATGAGTATTGTTTCTTCCATTGGCTTTAATTTGAATTAGTTGACTTGACTTTAGGGGCTGTATTAGTAGTCAGCGCTCTCCAGAAAAGCAAAAACAATAGGAAACACACACACACACACACACATGACACTCCAAAATATTCATGGAAAATAATTAAAAGATAAGTTTATTTTGGTGTAAAAATTTTTTAAATTCATGCATAATGGTGATCTTCAAAAAATTTGTAAAATGCATAGTATGAAAAACTATTCATTAATTTTTGCTTCAAAATGAACTTATCTACTAATTCTATACTTATATGAACTTTTTGAAGTGTCATTGTGTATGTGTATGTGTTTGTGTATGTGTGTCTATGTCTGTGTGTATGTGGAGAGAAGGAAAGAGAGAGATTATAAGGAATTGTCAGTTATAGAGGCAGGTAAGTCCCAAGATCTACAGTCAGAAAACTAGGGACCTAGAAGATCCAAATGGTGTAGAATCAGGAGAGCTGATGAAGGTTAAGTTCCAGTGTGAACACCAGTAGGCTAAAGACTCAGAAAGAGCTCATGGTTTTGTTTAAGTTTGAAGGTAGGAAAATAAATGTCCCAACTCAAGGCAGGGTGAGTTTCCTCTTGCTCAAAGGAGAGTCTTTTTTGTCCTGTTGAGGCCTTTAGCCAATCAAATGAGGCTCACCCACATTAGGGTGGCTATTTGTCTACCAGTGCAAATATCATTCTGCTCCAATGCACTTTCACAGACACATCCAGAATCTTTGACCAAGTACCTGAGTACCCTGTGGCCCAGACAAGTTGACACAGAAACTTAAACATCACAGGGGCTGCATATTGAATGAAAACAAGATTTCTTTAAATGCTAGAATCACATTCTACACACAGATTATGAGAATATTTGAGCTATATTTGTGCTACATTTTGAGTTCAATATGGAGA
This sequence comes from Lepus europaeus, assembly GCF_033115175.1. NCBI lineage: Eukaryota > Metazoa > Chordata > Mammalia > Lagomorpha > Leporidae > Lepus > Lepus europaeus. The sequence continues at coordinate 9,149,076 of NC_084850.1, forward strand.
CATAGGTCTGACTAGTTTACTTATGGAGTACAATGGTATGGAGATTTACCCTCATCATTTCAATTTTTCTTTTTCTTATCTCTTCATCCCCCCCCACCATCCTCTTACCACTCTTAATCCTTCTCTCTCCTTCCCTCTGTTCCTGCTTCTTTGTTCCAAACCAAAGGGTTTACAGTTTAAGTTAAAGGCATATGTGAGGCAGGCATTGTGGCATAGTGAGTAAAGCCGCCAACTGCGGTGCCAGCATCACATATAGGCGCCAGTTTGAGTCCTGGCTGCTCCACTTCTGATCCAGCTCTCTGCTGTGGCCCAGGGAAAGCAGTGGAAGATGACCCAACTCTTTGGGCCCCTGAACCCTCGTGGGAGACCCAGAGGAAGCTCCTGGCTCCTGACTTTGGATCTACCTGGCTCTGGCCGTTGCGGTCATTTGGGAAGTGAGTTATTTGGGGAGTGAGAAGATTCTCTCTCTCTCTCTCTGTCCCTGCCTCTTTGTAACTCTGCCTTTCAAATAAATAAATAAATAAATCTTTAAAAAATGTATTTCAAAAAAATGCATATATGATGCTTTCTCATCATGTATGCCCTTTTCTTGCTGTTGCAAGAGGATACTGATAGGATGTTTTCTATGGGACTGTGGAGATTATGTTTTGGTTAATGCCCCAATTCGGATTTCATTGGTTTGTAAATAGCCCACTTTCTATAGAATATTTGATAGACACATCCAAGTAAGACTTACCGAAGTGTAGTTAAATTAGTCTTACAAGCATCATCATTGCTACCTGCCTTAGAGAGAGAAGACAAGAAATTCCTAAATTCATTGAATTAGGTGCATTCATTTAAGGGTGGAATTTTTAGCAGGAACAGATATGCCTTCCCTTCCTCAGCTTGGGGAAAAGGTTCTAAGACAACAACTTAGAGCATGTGGAGCTGTCTGCATCAGCTAGGGAGGCTTGTTCTTGATTCCCAGACTAGATACTTGTTGAGGTACAAAAAGGCATCAACTCTCCTTGTGTTGACACCAAAGTGGAACATGTTGAGACAGTTTTGGTGACACTTGATATGTATCTCTTATTCAGGGGTTAGGAGTGAACATAGACACTTGGTTTTGCTTTCACAGGGAAAGTTGCAAAGGTTGTTTCCATTACCTGTAATGTCAGGGCAGGAAAAGGGAGCAGCAATATGGCTGTTGTAACCATCAGTGGAGTGAAACAATGTATGGAAGATCTCTCTCTCTCTGTCTCTCTGTCTCTAACTCTGACTTTCCAAATAAGTGCATTTAAAAGAAAAGAAAGAGACAGTTCAGCACACTTTAACCAGAATGCACTTTGCCTATATTTTCATAACTTGTAGTACTGAAGTCCCTTCAGGCAAATTCCTGAAGAGCTTATAAATATGCTCCACAAAGGAACTAGCATTTGGTCACCATTCTCACACAGCATTTGCCACTAAGAGAAAACAAAAATTCCTACTACTAAATAAACAGTTTTCTCTCCTTTCTTTCAACCATCTCTCCCATTTTGAAACTGAGTTACAATGGAAAAGAATAGATGAAAAGCAAAGCACACAGGCCACAAACCCTCTAAACTTCTAGTTATTAATCCAATGGTGGAGTTTGAATGTGGAGAGAGGAATGAGTGTAGGTAAGGTGAGAAGCTTTGTATTGAGAATTAAGTTGAAGTTTTCATTTGGACTAGCCTTTACTGAAATATCTGAAAATGAAACAAGCAACACTTTCTTTACTATAACTATGTGACCAAATCTCTGGAATCTTCACTTTCAATGATAGGGCAAGGAGGTCCATCAGAGCCAGAAAGGGAATTGTGCTTGGAGGAAATTAAAATCGTGTCTTTTTGTGCCTTATCAACTTCAATCTATTCAATAAACCGTTTGCTTTTGTAGAAGTAAGAGTATGCTGAGGAAGGGGAGAGGTTCGGAAGAGGAACTGAATATATCCTGTCAGTCTGATTTACTAGGAGTGCAACATTCAGAGTCAGAATCCATGGCAGCCAGCCTGGAGAGTACGATTCATCATTTAGATACAACCTTGAGGAAACTATTTTTCCATCTCTAGAAGACACAATTATCCAAACTTGAGCTAACTTTTGGGGAATGTTATAGGCTCATTGTGTTTCAACCATACCTATGACACATGTTCTTAGAATTTCTGTGAACTTATGGAATGCCTGAGATGTCTAACCTTGGAGATAATTGGTGCTATTCAATTAAACAGTCTCAGAATCCAAGACAGAATTCTTGGGAGACGGGGGGGGGGGGGGGGGGAGAGCGAGCGAGCGCTGGAGAACAGTGGTTGTTGGCTGGAGTGCAGGATCACTTTCAGCCTCCAAAGTAGCCTAGTTGAGACACTGCAGCCTTTCAGATTCTCAGTGCATGTGGATTATTGATAAAACTCCAAATACAAGGAGGATACAGTGATTTTTCTGGTACTGAAGTGGGAGCCAAACAACTGGACTCAGTAAGTAAGGGTGTGAGGGAAATGCTGTGTTTTTGTATCTATAGGAAAACTTCAACAAATTCATGGAGAATGAAGAGGTATATTTATTTTGGTGTAAAAAAATTGACATCTCTGCATAGTTTTTGCATAATACTCATTTTCCATGAACTTTTTAAAGTACCTTTATATACACCTTACACAAGACAGGGCAATAATTTACAGATTAAGGTAAATAGGATAGTAAGAATGCTTATATATTTGGGTCTTGCTGAAGCACCAGGTGTGGACAACATTGGCAAAGCTGTTATCCCAGCTGCACCAGCAACTATCAGCTGAGCAGACCTTAAGAGGAATGAGAATGAATTTCTATAGAGTTTCTGCCAGTGAGATGAATTTTAGAGAAGGCATATTGCTTTTAATTCCTGTTAAACATTGTAAGCACATAGCTAACACACAATTAGACATCTAATAGAAGCCTTACATTGGCAGAAGAGAGGGTAAGAAAAGCAATTCTAAGTGGATTAAAGTAACAATTTTAAAATCTAAATAAATAAGACATTCATTTCAGCTCAGTAACTACACCATACATTGGCTGTAGATCTAATTTAAAAAAAAAAAAACAATGAATTGTCCATAAACCCTCAAAATTCAAGATCTCTGTTACTTCTTGTACGGATAAGGACTACATAAGAATAAATTGAGGCCGCGCCGTGGCTTAACAGGCTAATCCTCTGCCTTGCGGTGCCGGCACACCAGGTTCTAGTCCCGGTTGGGGCGCTGGATTCTATCCTGGTTGCCCCTCTTCCAGGCCAGCTCTCTGCTATGGCCCGGGAAGGCAGTGGAGGATGGCCCAAGTCCTTGGGCCCTGCACCCGCATGGGAGACCAGGAGAAGCACCTGGTTCCTGGCTTCGGATCAGCACGATGCACCGGCCACAGCAGCCATTGGAGGGTGAACCAACAGCAAAAAGGAAGACCTTTCTCTCTGTCTCTCTCTCACTATCCACTCTGCCTGTCAAAAAAAAAAAAAGAATAAATTGAAGCTCCTTAGTTCTTCAAATGTATTAAACACCAAGTATTAAAATAGACATGAGGATTATTGTTTAATTTAAGTAATATTTATGGAAATCAAGGAAACCTGGCTGCTGAAGGCAAATACTTCTTTCCACACCTGGGCAGCAGAATTGGGCTAATGGAAGACCCCTAGCAGTCTAACCCTCTCGTGCTATGACTGCCTCTTTCACAGGAGAGAAGTAATTTAAGGCAATAAGTGTGTTCTTGTGAGCCTGGATCTGGAAGGCCAAACCACTTTTCCTGCCTTTCTCCTGGAAGATGCTGCAGTAGATATTGTACGCCTAGGTCTCCCCACTGTCTTTTTAAGAGATGAGGCTCGATTCCCCATGTGTTGTCACTGTGTCTTCAGTGACTGTCCCTGTGAGACTGAAGCAACCCATTAACTGGTCTAATATAGCAGGATCTGGGAAACTGTGGTCACCATGAGAACTGGAAATACCCACCCCCCTCCACACACACATTGTCTTCTACTCAAACCCGTAATATTGAAAACAATAAAATTCTTGGGAAAATCTTGGACATTGACAGGATGTAGAAGGAGAGTTTAAGCCAATTTTATCCAGTTCTTTAATGAGAACCCTCGTTGGTATCTGTGGTGTATATATTATTTTCTGCAAAATCATACCTTCAAGTGGAATATTTTAAGATGGTTTTCATCACTTTAATGGGAAAGGATTTAGAGTGACTGTTTAAATCTCTTGCGCGGGAATGAGAACTAATTTGCTCCCCTTTTGGTAATCAGAGTAAAATGATCTGATTTCATGCTGGCATTTGATGACACTTTGCACACTCCTGAGACCAGGCTGTCATTGATTTCCATGTGAAGAAAGCATGAAGCACAGAACTTGTATGCATGCTTTCCACGTGTAAGTATACCATTAATAAATGTTTTGAAGTTATTACATGACAAACAGTATATAACCCACAAAGGCATATGCCTTCAACTAAGCATTTGTATGGAAGATTTTGGTTCATTGCTTATGATTATCCCAGATATCATCAATATGGATAGATACAGATAGAAATTTTGTGGCATTTGTCTTCAGTCTATTGGATTGGCCAAGAAAACATGTGTGGGACTGTTCATTCCTTAGGAGGAACCTATAATTCAAGTAGTCCGCCTGTAGGTGAACGGTAATCCTTAGACACATTTACCTTTGGCAGGAAACCAGCAAGCTTCCATTCATGCTTCATCCTCTTTCAGATCCCTCTTTATCTGCCTTCCTACACCTCATCCAAGGAATCACTATATTTGTCTTTCCAAGTGCCAGCTGATATTCTCAGCTTCCTGTCCCTTTGCCCAAGGGAAAAATGCTGATTTCCTCTTTGCTGTTTGGCAAATGTCAAAAGAAAAAGACTGGCTACACTATGTATTCCTTTCAGCAGCATGAATGAACATCCTGTATTTTTTCCCCAATCAAGGAGAAGATTTAACTAGCTAAAACTTAATTAGCCTAAGCTGAGAGATTTTTCCTATTATTACACTATTGCTTCTCCTTCATTTGGTCCATTTTCTCTTTCAGGAATTCCAATACTACATATTTAAGAATTCCATGACCTTCATATCTTCGTTTATCATGTTATTCCTAACTGGCTTTTTCTACATTTTTAGAGACTTTTCGGAATTATTCTACTTTATAGATTTGGTTTTGATACAGAGGTAGTTATTTAACATCCTTGTCCTTTAACTTTCTCTGAATGTTCTACCGCAGGCAATTCCTCACAGCCACCTTTCCTCAAAGATGCCATTCTGTTACCAGGCTCCTCGATATTTCAATTTTCTCTCCCTCTCTTCCTTCCTCTCTCCTTATTTTAAATCTCAGTCTTTTCCCTTTTCCCCCTGGAACAGTTTATGTATTTGATTTCATTCCTTCTTCTAATCACAGGTGTAGAACCTCACCTTTGCATCCCCCAGTGCTTATAAGATGTTTACCTAATCAGATTCGCTCCCTGTCCACACAGCATGCATTTCTGGAGCTCCAAAAATATGGAGATAAAGATATACAAAAGAATGATAATTATCTCAGGGCTGAGGGATTAGAGATGACTTTATTATTCATTTCATTACTGATAATATGCATCTTTTATTTTATCAAACATATGTATATTACTCAATAATCCTTAAAAACAAGCAAATGAAAAGCTTTAGTAAAACTCTCAATCTCTATGGTGAATGTAATTGAAGATAGACTACAACTGGTGTCAAGTTTTTAGATTCTTTTTTTTTTTTTGACAGGCAGAGTTAGAAGTGAGAGAGAGAGAGAGAGAGAGAGAGAGAGAAAGGTCTTCCTTCCTTTGGTTCACCCCCCCCCCAAGTGGCTGCTATGGCCGGCACGCTGCACCTATCCAAAGCCAGGAGCCAAGTGCTTCCTCCTGGTCTCCCATGCGGGTGCAGGGACCAAGCACTTGGGCCATCCTCTACTGCCTTTCCAGGCCACAGCAGAGAGCTGGACTGGAAGAGGAGCAACTGGGATGGAATCTGGCACCCCAAGCAGGACTAGAACCCCGGGTTCTGGAGTCGCAGGTGGAGGATTAGCCTAGTGAGCCGTGGCGCCAGCCAAGTTTTTAGATTCTTAAAGCTTCCTGGCATGAACCTTATTTGTAAGTTGAAGTCCCTGATAAAAGGACTATATTTAAACTATATTCTAAAACTACATTTTAAAGGGGGCATATTATATATTTACAGTTAATTTTAGAGGCCAGCAACATTATATAGCAGCTAAAGCCTGCAATGCTAGTATCCCATATGGGTTCCAGTTTGTATCCCAGCTGCTCCATTTCTGATCCAGCTCCCTGCTAATGGCCTGGAAAAGCAGCGAGAAATGGCCCAAACACTTGGGCCCCTGACATCCATGTGGAACACCCAGATGAAACTCCTGGCCCATGGATTCAGACTGGCCCAGCCTGGGCCCTTGTGGCCATCTAGGGAGTGAAGCAGTGGATGGAAGATCTCTCTCTCTCTCTCTCTCTCTCTCTCTCTCTCTCTCTAACCCTGACTCTAAAATAAATGAATAAATCATTTTAGAAACTAATTTTAATAAAATAAACTCAATTTAAAATACACACAATGACAGGAACTGTTGTGTGGCACAGCAGGTTAAGCCTCTGCTTGCAATGACAATATCCCACATTTGAGCACTGTTTTGAGTCCCAGCTGCTCTGATTCCAATCCAGCTACCTGCTAATAAGCCTGGGAAAGCAGAAGAAGATGGTCTAAGAATTGGGCCCTTGGCCGGCGCTGCAGCTCACTAGGCTAATCCTCCACCTGGCACCTCGGGTTCTAGTCCTGGTTGGGGCGCCGGATTCTGTCCCGGTTGCTCCCCTTCCAGTCCAGCTCTCTGCTGTGGCCCAGGAAGGCAGTGGAGGATGGCCCAAGTGCTTGGGCCCCTGCACCCGCATGGGAGACCAGGAGGAAGCACCTGGCTCCTGGCTTCGGATCAGCGCAGCATGCTGGTCTTAGCAGCCATTTGGGGAGTGAACCAACGAAAGGAAGACATTTCTCTCTGTCTAACTCTGCCTGTCAAAAAATAAAAATAAAAGAATTGGGCCCTTGTCACCTATGTGGAAAACCGACCTGGACATTGCAGCCATTTGGGGAGTGAACTAGTGGATGGAAAATTTTCTCCATCTGTCTCTCGCTCTGTCTAGATCACTCTGCTTTTTAAATAAATAAAATAAATCTTTAATACAAATAATTAGAATAGATAGATATAAACCCTAGGGAAAAGTTAGACTAAAATATTGAAGTGGTTTAGTTTTGAGGAGAGAACAGAGTGTATTTCTGTTTGCTTTTGAATGTTTATAATCAGGTATACATATTACTATTATTTTAACAGTTGAGAAGAAATGTACACAAGTAATGCAGCAAAGAGCATCTCCAGTGCCTTGTAAATTTATTTTCTACTCTTCATGGATGATTTTGAGAAAAATTGTATTTGACTGTTAATGCCTTAGCACAATTCAATTAATCATGGTATAAGCAAAAAAGATTCTTCTGCTAACTCGTTACATCACCTCAGGGAAGTTATTTCATCTAATACATATTGGATCTCAAAAACAAAGGACATGCACTATGTTGTGATGTGTAATTCCAAGATGGAACACTTTTGTTATTCCATTAAACATTAATTGCAATATCCAGAGTAAAAGATTAAGACTATGCTTTAGTGGGTAGAGATAAAAAGATCTGGTTTTATAGTAGGAAATAAGGCTTTATAACACTGAGATTTTTTAAGGTTCACTACTGCTTTGAAACCCCTGAAAATAGGTATCACAGGGCCAGCGTTGTGGTATAGCAGGTTAAGCCCCTGCCTGCGACACCAGCATCCCATATGGGCACTTTACTTCTGATACAGCTCCCTGCTAATGTGCCTGGGAAAGCAGAAGATGACCCATGTGCTTGGCCCCTGCCACACACATGGAAGACCTGAATGAAGCTCCCAGCTTCTGACTTCAGCTTGGCCCAGCCCTGGCCATTATGGCCCTCTGGGGAATAAACCAGCAGATGGAAGATTCTCTCTCTCTCTCTCTCTCACACACACACTCTGCCTTTCAAATTAATAAAATAAATATTTTAAAATAAATTAAAATAGGGTATCACTATCCTGTTCTTTATCAAATATTTTGTAATCACTTTGTGATTTCTATCCTGTGCTAAAAAAGATATCCTTTTGGGACCAGTGCTGTGGTATAGTAGCCTAAGCCTCTGCCTGCAGTGTCTGCATCCCGTATGGGCACTGGTTAGTGTCCCGACTGCTCCTCTTCTGATCCAGCTCTCTGCTATGGCAGGGAAAAAAAGTAGAAGATGGCCCAAGTGCTTGGGCTTCTGCACCCACATGGGTGACCCATAAGAAGCTCCTGACACCTGGCTTCAGATTGATCTAGCTCCATCAATTGTGGCCATTTGGGCATGCAGCGGGTTAAAGCCCTGGCCTGAAGCGCCGGCATGCCATATGAGAGCTGGTTCTAGTCCTGGCTGCTCCTCTTCCCATCCAGCTCTTTGCTAGGGCCTGGGAAATCAGTAGAAGATGGCACAAGTCCTCGGGCTCCTGTACCCGTGTGGGAGACCTGGAAGAAGCTCTTGGCTCCTGGCTATAGATTGGCGCAGCTCTGGCTATTGCAGCCATTTGGGGAATGAACCAGCAGATGGAAGACCTCTCTCTACCTCTCTCTGTAACTCTGTCTTTAATAAATGAAAATAAAGATTTTAAAAACTATCTCATTTGGTAGAATATGTAAGTACTTTATTTCTAACCAGCTGTACTAGGTTGCACCTACTATATCAGAGAGAAGGATACAACAAGCAAGATGTAGAAAGCCTTAGGTTCTGGATATTCCCTAATAGTAACGGGGTTTCATCTCAATGCTATCAGCAGAAGACGTCAGGCACTTTGCAAAGTTAGACCTCTTCCTTCAGTATCAATTTGAAAATTAATACATTGCTTTACTCCTCAAAAGAATGGGCCTAGTAGCATGAAAGGGTGCCAGTAATCCAAATGTGTGCCTTTGACACTAAAATATCTTCACTCTCTTGTACCTAACTCTATGCTAATGTTAAGATGGGTCTCTTTTATGGACACAACACCAGACAGGCTGCACAGCTTCAGTACAAATGTACAGAACTCTAATCTGTAATGAAAAATAAGACTACACATTCTATTCTCCTTGCATAAAATCAACGAAAACTTCAAAAACTGTCAAGATGACCATTCTATAATAATCATTACCCACCATTCTGGCCAAGTAAAATTCAAAAGGCTTACCCCTGTGCAGGAGAGCTAAGTGAACCCTTACTAAAAATATGAGAGGCCTTTATTGGGTCCAGTTTTGTTGCTTTCACTTTACTCTTAGTTCGTTAAGCCAGGTGCCTCTATTGCCTCTTCCATGATCCTCACTGTGAGATCTTCTGCTCATTTTTTAATGTCTGTGAAATTTATTGTTCCAAGTATGCTCAAAGTATCTAAATCATAATGCCCTCATTCTGTCATGTTTGTTTAAAATTCGTATTGGTATGTAGGCTTATTTTATTGTTTAAAAAAAGCAAATAACCCCTCCTTCTGCTGTGCCTGATCTAAACAATCCTTAACTGTGTCAAGTCAGGAATTAATTAGTTTTTTATTTCTTATGTTAATTTCTCTGGCTTTCCCAGTTAGTTTCAATGGATATCTGCTTTATTAGCTTAATAATACTTTTATCCTTCTGTGTTAATGGGATTTCCATTAAAAATTCAAGGATTTCATATAAGGCTTAATAAATAAGAAATAATTAAATGGCAGGCTGATAAATGGGACCTCTCCAGATACCTGGCTGCTGTAAGTCCATCAAGTTCATGATCAGTAGTAGCTCTGCCCTATGTGCCCTGGTCCCTCAGCAATGGATAGATCTGGTAGCAAGGCAGTCATCTGTGCATGACCTGAGGGTCAGAGCAGAATGCAGGCAAATTGACTATTTCTTTAAAGGCAAAACTTCAAGGGGCTGACCTACTGAATCAGGGACAATGACTAATGTGTTCTGCAGACAGAAACAAAGCAGATGAACAATTCTTCCCAAAGGTTAGATGCCATCCATTGAGCTCCATTAAGCAATCAAATACCAGATGATTCAGAGTCACACTGTTTCTTATGTTGCAAAAACTTTCACTCCACCCACTCCATCCATTAACGCCTGAACCCCTCAGCAAGGAAGTTCTCTATCCTGGAAGAATATGTAATTATAAGGAGGATGCTAATTGAGAGAAGTCCAACTTGAGTAGGGCTCTAATAGGCTCAATTAATGATTGCCCGCCAGGGAGGAACACATTATACAAAGAGAGCTCTGAAAGCGACAGTGAGTGCATACTTGTGGCTGAGAAGTTCAGAGGATGTTCTTTAACATTCACAACATCTTAAAGGGGCTGTGAAGTGCTCAGGAAAACAGATGTGAGGTCATGGGTCCTACATATCTGATGCTACAGTCAAGTGCTACAATGGCCTGTTTCTTGATTTTTACTTTTAACAAGCACTTGGGCCATCTTTTGCTGCTTTCCCAGGTGCCTTTGCAGAGAGCTGGACTGGAAGTGGAGTAGCCAGCACTCAGTGGAGTAGCCAGAACTGAAACTGGTGCCCATATGGGATGCCGGCATGGCAAGCACCAGCTTAAACCAATATGCCACAAAACTGAGCCCTATTTAAACATTTCATTAAAATAGGTTATACATAACAAGAAATGCACATAAGTGTACAGATAAATGAGTGTTTAACCCTCTCATAATCAACATCCATATTAAGAACAAAATATTATTAATGTCCCAAGAGTCCTCAGACCTTTTGGAAACTTTGGGAATGCCAAATGCTTACATATTTACATACATACATACATATGTAAAAACAACTTCCTAATTGGCTGGTGTAAGAATTGTAAGCTTCCTATAACAAAAGGACCTGGCATCTGATGCCATTTTTAAATCCTCTTGTTATTTTCTCTTTCATCCATATTTATTAATTTCTCAGTTTTCCCTTCTTCCTTACTCACCCCTTCCTTAGCCTTGTCCACACCCCAGCCTGCTCTAGCAAGTGGATGTCTTTAGAAGCGTTGTTCAGTCCTGCTGATGGCTTTAAGAAAGAGTAGATGTGAGCAGAATGTGTCAGCTAAAAGTTCCTTAGACTCCCTCATCCATGTAAATGAGTGTATCATAATTACCCTAAAACACATTAGGTGAATGAAATATTAGAGACAAAAAGCACACAGATGAAATGTTCTTGCTAAAAAAAGCAAATTTCAAATAGTTATTTTGTTCTTAAGATTAATTGCTAGTTGGATCTTTAAAACATTTAACAAACTAAATAATGCAAACAGTGGTGATATAAATTCCACCATATTAAAGATAAATGTCTGAAAAGACAAATGTTTTCAATGAGGGTTTTTCTTGGTTTCTTTCCTCACTGGAGTCTCAGAGATCTTTGGAGTTCTCCATGACTTAATTGAAGTTCATCCTTAAATTTGAATCATTCCACATTCATGCACATGTTGATAGGAAAATGAATATAAATAGAATGACAACATTTCCCCACATTGTCAGTAGCTGCTGACTTTGGCTACAGTCAAATAGATTTGGCTATATTCATTGAGCTCTAAGTAATCAAAACACTAGCTGCTCAGTTGAAAGGGCTACTGCCAGGGCCAGAACTGTGTCACAATGGGTTAAAGCCACAACCTGCATCACTGGCACCCCATACAGGCACTGATTCAAGGCCCGGTGGCTCCTCTTCCAATCCAGCTGCCGGAAAGCAGCAGAGGATGGCCTAATTGTTTATATCCCTGCCCCCACCCACGTGGGAGACCTGGAAGAAGCTCCTTTCTCCTGCTTTTGGTATGGCCCAGCCCCAGCCTTTGGCCATTTGGGGACTGAACAGCAGGTGGTTCATTCTCTTTCTGTCTCTCTTTCTCTTTCTCTAACTCTGCCTTTCAAATAAAGAAAATAAATATTGAAAAAAAAAAGAAAGAAAGAAAGAAGGGGCTGCTGCCAGTCCTATAAAGAAGTCATGGTTTGATGTATCTTTCCCTCCCATTATCCCCCCCCCCCTTTCTCTCTCCCTGTCTCTCCCTCTCTCACCCACCAACCTCCCCCACACAGCTTCTTTCCAGTTAAGCTGGGCAATCTTATGCAAATGCATTTCCCTCTCTTGCCCTCACTTTACCTCTAAATAAAAAAGTTACACTAAATGGAATCTAAAACTTTTTCTGGCTCTAAATATCTTTTCTGTAGAGTCTATGAATAACCATGACACTAATATCTACATTGCTACTACCCCTTTAAAATGACCTATACTTCAGGAAAGAGAGTTTGATGAATGTCATAAAAATCACTTCCTGGAAATATGATGAGCCATATTCATAATGAATATGATTCCATGTGCGTAGCTTTTAAAGGAGCAATTTACTTGCCTGGTTGCTAAATTGAAGATTATAGTGGTGATGAGGAAATCAATGGCTAACATTTATGGCCATTTACAAAATCCACTTCACATTGATAAGTTCTGAAGCATAGCCTAGAGAATTCCATTAATGGGTTAGATTTCTATTGTACAGATGAAAATCTTAAAGGTAAATTACAAGCAAATTGGGATATAGAACTATAACTAATGCATTTAAATTTAACTTTGTTATATGTCAGTATATACTGATAGTATACTGAACATACCATAAAGCTAGCTACAAGTGTTTCACTTACTTTTAAGGAGTGACATAGAAACTATGTTTCTGAGAAAAAGGGCTTATTTAAATGATTGATAATTATGCATCCATAAAATAAAGCATAATAAATGTGAGAGAGCTTTCCTTATTATCCCAAAAACTTATTTTCAAAAGTAGAAAAGGGCCACCACACAGCAGAGAATTTCAAAAAGACAGTTCAGCTATGAAGCTGACCCTAGATTTCCCGGGTAGAACAATGTGAGAATTACCAAAGTCCTGAATCCACTTTGGCCTGGCAGGCAGGGGAAAGAGAACTACATTTTGAAACAAGAAACCTGGCCTTGAGTTCTTCTGATGCAATCTTTAGTAAGTTTCTACTCCACTTTGACTCAATTATACAACTACACAATGAAATTTTAATTAAAATCTAGGGATTAATTTTTTAAAAATTTTTATTAATATAAGAATAGATTTTATGAATTTCATAGGTACAGTTCCAAGAAGACAATCTCATTTCTGTCACTCCCCTGCTCTTCCTGAATCTCCCTTACTCCTCTCTCATCCATTTTTTGCAAAGACATAACTTTAATCTAATCTATCCTCCAGGCTTAATTTGACACTAATCATAATATTCAACAAATAAAAATAGGAACATCACAGTTACACAAAAGTATACACAAGGGCTAAAAACAATTATATACCAAATTAAATATTTCATTTATTGCATTTTTGTTATTCCTTATTAACTGCCACATATCAGAGAAAAGATATGATATTTGTATTTTTGAAGCTGCCTAACTTGACTAAGCATAATGGTTTCCAAATGCATCTATTTGGTTGCAAAAGACAGTATTTCATTCTTTTTATGACTGATTAATATTCCATTTTGTATATATATTACATTTTCTTTATCTAGTCATCAGTTGGTGGACATCTAGGTTGATTCCATATCTCAGCAATTGTGAATTGAGCTGCAATAAACTAGGGTGCACAAATAACACTTTTTATATGCTGATTTCATTTTGTCTGGGTAAATTACCAAGAGTGGGATAGCTGGGTAATGTGGTATATCTATTTTAAGATCTTTGAGGAACTGCCATAATGGTTGCATTACTATACATTCCCACCAACAGCAGACCAGGTGTCTTTTTCCCCACATCCTCACCAACATTTATTTATTTATTTGGATGATAACCACTCTAACTGCAGTGAGATGATAACTCATTGTGATTTTTATTAGCATTTCCCTGATAGCCAGTGATTCTGAGCTTTTTTTCAAGTGTCTATTGGCCATTTGAATTTCATCTTTCGAAAAATGCCTGCTCATGTCCTTTGCCCATTTCTTAACTGGATTGTTTATTTTGTTGTTGTTAAGTTTATTGAGCTCTTTTGTAGGTCCTGGATGTTAATCTTCTATCAATTGCATAGTTTGCAAGTATTTTCTTCCATTCTATAGGTTGCTTCTTCACTTTGTTAGTGTTTCTTTGTAGTACATAAGCTTCATAGCTTAATCACATTTCTCTATTTTTGTCTTTATTTCCTGTGCATCTGGGGTCTTTCAAGAAGTCTTTGGCTATGCCAATTCTTGAAGAATTTCCCCAATGTTCTCCTCTAGTAATTTGATGGTATCAGATCATAGATTTAGGTCCTTGATCCATTCTAAGTTATGTTTTGTATAGGGTGTAAGGTAGGGGTCTTGTTTTATAATTGTGCTTACGTAGATCCACTTTTCCCAACACCATTTTTTGAAGAGACTGTCCTTTCTCCAGAGATTGATTTCAGTTCAATTATCAAAGATTAGTTGTAGATGTGTGGATTAATTTCCAGGGCTTCTATTCTGTTCCATTTGTCTACGTGTCTATTTTTGTGCAAGTTCCAGGTGGTTTTGATTATAACTGCCATGTAGTATGTCCTGAAGTCTGTTATTGTGATGCGTCCAACTTTGTTTTTGCTGTTTAATATTGATTTAGCTGTTTGGAGCATCTTGTGTTTTCATAAGAATTTTAGCACTGCTTTATTCTATACTGAGAAGAATGTCATTGGTATTTCAATTGGGATTGCATTGAATCTGTAAATTGCTTTCAGCAATATGAACATTTTGATGGTATTCTTCCAATGAATCAATGTGAAATATTTTCCATTTTCTTGTGTCTTTGTCTATTTATTTAATGTTTTATAATTTTCATTGCAGAGATATTTCACATCCTTGGTTAAATTTACCGCAAGGTATTTAAGGTTTTTTGTAAGTATTTTGAATGGAGCTGATCTTCCAAGTTTTTGTCAGACATGGCATTACTTGTGTATACAAAGGCTGTTGATTTTTCTGTATTGATTGATTGTATATCCTGTACTTTACCAAACTCTTTTATGAGTTCCAATAGTAATCTCTTAGTGGAGTCTTTTGGTTCCCATATATAGAATCATGTCATCTTCAAATAGGGATAATTTGACTTCCTCCTTTCTAATTTGTATCCTTTTTATTTCTTTTTCTTGCTTAATGGCTTGGGCTAAAACTTCCAGAACTAAGTAGAAATGGTGTAAGTGGGCATCTTTATCTGGTTCCAGATCAGAGTGGAAATTATTCTAATGTTCCCCCATTCAGTGTGATGCTGCATATGGTTTGTCATATTTCCTTATTTTGTTGAAGAATGTTCCTTCTGTATCATATTTGCTTAAAGTTTTTATCATGAAAAATTATTGTAGTTTATCAAATTCTTTCTTTGCATCTATTGAGATAATCATATGATTGTTGTTCTTCAATTTGTTAATGTGATGTACCACATTTATTGATTTGCATAATTTACATATGTTGAACCATCCCTGCATACCAGGGGAAAAAAATCCCACTGGGTGTAGGTGAACGATCTTTCTGGTGTGTTGTTGGATTCAATTAGCTAGTATTTTGTTGAGGAGTTTTCATCTGTGTTCATCAGGAATATTCATCTATAGTTCTGTTTCTCTGTTGTAATATTTCTGGCTTTAGAATTAAGGTGATACTGGGGGCCGGTTCTATTGCTTAGCAGGTAAAAGCCACTACCTGCAGTGCCAGCATCCCATATGGGTGCCAGTTTTAGTCCCAGCTGCTACAATTCCAATCCAGCTCTCTGCTATGGCCTGGGAAAGCTGTGGAAGATGGCCCAAGTGCTTGGGACCTTTCACCTGCATGGAAGACCTGAAGGAAGCTCCTGACCCTGGCTTTGGATCAACACAGCTGTGGCCTTTGCAGCCATCTGGGGAGTGAACCAGTAGATGGAAGACCTTTCTCTCTCTTTCTCTCTCTCTCTCTGCCTCTGTCTCTCTGTAAATCTGCCTTTCAAATAGAATAAATCAATTAAATAAAAAAGAATTAAGGTGATGCTGGCCTCATAGAAGGAGTTTGGGAAGATACCCTCCCTTTCATTTGTTTGAATAGTTTGGGAAGAATTGCAATTAATTCTTTAAAAGTCCAGTAGAATTCATTATTGAAGCTATCCAGTCCTGGGCTTTTCTTTCTTTGGAGGGTCTTTATTACTGATTCAATTTTCATCTTGGTTATTGGTCCCTTCAGGTTTGCTGTATCTTCATGACACAATTTTGATAGATTGTGTCCAGGAATCTATCCATTTCTTCTAGATTTTCCAATTTGTTGGCATATAGCTGTTCATTGTAATTCCTGGGTATTCTTTTTTGTTTCTATGATATCTATGTTTACATCCCTTATTTCACCTCTGATTTTATTGATGTGGGTCTTCTCATTCTTTTTCTGGTTAGTTAGGCCAATGGTCTATCAATTTTGTTTATTGTTTAAAAAAACTAGTTCTTCATTTAACTGATCTTTTGAACCTTTTTTATTTCAAATTTGTTTATTTCCTTTCTAGTTTTAATTATTTCTTTCTTCATAATTTGGGGTCTTGTTTGTTCTTGTTTTTCTAAGACATTGAGATGCATTGATAGATCATTTTATTTGATTCTTTTCTAATATCTTTTTGCAGGCACTAATTGCTATAAACTTAACATTTAACACTGTTAGCACTGCTTTTGCTATATACCACAAGTTTTGATATGTTGTATTGTCATCTTCATTTGTCTCCAGGAATTTTTTTATTCCTTCTATTCAGGTGAGCTATGTTCAGTCTCCATATGTTTTCATATCGTCTAGAGTTTAAGTTGTAAATTCTAGGTTCATTCTTTTGGGGTCAGAAAAGGTACATGGTTATGATTTCAATTTTTTTTTGAATTTGCTTCAGACTTGCTTTATGTCCTAGCATATGGTCTATCCTAGAGAAAGTTCCATGCTCTGATGAAAAGAGTGGGTGTTCTGCAATATGGGATGAAATGTTCTGTAGATATCAATTAGGTTCATTTGGTCCATAGTGTAGATTAGCTATGGTATTTCTTTATTGATTGCTGTTGATTATCAACTTGTTGTGTCTGTTGATGAAAGTAGGGTGTTGAAGTCTCCCATTATCAATGAATTGACGTCTATGTCTACATTTAGATCCGTTAACATTTGTTTTAAATAACCAGGTGCCATGGCATTGAGTGCATATACATTTATGATACTCACATCTTCCTGGTGAATGGATCCATTAACAGTTACATAATGCTCTTCTTTATGTCTCTTTACAGTTTTTGTGTTAAAAATCTATTTTTTCTGATATTAAGACAGCTACATCAGCTCTTTTTTGTTTCTGTTAGCATGGAATATCTTTTCCCATCCTTTCACTTTCAGTTGTGTATATCTTTATTGGTGAGATGTGTTTCTTGTAGGCAGCAAAGAGATTCTTTTTTGTAACCTGAAGGCCAGTCTGTATCTTTTAATTGGAGAATTTGGGTCATTTACAATCAACATTATCATTGATAAATAATGAGTTGGTCCTACAATTTTACCATAAATATTACTATTGGTTGCTTTGGATTTCATTTATACTTTCACTAGGAACTTTCTTGCCTTCACATTCTTTCATAATGATGACAATTATTCTCTATTTCTGTGTGTAGCACATCCTTAAGCATCTTTTGTAAGGCTGCTGAGGGGTGACAAATTTGTTTAATTTTTCTTCATTACAGAAGGTCTTTATTTCACCTCCATTCATAAATAAGAGCTTTGCAGGGTACAGTATCCTGGGTTGACAGGTTTTTTTCTCTTAAAAAAAAGACTTAAGACTTGGACTATATCTTTCCATTCTCTTTCCATTCTCTCCTGGCATGTAGGGTTTCTGACGAGTCAGTTGTGAGTCTAATTGGAGATCCTCTGAAGGTAATCTGGCATTTCTTTCATGTACATTTTAGAATCTTTTCTTGATATTTTACTGTTTAAAGTTTGACTATAACATGTTGTGGTAAAGATCTTTTCTGGTCATGTCTATTAGGATACTGTACTTGGATGTCCCTTTGTTTCTCCAAAGTAGGAAAGTTTTCTGTAATCATTTCACTATAAAGGCCTTCTAATCCATTCTCTCTTTTCACACCTTCTGGAACTCTTAAGACTGATATGTTGGGTCATTTTATAGTATCCCATAAATCTGCAACATTTTTTTTAATTTTCTAATTACTTATTTTTCTAGTCTGACTATAAAATTTCCAGATATTTGTCTTCTAACTTGAATATTCTTTCTTCTGCCTCACCAAGTCTGTAGTTAAGGCTTCCCATTGCATTTTTTATTTGATCTATTGAATTCTCATTTCCAATATTTAATTTTGGTTTCTCTTTAAAATCTCTATTTCATAGGAAAAATTTTATTCATATTATATGGATTTTTTAATTCGTGGATTTGCTTCTGGTTACCTCTAAGTAATCTTATCATCATTTTTTTAATTATTCTTCTGGCATCTCTTCAGTCTCTTAATCTTCACATTCTAGTATTCAAGTGTTGTCTTCCTTTGGGGGCATCATGTTGTCTTCCCTATTCTTGTTTCTGGAATTTCTGCATTTATTTTTAGGCATTTGTGGAGATGCTTGTTGGTTTTATTTTTACCCCTGTTATGGCTTTTATGTTTAGACTATGCCTCTGTGGCTTAGTGGAGTGCCCACTCTTTTAGTAAATTCCCAGAGGCGAGTGCTAGGTGTGGCCAAGGAGAGTTCTGTTCTTTGCTCTAGGGTTTGAGAGTGTAAAGGGTGACACTCAAGTTGGGTGTGGCAAATCTCTTTTTTTTTTTTAATAAGAGGGGGTTTTTGATCAGCTCTGTTGTAGTCTCATGCTTACCTCCTCTTCTCCAAGGAGACTGATGCCTGGACTCTAGCCATAGTTGGTATGATATTCATCTGTGCTGCCACAAGAACCACACAAAGGATCTGTGCAGTCTTCAGTGTGAGCACAGATCACGCAGCAATGACCTTCTCCAGGGAATCAGGGAGCTCCTAGTATATGGACCCACTCACAGTGAAAGCCCAAAGACACTGCCACACCCTGTGCCCTCCCATGCAGCCATAGTGTTTGCACAGTCCCAGCACATAAGGCTCCCACAGTCATGAGCACCCAATTCCCTGTCAATTCTTCCAGCCAGACTCAGGCATCTCCTCTCTACTGGTTGCTGCACACATGGACACAAGCTGGCACAGCTGTTATATACTTCCAAAATGGTACCTGCTCTCTCTTGGTTAGTTACAGGATGCCTTGCTGGGTGGTCAAGGAGAGAGAAACATGCCCCCCTTTTTTCCTCTAGGTTGGCAGGTATACTATCACATACAGGTCTCCAAGCCAGACTCATGCCCACAGCTTTATTGCCGGTGGCTTGGGTCGTTGCAGTCTGGACTCACCTCACTCTCCAAAGCTGTTGCTGAGCCTCTTGGCTGCTGGGGTCCTGAGTTGTGCACATCCACACCCTCCACATGGATCCACAGTGTCCCTCTAATTTACGTGGCGTTTCCTCTGCTGTTTTCTCCCTAACTCTTCCCTGAGATTTAACTCTCCCCACTTATTTTAAACTAGCTTCTTCTAGACTAGAGCAGTAAGCTCCCTACCTATTCCACAATCTTGGAATCCTCTCCATCTTTTTTTTTTGTCTTTTTGAGATATTGCCAAGGATTTGTCTTCTAATCTGATATTCTTTCTTGTTGTTGAAGATTTCCACTGTATTTCCTATTTGATACACTGAATTATTCTTTTCTAATATTTCGGTGTCGTTTTTCTTCAATATCTCAATCTCTCAGGAAAATTTTTCACCCATATCATGTATGGATTTCTTTATCTCATGAATATGTTTCTCTGTGTTTCTGAGTATTCTTATGATCATTCTTTGGAATTAATTTTCAGGCATGTCATCAATGTCTTCATCTTCACATTCTAATATTAAAGCATTGTTGTGTTCCTTTGAGGGTGTCATATCATCTTGCTTGTTTTTGTTTCTTGTATTTCTGCATTTATTTTTAGGCATTTGTGAAAATACTTGCTGGTTTTTTCCTCTGTTGGCTTTTATTTTTGAACTATGCCTCTGTAGCTTAATGAGTGTCTGCTCCTTCAGTGGATACCCAGAGGCATGTACTGAGTGGGGCCAGAAGAGCTCTGGTTAGTGCTCAAAGGTGGGGTCAGAGTCCAGAGTGACATCAAAGTTGGATATGTTAGATCTATTATCACAGAAGGGAGGGTGTAATCACATCTGCTTCTGTAATCACAACCTTACCTCCTCTCTTCCAAGGTGATCAATGCCTGGGTTTAGCTCACAGTAGTTACAACCCCCACTCACACGGATGCATGAGCCACACCAAGGATCTGTGCATTCCTCAGTGTGAGCACAGAATCCTCTGCAATGAGCCACCCCAGGCACTCATTTAGCTCTGAGCCTCTGAAGCAGACACGAGATTTCCCAGAGACCCAGCTACACCCTGCACCCTACTGTGTAGTGACATGACTCCCACAGTCACAATGCACAAGGCTCCCACAGTCACAAAGAGCAGAAGATCCACTCTCAGCTCCACTAGTCCCATCCATTGAGAGCAGAGGCATTCCCAGAGCCAATTGGTTGTAGGTACTCTGCCTTGGTAGTTTGAGCCTCAGTGCCTATGGCAGAGTGGGGGCTTGGAAGCACCTCACAGTCCATGTTTGTGCTCAGCCTCCTGCCAACTCTCCAGACTAGATCCAAAATCAGTGGGGAACACAGACTTAATCCCTCTGATAAAATCCCCTAATCACATGCATGAGAGCTGCCACAGCCTCTACTGACATTAAAATGGTGCTTTCTCCCTGCTGGTTGACAGGCACCCTTCTCAGGAGATGGGGAGAAAGAAAGGTGATTTTTTTTCACCAGTTTAGGTGGGTACCCCGCCCCTGCCATAGGGCTCCTGGCCGAACCCAAAGTCAGTGTGATCCCCAAGGTTCTCCCTCACGCAATATCACCAGTGACACAGGCTGCTGCAGTCTGCTCTCACCTAGCTCTCAGCATCTGGTGTCTCCTCCAGCCCCAGGCTGTGGGAGTCACAGGAATTGTCCCTCCTGCTGCTTCCTGAGGCAAGGATAGAGAGTACCCATCTACTAGCTCACCCCCCAAATGCTCGCAGTAGTCCCTGATGAGACCCCACAACTCAACCTAAGCCTCTCAAGTGGGTGGCAGAAACCTGATCACCTGAGTCATCACTCTTTCCCAGGATCTGTATTGACAAGAAGCTGAAGTCAAGAGCTGGAACCAGGTATCAAATCCAGGTACTCAGATGTGTGATGTAGTATCTTAACCACCAGGCTAAATGCCCACAAACTCAGGAGAGTCTTAACCAGGAGAGCATAGTAGTATTACCTGGACACCTTGAAAGTACATATGGAGGCCGGCGCTGTGGCTCACTAGGCTAATCCTCCCCCTGCGGCGCTGGTACCCTGGGGTTCTAGTCCTGGTTGGGGTGCGGGATTCTGTCCTGGTTGCTCCTCTTCCAGTCCAGCTCTCTGCTGTGGCCTGGGAAGGCAGTAGAGAATGGCCCAAGTGCTTGGGAGACCAGGAACAAGCACCAGGCTCCTGGCTTCGGATCGGCGCAGCGCACCGGCCATAGCAGCCATTTGGGGGGGGGGGGGTGAACCAACAGAAGGAAGACCTTTTTCTCGGTCTCTCTCTCTCACTGTCTAACTCTGCCTGTCAAAAAAAAAGTACATATGGAAAATTCGTATGAAAAATGGAATTAAAGATAAGCTTATTCAGAGGCAAAAATTTTTTGAAATATATGCAGTTTTTTTTTTCATTGTATACATTTTTCCATGAACCTTTTGAAAACTCCTACGTTCAGACCCTGCCCCAGACTTAC
The DNA here is from genome assembly GCF_033115175.1 of Lepus europaeus. Classification (NCBI taxonomy): domain Eukaryota; kingdom Metazoa; phylum Chordata; class Mammalia; order Lagomorpha; family Leporidae; genus Lepus; species Lepus europaeus. The sequence goes on from NC_084850.1 coordinate 9,170,976, forward strand.
TGAGTACCCGGTGTGGGAAAAAAGCTATGAAGGATACACAATTGAGTTTGCCAAGATAATCTCTTTTGCAAAAATCTTCATAGTTTGATGCAGGAACAATTCTGCCTATGTAGACGTTTTCACTATGCTGAAAGTCAGACACACATATCTGAATCTAGCTAGATCTATAAAAGTAGCAACACTGTCACTCTTTGATAGGAAATAACACTTAAAATGGGGCCCCAGGAAAGAGCTGTGAGGTAGCCAAACTACACTTGTAAGGACCCAAGGAAGACTGCTAAAGTGAGCAAACCCTCAGCACTGACTGCTGGAGAGGGCAAACCATGAATAGCAGTAGGGAGTTTGCAAACAGGCCTAGTCGTGCTAGTAATCATCCAATAAAGCACTAAGGAGTAAGGTCAAGACCACTGACTTTGCACTCATACATACAGACTTGAAATCCTATTTTTGCCATCTATTCCCTGTGCCACCTAGTGCAAATTTATTGGACTTCCCTGGGCTTTGGTTTCTGCAGTTGAAATATGGAGATAAAGCAGCACTAAAATCATAAAGTTTTATACAGATTATGTCTTGTCTTCATCTTTAAAACAGATTTATTTATTTCAAAGTCAGAGTTACAGAGAGAGAGAGGGAGAGACACAGAGAGAGAGCTTCTATCTGTTGGTTCATTCCTCAAATGGCTTCAAATGTCTGGGGCTGGGCCAGACCAAAGCCAGGAGCCAGGAGCTTTATCTGGATCTCCCACAATGGTGCAGGGGCTCAAGCAATTGGGCCATCTTCCACTGATTTCCCAGGTACATTATCACAGATCTGGACTGAAAGTAGAGCAACCAGTACTTGAACCAGCACCCATATGTGATGCTGGTATTACAGATATTAGCTTAACCCACTGCACCACAGCACTGATCCCCTTGTTCTCATTCTCATTCTGTCCTTAACATGAATTGTATCCTTTCTACTTGTCAGCTACCAGCATAAGTGCTTTATTTGTTATCTCATCTTTTCTTGACAAGACTGCAAGGAACATGCCGAAGTCATCCAGCTAATGAGCAGTCCATATGGATCCAGTTAGTGTGATTCCGGGGGTCATATTCAATTTCTGAGAGATGGTGGGTGACCAAGGATTACTCATCTCCCTTCTTTCTTTCTGCTTAGTGCAGACAACAGTTGCAAATGGACAGAAGCTACTAAATTGCCTCTTTACAAGCTAAGTCCATTAAATCCTCTACATTATGAAAATGGCTTCTGTAGTTCCAGAAAGTGCTTTTTACAAGATTCATTAAACTCCCTTTCCGTGTGTACTTGTCATTTTATGAGGGTGGCAGAAATATAGCTATTAGTACCATGGATTTTTATAGGCTCATAGAATGACAATGTTAGAGATATAAAGACCCTTAGGAATCATCTAGTTTATTCCTCTCATTTTTGCACATGGAGAAACTGAGGTTTGGGATGGATAAGTTGTTTAAACATGAAAAACCACTAAGCTTGTGAGTAAATCATAAGAGAAATCTGTGACCCCTAAGTCGATACACTTTCTACTTTATCATACACTAACAACCTTGAAAACACTGGTCATTCATTCATTTATTTACTGCTGAGATGTTTATTGCACATTTTCTGAATGTAGGTACTGAGAAGAAATAAGCAGGAGGTTGTAGTTGGGTTAGGCAAACCATCATCACAAATACTCGAGGAATCTGGGAGATGGAAGAGAACAAGCGAAATCTGTTGGCAATTCTTGAACTTGGTTTCACAGCACAATTATCTAAAGAGCACTTTAGAAATGCCAAATGCCAAAAATGTCTAAGGACCTACCCTAGACAAGTTGTTTCCTCATGTTATTTTAATGTGACCCTAAAATTGGTAACTGCTACTCTAAATGCACATTCTTCTAACAGTAGGCAAGAAGCATAGAAAAAGTACGGTGCCCCTGTGAAACACTAAAACTTAGCATGAAATTGCTATTGTAGGTTAACAAAAGCCTAGAGACACTGGCTGTAGGAACAATGAAACTTACTAAACTCAAGCTCATAATTTAGCACACTCATGAGTAGGTCACACAGCACTGCATGACGTTGGACACTTTCTCATTCCATTGATTGAGAGATTTTTAGAACTTTTATGAATTACCTGTTGTGGGCCAGTCACTGTATGAAGCACTTTGGCATATTTGAATGAACACAACCCTGTATCACTATGAGGTGGCTGCTATTGTTATGTTCACTTTTCAGTCAAGAAAGCTGTAACTCAAGGAGATGAAGTTCCTCAAGATCACTGAAAAATTGCTAGTACCAAGATTCAAACATACATCTGTGCCTTCGAGACCCTTTTTAAAAATTATTTATTTATTTATTTGAAAGGCAGAGTTACAGACAGGGAAGGAGAGACTGAGGAGTCAGAGATCGTCCATTTGCTGGATCACTCACAAAATGACTGCAATAGCCAGCGCTGGACCAGGCCCAAGCCAGGAGTCAGGAGCTTCATCTTGGTTTCCCATAAGGGTGCAAAGGCCCAAGTACTTGTGCCATCTTCTGCTGATTTCCCAGGTGCATCAGGAGGAAGCTGTGTTAGAAGTCCACTCAGGACTCAAACAGGCACCCATATGTAATGCCAGGCGGCAGCCTAATGTGCTACGCCACAATGCTGACCACCCTCCAAGACCCTTTTTTTTCCAATATGTCATGTTGCAAAGGAAAAAAAAAAACATAAAATAAACATGTGACAGGGCCAGCGCTGTGGCATAGCAGGTAAAACTGCCACCTGCAGTGTCGGCATCCCACATGGGTGCTGCTTTAAGATCTGGCTGCTCTACTTCCGATCCAGCTCTCTGCTGTGGCCTGGAAAAGCAGCAGAATACGGCCCATGTCCTTGGGCCCCTGCACCTATGTGGGAGACCCAGAAGAAGCTCCTGGCTCCTGGCTTCGGATCGGCTCAATTCCAGCCCTTGTGGTCAACTGGGGAGTGAACTAGAGGATGGAAAACCTCTTTCTAGGCCTGTCCACTCTCTGTGTAACTCTGACTTTCAAATAAATAAATAATCTTTTTTTAAAAAAATGTGCCAATAAGCCACATATGATTTAAACTGTGCATACTGTTGATCAATGACAGGTTGGGCTAGTCTTTTCCCATCCTGATTCTGCTCTGTCTCATCATTCCTGCTTTCTTGCAGTATGTCTTCCTACCATCCCAGCCAAAGGTGCAGTCAGGAAAGATAGAAAGAAGGATGACATTTGCCAGTCAACCGTGTCTGTTCCTAGAGGAATGAACATGTCATAACTGACTTTGAAATAACTTCCTATAATGAGTTTTGCCAGAGAACAGACACAAGAAATTGTGTCTTATTCTTAGCACATATTCTCAGCATGCCTTTTAATGACTCCTGTGGAACCAGTTCCATGCATGCTGTGTTTCTGTCTATAATGAACATTAGGGAACACAAAGAAACATTTCTCCACAATGTTTTGAAATTAGCAACACAATGTTGAATACATTTCTGCTTTTTGTTGTTGAAATCTAAAATAAGTATTTACTTTCTTCTGAAATAACCAAAAATTTCAGACTATGCTGTGCCTATAGGTTTTGGCTGCATTGAAAGCAAGCACGCCAGTTTACATACAATGTGGATTTGAGCCCTGGCCTTGCAAGTATTTTCATCTACTTCTTGGAGGTGGTAGGAAGAGAAATGGAAGTATTTTTATTTCATCTGTCGGCAGTCCATTCCCACATCCAATGTGCCCAAAAAATATCTGCAGTGAAAATTCAGCATAGGGCAACAGAAGAAATAAAAGGCAAACCAAAATTAATCTCTGGATTTTTTTATGGGTGCCATGAGGGAAAAGTGAATGTCACAATGCTGCCTGCAAGATGCTACCACTTGCATGCCAGCTCCTCTTTCCAGTATGGCTTATCTACAGAGTTTGGTAACCACTGAATGAGTGGCTTTTGGAATAGAAACATGCTCTCATACACAGTGCCTCCACAAACATACCCAAACTGAGGCAGACTGAGTACTGTGGTACCCATAGTATATACCACACTGTTGACTTTGGAGAGCAGAGACACAAGCGAAGTCATATCTCCCAAAGTCACTCTTGCTCAGGCAAGAGGGTAGGTTAAGTGGGAAGGGATCATAAACATTAAAAAAAACTCATTAGATCAAATAACTGCTATTCTTTCATGCTACTCCATACGAAAAGGATAAGGCTTTGTTGCCATGGTTGGCAGAGAAAATGGATCTTTCAAAGCTCTCACTAAAGCTGGGGCAAAAGTAAGAGATCATCAGCATCTCACTAAATGTTTTTCTTCTCACTTTCCTGGTGAATAGTCAGATCTGGGTTCAATATTTTGTCTATTGATTTCAAACATCATCAAGCATGTGGGTTTTTACAAATGTCATGTTGCTTTTAAAAAGTGCCTATTAAGGGGTGGGTGTTTGACACAGTGATTAAGACATTGCTTATGAAGCCCATATCCCATATTAGAGTGCCTGGTTAGAGTCCTGATGAGTATACTTCTGATCTGGCTTCCTGCTAATGAGCATCCTAGGAGACAGCTCAAGTACTTGGTTCCCTGCCATCCACATGGGATACCTGCATCCAGGATCCTGGCTTTGGCCTTGCCCAGTCCTGGGTGTTGTGGGTATTTGGAGAGTAAAGCAGCAGATGGAATATTCCTGCCAACAAGATGAAAATTAATAACTTTTTGGGAAACTACTTTGTGGATAGCTAAAATCACTTCCCAGAAAGTTTTATAAGACAGATATCATATGTTTTCCCTGATCCGAGGTAACTAATAGTGTACCTGAAATGTAACGTATTGGAATGAGATAGATATTTTGAGAGTCGATGATTATTTATAGCACTTGTCTCTTCTGTTGAGGAACAGTGTTTTTTTTTTCTTCATACTATTTGTTGAGAAAGAAAAATAAAGACTTCTTTAAATGTTCAAGAGTCTCAAAAAAACAAAAAAAAGATTCCTTTGTTCCAGATTTTTACAGTGTCATCTATGCTACCCTTGAGAGCTATATCACTGCACAGCTGCCTTCACATACTCTGTAGAAATATGTAGACCACCACATGGATTTCACGAAGACCTTGCTGTCAGGCTTTTTGGAGGACAGCTCTCCATATCTCCCTGAAAATCAGTCTTTCCTTGGGTCGTGCTCCTTCAGAGAGTGGAAAATGGGAGCAGGAACAGCTTTGTGGCTGTTGAAGTCTTCTGCATCTTATAAATCAGACACACTGGCACTCTGAGAGGCACATGGTGCTTGCTGCTGCTTTTGCACCCAGTAGTGTGGCTGCTTAAACTCTTAGGCCAAAATAATTTAGAGCTAGCAGAAAATTCTGCCAGGCCAGGGCTGAGTGCCATGGCAAGGGAGGAGGCCAATAAACCAATGAGGGGAATTTTACTCCTTTCTTCTCAGAACTCAAAACTAAAAATAAAACACAAGACACTCTATTACCAAGTGCAAACCAGCACAGGGGGATGACACCCACAACTCTGCACATGTATGCACATACACACAAGCTGACTTGTAGAGTAATTGTGAATGTAGCGAGAATTAATGCATGTAAAACACTTAGAACATCGTATGGCGCAAATTAAGGGCCATATGACTGTTGCTATTATTTACTTGTATTAGGACTGGCTTATGTCCATACTGGATGAATCAAAAGAATAAAACACAACCAATTGTTCAAGATATTTGCTTGACGGCAAAGACGTAGCAAGAATGAATCAAGTTGTAAGAGGACTCACCTTTGTACATTAATATTAATACAGAAATGGCAATGAAAAAATTAATGGGAGCAATTAGGATGATGCTAAGTACACATTGAAAACAAAGAGAAAGGGTTCTAACAGGATCCTGTGCTGAATCCAGGAAAAACACAGATATCAGTTTGCTGAGTAAAGTCACCAAAGATACTTTTCCCAACTGCCTCCTCCCCACATAGACACAAACACATTTTGAACATTAGAAGTCTTGTGAGGAGCTATGTGATTACAAAAGTGAAAGATGCTAGGGTTATAAGAAACCAAAGACTGAAATTATTTCCTGTCTGGATACCTTCTACTGGAGGCCACTGCACTCCTGCTTTAGTTAGTATGGTGGTCCAGCTGTCTGTGTTTAGTGAGCACCACTTAGCCTGCACCTTCCTTGTTCAACATCTGGGTTCTGGAGATGCTGTGTAAAGTTGTGCTTTCCGAACAGCCATATCTACCTGGGTAATTCATATAAACCTAATTTGTCATCCTATTTGATTTTCTCTTCAAGTTATCATGCCTGGGACACATTTAGAATCCTGAAACATGAGAGCCAGAAGCACCTTGGTGATCACCTGGTCCAACCTTCTCATTTTACACTCATAGCTGATAATTGCATTCCACTGTACTACCAATCTTGCTTGTGGCATGATTAAGGCTGCTAACCGTAGGAAAATGGGAAATGTTGCTCTTCTCCACATTCTCAGGAAGTCCAAGGTCACAGCCACCATTCCCCTAGCCAGTCTCCCACACAGTTTTCACTGTTTCTTTTCTGCTGCTGTGGGAGGCAGCTTATAAAGCCACAGCCCTTTGTTGCTAAGGGAAGAACAAAACCCTGGCCTCCCAGCTGTAGAGAGATTTATAAGAGCTCAAGGAAGGTCAAAAGGGTAAATTACCCTGTGACTTGTATGTAATCAGCATCTTTCTAGCTGATTACACAGAAGGCAAAGGTAAAAAAAAAAGAGAGAGAGAGACAGAGAGCATAAATAATACTAGAAACTAAAGCTCGGACAGGTTATGGTCCTCATCTTTTTTTCAGTCTTCACACAGCATGCTGTTAAACCTTTCCCTTAAGAGAATTTAGGCAGATAAAACTAAAGATTCCTCCCCGATTTATCTAGAAACAGGAGTAGGAAGTTACTTTGTTATTGTGTACATTTTTCTTTATTTTTTGGCTACTTAACTTTATTTTTATTTGTATTGTTTTTCTCCCAGAAACCTTTTATTTAAGGTATACAAACGTCATACATTTCATAAGCACAGCTTTAGAAACATAGTGATTCTTCCCACCATACCCACCCTCCCTCCCTTCTTCCTCCTCCCTCTCCTATTCCCATACTAATTTTTAACTAAGATCTATTTTCAATTAACTTTATACACATACAATTAACTCTATACTAAGTAAAGAGTTCAACAAATTGTATGAAAAAGACTGCCCATAAATTGGAAGAAATGGTCCATAATTGAGACCCATAATTACTGAAGAGTTGTTTCCATTTGGAGGAATCAGAGAAGGATTTAGGGAGGAGGTGCAACTTTCATATTTCTTTCCCCTTTGTTCAGTTCTTCTTTAACATTTCTTTTCAAGCATGATTGAGATGATACTTAAGTAAAAATGAGATAAGCCTCTCTCTCTCACCTCCCCCACTTGCCTGAGAATTTTCTGTCTCTAGTTAACCACACCCTAGCAGTCACTACTATTATACTTCAAGTACTCACTAGGTAAAAGTAAGCTCCATGAGAGTAGAAAGTGTCCAGCAACAGGCATGGAGGAGGTGCCCAGTAAGCATCAGTTGAACAAATGAATGAATGATTATTCTCATAGTTCTTTGGAGAGCTACATGCTCACAACTTTAAACCAAACTGATAGTATATTCCATAGCAGAGATTTCCCATACTCCCTGAGCTTTACATAGGTTACTACCCTGTCTGCCTCGTTCACACCGGATTCCATTGCTTAGGAAGGGGTGGGTGTTTGAATACTGGTTTAATAGAATGCTGAACACATTATAGATATAATTTAATAAAAACAACTTATAATAGCTCTATGGATTTAAGGAAAAACCCTTTTTGATATAAAATGCATGAGCAATTTAAAGGTACAAAATTGGGAAAGAATCAAATGTAAGTCATAGCTAAATTATAATTCTCTACTTGAAAGCTTTCCAACTATTGCTGGGTGTAAGTCATGACCGATACTCAAAGTATATTGACCTTCCTCCTAAAACTAATCTTGGTTTTACAATAAATTCACATATTGCAAGGTTTTCATACTCCATATAGAATTGATGTGCTCATACAGTGACCATGTATTTATAAATACCAACTTATGTTCATGATATGAAGAACTATTTGCACATTCATTAATCAGCGTATTTGTAGATGTTGTTGTTGGAAGTAGAGATACTTTTTGAAGCACAACATTTATCTACAAAAGCCTCCAGAGCTTATGAAAAAGCAAAAATATCTATGCTTCTCATAGATGCTTTGGAGTTCCACACAAATGCTGATATGGACTTAGAAAATGCTTTTAACATTAAGTCTTTATTGATTGCAAAGCTTTATTTAAATATATGTGAACATCCTGGGAGATTGAAACATACAAGATTCTAGAAGGATTTGACCACTCCTCTTTCCTTATCTTGCAATGAAAACTAAGGCTCTCTAATTCCTTACCTTCCTTTGTCATCAGGTCTTCCATACCCTTCGTGTCAGCTATACCAACTCCTGTTCTGACTTCTAAATTATTCTCTCTGTGGTTGCTCCCCACCCCAGTCCATTATCTGAGGTATCAAAATGATTTTTATTTCTTAAGATTTATTTATTTGAAAGGCAGAGTTATGGAGAGAGAGATAGAGTTCTTCAATCCACTGGTTCACTCCTCAGATGGCTGCAACAGCCAAGGCTAGGCCAGGCCTAAGGCAGAAGCCAGGAACTTCATCCATATCTATCACATGGTTGCAGGGGCCCAAGGATTTGGGCCATCTTCTGCTGCTTTTTCCAGGCCATTAGCAGGAAGTTGCATTGGAAGTGGAACAGCTGGGACTTGAACCAGTGCCCATACGGTATGCCAGCATCCCAGGAGGTGGCTTAACCCATTACACCAAAATGCTAGCCCAAAAATGATTTTTCTAAAAAAATGCTTTTGATCATGTTACTAACTTGCTAAAATGCATATTGCCTTCAATCTCCCTAGAGCGGTGTGGGAGGCCTTTCATGATGGCCTATGGCTTGCAGTTAGTCTCATCTTCGCCACCTTTCCCTTATACCCAATATTGGAGTTGCACTAGACAACTCACCAAAGTCAAAATATGCTATGTATTTGCACGAGTAATTTTGCGTCTATACCTTTTACAACAAACACAATTCCATTCACCCCTCTAGGTCCAGCCCCAGTGCAACTTTTGCTAGGTTGAGTTAGTGTTGGCCTCCTCTCTATTCTCAATTCACTCTGTATATCCTTCTTTCATGACATTTACAACTCTGCATTAGCATTTGTTTTATGCATGACTTTCTGCACCACTTGACTGTGAACTCCTTGAGGATTAGAGCTGGATTTTTGCATAGCATTTAATAAATGTTTGTTACATGAATGAATGAATGAGTTAATGAGTTAATTATTTTTCTCTGCTATGGACGTTAGTCAGCATTCAAAACAGTCTTTTTCCATTTGGGAATCTCTTTATTTCCATATAGTATAATGAGGCCTCTTAAGTTTACCAGAGGTCTGGGAAAAGGAAATGTAATAAATGGGAAAGTATTTTTAAGTAGGCATGTGTGGGCATTAGCTTAAACCTTTTAACGACAGATGTTACACTCCAGAAAACATTATGAATGAGAATGTTGAAAAAATGGCTACTTACATAATAGCTAGGAGTGAAAGGTTCTTTTCTTTAGCCCTGGGAACAATAAGGTGATAACCCATATTTCAATTCCCTTCCCCCACCTGCTCTTGCCAGTGTTTACCATATGAAAAAACATCAAGTTCTTTCATCCAGACTTCCAGCCACCTCTAAAAAGTGAAAAAGAATATATTTTCATATTAATTATTCTTAATTTTGTAAAGAACAGGTGAGATTTACAAGTATTTTGGGGTAATGTGCTTTAAAAGCTATAATTGCTACTCATTCTTAAACATTATCTGTTCAGTTGACAAAACTCAGAAATCTTTTTCATCACAAATTTATTTCACAGATATGCTTTAGTATAATTTGAATCATGGCACAACTTTTTAATAATTTTTATTAATACAAACAGAACAGATTTCAAGAATTTCATAGGTACAATTCTAAGAAGATAACCATATCTCACTCCCTCTTTTTTTTTTTCTACCTCGGTCCACCTCTTTCCTTCCTTTTTAAATAATTTTTGCAAAAACATAATTTCAATCCAGTTTATAATCATAGGATTAAATGCACCACTAACCAACCATAGTATTCAACAAGTAAAAAGAAGAAAGAACACAGTTCCACAGGAGTATCCAATGTAGGTGACAGATTCAGGGGGGACTTTTATGGCATTATCACTTATAGAAAAATAGCCCTTGGAAATATATATCCTGTTATGTTTTTAAAAAAACACACAAAAGTTTGGTGTCTACCAGTTGTAGAAATAATCAAAATAAAGAATTCTTGATGTCTGTGTAAGAATTAAGCCTGAGAGCCATGTACTATTTACCAAATCAGCTTTTAAAATGTATTTCTAAAATCATTACTTGATTTGATTGTCTGTAGCAATCATGAAAGGAATTCAACAGAAAACAGAATACTGCCAGAAGTTTTCTAAGTCACCAGATTACTCTCCATTTTAATTCAGCAACTTTCAGAAGCTTTTGAGGATTGCCATCTGACCAGACACAGAGCTCAAGGAGAGAGAGGTATATTGCTTGAATTCACTGTTTCATGCTTGAGGGAGCAAAGCAGCCAGCCCAGCAATACAGCCCGCCTCGCCTATGGGCTCCAGGCCTCTGTGACACTTGGCACTACTGGGGTTTTGTCAGACTAAACAGTCAATGGGCAGTGTGCTATATGCTGAGTGCTTTCATTAAAGAAAAAATGAAGAGAAGAAGAAAGAAAGAAAGCTAAGCCCTAAGTGTTGAGCCCAACATGAATTTTTCTTTTTTTTTTTTTTTTTGACAGGCAGAGTGGATAGTGAGGGAGAGAGATAGAGAGAAAGGTCTTCCTTTTTGCCGTTGGTTCACCCTCCAATGGCTGCTGTGGCCAGCGCATCGTGCTGATCCGAAGCCAGGAGCCAGGTGCTTCTCCTGGTCTCCCTTGCGGGTGCAGGGCCCAAGGACTTGGGCCATCCTCCACTGCCTTCCCGGGCCATAGCAGAGAGCCGGCCTGGAAGAGGGGCAACCGGGACAGAATCTGGCGCCCCGACCGGGACTAGAACCCCGTGTGCCAGCACCGCAAGGCGGAGGATTAGCCTGTTAAGCCACGGCGCCAGCCGCCAACATGAAATTTGAACTTTATATATCACACCAATGCCTGCATAGCCCTTCAATAACTGATGTGTTTTCAGGTCAGAAAAAACAAATACATCCATCAAAGCCAATGTTTTCTCTACAACTTGTCCATTTACATTCTAAGTGAGATTCACAGTTTCTGGATCGGATATAAACATAAGACCAATATATGTGGCCCAGCATCTCAGGTTTCAGAAAGCTCCAGGATTCAAAGACATCTGTGGGGTTTGCCTATAAAATCCTCCTTTGTGCCTGACCAATGCTTGATAAAAATCTTAGCGAGGGTGCTGGGGGAGTTTTTGCTTGTACAGTACTGTCATGATATGATCTTCTGTATTTATTATTTAAGGAATTTTGTATAACTATGAAAGCTTATCTAGGTGCCACTTAATAGAAATCCTAAAAGGCCTTGGAAACAATTTCACTTACAATTATGCAATAGCATGTAATCAGAGTATTCTGACCCTGTGAATTGGGAATCCATCATTTCCAACCTCGCTCTTAGTCTAGCAACTTCTCCAAGTGCCGTTCTCTTCTAAATACTGTGTCTTGATATTTTAAATGGAGAAAAATTTGCTCCATTCTTTCTTCTTTCTTTTTAAGACTATTCTGATGTGTGGCTGCAGAATAGGTGACAGATGTAAATGGAGTTTTTTAAAGTACACAATTTCTTTCCTACAAAGTGTACTCAAATCGTGCCAAGCCATTTTTTACCTGCCCTACAAAAACCAAATTGCTCTTCTCACATTGCAAATCACCCAGCTGCTCCCACTGCCTATATACCATGGAGATAACTACAGGCTGTGTGCTGAACAGAAATACGGCATCCCCCACTGCTGTGGTGTTAGTGCTGGATTCTGTTGATTTTGCTAAACACACACACACACACACATAATTATGCATTTGTTAAAAAGGTATGTAATATGTAGATGAAAATGCTTAAAAGGAAAGCCATCCACGCTTCCATTCCACTTGCGGTCTCATATGAGAGGGCATTGTACTAAGACATGGATAATCAGAAAAAGATGCTACGTGATGTTCAAAAAGTAGTGGTTCCATTCAAAGCAGTTTTGCCTTAGGCAAAAGGAATGCATGGCGAATTAGTTGTCAGGAGTGTCACAGACTCAGGATAGGTTACATCATTTGGTAGGCACAACATACAATGAAAACACAGAGTCCGTTGTCCTAAAGGTATTCCTAATTTCAAGAACCATCACTGTAGCACAGCATTAAACCAAGTAAAGGGCTCCTGCAATCTCTTTTAAAGGTTTATTTATTCATTTAAAATGGAGAGTTACAGAGAACGAGAGAGAGAGAGAGAGAGAGAGAGATCGAGAGAGAGAGAGATCTTTCATCTGCTGGTTCACTCCCCAAATGGCCTCGCTGGGCAACAGCCCAGGTCGCTTGCCCATGAATTCAGCCCTGCCCCTATCTAAGACCCAGATGGCCCATGTGAATCTCAGCAAGGCCTGGAATTCCTCTCCCGGTGGTTCAGGTTTCTCCTCTTGAAACCACACTCCTCAAGGGTCTCTCCCTTTAGAATCCATGAAGAAAATAGCCCCGTTTTTCTTCACCCATTTTGCATGTGACTTTTCCTTAGAGAATATGAATATTATGCTAAGACCCTGATGATGATGAAAGATGGATGTGTTACTGAATGTGCCTTTGTCACTGATCAATATGCACTCCGACTTGCAGACAGAGTGTGCTTGAACATAGGAGTAGGGTCTCTCCTTTCCTTTCTGCTAATCACAAGGATTCACTTCCTTAATCCCCAATCACCATAGCAGCTTCCTGGATCCCATTCTTCTTTCTGCCCAAATAGCCAGTCAGTTTTTGCCAGATGACTCATTGCTTCTTTGTTTATACAATTGGATCCAGTGATGGAGTAGACATCCATCTCCTCTAATCAGAACTAGTTTCAGATTACACATTTGCTAGTTTTGTCTTGTATAACAAATATATTTTATTTTTCAAATATTAAATCATTGATCCCAGGAACCATTCTGTGAGGTAATGTTACCACTGATTTGAAGCCCCGGGAACTTGTTTTACTGACTACGAAGAATGTGGTTGTTGAAGGAGCAGGCGAGAAGGTGATTTTAGCATAGTTTATTGGAAAAGGGGAAGATACAGAAATTCCTGTACCTGATGGACCAGGCGGGCGTCTTATTAAAGGACTGAGAGCCCAGTCTGCATTCATACTGGAACGTTTTTTTTTTTTTTATTTGACAGGTAGAGTTACAGACAGTGAGAAAGAGAGACAGAGAGAAAGGTCTTACTTACATTGGTTCACTCTCCAAATGGCCAGAACGGCCAGAGCTACACCAGTCCGAAGCCAGGAGTCAGGTGCTTCTTCCTGGTCTCCCATGCAGGTTCAGGGGCCCAAGCACCTGGGCCATCCTCTACTGCTTTCCCAGGCCACAGCAGAGAGCTGGATTGGAAATGGAGCAACCGGAACTAGAACCCGGCGCCCATATGGGATGCCGGCGCCACAGGCAGATTAACCTACTGCGCCACTGCTCCGGTCCCTCAGACTGGAATTTTTATGGACATGAGTATGGGTCCCCCATTTCTTCTCCCCACCCTCTCTTCTGGGAAAGTCTGGGTGGGGAATTTGGGGTTGTGGAATTCTCCTAAACGCCCCCCAACTCCATACAATACTAGCCATCAGGGTTCTTATCTATTGGAGAAGCAAATGACTACTTTTGTGCTCTAGGACCAGCTGGCTTGCTCCCTGGATTCAATGGATTCCTTTAGATAAGGGACAGGCAAGGACACCTGGGTCGAGAGGAGACAGACCAGAGGCTGGGTCCTGCTTTAAGGACTTGTTTCCTCATTCCATTGCACATACATTTATTTTCTTCAGCCCCTCTTACACATATAGGCTGATATCTACCTCGTTGCTTTAACAGTCACTATGACTATGGTTACCTTGTTTCAGATGATGAAACTGAGTTCCAGAAAATTTCAGTGATTTGTTCAAGGTCATACCAATGGGCGGAGGCAGAGCTGGGTTCAAATTTTGGCAAGCTACGCTCCGTAGTGCTTGCTATTGAATATTTCTCTGTGCTGACTCCTTGCTGAGCTAACCAGTCTCTCCCCATAGTCATTGGAACAAGCACTCACACACCCTAAACCTCAGTTTCTTCTTGTAACATACATATACCAATCTGAAGTAGTGAATACAAGTTTTACAATTTGAAATGTGTATGAAGTGCTTTATAAATTTCCACACAAATGTGTAGAGTCTTATAATTTTTGGTTTGCTTGAAGAACCTGCCATTATTTATGAAGTGAACCCCAGATTTCTTATTCTGGCTTTGAGAACCATCTAAAGGAAAAGTCAGCCAGTCGTGCCATTCCCTTCAATGTTCCCTGCGTGCTTATTCCTGTATTTACATTTTCAAGCTTGCTAATTCTCCAGTCCTTTCTGCAATTCAAGGCTCTTTTTGTGTCCTGCCTGCCTCAAGCAGCCTTCTCAGATAATGCCAGTTAGTCTGTATTGGTATTGATCTTTTTCTTTTCTGATCCTGATCTCCCACATCCCTTTCAAAGATAAGTAGCCTGTCTTTCCAGTCTGGTTAGAAATTCCTTGAGGGCAGACATCACGTCTTATTCCCAGTATATATGTTGTCTCTTCCTAACACACAAGAGAAGGTCCTTGAGGCTGATAAAGTGACTAGCAAGTCTCCCTTTTCCCCTCAGCACCTCATCCCAGCACTGGGTACATAGTTGGCCTAAGGGAACACTTGTGGATTTGTTTTAGATGTGCACAGCATCTGCTCGACTGCTCAGCGCACAGTGAGCACTCTCTACATTGTATTTTTAGAGGCAATCTGTTACCACATAAGGACTAACAGAAATTACTCATATTCTTTGTGTAAATGGATTCATACAATTATAATGTTTAAGCGCCGAAATAGGATGAGGGGAAAAATCACGAGGCTTTTCTTAAGCCAAAAGGTACATTAGAACATGGAGTCCAAATGTTTCCACTGGTGTGGCACAGAACAGGTGAGAGGTTTGTCGAAATTAATCTGTTATTAATGACAATGTATTAAGTTTGAGAATAATTTACTATATTTTAGTCAACTAAAATAAATTTCAAGTTCCACCTGTAACAAGCTCATTTTCATTCAATTTCTGGAGGGCAAAAGCTAAATCTAACTTTGTTTTTCAGATGAGGAATCAGGTTGAGAGAAGGGAAGGGTTTTATCCAGTGTCACCCAGAGAGTCAGCAGGAGAATGGAGGGGAAACCTCAGGCCTCCTTGTCCTCTGTGGAGTAGTCCTCTCACCGTCCTCCAGTTTTCCTCAATCAGCAAATAAGGAGGAAACGTGGCAACTGAAGAAGAAAGCACAACAGGATCTAGTGAAAATCAGTCTTCCAGAGCAAAAATAGTTTTCTCCTGATCAGGGACCAAAGCTTGAGAAAGTTTTCTCTTAGAGAAGGAAGGCAGAAGATGTTTGTGAACCTGCCTATTAACTAGCCTTCTGCTATAAATCATACAAGAAATTATATATTTGCCCCTCTCCTCATAAGACTTTACCTTGCCTTTTTACAAATGTCCATCATCAGATATTTGAATTTCTTCTGCAGAGAAACTCAGGAAGTCTCATTTTAAAACAAAGTGCATCTGTACAGTTTCCTCCCATTTTAGTCTATAGTATCAGAATCATTATCTTATTCTTAAAATTTCAGATCATTTGAACTGTCCGCATGGAAGATCTGAAAAATTTCTGAAGAACTGTCATAAAACAAAATCTAAATAAAATTTTATTTTATGAATCTTGATGTGAATGGAATGGGAGAGGGAGCAGGAGATGGGAGGGTTGCGGGTGGGAGGGAAGTTATGGGGGGGGGGGGGAAGCCACTGTAATCCAAAAGCTGTACTTTGGAAATTTATATTTATTAAATAAAAGTTAAAAAATTTAATTTTTAATTAGTTTTTATGAGATTCAGTGTGATTTGTATATAGAATTCTAAGGACACAATGATATTCTCTTTCTCCCTCCCTCCCCATTTTTCCCTCCCACTCTCCTTTCTTCCTTTTTTTTTTTAGTTTTTGAGATAACATATTTATATTTACATTACAGTAAAAAGGCTTAATAAGAAGTTTAACAGCTAAAAAGCAAAATGACCCTAGTTTAGAGGGTGCTTGAAATACATTTACTTTTCAGAGATCAACTTAGAAATTAAACATTTTATTCCATGATTCAACATTTGAAATGTAATCACATTATTAATCTTTAATATGCCAATGGTATCCTTTTTAAATTATTTTTTAAGATGGTGCTTTGGAGGGCCTGTTCTGTGGCATTAGTGGGTAAAGCCACTGCCGGCAGTGCCAGCATCCCATATGGGTGTTAGTTTGAGACTCAGCTGCTCTACTTCCAATCCAACTCTCTGCTATGGCCTGGGAAGGTAGTAGAAACAAAGATGGTGGTTTGGAAAAAGACAATCTATATCATTTTCCTAGCCTTCTATAATGTGATAGAAGAAAACACACAGCACAGTATTGCTGGATTTTTCTTTCATTCACTAATACTTTAATCAGCCTCTAAGAAGCCACTGGAAAGCAGAAAAAGTTTTTGAATGGATGTCTTTTCCTCTTTTCCACTCTTGCAAAAGATCCTGTCAGCTGTATATTACAAGATTGAGAGCTTTATTTCTTTGTTTTCAGTTAAAATCTATTTGACTAGATAGAGACACATTGGCCTAATGATAAATCTATGGCTGAAGTTTGTGATCAGGAAGAGGCCAAACACCACTTGTCAGCTAAGAGCTTTGTTCACTGGAATGAATCATTGAATTTCTGAAGCACAACTGAGTTGTCCAAGCCTCTGTCAGTCTCCCTGATGATAGGAAACTTGCAATTATTGACCAAAAGGGAGGGGTGATGAACAACTAAATGTAAAAAATTCTATTTTTCCTGAAATATGGTAATGCAGTCTTCCTAGAAACATTTATAATTTAATTTGATTAATTATCACACCAAAAAACTAAACCCATCCATCAACAGAAAAAATAACTTCCCTGAAAAACAGATAAATGAAAAATCTAGTCATCCCCCCTCCAAAACCAAAGAGAAGCAAGATGTCATGCTTTACAAAGGAGTAGGAAAGATGGTTTAAATATTTTTAAAGTCAGTTAAGAAAGAGAGATTACTCCAAAGCTAAATGGTGCTTTTTTTCTTTTCCTTTACCTTTTAGGGAACCTCATTTATTTATATAAAGGGAACAGATTTGAATCTTGTAGAAATAAAATTAGAGTAGGACTATGTCCAAACTACACAACTGAAAGGAGAACAGGTTTAAGAGATTTTCAGGCTTGAATAATAATTGTCTCAAAGCCCTACTTTGTTTTGTGTCTAATAGCCATTCACAAAGTAGCCTAGAATCATAGAGTGGCAAAGTTAGATATGTCCATTGAGTTCATGTAGCCCAGCACTGGTCCCAAAAGAAAGCTGAGATCTAATCAGAGCTTGGCTCCTAGAACTTGACACTGAGAAACATCTCCCATAGGTTCTTATTTTGTACAAATAGGACTTTATGAAACAAACTTGTCCTGAAAGGAATATGATTTAGCATGGTCTAAAACCTAAAAAATCTCTCTCCTATTTGGAAGGTTTAAGTTAAAAAAAATCAAAAACACAGAGCTGTATGAAGAACTAAATGATGAGCTCTGGAAGAATTCATCACTGAAGCTTGTCAGAGAGTGCATTTTTCTCTCAACTCAGAATCTCCCAATTCCAAAAGCCAATATAAGGCAATCTCCCAGCTCAGCAGTAAAGCCACTTTTAACTCTAGAATGAAATCACTGGGTTCAATGATCAGACCCAAGTATCACTTAAAATGTGGTTTGACTGCATGTAATAAATTTTAAATGTTGGTTGTATTATTATAAGTACAGATGACAGATCATCCTGATGGAGGATGCATGTTTCTTATAAATTCCAAAAATGTCCAAACTAAATATTAGTTTAAGAACTCCTGGAACAGCTAAGATTGCATTGTAATTATGCTTTGAACTTAGATTTTCCAGTTTTCAAACCTCATTGGTCATAAGTCAGTCTCATTCATTCATCAGAGAAATAGTTGTTGGACAGTTATTATGCTCCCAAACACCATGTGAAGTGTTAATGACATGAAAGTGAAAGATGTGTGAGAAGTGAAGAATTTGGCCAAGAATTACCCAGAGTCGAGTCCATTCCATAATCCTGTCGATCAGACAGTCACTTTGTGAGCTGGAGGATACCAGAGATTGCATGTTATAGCCAACATTCTGTCAAGATCAAAATGCAGAAAACGCAAGGTAACAATTTGACAGCTAACAAAGTCAAATGTTTCTTTCAATGGTAAATGTTGACAGAAAGCATAGACTAATTATTTAAAATAAAATTAGTAAAAATGACGTGTAACTACTTCCAAAGCAGTTGCCCTGGGAAACAAGGATCAATTACATTTGCAGTCCCCATTCAGGAATAACAAATCCATTTTGACATTCTCTTTCCA
This sequence comes from Lepus europaeus, assembly GCF_033115175.1. Taxonomy (NCBI): domain Eukaryota; kingdom Metazoa; phylum Chordata; class Mammalia; order Lagomorpha; family Leporidae; genus Lepus; species Lepus europaeus. The sequence goes on from NC_084850.1 coordinate 9,189,725, forward strand.
GTATTAACAGACACACTTAGGACTTGTTCATGTTTTATATATTGAGTTCAGAATGGAGAGTTGCAAATTAATTTTATTTCCATTCCATTTCAGTTGATCTGGTGCACTAGTACTGACTCTCATCCTTCAACACAACACTTTAAAATGTGGTTGTTCCAATTGTTTCAGCTACCTTATGAAGGTTACATCAATCAATGGAATATATCACATGTATGTTAACAAGTTCAAGACAAGATCACTTGTTTTAAGTCCTCTCCTCCACCACAGGATTCTCAAATCCTTTGTTATGTTATTACACATGTGAATGGAGTATACCTGGCAGATGTATTAGATGTTTACCAAATCCAGGTTGTCAAAGAAGTCACTTTGTCATAATATCACCATTGTCACAGTCTTTAGAAATATAGTGATAGCATGTCCATTAATATATTCATGATTTCTATTCCTTGGATTTGAGTGTCCATTTCTTATTTTATAAAATATGAATTTATTAGATCATTTATTGTATTGGACAAAATTTTATAAAAAACCATTTGGCTTCATGGTGGATATTGTGTGCGTGCGTGTGTGTGTGTGTGCGTGTGTGTAGAGAATGAGAAATAATCATATTATCAATTCCTAGAGAGATGTAACTAAATTGCTTCAGTTGTTGTTTACACTTAATGCTCTAATTATGGTATAAATATCTGAAAAGTATTAACATATGTTTTTATAAAGCTCATTTTGCCTTAGAAGAATAAATTGTAATCAAGAAAAATATCTTAACTTGTAGGATTTTGACAATATATTTAAAGGCAAAGGGATGGATTTTGTCAACTTTTGTCATTAATTCCTCTTAATATTCTCAAGAATTTCTCTAACTACTTCAAATGTTCATTTTAAAAGAATATTTATTAACTGAAAACTAACTACAGCATAAAATAACTGTGTAAACAGGTTGTCGGATTCAACACAATGTCATTGCATCACACTTCCAGTATTTCATTTTGCTTATAAGCCCAAAATATGACATTTATTTTTTTGAAATCATGTTGCTGTTTGACATAGAAGTCTATTTACACAGAGTTTGTTTCATTTGCCATTTATTCCAATAACTTGAGAACAATCATTTGCAACTAAATCTAACAGTATTTATACAAGTACTTTCAAGCTAAAATACTGCTAAAAAATCCCAACACACATGCAATGCAATATGTTTACATAATAACATATATTGATTATAAAAATCTGTGACTCTAAGCACTTTATAGAATGTGATTGCAGGAGTCACTCTACCTTCTGATGAAACATGGCCTCTTGTAAGAGACGAGACACCACTAAGCAGAATAGTCCTGTGTTCAATGTAGTTGAAATGGATTGGCTACTCAGACTGTTCGGGAATGCTACTGTGCTATTATTGAATCACTCAGTAGCACAATTCACAGACTACTGCGGAGACTCTCAAGTATAGGTCCTTAGCAACCAAGAGACTGATAGCACAAGCAGCACTGACAAATACACTCTTATGCAGGTGGGCTTGGTTTTTAACAAAGTCGATATTGAAAATCCAAACATACAAAATAGATAAATTAGAGAGTGATTGTTTCTATTATAAAATGGCTTTCTGCTTTATAAAAGGATTTACAAGTTTCCTCTAAATGGCAGCTCTCTTAATGCATTTAAAATACAATTTGATTTACAAAACTTCAATTTACATGAGAATTTTTGCACAACCATTGTGAGAAGCAAAATGCAACTATATACAGTACTTAATTTTGTCTCTCAGGATGAAGGTGTCTTATCACTGTATTGGTAAAAGACACTTAAACCAAAATATTATCTTCTAAGCCACTGAAATATAAAGTAAATATTATCTCTAAAACATTGATATTTCAGAAAATTTAAGTATGTTTTTGATTTTGTATTTACAATTTTGGTCATCATCTTTGCACAGGTATAGCTATCTTTGCACAGGTAGATAGCACAGGTATATAGATAGCTATTTTGAGGCCATAATATTGGGCCATATTCTGCAGAAACTTGTTTCATTTTGTTTGTTTTTTTGTTCTTCTTTTTAGCTGTGTAACTCTAAAGACATATTAATGGGGTAACATTGTCACTAGTCTATTTATAGTATGTTGGTTTTAAACATTACTGCACTGAATCACTTTTAAAAATTCAACCTCCTGCACACATCACTGTACCCACTGTTTATTCTGGGTGATTTTCATTTGGGTACAGTTTTCCTTTATTAGCACTAAGCTCCTGGGGTGGTGGTCATTGGTAGGGGTGAAGAGTTGGTGAAGGGGTGAAGTAAGGAGAGTAGAGATCCTGTCCACTTTATCACCGTGCCCCCCTCAGTAAATATCAGAGAGCCTGGCACCTAGAAAGTAAGCAGTCTGTAAATATTGAATGAATGAATGAATGAATGTATGAATATATTGAGAAAATTGTAAGGCTTTCTTCACTCTAGCATCCAATTCAGTATGTATCTGGCATGTGTATAATCAAATTAGTTTTCGGGGTCAACAAATTCACAGAACCACTCTCTCATTCCTTACACACTTTATGTAAAGTCCATAAAATATTAAGCCCTTGACAACATGAAAATATTCAGAAAAAATTGTCACTCCAGAGGTCAGAGGACAAAGAAGAACAAATTTAAGGATCATTTTCTTACCAACTTCTGGAAAGAACTAACAAGGCACACGGGTTGAACAACATCCAGAACCAAATTAGACTCTTGACAATTGTGTCTCGTCTATGAAGTGGTGCTTTTTGAGTATTTTAACACAAATTTAGCCACAGATACAGATACAGCTAGTAAAGTGAAAATCGAAGGGAATTACCATTTTCTATCTATAGGACTAGACACAGTGATCTGTTCCAGGTGGGGTCCTAGGAACAGCATTCTGTTGGCTGAACTCATTTGTCTGTGCTGATACTCATACTCAGTTCAAGGTGCACATGAAATGCAGAAGAAATAGCAAAATCTAGCTGCAGGAGAGAAAATTTAAAAATCCCCAAATTAAAAATTTCAAAGCACTTGGGTGGATAAAGCAAAACAGAATATAGGTAGTCAGTGGGGATACTAATAAATCAATAAAGCTTAAAACATTTCTGATTTCATTAGAAAATAACAAGTCAAAGTTTACAGGATATTATGCCTTTAAATAAAATAGGACTACATTCAAAATATTTTTCTTAAAACCTAATGCAAATAAAATACAAATCCAAGAAGCATGACAATACAGAAATAAACCGTAACATTAAGGAAAAGCTTGTGAATTTCAGTTCTAGATGCCCTCTTTAAAGTCACATAACTAAATGAATACTAAAGCATCTCTCTTTAAGATTAATGAATTAATCTGTCTGATGAAAAATAGCATTTTACAGGAGTGACTTGACTTTGCGGAGAATAAGAACAAACACTGAAGTGGCGTTACATCAGTCGCTCTAGTCACACGGTTTAAGCCTAAAACCAATCTTAAAAGAATATACATGCAAATTTGCTTTCATGGAAACATCCCAAAATACCTACCTCTGTATTCTATAATTACCATTGCACCAAATGAGAACAGCCAGAGAGAATTTTTGAAAGTATCTTTAAATACGTCACTCAAAGATGAGGTGGTTTCCAAGAACGATCTCCAAGTTCAAACAGAGTAATACATGCTTCTCTTTCATGCAGTATAAAATCTCCATACACTAACTTTCTTGTAGGTCTTTTCAGTTCATCATTTTCAACTTGGATCCAGTGATTTAAATAAGAATTAGGATCTCTTATTAAAGAATGAACATGTTAGCTTTTCATTGTAGATATTCATGTTAGACTATTAAAGGTATTTCCCCTGAATGCCCTTTACATTATATCTATATCTATATCTAAAGACACACACCCACAGACACACACATTTACCTTCCATTGTTTAAAAACTAGTTTGCATCAGTAATTATTCATCCAAATAATTTGAATTTAAATAATTTCTAATTGAAAGCTTATCACATGAATTGTTAATAGTGACAGACAATATTCTATTAGTCATTTTAAAGCCTTAAAAGTAAGTTATCAAGATCCACTTCAATCTCCACATGATAATAAAGGATTATTATGTGCAGTAACCTATTTATGAAAAGGAAACAGTGTGCTTCTTTCAGACGCCATCACTTGCTTTAATAAGGAATTGAAAAGCTGGACTACTTTATATGCAGATCACCATCCCAGTTGCATAAGGATTTACAATAGACAAAACAAAACTATTTTTTGTTGTAAAGAAGGGCTGTTTGTTTAAATTACACAGTAATGTTTGAATTTAAAATTATTTACAGGCCTTTAATAAAGCTTCATAAATGTTACATAGACTTGATTAGTTAAAATCATTTTAATGCTAAGACCAAAATGAAAGGCTTGCTGAAGGTGACAATGACAAATTCAAGTAACACATGCCTAAAGAAGGCAGAAGGAAGTAGATGCTTATTGTCATGGTTTAGGAAACTATTAGTCAATTTGGAGATGCAAGTAGTACATGATTTGGTAGCACCCCGTTAATGTTTCAATTAAATTCAAGAAGAAAATGCTGCTTTGTCAGACAATGGGAAAATTGAGAATTCCAAGTCTAACCTTTGATCCTACAACAAATAGAGAGTAATGTATAGATTTTTATCTCGACTACCTTGAATTTGCAGAGAACTTATTTGGGAAGTTTTAATCTCACCGTTGATGTCTTCCTTCAAGGTATTTAATGGCTCCTATGTCTTTGTTAAATGAAGTGTGTGGCGGCCCCTACTGGTGTGTGTTCATAGAAAATGTTTCAATAGGCAGAAAAAATATTAATTTCAATTAAAAAGTTAGAAATACACGACTCTTTCATTTAAATATATAAAAATATCTAATTTAATGCAGAAAAAATATATTACAAGTTGTGTAATGTACTCTTAATTAGGAAAATAATCTAAAACACTGACCATGTTAGTGTAAAACAATGACTTACGGTAGGGCATTAATTGTTCAATTCACTCTGATATTGGGTTAAATATATTTTTATTAATGAATTACTAATCCCAACTGAGGTGACTTATTACCTCTAGTCCGCTATTAGATCCCCTTAATTGACTTAAATAAAATCACTTAAATCAAACCCAGAGGAAAGCAAATATTTTACAGTTAAGTCTACAAAGTACTAGAACTAGAATCATTTGATGACAGGCTGGCTTCTGTAACTCAAGCAAACCGTATGTTGACTTAATATAGCTGACATATCGATCTATTTTACAGTGTTTTCAGTTTCAAAAATACAACACCTTAAAATATGTTCAATTTATCAAAGCTAAAAGCAACATTTAAGTAATGTACTTAAAGTGCAAAGGCACTTTAACATAAAGAAGTGGTACCCAGTGGCTACACTTGGTAACTGAAGATGGAAATACCATATGTCAGTATTTACAAAAGAAGTTATAGTCCCACAAGATCTTTGGAGATCTTCTACAAAATACACTAAATGATCATTTTCACATGAAAAGTCTGCCTATTCTCTCTTCATTCACTATAATCTCCTCTTTCCACTCCAATACTGGAAAATTAAAAAAAAATTTAAAAACAGAAACAAAACCATCAACAAAGTACATGAAACAATGCATCATAGAAACATTCACGGTGACTAATGGTTCCTAGGGAGAGAAAGTAAAAAAGATGGAGGAGAAAGCAAGAGAGAAATAATTTAAAGGAAAACCACCTGCAAAAGCACTACCATTGCTTTAACCCATTTCCAAACATTTTCAAAGTCCCCCGTTAAGGCTGGGCAAGGGAGAACACAAACAAACACAAGAGGGAATGCAGTGCTTCCAACAGTTCAGAGCAGCATCCTTTGATGCCATAGGTTGTCAATGATTTCCTTTCACAGCTGACTGATTGCAGTTTGTTTTTCCAGAACTTCGAGGTAGTCTGGTTCTGATTGCGGCTTAGCTTGCAGTAAAGGGTGGTCGGGTTTTGACTGTCCCACAAAGCATTTCCTGGGAGTTCCATATAAAACGGTTTTATTGATTCTGTCTTGGTTTTGGCGTCGAGATTCATAGGAAGGGGCAAACTGCCTTTTAGGTAAGGTACAAAAGTTATAGTGGACTAGGCCTGCACTGGGGAGTTCCTTGACTCGCTCAGCAATATTCTGATACAGCACCTCGGGCTCTCTGGGTGCAGCCTGCTTTTCCAGCAACTCAGTGGCACTTATCGTGTAAGCAAGTGTGGCTGGCTCTTCTTTTTTCTCCTCCAGGTTGCCGTAGTTGAACTCTTGCAGGTTTCGGTAATAGGCTACCGGGTCTCCTTCCTTCTGCATGTAGATAGGGTTTTGGCACATCTGACCCACGGGTGGGGGGATATAGTTATAGACATGGCCATCGGTTTTATCATGAGTCTCTGTGTTGTAAGACCCATACTGTAACTGGAAGGAACTGACATCTAAGTTGTTGCCACTCCTGGGAACAGTTGGCACTCCCTTTCTGCGTTTCAGTACGAAGACGAATAAACCGGCCCCAAAACAGACAGACAGGATAAAAACAACGAGCAATCCTAAAATTAAGACAGAAAGTGGAACTTCAGTGTGGAGTTCAGGATAAGAACTAGGAGACACACTAAGTGACCGAGGTGTGTCTGTGTTGTGATTCACCGACAAACCCGTCCCATCTGACAAGTCTGGACTATCTGGACAAATAGCCTCTCTCCCTAGAAACTTCAGGATCTCCCCTGCATGCTTAGCAGGAGACTCACAAGTCACCTCATTGATGATGACAGGGGAACTGGCATGTTCTGTCCAGTCCTTCAGCCCCATGATATCACAGGTGCAGTCCCATGGGTTCTCTTGCAGATCTATCTGGATAAAAGCTGGAAGCTGATCCAGAACCCCTTTCACAGGCAGGTGGGAAAAATGATTGTTTCTCAGATTCAGCCTGGTGAGGGCTGTGCCCCCAAATATATTATCAGGTAAGGACCGCAGGAGGTTGTTATTCAGAAAGAGTAGCTGTAGGTTAATCAAAGCATCAAAGGTCAGTGGCTTAATTTCCTTAATGACATTATACTCTAAATAGAGATACTGCAAGCTCTGCAGTCCATCAAACATAGAAGGATACAGTACTTCAAGGTAATTGCCATTCAGATACAGTCTGCGTAAACTGGTTAGGTTTGTGAAGGCACCTTCCTGAATGACCGCAATCCTATTGTTTCCTAAATGCAACAGATCCAAAGAACTGTATTCTGAGAGGTCATTCTTATACACAGTTTGAAGATAGTTCCCTGTTAGGTAGAGTTTCTTTGGACTGGTAGGTTTGGGCTGCAGGTCGGAGATATTGGTGAACTTCCTTTCTTGGCAGTTCACATTTAGACCGTTGTCTGAGCTCTGAGAGGTGCAGACACAGCTACTGGGACAAGTGAGGGGCACAGGAGACTTGGTCTGGTACACCATGATCGGTCCAAAGCTCTGCCTGTCCTTGGACACAGTCACTCGGGGAGTTGGACGGTTTCTCATTTTGGGTGGCCGGCTGGCTTTTGGGGCCCTGGTTGGGCTGAGCGCAGGATTCATTGTAGGTGACAGCCTTTGGACGTGTGTGTCAGCATGGCTGCCCCTCTGACTGGAGTCACCAGCACTCTTCCTGGGACAGAGGTCTTGTCTGGTCAGTTGGGTCACATCCTTCCCGTGCAACCTGAAGGGAGTTTCACAGACAATCTCCCCCACGAAAACAGTTATGGTGTCCAGCCAAGCCTTGAGGGGAAGTAAGTCACAAGTGCAATTCCAGGGGTTTTCCTCCAGCTGAATCTCCATGATCCCTCCGATGTGTTCAAGGACACCAGCAAAAGGCATGACTTTCAGCCTGTTCCCCCTGAGGTCTAAGTGGGTCAGCAGGACAAAGCGAAACACATTGCTGGGCAGGGACAGCAGAAGGTTGTCATTCAGGATGAGCACTTTGAGCTTATTAAGTTTGCTGAATGCCCCTGCCTCAATGGCACTAATGTAATTGTAGTCTGCCTGGAGGTACTCCAGGCTCTCCAGGCCCAGGAAGGTGTCCTCCCTCAATACCTCAAGTTTGTTGTTGTTGAGGTGCAGTCTCTTGAGAGTTTTCAGGCCGCTGAATGCCCCAGTCCGGATCTCTTGCAACCCGTTGTTACCAAGGTGAAGAGTCACTGCGTTGGAGTAATTGACAAATTCGTTTGGGTACAGTCTAGTCAGGAGGTTTCCATTGAGAAAAAGCTGATAGATTCGATACTGGGGGGGCTGGAGCAGGCTGACAGTTGTAAATCCTTTGTTTTCACAGTTAATGTTCAGTACGTTTTCCTTCTCTTCGCACAGGCAGCGGATCTTGCAAATGTCTTTGGCAGTTTTGCGACTCTCCGTCTGTAAGATCCCGGCCACGGTTAACACACTGAGGAACCAAATGCCGCTCAGCATCTTTAGGCACCTTCGTGTCAGCTCAGGTACCTACAGGCAAACCTTGGGTGGGGAGGGAGCAGGGGCAGGAAGCGGGATGCCGGGAAGAAAGAAACACAAGGAACCCTGATTAAAATGGCAAAGCAAGGAGGTGGAGTGGGAGGAAGGGAGAATGAGGGGGTGGGCAACACGGCAGCATGAAATCACTGCATTTTTCAAAGCGATTTCTTCTCTCTTTTTGGTCTCTCCCTCCCTCCCCCACACAGCCCACCCCCACACGAGTCTCGAAACACACATGCTTGCACCTGATTTCCCAGCGGGTCGCAGCCGGTCGCGGAGTCATTAGTAATCGAGTTGTCCTACTAAATCCAGCCCATCTCCTTTCCCCGGAGGCTATCAGAAGGCTCGCCCTTCTGGGGCTCGCAGCAGAAATTGCTTTAATTTATTATTATTATTATTATTATTATTATTATTATTATTTTAACTGCGCAAAAAGGGGGTGGGAAAATGAGGAATCAGGGGGCTGGCGGCGGGGTGGAGATGGGAGAGCGAGAGCGAAGAATGTGAGGTAGGGGGTACTCACACATTAGGAGAAGACAGGACCCCCTTCCTCTGCAGTCCGCCAGGAGTTTAGCATCTTCAGGAAGAGAGAACGAGCAAGGTAAAAGAAGACGCTGTTTCCAAGGGGTATGCCCTGCTTTTGCTTCTTGATTAAATATACTTGGGGCTGCGCAGAAATAAAAACCCGGCTGGTTCCAGGAGACAGAGAAGGGTTGGAATGCAGGGAAGCCGAAACCGCCGGGGAACCAGGGTGCGATTGCTTGGGGAGGTCGGGGAGCAGGCCGGTGGGGTCGGCTGACGGTGGAGATAGCGGAGCCTGGGCGCGCGCTTCCAATCCGGTGGCAGCGGCAGCAGTGCGTCTAGCAGTTTGAATTTGAGAGGCTTTGCTGGCTCCCGGGACAGGGCTAGGGTGACGTCACGGGAGGAGGGGGCAGGCAGAGGATCGAGGGCGCGCTTGGTGGGGGAGGGTGGGGCAGATGCTTCCCTTTCCTGCGAGCAGCTTTGCAAAGCTCAATTCCCGGCTGCGTCAGTTGATTCTGAACTACTCCACCTCCAACCCGCTTGGCCACTGGAGAAGCTCCTGCAGAGGGGTTGTTCAAGGAAGGGCCCTGCAAAGGGGCTGGCCCCGGACGGGGTTCCTCTAGTCCCTCTGAGTGGTCTCTTCCACCTCTCCTCCCTCCCACACCTACACACCTCCTGTGGAGCAGTGACCTGGCCATTCCAGGGGGTCTCTACCCACATTCCCAAGCAGCAGTCTAGACCCTCCTAGGAGGGTGTGTGTGTGGTGTTGCATTGTGTTCCTCCTTGCTACAGGACTGCTGTCGACTTGCTTGCCTTCTAGCTCAGAGAAGCTCTGGGTGCAGAGAGGGGGCTGTATGTGCATACCAGTGTGTCTGTGTAGGAGGATGGGGAGTTCTTCCAGGGAATTCAAGCTTCACATACGGAGCTTTGTTTCAGTGCTGAATTACTTGGGGGGGGGGGTGTCGGGTAATGACCAGCCCAGCCAGATATTTGCCTGGACTCTGAAAGCCAGCTAAAGGCTAGCTTACAGACTGAGATAAACAACGACAAAATCCATCTCCCTCTGAGATTTATACTTAGCCAGATAATGAGGTTTAAACGTGTGCTTTTGCCAGGAGGAAAGAAAGGAGGAGTGGGTGTAAGGAAGGCACTGCCAGGCTGAGCCTCAGCTGGGAGTGGGAGCCCGGGAGGGGCTGTTGAGCCCTTCAGGCTGCAAGGGCCTTGAAGCTGGGAGAACTGAAGAAGATAGTAAAAGAAGGCTGGAGCCTGAGAAACCGGAGAGAGTAGTCCTGACCTGAGATCCAGAGTACCCAACCTCTGATCTAGCTTGCTTGTCAGGTATCTCCTAATTTCTGGATCTTCCTGTCTCCATTTGTAAAAGGGTTAGATTATGCCCAGCCCTCCCTCCCCCCAGTTCTGACATTCAGTTTGGATTCAAATAGAACCTTTTCAGGGCATTGCTAATGGCCAGGTGTTGGACTTTTGCATGCCTTATTTCTTCTCCTTGTACAACCCCTTGGACCCAGGAGTCTATTTACAAGATGTGAATAATGTCTGCTGTGGTCCAGAAAAGCCATGGGCTGCCTCTGGTTGGAAGGGGGATGGGGTGGGGTAAGTCAGGAAAAGGAGGAAATGAAATAGAATGGGGAAAAGGAATTGAACAAAGGATGTGCCTGTCCCACAAAACACTTCAGCTTGCTTTCCCTGGCTCTTCAGTCTCAAATTTGATGCAGAGACAGTCAACACAGGCTCCTATTGCCTGTCCAAAAGCAGACTAGACAATCACACAGGCAAACAGAGCCATCTGAGAACAGGAAGCTCCCTGCTTCTCCCCTCATCCTTTCCTGTTAGGTCTGGGTCCTAGAACTGTTCCAGGTATGGAAGCTCCTTCTTCCCTAAGAAGGGATAGGGTAGTTTATCAACTTTGACACTAAGGCAACCTGTGGCTCTGGCCACCGCCTGCACATTTTTCTCTGGCTTTCTCTCTTCCTCCCCCTTTTCCTTCCAAGTAATGCCTTGGACCAGACATCAGGAGCCCTCCTCCCCCTGTAATTTTTGCTTAGCTTTTAGTAAGATCCTTTGCTTCCAGAACGTTGAGTTTTCCTTCTCTAAGCCATAAGACAACCATGAAAGGAATATTTCTGGTGGAGGGGAGGGTTGGAGAGCTGCCATAAATGGCCTCTGATTCTCTAATGCAGTTGCATCATTAAATGCAGACAGAGTGAGGCAGTGCAAGCACAAGTGGGCTTTCTTTCATAGCAAAGGAGCATTCTTCCTATGTATTTGTAAATATGAAAAGTACATAGTTCCTAGAGAGTGACGGCTTATTTATTTAGCCATTCGTTCAGCAAACATCGATTAATTAGCCTAATATTTCATTGAATTAGAAGCCAACATGAGAGCTGGACAAGACCTTAGAAATCGGGTTCATTTTACAGATGAGTACATTCTTTAACCAGGGGCAGTGCTGACTTGCCTGAGTTCAAAAAACTAAAATTAGATAAGGAACTCAGGGGTTCTGCATCCAGCAGCTTTCTAAAAAGCTCAAAGGCCTTAACACGAATTAAGAGTACTATGGACCTAAACTTAAATAGTGATGGTGACATTGTATGTAAATGTATTTGTGTTGTATTCAAAGGGAAACGTCAAATATTAGTTTCAGTTCTCAAATACAGTAATCTTTTTCAAGAGGTTGATGATGCTGTCAGTACTCCGTGTGGGCAGAAATGATTTTGCTAAGAATTGCAGAGGGAGGGAGAGCCAGAGAGAGATGGGGAGCTGGGGGGGATCATGAAATTCTCCCAATTATAAAATCAGGGAAATGCTGGGCGAGCGACACTGGGAATCCTGAAGTGATGTGACAAGTATTCTTTCTGTGGTTAGCTTCCTACAGGGGTCTTACTGGCCTTTCTGTTATTCCTTCAGCGTCCACAGCCAAAACATACTTATTGGGAACAAATGAGCTTCAAACCTGATTCGCACTTTAAGTAAGTTTCACTGGGCTGCGCGGCTCAGGAAGAACCGCGACAGCACTCCGCTGGGAGAGCGGTCTTTTAAAGAGGTGGAAAGGTACGGGGTGAACTGGGAGCCCAAAGGAGGTGAGGGCAGACGCTAAAGTAAGGAAAACGTTACCTTGCCTGCTTAAACCAGGACTTTTGTCGCTTTATTCTCACTGGCATGTCAGGGAGTAGAGGATGGCCCTGGTCGCCCAGGTTTCCTCAGGACGCGGTGGGTGCTGGAGGACTGGGAGTGCCAGCGGATCACGGCCACCAAACAGGCCACGAGTAGGTTGAGTCCGGCAGGCCTGCGAGGGGGCACTGCTGGCCTGAAGCCCTCTTCTCCAAACCCCAGACGGTAATCCTGGGCGAATCTCACCTTCCGGGAGACTGGGGTGTCCGCAAGTCCCCGTCGCAGTGGACGGGGCGCCAGCCTCTAGCTCAGCCCTAACTTCCCTCCCCTTACCCGCTAGACGCACGGTGCCCGCCATGCCAGAGCAGGGTCCCACAGCCCTGACGGCCACTCGGGCAGCCCTCGCCAGGGGGCTTGGGCACCGCGGGGCGTTGGAGGCTCCCGGCGAGCAGCAGTTCGCTCCGAGTGCGTGGGCAGCAATGATAGCAGGGCTGCGCGACGCGCTGAGCCTTGACCACGCCCGCGCGGACGGTCCCGCGGCGAGGAAGCTCGAGTGGGGACTAAGGGTAGAGGGCAGTCGACAGCGCGCTGCTCTCCGCGGATCGCATTCAGACTCTCCACGCCCGTTCCCGTCCCCTGTCCCCTGAGAGGCGGCTGCAAAAGGCAAGGAACTGAGGGAAGCCAGCTCCGGTGGCGTCGCCACGGTGTCCCCGAGTGCTCAGAACTTACCGAGCGAGTGCGCCGCCCGGATCGTCCCCCGGAGGCGCCCACAGCATCTGCGACGCGGAGAGGCGCGGGAGCCGGTGCGGCTTCGGACCGATGGGGCTGGGAACTAGGGCACGGCTGGGAGCGCGGGCAGCGCCCCCAGGGCAGGCCGATCCCTACAGGAGCAGCTCACCGCCTGGCCGCGCTTCTGGCAGGAAAGAGGGAGGGTGCAGACAAGGGGGGGGGGGAGGGAGAGTAAGGAGGAGGAGAGAGGAAGGAGAGAGGCTAGGGGTGGGGGAGGGATGGCGGTCCGTCTCCCGCACTTATCAATCACCCCGCAGATCAAATGGCCCTGCCGTGCACCCGGGAGGGGGATGTACCAGCCCACAAAGGAGCCTCTGCTCCGTTTCTCTGAGGAGAGCTGCTCACGCCTCTCGGCCCCTCTTTGCTTGGAAATCGGCCCAGCCCTGGCTGCTTCTACCAGGGGCTGCAGCTCGGACTGGGTCAAGTGAAGTAGGGATGGCACTGTGTGGGTTCCGCATCCAGAGGCAGACTAAGACTACTGGCTGGAAGTTACCGACTAGTGAAAGAGCGGCCAGCCGCCTGAGCCAGACACCCTCCGGGACGGCCGTTTGCATTAACTAGTAGGCACCCAATCACTGGTGTTCACAGGCAGATATTTAAGAACCTCCTAGGAGGATGGTAAACAACGAATTTCCATATAATACAGAGCTGAGCTACATTTGTGCAAAAGCGGTAATAAACACAAGCCCTCAGCAGCGCTCAAGTTCCCGTTTTAACACTGATTTTTTATTTTGTTCTTCACGGCATTCCCTGGACCTACTGGCCAGTATTTTTTTTTTCTTTTTCCTTTTTTCCCATCCTACTTTCTTTCTTCTCATTTCTTCTTCCTCTTGTTAGCAGTGCAGATCGTGTCTATTTAAAAGGAAGGCGCTTGGTGAAAGTATCAGCGTAGTTCAAGAGGGTGGTGCGGTTTTCTCCAACAGCATTGCGGTTCCCATGAAGACTTGCTTACCCTGGGGACTCTCCTTCAAGTTCCAGAGTATCTTGGACAAACTTGCACTATTATTAGTTTAAGCCAGGAGTAGGGAGTTCATCTGATGACACCAAGACACTTCCTTGTGCATCCTGGAGGACAGCGGCCTTAAATTGAAGTTGTCATAGCGCCTTGTTCTTTTTAAATACCCCCTACTGTCTGTAAAGCCTCAAATTATTTAGAATATCTGGAAGCTTGGGATGGAGACAGAACGGGAGGTGAGGAGAAAGGTACAAAATTACAGTAGCAAACTCATCTATTTTCAAGATTGTTTCCTATACATCTAAGCCAGGTTCTCACAGCTCTGGCTGCTACCTCATTCTTGTCTTTACCCTTGGGAACCTTAAGTACTTCCTTCCCTTCTTGGCTTCCTTTTCATAATGATTTTCTAGGGAGACTATGCTTGGCCTTACAAAAAATGAAAACTGATAACCTTATGTTATGAACATGTGCAGACTTGAGTCGTAGTCCAAAGAATCATAACCATATCTCTCTGAATTTAAGGATCATTGCTGTTCCTTCTACTTCATTTTTGGAAAAAGCCTTATTGAAATTTCCCTGTCATTCAGATAAGCAATTTCAGCATAACATAGTTCTCATATATGCACAAGAGTAAGCTATTTATATTACATATTCCAAAATATTTCTATTTTTTATTACTATCCTTATTTGTGTGAAACATCCAATATACCGTTTGCTTCAGTTTACAGGCGGAGCCTGGGCACATCATATTATTACTGAGGGCAGTTAATGCTGTTGTCTCTGTCTTTATCTCATTTCTGACTGTGCTATGTTTTCATGTAGTTGTTTAGTGGGTGCTATACACAACCACAAAACACAGAGCTAAGAGACCATTCAAAGGCAGAAATAATGGGACAGTCATGCCGAAAAAAAGGGACAGTTTACTGAGAAGGATAGTGTGTCTCTAGCCAGAGGGAACACACAACAAGGCAGTAGCATGTATACAGATTAGATGAGGACCATAGTATGAACGATAAAAAAGTTTTATTTTGATCTGCTAGAAATATGTAATATATGGAATGCATCAATTTTAATTAGCCTTGTAAGCAAGTCTAACATGGTCTAGCAGCCTTCAGATAGCATTTAGCAGCCTGCCTTTCCACATGGGGCCATACTGATAGTAAGATAAAATTAAAAAGAGCAGACTTGTTTTTGTCAGCATAAAATTTTCAAGTAGGTGGGCAGCTCTCTGGAAAGGTGCCCTGAATGCATACACACACAAAAAAACTGATGAGCAATACAAAACTTTCTGTGATGGTTATTGCATAATTACAGTACAAGAGAGCTGGAATTGTATAAAAAATTTAAATGTACCAATTTATTTGAAAGCTGATTATACTGACTTTTATAAAAGTTTCTGTGTTAGCAAAAATGTCTTAATATAAGTGAACATCAAAGGCCCATGTATTGAGGTACTTTTGTTAATAATAATCGTATTACTAATTCTTGGTATACTCACATTGTAAAAGCATCTTGATATCAGTGTGATGTTTTCTGTAGTATAGTTCATGCTACGAAAGAGATCGCTGATTGAAATACAAGTGCGAAAAGAGAAATAAAAAATTGTACCTGGGTTTTTATAATTTCATTCTAAGATTAAAAGAAAACTAGAAGTGTCATCTAGAAAGTGCAAAAAAAGTGCGCATGTTTGTGAGATGATGCAAATGCTATCTGATCACTGTGTAGTATGTAGTTTACCTGAGAATCTTGTTTTTCTACCTGTTTCACATCTGCCCAGAGCTAGAAAGCCTTGCAAAATAATTTTTTAAAAGTAGAAACAACATGCAGAGTCAGTAGTTCTAAGACAGATGTGCTGAATTTTCAGAGAATAGTGTCCCTTTTGAACCAAGGCTTTCAAAGGAGAGTTTGCTAAGACAGACAAATTCCTAAATAAAGAAATGCAGTAGAAAGAGGACATGCCCTTAATACCAATAATTATAGTTTAAAGGGTATTGTAGACGTTGGTTCCTGGTGCTATTCAAAGTGTAGATATTTTTAAATTCAATTCAATTATTTTGATTATTTTGGCAGGCACTGGGGTTTGGTTGGAATAGTGCTGGCCCAGAACCCAGAGCACTTTGTCTTTGAATTACATATCCAAGCCTTTGGAGCACAATGACTTGGGTTCAAATCCCACCGCTGCTACTTCCTCACAGTGGGACAAGAGCAGGCACAACACCTCTTTCAGCTTCCCCATGTGAAAAATTTGGGGTCAGCAAGGGCAAGATGTATCCAGCACCCTAGAAAATTGTGAAGTTGTACATGTCTGTGCTGGGAAACCTTTGCAGCATTCCTAAGCTTACTTCTTAAAATAAGTGTATTACATAAATAAAACTTAACGATTCTAGTGGGAAAACAATATTTTAATTTACCCTGGATAAAAGATTCCATATTAAAAATATTTATGATTCCAATTGAGACTGTATCATGCCAAACATTGAAAGAAGACTTTACACATCTGCATAGGCGCGTGGTTGTATATACTAGGGTTTTTCAACCTCCACACCAGTGACATATGTGACAAGATGATTACTTGTTGGGGAGGGGGACCATTCCTAGCTGATATGGGAGGATTAGCAACATCCCTGGCAGCATGTGCCTAAGTGTGTGTATACACACATGTATCTATACTTTTATGCATACAAACATCTGACTTTGACATTTAAGTAATTTGAAGGAACATAAGGTAGGAACATAATATATGACTTAGTGACAACAAGAACAAGGATCCAGGCTGCCTGATGTCCTGCTTTGTGATCTACTACACTCTGCAACCTGCCACCTCTTGGTCCCAAGTACCGTGGATGTAGGCAGGCAGCGTACACTGGTGCTGCTGCTTCTCCACAAGAAATATATTTTACATCATGACCCAGGGCCCAGTCATGAATTGAAACAAAAGTTTTCTGAAACATTATTATCCTTGTCACAGCCTTGTACCCTGCAATTTTCCATCATAGTTGATTTTAAAAATTGCTGGGTGTGGTCCACTAAATTGATTTTCAGGAGTGACTAATAGATTGTATCTCATGATTTAAAGCATACTAGCACATTGGATTGGGCAGGAAAGAAAGGAAAATGAGATGGAAAAGACAAAAGGAGCAGTAGAAAAGGAGTGGTGATAGAAACACAAGAAAAAAAAAAAAACAAAAGAAATGGCTATCATGCAAAGTTACAGAAAAGCGTAAGGTGCTCAACCAGTTATATCAAATGCCACTTAGCAATGGCACCTATTCCTTAAGTGTTCTAGCTCTTTCTGCTTGCTGACTGAGTCCAATAATTCACTAACAGGAGCCATATTTAAGCATACTGGACTTTGGAGTACATATACATGGCAAAAGTCACAGATTTTACAAATAAGGCTTAGGACAGCGTTAGTAGGTATTTCATTTATCCTGACACATTCCATCCTATTAATCTCAGTGCGGCTGGAAGTTATAGTTTGGTCCAGAGTTACAACCTAATGTGTTCAGGAGGAAACCAAATTTATTTGGTTTGACATTGCACTTTATTGGAATGGTACAATGCAGTTGAGCTTCAGCACTATGTTCTGTTGGTTTTATTTATGTATTTGTGTTTCCCTAGTATAAATATATGGTAAAGTATGTGCTGTGGTTGAGAGTTTAATGCTGACTCTGCTGGAACATTCAAAAATGTCTGCATGCAAGATGCCCAGTTCTAAAGAGTTACAGCTAGAAGAGGAGCTACTGAGGATTTGCATTAAGTATTTCTGACTTTTAAAAATGTCATCATTTGTGAAGAGGACTAGTCTATTAATATTTTAAAAAATGACAAGAATGACACACTCCAGATCTACCCCGAAGTTGTGACTTCCACAAAATGAAGCAAGGTTTACAAGTTGTGGGTTCAGAGGGAAGGTAAGATCTAGCATGTAAATAAAATCATTTCCAAGTAATAGCTGGATGCAGCATTCAACTATCACTGCAAATCAATGAAGGGAGAATGGATTTTTTTTTCACCTTGAATCCTGATGACTTATTACTCAAGTGTTATATCAATTCATTTTTTTCCTTTCATTTTTCATCTCCAGGCAGCTTCTTAAGTGACATTATAATGATACCTGGCACACAACCCTTTTCACCTGATTATTGCAGGTGAGGTCACCTATGAGTCAAATATTGTGGCCCCAGGGCATATGTCAAGTAACTTTAACATCTGCCTATGGTCTTATTTTGGTTCCTAGGAAAATTCGGAAAAAGTACCTTTAAATTTCAAGATTTTTGATAAGTTAAATAACCCTGTAGTTGTCTCATAAAAATAACCTGAAATGTATCTGTGACAGAACACTATGGAATATCTCAAGAGCATCACTTTACAGCAACCCCAGGAAACAATGAGAGTACTGGAGACAGAATTATAACCCCATTTCTCTTCCATCTTGGACATCAACACAAAAATTAAAGTATGGTAGTGGGGTCAGTATCACTCAAAGGGGCAAATTCAAGCTCATTTTTGCTATACATCATTGCTTTAGAATAATGAATCCAGTATACTGAATCTTTAGCACTCCCTATATAGATTTAGTGATCACAGGTCAGAAGATGGCACTATTTGAACTGGAAAACTTATTGACCATAATTTGAACACATTTGATTATTTTATTTTAAATAAAATTTCAATAGAAATACTAGTTTTTGAGGAGACATGCACATGGGTGTTAAATGATGAATGCTGCTTATTGTTTGCAGCAAGAAAGGACAATTGTCAAATTAGTGAATTGATGTTATACTTACAATTTTTAAAAATGTGATCCTTCAACCTCAGATAGCTCCTACCTCTTGAAAACAAATAAACATTACATAACAATTTTGACAAAGCCTGAGTTCCTGCTGTAAAGTTCCAGTTGCTTGAATTTCAAAAATCATGTTTCACTCAAGGGTCTGAACAGGTCTTCTGTGACTTACGTTGATAATGTTGGGGTCTGCTGGACCCCAGTGAAGTTATTAATGTGTTACTTTTTCTATGGCCACTAGTCAAATTCTTGCTTGGACTGTAGTGGTGATATTGATCACGGGTCACCTGGCTTCATGAAGCTGTGTTTTTCATTAAATTTTAAGGGAGGAGTTTGGTAAAATAGAGTCCTAGAACACTAATAAGCTATAATAGCTATATTGAATTAAATCATCCAATTTCTTGATCCATTTTTATATCATTGTGCAATACTTCCTTAAGTAATTTAAAATAATCTAGCATGATGTATCAATGTAACAAGTAATACTAAGTAGGAAGATCTCAAAATACAGAGGATGAGCAATCTACAATTAAAATCTGCAGATTTACAAAGCTGCTTTCATGCATGTTCAATAGTTATCTTTCATTGAATTACCAAAGTAGTAAGTCATCCTTAAAGATTTTCTACTTGCAAAATAGCAATGATTACTTCATGTACAGATATTGGTTTAGGATTTTTTTTGTATATGTACATATGTGTGTCTGTCTCTCTCCCTTGTTCCTTCTCTCCCTTCCTTCCTGTCTTCTTTAATTCCCTCCCATTCTTCTCTTGTTTCTTCTAAAGTTGATTTGGGAATTCCTTCATCCACAATTAGGTGCTTTGTCAAAGAAAACTATAAACACTACAGGCAGAAGTCTATATTCTGAGAAAATGATTGCAGTACAACAAAAATGCCATTGTGATTGTTATTCTTACTGAGTTTTCCATAGACTGAGAGCAGTTGAGCTGGATGAGGATCTAGACTTAGTCTATCTTCCTGTGTTGTTTGTGTGTATCTTCAGCATTCATATCCCCTGGGCCCTTGTTAAACAGGCAGATATCTAGGACTCACTACAGGTCTAAGCAATGGAATTTTCTGGGGGATGAATTCTGGAATGTGATTTTCATAGTATTGTCACAGGAAACTGATGCAAACTGTGCTATCAATTCTAGTCCAACATTTTCATTTCATAAATGGGGAAACTGAGTCACAGAGCGGTGAAGTGACTTATTCGGTCACACAAGCAGAGACAAGTGTAAAACAAGTGTCTATACTTTCATATATACTCCTCTGTTTGGTTGTTGGATGTTTTGACACTATAGTTTGAGAACTGTGTTTTTCTTTTAATTGATGATGAGCATTAAAATTTAATGTAGCACAATACACTCTTGCTTATGAGCCATGTTACAAGAGGCCTATAAACAAACAGTGTCTTGCTGGTCAGCCACAGTGATAGCATTTTATCTTCACATTCTGCTAACTAAAAGTTTATTGGTGTATGTTTTTGTTCTGGAATAAACTATATAAAGTAGAATAAATGTTTAATAAATACTTTTTGAATTGAAAAATGAGCACAAGTCTCGGTGTTGAGTTTGAAAATATATATATTATTATTGGCACACAAGTGCTAACATGTGAGCTTTAATGGAATCGGAAGTAGTTTACCTTTCATGTTATTATTTACTAGGTCTACTGAATAATTTTGAGGATATTGAAGGGAGACCAGGGTCCACGATAGCTTTTCTTGTCGTTTGGCTTTCTTTTTCATTGCAGATTTTTAAATTATGTTATATAAGCCCTTCCAAATATGCTTCAGGGCTGAGGACACTATCATGAAGCTCTCTTGACCTATAAGTGTCAACTTCAGGAAAATTTCTGCCAGAAACTTTTGAAGATAAAATAGAACATCTAATTAACATTTAGAAGAGGAAGATATATATCCATTTCAAGTAAGCTGACCTGGATTTCAGTAGCAGGATCTCTTCTTGACACATTTGTAACTCATTTTAATTGCTAATAGGTACTGTGTGTACACACCCAAGGAAGAATGGAATTTAACCTCTCAGACTTACAAAGGTGAATTAGCTTAAAATTAAACAATATATTTTTGTGAAAAGACATTTCATTGGGAATAATTTAATTCTGAGCCAAATATATGTGATTGACAAGCACCAATTATCCAAGAATGTTGAAAGGACTAGTGACATTTTCATGCCCCATCTACATTACTATAATTATTTTCAAGGGGACTCAGGTGACTTCATTTGTATGAAGTGCAGACAGTTGAAAGTGCGTGGGCTGTGGAGTCAAACAGACCTAAGTTTGAATCCTAGCTCAACCTTCTAACCAAGAATGTGTGTATGAGTCTGGAAATGTCACTTAAATTCTCTGAGTCTCAGTTTCGTCTTTTATAAAGTCTGAATAATTATATTGACCTAGTGAGAATTACCTTGAGAAACAAAGAAGACAGATATAAAACGTTCATACTGTGCCTGATATTTAGTATATAAAGAAGATACCATGTTCTCCTCCCAGAGTCTTGGCTGGGACCATAGAGTAGATGATATAATCTTTCTGGAAATAACAGGAAGGAAATGCCTATCTGTTTCCCACCCACGCTATCCCAAGAGAGAAATAACATTACTGGTGAGTTTGAGAGAAGTCTGAACAAGTGTAACTTATTGCTTCTTTTTTCCCCTCTATTTCCGGGCCACCTATCCTCAGCACATATCTAGGACTTTCTGGGACTGGGTAGCTAAATTAAATTGAAAATTCTTTACTCTGAAGTCCAATTATGGTCATTGACCAGACCAAGTTATTGAATTCAGTATTAACAGTAATGAAGCTGGTATTTGATTACTATCTATCTGATACCTGCATTTACTTCTCAGTTAGAAAAGACAGTGGATTTTTAAAAAAAGATTTATATATTTATTTGAAAGGCAGATTTACAGAGAGGCAGAGAAAGAAAAATAGAGGGAGAAGGTCTTCTATTCACTGGTTCACTCCCCAGATGGCCAGAATGGCAGGAGCTTCACCAATCTAAAGCCAGGAGGCAGGAGCTTCTTCCAGGCCTCCCACGTGGGTGCAGGAGCCCAAGGACTTGGAGCATCTTCCAACTGCTTTCTCAGGCCATAGCAGAGAGATGGATCAGAAGTAGAGCAGCTGGGACTCGAACCGGCACCCATATGGGATGCTGGCACTGCAGGCGGTGGCTTTACCCACTACACCACAGCACAGGCCCCAGCACAGTGGATTTTAAAAAGTGAACACTATCACCCCTAAATCCACAGCACTGGAAATGCAGTGAATTATAGCTATGGTTATCATAGGAGATATTGACTGCAACTTCATGTTACCTATAATAATTTGATCTACTCAGTATACAAAATGTCTACAACTTAGTGAACTCCTTACAGGACATTGCTGTGTACTCTTTTTCTTCATTAATTAGTATAAAATTGGCCAGTAGTATCTTTTATCTAAATGAATAGCATGATATGCCTCATAATTTGTCAAAATTGCAATTCACTTTACAACTTAAAATCAAAAAGAAAGGTTTGAGTTGGTGTTTCCTCAAGATCAATTCTATTTCATCATATATTATATGCACTCTTTTTAAACTCAGAAAATATCTAATACATCAAAAGTAAGTGGATTTATATATATTATATATACATATTATACATATATTTATAAATATACATATTCCATCTGCTGGTTCATTCTCCAAATGACTGGGGCTGGATCAGGCCAAAGCCAAGAACCAGGAGTTTCCTCCAGGTCTCCCATGTGCAGGGGCCCTAGCACTTGGGCCATCTATTGCTGATTTCCCAGCCAGGTGCATCAGCAGGGAGTTGGATAGGAAGTGGAGCAAATGGAACTTGAACTAAGGCCCAAATGGGATGCTGGTGCCCCAGGCAGCAGCTTAACCTGCTATGCCATAACGCCAGCCCCTGGGCCCCTGAAGTAATATTCTTTAGTGTAGCCAGACCAATTCATCTATTGTAGTTTCCACTGGTCTGTGAGAATGTGCATGGGTGGGTATGAATTTAATTGTCATTAATACTTTGTGACATGACAGTTAGTGGCAGAACACAAATGAATGGATCCAAGAGAAAATGTTAGCAGTAGGATCCTTATTCATGGGGGGCCAGGGGGAGGAAAAAAGTTCTTTAGCATGTTTCTCTTGAAAATTGAAAGAATGATGCAAGAGAGAAGTACAGAGACCAATATAGCAAATCCTTTGTTCTCATCATCCAAATTGACTCTGGTGGAATATATCTAAAGCAAATAAGAACAGTATTATTAATAAAAAATAAGTATATACAAATAAAGGTGAAGTTGGCTTTGTATCCCATATAAATTTTCAACTCCTTCACCTTCCCCCAAAGGCAGACACATTGGTGCACATAGTTCCAATCCCTATCATGTACCTTTACATGCATATTAATCCATGGATATTAATCTATGGAAATATATAGGGTTGTTTTGTGAGAAGCTTATATGTTGTGTTATTATCCATTTTAACTTAATGTTTATTCTATATATTTTCATGTAGATGCATAAACTTTTTTTAAAGAAAATATTTATTTTGTTTATTTGAAAGACAGAGTTACAGAGAGAGGTAGAGACAGAGAAAGAGAGTTCTTCCATCCGCTGGTTCACTCCCCAGATGACTGCAATGGCAGGAGCTGTGCTGATCCGAAGCCAGGAGCCAGGAGCTTCTTCCAGGTCTCCCACGTGGATGCAGGGGTTGAAGGACTTGGGCCATCTTCTACTGATTTCCCAGGGCATAGCAGAGAGTTGAATCAGAAGAGGAGCAGCCGGGACTAGAATCAGCGCCCATATGGGACGCTGGTGCCTCAGGCCAGGGCTTTAACCTGCTGCACCGCAGCACCGGCCCTAATGCATAGACATTTAATTTAGTCAGCTTAACTGCTCTACAGTTGTCATGATATAAATATATCAAATTATATTGATCAGTTCCACTATTCGTAGACATTTTAATTGTTTCCAATTTTTTCACCAATAAAGCAAACCATTTCTTGTAACAAGCACCTTTTCTTGTTACTTTGAGTTCTAGGTAAACTTTTCTCTTCATTTTTTACCTATGACATTTAATGGATTTATAACATTTATTTTCCGTAGTGTTAGCTTCTTTAAATGTCTCTCTCATTAGATTGTGAGAGCTATGCTCGTTGTAGCCATTGTTCACCAATATATGTACATTGCCTGACTGTCATATAGCATATGCTCATTAAGGTTGTGTTGAATAAGCTAGGAAATGAGAACAATAAATAATGACTCTCCTTAAGGTAAATTTCCTGCCAGGAATCTCTTTAGTCCTTCACAAAAATAGACTTCTAGCAAGCCTGTTCCATTGGTTAGTGAAAAACACCCAGACTTGTCTGGATCCTCATAGTTAATGTGGTTCAGACTTAAGCTTATGTTTCTACTACCTGAAGTGTAATCTACAAAGAATGCAGACCCTGTGTGCATATGTCATTCCCCTGAATCTTATAGTCACTAATAATAGAAGTTACTGTCAGGATGGGCTTTTATTGTAGTGGTTAAGATGCTGCTTGAGGGGCTGGTGCTGTGGCCTAGTAGGTTAAGCCTCTGCCTGCGGTGCTGGCATCCCAGATGGGTGCCAGTTTGTGTCCTGGCTGCTCTACTTCCGATCCATCTCCCTGCTAATGGCCTAGGTCACTTTACCAGAGTGGAAGACCCGAATGAAGCTCCTGGCTCCTGGCTTCGCAAAGGCCCAGCTTTGGCCATTGTGGACATTTGGAGAGTGATCCAGAGGATGGAAGACCATTCTCTCTGTCTCTCCCACTCTGTAACTCTGCCTCTCAAATAAATAAATAAATAAATA
Organism: Lepus europaeus; assembly: GCF_033115175.1. Lineage (NCBI taxonomy): Eukaryota > Metazoa > Chordata > Mammalia > Lagomorpha > Leporidae > Lepus > Lepus europaeus. Next base: position 9,214,217 of record NC_084850.1, read on the forward strand.
AAGCTACTTAAGATACCTGTATCCTATATTGTAGTGCCTGGGTTGGAGTCTCTATTCTGCTTCCAGTACAGCTTCCTGCTAACACACACCCTGGGAGTCAACAGATAATGGCTCAAATATTTGGGTCCACGCCACTCATGTGGGAGATTCATTTGAGTTCTATGATACTGGCTTTGGCTTGGCTCAGTTTTAGCTAAAACTATCTGTTGTGGGCATTTGGGGAGTGAAATGGGGCATAGAAGAGCTCTGATGGTCTCTGCCTCTACTTTTCTCTCTCTCTGTTGATATTTCAAAGAAATAATTTTAAAAAGTAAGTGTTGTCAATCTTTGTGAATAGAAAATTGTTCTCAGAAGAAAGACCTTAAGATGAACAAAAGCTACTGTGGCTGTTATTGTTAGTGACTCCTCAGGATCTGTTTGCTATGGAGTATTCAAACAAATAAGCAAACAAACACAAAAGCACTTTTAAATCTAGCACATTGCCTCTTAGAATAAAGACTATAATTTCTAAACTTCTTTGCAGCTGAGTATGATTATGTAATTAAGTTCTGGCCAATGAATATAGAAGAGTCATTTGGGAGTTCTAGGAAGTCTCCTGAAAAAGGTGAGATGAATGCTCTCATGCAGCTCTTATTTGATCCAGTTCCTGCAGCCATCTTGAATCCTCAGGACTGGAACTACCCACTAGGGTGGAGAAAAAGAAGGTGCTTGGGTCCCTAAGACCATGTAGATCCATCATACCAGCTCTCAATTGCCTGCTCATGTGTGTAGTTTTACCAAGTGAGAATTTAAATTCTATATCCCAGTGGCACAAATCCAAACAGATATATTTAGCTAGAGGAATACCGTCTTAGGTATCTTGCCTTTTAAGAATAAAGATCTATACATCTTCGAACAGGAGTTTGCTTAATAGACATGAGAACCTGAACAACTCTCAGGGCTTACTTTTTTCCTTCAGAAAAACAGCAAGATAAGTTTTAGACTATATCAATTCTTTGCTAAAGAGTTCTGTGACCATATCTAAATAGCATCACTGTGGATTGTTGGGGTAGCATTAGGACGGAATACAGCCTGTCTTTACAATTTGGGAAAAGTTTATTAATTGGATTTTTTTTGATCATTTGAATGCAGGCTAGGCTGAACTTTATCTTTGAACTCTCTAAAGAAAAATTCCTCAACAAATCTGCAGGGTAACTGTTGGCTTACTTTAGAAACCAACTGCTTTCTAACTGAAAGTTGGCAGCTTCTATTTACATAGAAATAGTTAATGTACTAACTTTAAATGATTTTTTAAAATTCATTTACTAAGATAGTCTGGTAAAACTTTATTAACATTATTCATAGTGTAGTGAAGTTATCCAAGACAGAACCTCAATATTTTTGATTCCTTGATGACTGACAACAGAGATAAAACTTTTTTTCCAAAATTGCAGAGAAATAGCTTCCTGAAGCTAGAAGAGTGAAGTGGGACTGTAATTTGGGGGTAGGTAGTCTTTCTCTTTGTTCTGGAAGTCATTAACTCAGAGCGTTATTGACATGCAGAAGTATGCTAAGTACTTATGCTTTGTCCTCTGTTATTGGGAATAATCTAAGTATAAATAATTTGGAGTGGAATGCTAACTTATTCTAATAATAATGCAAGTTTATTTTTGGCAGTGTGTGTGTGTGTGTGTGTGAATCCAAGCTGTTGTGAATATCTAGGATTTTGCATTTTCTATAAAAAAAAACTTTGGAATTAAGTGGAGAGAGAGAGAGAGAGAGAGAGAGAGAGATAATGGGAGAAGAAACTGTGGCAGCAGGTTTACAAGATACTTTCAGTATTGACCTATGTCTTTTGGGAACAATGATCTCTGATATTGACTAAGTTTTCCTTTTCTGAGTTGCAATATTATTCTGAGTTGTATTATTATACAAAATTCTCAAGTTTTCAGCACAATATGGTACCATCCACAACCTGATTTCAGACTTAATACTACCTTGGGGAGGGCAGAGAGGGATGCTACTTCCATATTCAGACAGAGGTTTTGAGAACTAGAGTAACTTGACATAAGGGTAACCAGATGGACCAAAATCAGCAGTGATCCAGAGAAACTGGAAGCAGCATTTTGAGGCCAAAGTCATAAGGAACAAGCAGGCCAGATAGATGCCTACCTCCTAGGAATCATTCAAAATACAGAAGAGGGTTTTTGTATTAAACATGGTAATCTAGGATGAAGTCTCAAGTTATTTTATTTAGATATTCAAGAAAGATAATTCTTAGAAGGCTAGAAAACTTGGTCATTGTGTTTCTGTAGTAACACAACTGCCATTTTTATTGGCTATTCTAAATTCTATGCAAGACAGTTGGGATACATGATCTCATTTATTGCTCATAACACATCTAAAGGCAACACTATTTTCATTATCAGGTGAGGAAAATACTTAGAAATACTGTGTTAACTGCATGTTTGCCTTTTTGTACATATAAGGAAAATATATTTCTCTAACTTTTTTACCAATCCATACTGGTCTTCTTTGCAGTTAATATGAATTAGTGATATTTCGGCAGTTGGATTATGATACAACTGGCACAAATTACTGATTAACAGGACTCAATTTTGAGGAAGAATATGAGAATATTTTTGTAAGTCCACAGTGTTTAGAAAATAATAATGATGGTTAAAATATATAAGAGAAGAGTCATATAGCTCATAATTAAACTAAACTAAGCTTTTGTTTATTTTTTTTTTGAATCATGATACAAACTAACAATGGAGATATTCTGTTTAATTTTCCAGTATTAAAATTAATGAAGTCACTGCTACTTACTCGTGGGTTTTATGATTCATATTTTTTTAAAAAAATTATTTATTTGAAAGGCAGAGTTACAGAGAGGCAGAGGCAGAAAGAGAGAGAGATCTTCCATCCGCTGGTTGACTCCTCAAATGGCTGCAATGACCAGAGCTGAGCCAATCTGAAGCCAAGAGCCAGGAGCTTCTTCCAGATTTCCCACGTGGGTGTAGGGGCTCAAGGACTTGGGCTATCTTCTGCTGCTTTCCCAGGCCATAGCAGAGAGCTGGATTGGAAGTGGAGCAGCTGGTCCTAAAACTGACGCCCATATGGGATGCTGGCACTGCAGGCAACTTTACCTGCTATGCCACAGCACTGGCCCATCATGATTCAAATTTTGTTACCACGTTCTAGAATAAGTAAAATGAGTGTTTGTTATTAATACAGGACATTGCATGCATACTTACTAATGGAATAAAAGTGCAGCAATAGTAAAGGGCTACATTAGTAATAGATAATAAAATCAGGGAAAGTCTTAATGATGAGCAATATTACATTTGCTGAGTCTGCTGCTTTTCATAAATTTATTATTTCTTTATTGTTTTGCTACTGTTTTACTATAGAGAGTTTAATACTTATTTCTTCGTTTTTCTTCCTTAACCAACCAAATAAAGATTATATGGAAGTGCACTCCAGTGTAAGTGAAATGACTGGTAGTAAAAGTCTATTGGCTTTTTCTAAAATTAGTAGAGATATTTATACCTATTCAAAAAGTAGAGTTGGTTGGTTACAAAAAAGTGTGAAGTGTGAAGATAAGTGAATTCCTCAAGAGACCATTTTGTCACTTTGTCATATGCATAATGGCACAGATTTGAGCTAATGTCTTGGTGTGATTTGAGAAAGGAGTGTCTATAGTGTCTTTATTACTATACTGCACCCAGTATCTGAAACTGCTCCCCTCTCCACCAACCAGTTGGATGAATTCTTCAGAAGTTCCTGGAGTTGTATGACTGGTGTAAGGCAAAACTGTAACCTGCCAAGTCTATGTGGATTCAAGTAAGATATAGGTGGCCACGCTTCCTGGAGACAAAACAAACCTCAGTATACACAACAGCTTAAACTAGAGGTGTGGTCACATGGGGAATTGGTGGAGGCATAGAACCTGGCAGAAATAGAACCAAGTCATATTCTTGGAAACAAAAAACTTTCAAATGATTTGATGGATCAGGGCAGTGTATTAGTTCACTTGTCATTACTTTAACTAAAATACTTGAAATAACTTCTTTGGGAAAGAAAAAGTTTAATTCAGCTTACAGCTTTTGAGGTTATAGTTCAGGATCAAGCATCCCCATAGTCCAATGTCTGTGGAGGCTGGCCATGGCAGGGATGAAGGCAAAATCACACATAGTGAGTCAGGAAGCTGAGAGAGAGAGAACCTAGCTCAAATTTAAACTCAAATAAATCAAACCTCTTTTGAGAACCACCCTCAGAGGGCACACCCCCAATGACATAAAGACCTCCCATTAGCCCTACCTCCTAGCCACAACAATTAGAGCAAATTCCCACCCTTAGTCCATTAGTCATTAACATCAAAGCATCAGAGTTTAAACATGTTACATGAGTTTTGGGGGGACAATCCCTACTGCACCCAGAACAGACAGAATCCTAAATAAATGCATAAAAACAATAGAGAAGAGGATGTCTCATTGAGCATAAAGCAGAACTGAAGCAGGTTTGCAGACATATTTTGGGATTGGGGTCCAGCTCTAACAATTCTAAATCCAATAGGTCCTGTGGCCTCCGCAATGGCTTGGAGAATGTTTACCTCCCAAAATAAAAAGGGTCAAAATGTCTTTGGACTGACTGTCCCTAGTCTCCAGGGAAGAAGGCTGGATTTCTTCTTCCAAGAAGCCCTCAGTGCCTATTGCATATGAAAAGAACACATTCTCAGGGTCTATCATGTGCTGAGACTGGTTTGGAGGAGTGTGTGTGAATTGTTTGGGTACTAATTCCGTCTCACAGTCATTGTCATCCTCTTTACCATCTTCTTAGTCCAAGATCCAAATTTGCTCCTCTAAGATCCTGCCACTTATAATCTTAGCAGTATTTTTCTTTCTTTTTTTTTAAAGATTTATCTATTTGAAAGACAGCTACAGAGAGGCAGAGAGGGAGCGAGAGAGAGAGAGAGAGAGAGAGAGAGAGGTCTTCTATCTGCTGATTCACTCCCCAGATGGCCACAATGGCCAGAGCTGCACTGATCCAAAGCCAGGAGTCAGGAGCTTCTTCTGGGTCTCCCACACGGGTGCAGGGGCCCAAGCGCTTGGGCCATTCTCTACTGCTTTCCCAGGCATATTAGCAGGGAGCTGGACTGGAAGTGGAGAAGCCAAGACTCAAAGTGGTGCCCTTATGGGATGCTGGTACCGCAGGCAATGGCCTTACCAGCTATGCTACAGGGCCAACCCTGGCAGTATTTTTCTTTTATGATGATGTATTACTTGAGACTTACAACACTTTGTTTATGTAAAAAATATATTAGCTATTTCATTTGTCATTTTCTCTTCCTTCTCCATCTATAATTCAATATCTTATATAAAAGTCAGTAAATACTTATTGAGTGTCTTTTAGGTAAGTTGACACTATTAGAGATATCAAAAAGCTCACAAGATATAGTAACTTCTATTGAGGACCACTCAATCTTGGAGAAAAAATAGAAAACACACAAATATTTAAATAGCAATTCAGGCAGTATGTAATGGAGTGCCAAAATAATGTGACAGCCAATTGTATATTGTATGATTTGGAGTGATACCAAAAGGTTTCATGTGAAGGAATAATCTTTAGAATTTAAAGGACAAATGTGTGGAATTTACATGTGTATAAAGAGTAATAGAATATACTTGTTATTATAGGCATATAATGATTGCTCTATAGAATACATTCTTTCGAGTACTTCACGAGTAATTCATTTAATGTTTATCACCACCCTAGTAAGCAGACAAAATTATTAGAAAGCTGAGGGCCCAAAGCTGTGGTGCAGTGGGTTAAAGCCCTGGCCTGAAGTGCCAGCATTCCATATGGGTTCCAGTTCTAGTCCCGGCTGCTCCTCTTCAAATCCTGTTCTCTGCTTGGGCCGGGGTAGAAGTAGAAGATGGCCCAAGTCCTTGGTCCCCTGCACCCACATAGGAGACCCGGAAGAAGCTCCTGGCTCCTGGCTTTGGATCAGTGTAGCTCTGGCCATTGTGGCCATCTGGGGAGTGAACCAGCAGATGGAAGACCTTTCTCTCTGTCTCTCCCTCTCACTGTCTGTAACTCTACCTCTCAAATAAATAAATAAATAAATAAATCTTTAATTAAAAAAGAAAGCTGAGGCACAGAATGGTGATGGGATTTTTGCGAGGTCATACAACACCAGCTAGGAGCTGGATCTTGGAGGTCTGACTTTAAAATTGTACTTTCAAATCCGGTAGCCTCTGGGATCTGTTTAAGTATAAATACCCTGAAATTAAATTGAGAGGGCAGGAGTTTGACTCAGTGGTTAAGATGCCACTTGGGATGTACATAGCCCATATCAGAGTGGCTGGATTTGAGTCTTGACTTCCCTTCTGATTCCAGCTTCCTGCTAATGCACACACTGGGATACAGCAGGTCATGGTTTAAGTACTTGAGTACTCATCACCCATATGGGAAACTGGGATTGAGTTTCCAGCTCCTGGATTAGGCCTGGCCGAGTCCTGGCTATTGCAGGCATTTGGGGAATGAATCAGCTGATGCAAAAGTTCTCTGTTTTTGTTTCTCTCTGCCTTTCAAATAAACAGAAATAAAGTTAATAGCATTTAAAAATTAAATTGAATGGAAACACAGTTTTCCTTTTACATTAATCACATTTTAAGTGCCCAGTAGCCATATGTGGCTACCATAATGAACAGTAAACATATAGAACATTTCTATCATCACAGAAATTTCTAGAGGACAGCACAGATCTAGAATTTGTGCATTTTTTAAGATTTTATTTATTTATTTGAGAGGCAGAGTCACAGACAGCGAGAGAGACAGAGAGAGTCAGAGAGAAAGGTCCTCCATCCACTGGCCTACCCTCCAAATGGCCACGGTGGCCGGAACTGGTCCCATCTGAAGTCAGGAGCCAGGAGCCTCCTTCAGATCCCCCACATGGGTGCAGGGACCCAAGCACTTGGGCCATCATCCACTCCTTTCCCAGGCCAGAGCTGGAAAAGCTGGATGAGAAGAGGAGAAATCAGAACATGAACTGGTGCCCACATAGGATGCTGGTGCTGTAGGCAGAGCTGGCCCCAATCCATGCATTTAGCCATTACTTTATGTCACTCTTTCCTAGGGCAATGGAATGGACAAGCATGTGGATGATGACTGTGTCCTTCTGTAGATAGGTATCTTGGGCTAGGCCAAAGAACAAAACATGAAAATTTTGCAAAAACAAGATGTGGAGGCTGGTCTGGAATGCTAGGCAGAAAACTGTATTGAATCCTTGCATTTTCTATTGCAGTGCAACAAGTTACCACAAATTTACAGACTTAAAACACCATACATTTATGACCTCAGAGTTTACATGAATCAGGAGTCCAGACCTGCTTAATTGATTCTCTGCTCAGCTGTCTGACCAGGCTTCATTCAATGTGTTGATTGAAGCTGAGGTCTCATCTGAGGGCTGGAATATTCTGTTAACTTTCTTGATTATTGGCAGAATTCATTGTCTTGAGGGTGTAGAGCAGAGGACCACAGCGCTTGGTCTTCCTGTCTTTGCCTGTCACGTGTGCCTCTACACAACAAAAACACTTGTTCTTCAAGGTCTACAGGAGAGTGTCTCATGGTGTTTATGAACTCCAGTTCCAGATTTAAAGACTAAATAGTTCAGGCTTACCAGCAAAATTCCCATCTGGATGAACTTAAAGTCAACTTGATACAAACCTTGGTTAGTCACATCTCCAAAACCCCCTTACCTTTGCCTTGTAGAATAACACACTCACACACTCACAAGTCCTGCCCATACTCAAAGGGAAAGGTTTAGACAAGGTTTATACACCAAGAGGGTGTTTAGTGTTCATCTTGCAATGATTCTGTAGGTTTTAAGAAGAGAATGGTGTTTTGAATAGGAAAGTAATTGGGTGGGGCTATTATGCTTTCATAAGTTGTTATCTGGCCTCCAATTAACATATGATATAAATGTAAAGACTTGGTCTTTTTGTCCAATGATCTTGTCTAGTAAAAACTAGTCTTAGAAGGGATATCTGTATGCTCTGTCAACCTAATTAAGCCTGAACATTAAAATGATACCTTTTGTGGAACTGCTTTTATCATTAAAAACATAATGCATGCTTATTGTAAAAGCCAAAATAAAGTAAAATGATAAACACATTGACTATAGAGTAAAGCACAAAATTTTTTAAAAGATTTATTTATTTACTTAAAGTCAGAGTTACACAGGGAGAGGAGAGGCAGAGAGAGAGATCTTCCATCTGATGGTTCACTCCCCAGTTGGCTGCAATGGCCAGAGAGGCACACTGATCTGAAGCCAGGCCAGGAGCCAGGAGCCAGGAGCTTCTTCTGGGTCTCCCAGATGGGTGGAGGCCCAAGCACTTGGGCCATCTGCCACTGCTTTCTTAGACCATAGCAGAGAGCTGGATTGGAAGTGGAGCAGCCAGGACCTGAACCGGTGCCCATATGGGATGCTGGCACTATAAGCGGCAGCTTTACCTGGCTCCACCACAGCGCCAGCCCCAAAATATAAAATTTAACCATTCCCTATCAACCTTCTTTTCCTCATTCTCTGGATGTGAATTCTTGCATATTTTTATTAAGCATTTACAGACAGACGTACTTCATATATATTTGTTCTTATTTTTATTCTTTTTTTTTTGCAATGTGTAGTATAAAGAATAAATGACTCCTTATTTTATCCCTGTAATAAATTGTTGTTGTTTGGTCTAACCCTGGTATTAGCTTCCTTAGAACTAAGGAGAACCCATCTTTAAACTCATCGGAATCTTTAATCTTTATTTTATGTCAAGAGCTATTTTCAGACCATAACCATAGTTCTGGTGCTTTAAAACATTGAGGCAATTTTGATATCAAAAGGATTTGACTTTTTCTTTCAAGAGAGACGGACAAAAATGCCTGCTTGAAATAATCAAATGGCAGCCGAGTTGGCACTTTCTAATCTCAGCTTTCTCCCTGGATTAGGGAGGATGAAGAAGAAATTGTTCAAGGACAAGAGAAATATAACATCTCTCTAAAGTTCTATCTGTGGCCTTTCGATACCCTTGGCCTACTGCACACTGAATCCTATCATTGACTCTAGCACCTACCCTATTCCTTAGGCAAGAAAGATATAAGAAGCCTGAGCTATTTGCTTTAGTGTAAATCAACTTTTCTGCTGGTATTGATATGATGCTGAATTCTTTTTTTCTTTCTTTTTTTTCTTTTTTTTTAATTTATTTTTTATTTTTATTTTTTGACAGGCAGAGTGGATAGTGAGAGAGAGAGAGACAGAGAGAAAGGTCTTCCTTTTTGCCATTGGTTCACCCTCCAATGGCTGCTGCGGCTGGCGCATCGTGCTGATCTGAAGCCAGGAGCCAGGTGCTTCTCCTGGTCTCCCATGCGGGTGCAGGGCCCAAGGACTTGGGCCATCCTCCACTGCCTTCCCGGGCCATAGCAGATAGCTGGCCTGGAAGAGGGGTAACTGGGATAGAATCCGGCGCCCCGACCGGGACTAGAACCCGGTGTGCTGGCGCTGCAAGGTGGAGGATTAGCCTGTTAAGCCATGGCGCCGGCCAATATGATGCTGAATTCTAACAATTGAATTCTTGCTCTGTTTCTTATTTGGGGACATTTTGGTGAGTGAAAATGGGTGCTATTCATAACTAAACTGGGATAGCAGAAGTCAAGCTGGACTGTCCCATGCTGGCTGGGGATATGGTTGTTCTACTTATGTTCAGTTACCCTACTGTGCTTTGAGGACTTACCAGGTACTGTACAAAACACTTTGCTTACAATGTCTCCTTTAATCTTTACAGTCAACTATTCTGTTGAAGGGGTGCTGTTATCATTTAGATTTTACATATTAGGAACCTGAGGCATAGACAGGTCACCGAAGTCCCATAGCTAAATGATCATGTGCGGAGACAAATTTCAGGGCATTGGAAAGGTAGGGGGCAGGCTGGAATGACAGAATGAGTGATGACATAGATGAATTCCACAGGTGGTATGGCAACGCCTTCTCATGGTGTTCTTTTGAGGTGGGAGGTTTTTAAGGAGGACAGAAAGGCCTGCCCTGGAGGATTATTTGTATTGCAGTGCTCTTTTCTGTATGACGGCCTATTATCGCGGAGATGAGACCCACCCATCACCTCAAGCTCCTTTCCATGTCCAGAGATTTAATTTGTAACATGTCAGCTCTGCAGCACAGTGCAATGATAGATAACCCAACCGTGTCAGCAGTTTTCCAATGCTATCCTTCTGTCCCTACAGAACTGTTTGTTATGAGCAAGCCACACCCTGTGATTTATGTCTGTTTTTGTGGTCAGAATTCCAGGAGCACTTATCCTCTGGAACTCTTGCTTTAGCTGTAAACTCTATATCATCTTTTATTACCCCCTGGGCATTTTTTGTCTGAGTCTTGTCTCTTCAAGCAGATGGTGAACAGCTCAAGGGCAGGGACCATACTGTTTTGGCACCTCTCCAAGTGGTAGTGCTAAGCACACAGGGTGACACTCAATAAGAAGCTTTCTCCTTTGGTATTAGTTTTCTAACAATGCTGTAATCAATTATTACACACTGGCTTAAAACAATTCACATTTATCATCTTACCAGAAGTCACAGTCTGAAATGGGTAAAATCAAGGTGAGGGCTATGTTCCTTTGGGAGATGCTAGGAAACAATCCATTTCTTTGCATTTTCTAGTTTCTGGAAGCCACCTGCATTTCTTGGCCTGTGGCCCCTTGCTACATCTTCAAAGCCAACAAGGGCTGGGTGAATCATTCTCACATTGAATGATTATAACACTGCTCTTGATATCTCATCACCTTCCCTGATTCTCACACACCTTCCTCCATTTTATGTTTATAAGGGCCTTTGTGATTACACTAGACCCAGCCGGGTAATCCAGGAAAACTTCTGCATCTCAGGATTTTGTGCTTAGCAACTATAGCTCCATCTACAACTTTAATTCCCCTTTGTATGTGTATCCACAGGTTCTGGGGATTAGGACATGAGCACCTTTGAGAGGAAGCCTATTTTGAACACCATACCTTTAAATTTTTTTAAAAAAGTTGTATTTATTTAGTTGAAAGGCAGAGTTATGGAGAAGGACACACACACACACACACACACACAGAGAGAGAGAGAGAGAGAGAGAGAGAGAGAGAGAGAGGAGAGAGAGAGAATCTTCTATCTATTCGCTTTATCACTCCTCAGATGGCTGCAACAGCTAAGGCTGGGCAAAGCCAAAGCCTGGAGCCAAGAATTCCACCTGGATCTCTCATGTGTGTGGAAGGGACTCAAGTATTTGGAACATCATTTGGTGCCTCCTAGACACATTAGCAAGGAGATATATCAGAAGCAGAGGAGAAGGCTTGAGTTAGCATTTTTATATGGGATGCAGGCATTTCAAGTGGTGACTTAATCCACTGCCACAACACCTACCTAATTTTTAAAGACATTTTCACTTATTTGTTCTTTGCCTATTTGAAAGGCAGAGAGACATGGGTAGAGAGAGATTTTCCATCCGCTGGTTCCCTAAATGCCAACAACACCTGGCCTGTGCCAGTATGAAACTGGGAGCCCAGAACTCAATCTGAGTCTCCTACAAAGGTGGCAGGGATCCAAGTTCTTGAGCCATCATCCACTGCCTCCCAGGGTACACATGATCAGGAGGCTGAAATTAGAAGTAGAGCCAGGACTCCAACGTGGGCCCTCTGATGTGGGATGCAGATATTGCAACTGGTATCTTAACTATTTTGCCAAATGACAACCAATTTTCCTAGCTTTGAACTTAGATGATTTTTGAACTTAGATGATTTCAAGGTTTATTCTGTGACTAGTTTGAATACTATTTCATAAACGAATAAATCAATTTTATCTCTAAAGTGTTTCAATCTATTGTTATATAAACATTGAAATTATAAAGTTATTTTGTAAATGTTAGTTAATATTAAATAATGGTTATAAATGATATCTAGAATATTTATAAACACCTTTAAGGCAGACCATTGTAGTGAAGCATCAAAAAAATAGGAACGACATAAAATAACCTAATGTTTTGACAACTCTATGTGCAAAATAATATCTCTGGAAATAATTTTCCAAGAAATTTTGTCTGAGCTTTTAATTTTTAAGTCTATAATCTATTAAAAATTCATACATGAGTAGGTACGGGCTCCATGCTTAGATTGTGGTTATATGTTAAGACAATCTATATTATTGAACCCAGTAACATGTAGTTTTATGGATAAACTGCTCTAATTTCAGATACCTTTACAAGAATTTATATGATTTAAAGGTAGAAAGCATTTTTTCGTTCCTTGATAGTTCTGTTATAAAATACCCAGATACTATATCTCATTGGTGTTGTCACCTGACCTTTATGTATTTCTAAAGCTTTGGTGGAATCTAAAATAATGTCATAGAAATAGACTATGAAGATGATCATCAGAGACTGGTGGGTAGAAGCATGGAGGGGAAATGAGAGACACTGTCAAAAGGTACAAAGTTTCAGTTAGACAAGAGGAATAAGTTCTGGTGACTTTTTGCATATCAAAGTGAATGTAAGTTAATAATATTGTATTGTATATTTCAAAATAGCTGGAAGATAAGATTATAAATGATTTCACCACAAAGAAATGGTAAGTGTTTGAGGTGATGGATATCCTAATTACCTGAATTGATCATTATATAATGTATACTATGTATCAAAACATCACAGTGTGCTCTATTAATTTGTATAACTATTTATCAATTTAAAAAATCTTTAATAATATACAATTCCAGCCAAGAGAGGTACTCTGATCAGTATTCAGGCTTTTCTGTCAGTGTTTAGGATAGTAGATCTGACTTTGAGTATTATATATGCATGAGGGTTTGTATTAATCAGGCTGATGCTCATTTTTGGCAGCAGCATATTGCCTGAAAATTTTAGTACTTCAATTTGATGTGGGTTTATCTCTCATCTACACAAAATCTGATATAGGCATTCCTGATTAAGACACTCCCTTGAGGAGTTCTACTCCAAGTCATGAACTTGGAGGTTGGGCTTTACCCCACATCTTAGACTGATTCACTTCTACCAATGCAGATAAGGGAAGAGTGGGAGAGCATGGGAGATTGTTTGGAGTAGTTCATGAGGAAGGCCTGGAAGTTTTTTAGAAGTTTATGAAACTTCTGATACACTCTGTTGGCCAGAACTGGGTTATGTGTTCCCACCTATAATGGAAAATGTGGTATGTGTACCCCCAGAGACAAATGAAACTATGGGATGAACACAGATTATCTGTATCTGCCACATTTTATGAAGAGAATTTTCAGGTCTTCGATTTGGAAGAGACTTTCTGGTTCAGGATTTTGTTTTATGGAAGTGGAAACTGAGGTGTGGTTTTGGGGGAAACCTTATACAAAACTATACAGTGCCAGGCCATCATCCCAACACCTCATATTGAGGTAGCAACTAGAGGCATTCTATCATTTTATGGTGATGAAAGATTTTTCTGATGTAAACGAAATAAAACTAGAATATTTAATGTTCCTACTTGTTATGCTTTTACATCTTGCCAAAGAGTTCAGATAGGAAAAACACTTGTGTTTTGCAAAACCAATGTTTTTAACCCTTTCCATTAGTATTCACATTAGTGATAAGTGAATGAAAATAAAAATCATCTGTAAATTGAAATGTTTCTGCATTAAATGTAAGGTTTTCATTTTTTAAAAATATACTATCTAAAAGGGAGAGAAGGATCCAACATGGGAAGCAGGATACACAGCAGACTCGTAGAATGGCAGATGTCCTAAACAACACTCTGGCCTCAGAATCAGCCCCTAAGGCATTCGGATCTGGCTGAAGAGCGCATGAGAGTATTTTAAGCATGGAAAGCCAAGACACTCTGGCAAAAAAAAAAAGAAGACCTAAATGAAAGATCTCTGTGAGTGAGATCCCAGTGGAAAGAACGGGGCCATCAAAGAAGGAGGTACCTTTCTCTGAAGGGAGGAGAGAACTTCCACTTTGACTATGGCCCTATTGGAATAAGATCAAAGTCAGCGAACTCTAAAGGCTTCCATAGCCCTGGCAACTCATGACTAGAGCCTAGGGAGATTACTGACGCCATGAACAGGAGTGTCAAATTGTTAAGTCAGCAACAGGAGTCACTGTGTACTTATATCCCATGTGGGATCTGTCCTTAATGTGTTGTCTAATCTGCAGTGATGCTATAACTAGTACTGAAACAGTATTTTTACACTTTGTGTTTCTGTGTGGGCACAAACTGATGAGCTCTTTACTAATTATATACTGAATCGATCTTCTGTATATAAAGATAATTGGAAGTGAAAAAAAAAAAACCTGGTGTTAAATTGGAAATGGCATAGAAAATTAATTAATTTTTAAAAAAATATTATGTAGGATCTCTGTCTTTAATGTGCTGTACACTGTTATTTAATGCTATAACTAGTACTCCAACAGTATTTTTTCCACTTTGTGTTGCTATATGGGGGCAAACTGTTGAAATCTTTACCTAATATATACTAAACGAATCTTCTGTATATAAAGAGAATTGAAAATGAATCTTGATGTGAATGGAAGGGGACAGGGAGTGGGAAAGGGGAGGGTTGTGGGTGGGAGGGAAGTTATGGGAGGGGGGAAGCCATTGTAACCCATAAGCTGTACTTTGGAAATTTATATTCATTAAATAAAAGTTTAATAAATGAAAAAAAAGAATCACAAGTGCAAATAAAAAAACTAAAAATAATATACTATCTAATTTCAGTTATTGTAATCTTGTTATTACTTTGTGGTCAATACATAATGCACATACATTACACATGTAGAAAGATCTGATTTAGAGGATTGGAATGACGTAGCAAATGGAGAATTATGAAAAAATAAATTCAAGTTCTGCAGTGTTGTTCCCTCTTCCTATTGAAGGGGCATCAGAGCTCTCTCCATAGTGATAGTCAATGAATACCATTGTTCCACACCTACATCCCATTAGGTCTAAGCCAACTTGAGCATATTAAGTTGCAAAAATCCTTCAAATGCTTGGTTTCCCCAGTTTTTGTCAAAATTTTCCCTCTGGCTTCATGCCTCCATAACCAGTGACCCATTATGTTAATAGAAATGTAGTAAAATATCATATTTAGACTGTCATGGCCACTCTAAATGCCACACACTAACAATGACAACAAAAGTAATAGCAATTACAGTATCTAATATTGATTGAGTTATATGCAAACCAATTATTGACTGTGTGCTAGGCACTGTCCTAAGTGGTTTACATATATTAGCTTATTTGATCCTTAAAAATAGTATAGATTTCTCTTATGTTCTTTCCTTTCCAGAAGTCTGTAGCATAGTTTTCCTAAAATTTCAAAGACTGGAATTATATTACTTGCCCAGGTCTAAACCAATGATTTACTAAGAATAAGACCAATTACTCTTGGCTGAAAGGCAGATCAAAGCTCATCACTTAATTTTGGAAATGGACATTGAATTCAGAAGAGGTGGAATAAAACTTTTGTTGTGTTAGTAAGGAATAAAAAAAGAAATAAGGTTATTGGGTAGGAAACCAACAGAATTTACCATATTAGCCAGAAAGAATGTCTATTTGGAGCCAATTGGGAGAAACTCTTCAAACACTAAATATTGAAGCAAATGTAGGTTGTAATTACTATTTGTATCAACTAAATTAATGAACATTAACTTAAAAAACTGTAAATTTTCTGGGAATCTTTAATTAGTTTCATTTTAATGCTTTGCAGTGTAACTCCAGGCGAGTTTCCTTAAGCATTTGACATTTCTTCTCTGAATATGGCAATTCAGGAATGACACTTTCCTTTTTTATTTATATAAAGTTAACAGATTTCATGTATTTCATTTATACAGATTAAGGAGCATAGTGATACTTCCCACAGTGCCCTCCCTCCTACCCACACTCCCACCAACTGCCATTCTGTGCTGTGGCTTTGTCCATTTCAATTGTTCACAGCTTGGTCCAGTTTACTACCTCCAGCCCCAACCGAGATCCAACATGACATGAAGAAATATTTCAGTGACCACTGAAAGCATTTGAAAATTCCACCAATTCTCCTACATCAGAGTACCAAAGAGACTGGCACCCACAAGCATTATATGGTCAACAATATCTATATATCCCTTTTCTTGCCTAGGTTGGGAACACAATCATTTCCCTGCCCTCCAGTGTTATTTATTTTTGCATCACTGTAACAAAATACCCAAGATAAACTACTTTATAAAGACAATGGGTTTATTTTGGCTCATGGTCTTGGAGGTCCTAGTTGAGGGGCCTCACTTGGTGATGATTTTTTTGCTGGAAGAGTCCTGAGATGGTGCAAGATGTCACATAGCAAGAGATGAACTGCACGTGTGCTGCCTCTCTTCTTGTAAAGCTGTAATTAATGCAATCATGGAGGTTCTAGCCTGATGACATTATCTAATCCTAATCACTCCCCAAAGGCACCACCTCTAAACAACATAGTTGGATTAAGTTTCTACCCTTTTGATCCCCTGCAGTTGGGATTAAATTTTAACACATGAACCCTTGGGCGACATGCTCAGGGCATATTTAAAATGTAACATCTGCTATTTATAAGTCTATCCATTTAACATTACAGCAAATTTTTCTCAATATTTTTAGGTATCTAGGATCAGCACCCATTTGCATAAATATGGGCATATCTGTGGAATTCAGCAATCTTTTAGGCATCTCCTTCCATCAGACATAGAAAATTTTCATTATATAATAGTTATTTTAGTTGAAACCATATTTTATATAGTTGTATCCCGATTTGTCACCTGGATTATTTGCAAATTATAATTGTTAATTTACCATGTATCATTTGGGCATGTATCTCTGATATGTGAGTCTCACCATGGAACCAATGCTGCATACTCATTCCATCTTCCTTATCTTCCAGTATTACTAGATTACTCTTCTCCTCAGGGTACATCTTCCTTTCTATAGGTGGTCATTAAAGCATCACAATGTGTTCTGCCCTGGAGAGTGATAATTGATGAGAGCCACTTCATCACATATAGTGCAGTCTCTTCTATTTTGATTCTGGTAGGTGCTATACACTTACAACACTGTTCAGTCGTTCTATTTCGGAATCATCTTCCCAATTATTTTCCAGGAAGAAATGAAATGAATTTCAGCATTTTTTAGTCAGACTTTACTTTTGATTCAAACAGTAATATGCAGGTCAGTTGTTCACTTGTAAAAATGTTTATTCATTCATTATATTTATTTGACATGGTGAGAGAGAGAGAGGATTAGGGGGACCTCCCTTCCACTGGTTCACTCCCCAAATGTCTGCATCAATCTGAAACTGGGAGCTGGGAACCCAATCTGGGTCTCCCAAAGGTGTAGTCAGGACTGAACTACTTGGGCTAACACTTGCTGTTTCCCAGGACGTGAAAGTATCAGGAAGCAGGAAGCAGGTATCCGGAGTGGAGCCTGGACTTGAACTCTGGTGCTCCAATACAGGATGTGGGCATCACAAATGGCATCTTACCTGCTATGTCAAATGCTTGCTTCAGCCAGCCACACTTTTATTAGATTTGTCTCCTAATGACATTGTTTTTCATGAAAATTTACCTTAAAGAAATGAAAATCAGACAATGAGTATTAAATATACTTTTCGAATGCTACAGGCTTTTTAAACTAGCTGTTGTGTTAAGAGGGTGCTGCAAACTGAAATTTACTCATTGTTAAAGGTCCATTTTAAATCCACCATCCTTCCCATAAAGCATCCTTAATCATTGCTGGAAGTGATCTTTCCATTTTTAGCCCTGTGGATTACTCATGAGGCACTTAATTATTTTTATGCAAAGATTGATGTAAAAGCAGGATAGGTCATTGCCAGCTGATCTAAACATTCAGCGTGTGTGCTATTCAGCTCTCCACCTTTATGCTAAGCTGTATCTGCAGAGGCAGAACTCACAGGAAATACATATGAGTATTCCAGAAGCTATTTTATACAGTGGATTTTATAAATAGCCACAAGCTCTTCTTATCTATCAAATCCCAATGCCCAAGCTCCACTGCACTCTCTGGAGAAGTGCATGCTCCTTAGAAAAGTGCCAAGAAAGAGCAGAGAAGAAAGCCTTTAAGGTCATGTGTTAGAGTCTGTAACCCTGAGCTGCCAATGTTTGCATGTGCTGTCACAGGTAACTCCTGATTACCAAGCTCTTTATCTTAAAGAAAAAAAGAAGTATGGTTGAGATTCCCTGTGTTGTGCTTTATCTGCATTTCCAGAAATAAAGTGTGCTTCAGGAAGGATAAAGAGGTCATTGGATCACATCAATTATCAAGGAAAGAAGTTGAAATTTTGAAGCATAGTGCTATTCAAACTAAATTTTGACCAAGAATGGTATTCTGCAGATGTTGAGATTCACTGGGTTATGCCACATTTGGAGTGCCTACATGCTACACTGGAGTGCCTGGCTCCTTCCCTTCCAAACCAGCTTCCTGATATTGCATCCTGGGGGCAGCAGATGATGACCCAAATATTTAAGTCCCTGCTACTCATGTCAGAGACCCTGATGGTGTTCCTGGATCCTGGGTTTGGTCTTGTCCACTTTCACCTGTTGCGGATATTTTGGGAGTGAACCAGTGGATGGAAGATATCTCTGTCTCTGTCTACTGTTCCTCTGCTTTCAAATAAATAAATTATATAAATAAATAAATATATTAAAAATAGAATCATACTTTCTGCTTTATATTACCATATATTTAAAACACACACTTGAGCTTTATCGTGGCAGAGGTAGAGGAGGAGATAACGAATACTTAGGTTGCATGCCAATTGTTCTGATCCCTAAATCCAATATTTTGTTAAGGATGTTGATTTGTACTGTGCAATAATATATGATAGACTCTCCAGGTGAATTACTATCCTGGCCATTTCTTAGAGTCCATTCATTGAGTTAAGTAGCCTGTGGTGTCTCTTACCCAGAGTAAACTTTCTGCAGCCTGCACATCCTAACATTACTTTTAAAATCACCTGTCTCTTGTATGTGGTTCCCAAAGACTCTACCAAGAGAATACCCCCAAATGTCAAAAGAATGAAGAGCTTACTCTGTAGGGATAGGGAAGGGTCTCAGTATCTTGAACTTCTGGATTGAGCTTATATTGTTTTTATTTTGTCTTTTTATTTATTTATTTCTATGTTTTGTCTTTTTAAAATTTATCTTCATCTCTCAATGCTTCAATTGAAGATTCAGCATTACCTGAAAATCTTCTTTCTTGAGTCTTATTATCAACATTAATAGCTCTTTCCAGCAAACTGCCTATCTCATTTGGAGAGGAGTTATCAGGACTCTGAGAGGCTGAGCTTTAGCTACCAATACACTGAGAAGAATGCTGAAGGAGACTGGAAGAAAGCTGCAGACTCACCCAGCTCTTCCAAATGCACTCTATTAAGTAATCATTATCATTGTTGCTCCATAGCCCTGTGCTACTCTTGAGTTATGTGTTTGGAGCTTCTTTAGGGCTCAAGGAAGGATATCTTTGCCCCTGGCTATTTGTTTTGGCCTAGGTTTTTCAATCTTGTTTCCTTAATCAATCCCACATCTTCTTCTTTCTACCATCTGAGATTTCTTTTCTTTGAAATCTCTGCTTTTTCTGATTTCTCTAGTACCAAGTAGCTTTATCTTTTCCCTCAGAAAATTGCTTGAATAACTTCAAGAGGAACTTGAGAGGGAAGAGAAGTATATGTGTGTGTTCAATTTACCTTTAAAAATTTGAAACCCAGATTTCTCTTTATCTCTTTTTAAGATCTTCTATTTGTTGGCAGTACTTCAATGCCTTATCTATTATTAAACAGAAGGAAGGCAATCTTGTTTTCTATTCTAGTTTGAAGAGAGTCCTAAGCAGTTATAGATGTTATCAGCTCACCAGTCTGATGACACTATCATCATATGAGCTAACGGTCTTACAGTCAGCCTATTTTGGAGCTCAGTGGGTTCTCTGTGGGACTTCTTCCTCACTCTGGCCAAATACTGATTCTATGTTTTTTGGGGTGTGTGTGTGTGTGTGTGTGTGGTGATTCAGGTCTCATCTTGGTTTGGGTGATGTCCTTTCTAAATATCATAACTACAGAGATAAGAAATGACAGTTGCTATGAGTACATGAACGTCAGAACATTATCAATTGTCCTAACGTTGCTTCATTATGTTGGTCTGTTAAGCACAGTGGTATGAAATATTCCTAGTTAATAAAGTCAGTACAAAGATTTAAAAGGTAAGTTGAGCTGAACTCTTCCATTCAAAAACCACTCTTTCCCTTTATAGTGATTATTTTTTGATGCATAGATAAAGGCAGGCTGACTTTATTCCCACTCTGCCTATTGCTAACAAAGGCTTTTACTATTACAGTGCATAAAGTCATTTTCTTTGTTTATGTTTCCCTATTCTTCTTGGAGTTATTTGTGGTGTGGATACCCAAGGAAATTTTGAGTTACACAGGCTCTACTGAATGTAAATAATAAATTGTAAAATATTGATAATTAATTCAAATAGATCAATGAGATATTCTCTATTTGGTATAGCTACTATATACTATTCTCTATTTGGTATTGCATAAGAGGGCTGGACATAAACAGAAAAAATTGCTTACTGTACAGAAATATCCTACTTCTTTTTTTATAATGTGCATCTACTTTATTTTGAATATAGATTTATAGTAACTTGGGAATATTAATAGGATTTATCATATCGTTAACATTTCTGATTATTTTTATCAACTCAACGCAATCATTTGAGTAGTATGCCTTAAATATTTCAATTACAATTTTTTTATTTAGTAAATATAAATTTCCAAAGTACAGCTTATGGATTACAATGGCTCCCCCCCCCCCATAATTTCCCTCCCACTCGCACCCCTCCCATCTCCCTTTCCCTTTCCCATTCCATTCACATCAAGATTCATTTTCAATTATCTTTATATACAGAAGATCGATTTAGTATATATTAAGTGGGCACTTAGTGCTGGGCACTTAGTGTGCTGCTACATTTGGAACACTGAAGTCCTTTAGCTCCAAGAAATTCTCTTTCATTGCTTGTATCAATTCCTCCTGTCCATTTTCTCAATTCTGTATTTCGAGGCTACTTGTTTGTTGGATGTAGATTGCATGAGTTAAGTTTCTATCTTTTATGTTTTTCTCCCATTTTCCTTCTTCTTTGAGTGCCATTGCACCTTGAAGGCTTTCATTACTATATTTTAATGAGATTTTTTAATCTCAATAATCATTTCTTCTCATTTTCAAGAACTCTCTTGTTTACTGAGCTAACCTATTTCATAACATCTTGGTCTTCTTATTTTGGATGCAAAGCACTTCCCTTTTTGGCTTCTGCCTCCAATCCCCTCAAAAATTGAGTAGACTGACTGTGGCCACTGTTACTGTTGATGTTGTGCCTCTTCATTATATTCTCCTTCCCCTCCTCTTCTTCTGTTCTCTGAATCCTTTTTATTTCCTTTGATATCACTATTTCCATGTGTAAGTCTTGATTTTCCTCATATCACAGGTTTTCCTCAACTCTCTCCTGATTCCTATTTATCCATCCATATCCAAAAATAAGGCAAAAAAAAAAAAAAACAAACAACCTGTGAATTTTTCATCCATACTTCTGGCCGGTTACCAAGCAGCTCTCATTTTTGGATAAGGTGGCAGGAAATGTCTATTATGCCCCTAAGACCCAAGAATGTTTCATGAGATGTTCGTTTCAGGAAACTAACTCCCACTGTATTTCCCTTGGTTGATTCAGTGGATTTCACTAGAGAAAAAACTTCTCTTCATTTTCCTGCAAGGTGAATATCTGCCTGCCTACTCTGCATACTACAGAAGAGAAGGTTGGTGATATGGAATTTGTTTTTCTTAAAAAGATCTTAAGAAAATAATTCTGATTTTAGTTGTTCTCTCTTCTGTTCCCTATGATGATACTGTTTCCAAGTTTTCAGCTCTCTGGCCTTTGGTAGTACTGATCAATTCCCTCTTTGGCTGTGCTTCACACA
This sequence comes from Lepus europaeus, assembly GCF_033115175.1. Lineage (NCBI taxonomy): Eukaryota > Metazoa > Chordata > Mammalia > Lagomorpha > Leporidae > Lepus > Lepus europaeus. Next base: position 9,236,251 of record NC_084850.1, read on the forward strand.
AGCTTTAGTTTGTGGCTTCCTCATCCCTAGCTAATTTGCTTTTATTCTTCCAGAAATTTGTTGTGGTTTCTTACCTACAAATGTTCCTCCTCTCCAGCTGCTGCTGGCTCTGTGATTAGTTACTTTCTTACTCCTTCACTATGATTATCATTGAGGCTTGGAAAGGGAAGTATGTAAACACGTATGTTTGAGTTTTTGTTGACAATTTCAGGTTTCAAACAATTTTTTAAAATCTACTAATATGTGGGAGTCTAATTTTTACAGTTTTTTTTTTAAAATCATTAATTTATTTGAAAGGCAGAGTTACAGAGAGAGAGGGAGAGATAGAGATAGAGATAGAGATAGAGATAGAGATAGAGATAGAGATAGAGGATCTTCCATCTGCTGGTTCATTCCCCAAATAGCCCCAACTCCTGGAGCTGGGCCTATCTGAAGCCAGGATCCAGGAGCTTCTTCTGTGTCTCCCAGGTGAGTGCAGAGGCCCATGCATTTGGGCCATCGTCTACTGCTTTCCAAGGTGCATCAGCAGGGAGCTGGATCAGAACTGAAGCAGTCAGGACTCGAACTGGTGCCCATGTGGGATGCCAGTGTCACAGTGCTGGCCCCCAACAATTGGTTTTAAAGTAAGATAAAATACAGAAGTGTGGTTCAACAGGTATAAAGTGCAAGTTATGCAAGGTGAATTAACTTCTAGAGATCTTCTGTACAACGTTGTACATAGAGTTAGCAATATTGTACTGTGTGCTGAAATTTTTGTTGAGAGGGTAGTATAACATTAAGTGTTCCTATCACAGTACAATCAGTAAAAAATTATTTGTCAATAATTTAAAAATAAGACAATATCCTAGGTGCTTCTTTCTTGTCAGTTGCTTCCATTCCTCAAGCAATGACCAGTGGTAGTTTTAGGAATCAGAAACATGTTTTTCTAGGCTTGTGAGAAAACCAACTTACCTTTGTGAAATAAGTTAAGGCTCATGGTTGTGAGATATGGACAAGGAAGGAGGAATAAATGTAAACAAGGATTCCAGGGGCCATATTAGATAAGCTATTATAAGAGGATGCAGAGAAAGAAGCAGAAGGAAGAAGCAGTAGATTCAGAAAATAAAAAGCGGAAAGCAAGGGCAAATGAAGTCACATTTTTATACAGGAGCAAATAAATCCTAAGAAACAACATAAATGTCATCAGGGGCTGCATATATTGCCTCTTAAAAGGGAGTTTCCAAAGTTACCAAGAGTTTTTGAGATTCTCTGATAGCTTAGAATAGCACAAAAAATAAATAGTCAAAAAATAAAAATAAAAACCCTCTGCTCTTTCCTCTGCCTCTTTTAATTTGGAATGATTTTTTTATTAAACTTTTATTTAATGAATATAAATTTCCAAAGTACAGCTTATGGGTTACAATGGCTTCCCCCTCCCAAAACTTCCCTCCCACCCACAACCCTCCCCTTTCCCGCTCCCTCTCCCCTTCCAATCACATCATGATTCATTTTCAATTCTCTTTATATACAGAAGATCAGTTTAGTATATATTAGGTAATGATTTCAACAGTTTGCCCCCATATAGCAACACAAAGTGAAAAAAAAATACTGTTGGAATACTAGTTATAGCATTAAATAAGAGTGTACAGCACATTAAAGGCAGAGATCCTACATAATATTTTTTAAAAATTAATTAATTTTCTATGCCGTTTCCAATTTATCACCAGGTTTTTTTTTTCATTTCCAATTATCTTTATATACAGAAGATCAATTCAGTATATAATTAGTAAAGATCTCATCAGTTTGTACCCACGCAGAAACACAAAGTGTAAAAATACTGTTTCAGTACTAGTTATAGCCTCACTGCACATTAGACAACACATTAAGGACAGATCCCACATGGGATGTAAGTACACAGTGACTCCTGTTGCTGACTTAACAATTTGACACTCCTGTTCATGGCGTCAGTAATCTCCCTAGGCTCTAGTCATGAGTTGCCAGGGCTATGGAATGATTTTAATTGTAGGAACATGGAAGATTAATCGAACAACTGTTCCATTTTTTCCCCTTATACCCTTCAGTTTATTTCTTCCTATCTTCTTCATTCAAAATTCAATCTATCCTTAAACCATAACACATTTGATAAATAGAAACAGGTCAAATGTGGTTATTGAGCAACAGGCAAAATATTTCAAGGCTATTTAGAGTTCATCCAAAATTCAATTGGATAAGATCATCTTTTATATGAGCTCAGAGCTGTCCTCAGCGCTAGATAAATATTCTATAGCAAGAGCTCTATTTAGATCATGTCTTGCTCAGAAGCTGTAAGCAGCTCCCAATCATGTACCAAGTCCAAATTTATGAGGCTGGACTTTAGACTCTTCATTGTCTGATCTTAATAGAGACGTATAGCCCTTCCTCCAATACCTCCGCATACCCACTACACATATTCCACACAAATATATTGCATATTAAACACACTACACACACAGCCTCAGACATTCTCTCACACACCCTAGCTATATCCCACCTTCCCACCTCACACACAACCCACATATATCCCACCACATGTACACCATCCCCATGCCCACACATACCTACATAAACATATAAATCGTCTGCACTCTACAACCTGCAAACACACACACACACACACACATGCCCCCTTATACAAACAACTTCCACATGCCACTCATAGCAATATACCTTCAAAGACACGTGGACACAAACATGTCTACACATATCCACAAAGCAAACACCTGTCCTCTTACCATCATATACATACACTGCCTCCAATACACACACCCACATTCTGTAAATGTGCTCTAGGATGTTTTTGTTTCCAAGCCTTTCTTCAGACCATATTCTGAGACCTAAATTAAATGCCCCTCTCAATGCAGTCGTCTTGGAGTATTTTTTTTTTTAAATTTTTGACAGGCAGAGTGGACAGTAGAGGGAGACAGAGAGAAAGGTCTGCCTTTTTGCCGTTGGTTCACCCTCCAATGGCCGCCGCGGTAGGTGCGCTGCGGCCGGCGCACCTCGTTGATCCGATGGCAGGAGCCAGGTGCTTATCCTGGTCTCCCATGGGGTGCAGGGCCCAAGCACTTGGGCCATCCTCCACTGCACTCCCTGGCCACAGCAGAGAGCTGGCCTGGAAGAGGGGCAACCGGGACAGGATCGGTGCCCCGACAGGGACTAGAACCCGGTGTGCCGGCGCCACAAGGCGGAGGATTAGCCTAGTGAGCCGTGACGCCGGCGTCTTGGAGTATTTTACATTTTGTTCCACTTTTGGGAGTTTCTGCTTTCTACTTATAGCCCCAGAGTCACTGTGTGCCATGTACAGTCTACAGCTCTTGATTTCCTCTTTTTTCAGTCTTCACCTGGCTGTGCAGATGAACGTTGGAGTGTCAAGGCCCATCAGAGTTCCAGGGTTTTTCTTAAGCCCTGGAGTCCTGATGTACTTCCAGTCAGAAACCTGTTCTCAACCCACCCAGAAGTGCCACCTTTCAGTGTTCTATTTCAGTGTTAATTTTTAAGAACTTTTTCCTTGGGAACATTTGGCTAGCATAGGACATAATGTACTGAACCAGTACCTATGTCCTATTTTGTGCCGAAATTCAAGTTCCTGTCAAATTTTCACCCTTGTTTCTGTAAATATAAAGGAAAGATTATTTAGAGACGAGTAACATGGTGAACAAATATGTAGAAGAAATGAGTCAAATTGACATTTCAGAAAATTGAATTAGTAAATAAGAAGCAAAACTTGAGAAACTCTTCAGAACACACAGAAACACAGAGATGAAAATAATTAGAATGGTGATAGGAAACATGGTGGAGAGGTATAAAAGATATGAGCAACAAATAAAATGTAGCTAGAAGACGGGTGAGAACATATGAAACATAAGAAAAAATGAAGAAAAACATGGAAAATGTTTCTGATCTCCAAGAAAGCATTAAATCTAGAAAATAATAGCACTCACTGGGTTCTGTGAAAAATTCACAAAAATAGATTCACATCAGCTGAAACTACTAAATGTCACAAATAAAGACTTTTATACATGTCAAGCTGTTACATCCCATGCTAACCCAAGACAAATAAACCTAAATAGTTATCCACAAGTGGAAAAGATCAAATTATACTTAGTCTTCTTGAAAAGACTAAATTGAAGAAAAGGATAGATTATCAACCACACAGCTCAGAAGGAGGAAGGGTATGATTTAAAAATTCTGCATTATATTAAAGTATGAAAATTTCACTAATCTTTGAAATAAATTAGATATCTGTATCTACCCTCAACATGTATGGATTTCATGTTTATCAGTCAGAATCTTTGAGAATCTAGAGGATTCGTTTAAGAAAAAGAACACAAAGTTATGTATGAATGGAAACACTATTTTAGGCTAAGAAAACACAACATGTTACACATTACAAAAGCTGACAAATACTATAAACAACATTGCATTTTAAAATGTTGAATGTTTGTAATCGCAAGTTATATTATATTAATAAGGATCATAAAGGAAAATATATTACTCTGCTACTGACATTTCTGGTCCAATCCAATCCAATGATCACTACTACTTAATTGCTTGGCAGTAGTTTGTACAGTTGATCAATTGCTAATTGAAGTATTTTCTTCTATCTGCTTCTACAATACCACATTCTACTGCTTTTTTTCTTCTACTTCATTGGCTGGTCAGTTTCAGTCTCTCTTTATAGTTTCTTCTCCTCTACTGGACCTTTGCAAAACCGGATGTCCCCAAAATTTAATCCTGGGCCACTTTTGTTGTTCTTACATCTTAGCTGATTCTATTTTCCTATGTCATTTTAAATAATAATCAGTGCAAGGACCTCAAATTGGTATTCCAAGCCTACATATGACCACTAAGTTTCCGACTTATCAGGACATACCCATCCTCTACAGAACATCTCTCCTATGTCAAAAAGGAGTATCAGGGCTAGCACATGAAAAGCAGATATTTTGATTTTATTGCTCTCTAACTTTGCACTTCTTCCTAGTTTTTTTGGACATCTCAACAAATTGTATCACCATTCATCTAAATGCCCAAGACCAAAGCCTCGTAATAATCCTTGATTTCTCCTTTTAACTACCTACACTGAATTCATAATTGAATCTCAACACTGCTTTCAAAATATCAGCTTCTGAATATGTACCATCTATTTCTTCCACTACCATGGTGGTCTAAACCATCACCCTATTCTGAATAGACTTTTTAAATATATTCCTAACTTACCTCTTTGCTCCCATTCCCCATAGTACCATCTACCAACAATAATGAGGGTAATATTCTAAAAAAAGCATCATGCCACTGCCACACCTTTGTTCCAGTGGTTTGCCACTTTTCTTGGAGTAAAATTTAGATTGCTGACCCTGACCTACAAACCCCTAAATGTGTGCTAAACTTCTCTGACATCAATTCCCAACACTTAGCTTAGTTCATTATACCTAGGTCACACTGGCTGAATGTTGGCATATGAAATTAACCATCAAAATATGCTACGTGTGTATAAAATGGAATAGAAAAGAATGGCATTATTCAATAATGTATTTTGATAAAAAAATGACTAAATATTTTGATACTTAACTACTTGCTATGCTGAAATACATTCCAAATGTGTTGCAGTTAAATGTAAAGAAAACTACTAAGATGCAACCTCGCAGTAGGGTATTAGCACAAGAAAGACTAAATGAAAATATCAGATTGCAAAATAATAAAGCCATACTGAATGAATTATATGTCAAAATTTATTTTTTCATTTGAATTACTTTATTATTTTTGAAAAAAAAATGTGACTGGTTTGGTGGCATATAGTGGGTAAAGCTGCCGCTTGCGATGCCAGCATCCCATATGGGCACTTGTTCATGAACCAGCTGCTCTGCTTCTGATCCAGCTCTCTGCTAATGGCCTAAGAAAAACAACACAAGATGGCCCAAGTGTTTGGGTCCCCGTCATGCATGTGGGAGACCTATATGAAGCTCCTGGCTCCTGGCTTCTGCCTGGCCCAGCCCTGGCAGTTGCAACCATCTGAAGAGGGAAACAGAGGTTGGAATATCTCTAAGTTTCTCCCTCTCTCTCTGTCTCTTAGCTCTGACTTTCAAAATAAATAAATAAATAAATAAATAAATATTTTTTAAAAAGAGAAAAATCAGTGAACTATAAAAGTGCACATATTTATGTGGCATTATATGTTCCATTACAAACATACATTAAATAGTGTCACATCAGGAAATATATTTATGTCTTCAAGTGTTTAGCATTTATTTATAGTGAAAACATTCAAACTCATATCTTCTAGTTTTTAGAGAGAAATATACAGTACATTAATATTATTTATAGTCAGTCTGCTATTCTGTAGAATCCAGAACTTCTTACTTCTATCTAGTTATAACTTGGTATCCATTAATCAATCTTTCCCATCTCTTTTCATGTCTATAAGATAGCCTTTTTTTTGTACACTCCATATATTAGTAAGAGCATGTGATACTTGTTTTTCTGTGCTTGGTTTATTTCTCTTAACATAATGACCTCCATTTTCATCTATGAAAGCAACAAGAGTTCATCATTTTTCTGGCTGCATAATATTCCACTGTGTGTTTGTAGCATATTTAATTTACCTGCTCATGAGTTGATGGACATTTAGGCTTTTTCTATATATTGGCTGTTGTGAGTAGTGCTGCAATAAATATGGTTGTAGATGTTTCTTCAACATAGGAATTTAACTTCCCTTGGATATGTACTCAATAGTGGGATTGCTGAATACTTTATCATTATATAGTGACTTTCCTGGCCTCCTTTTAATATTTTTGACTTAAAATCTATTTCATTTAATAAAAATTTAGCTATCTTGTTTTCCTTTGGATTCAATTTGCATGGTATATCTTATTTCATCCTTTCAATCTATATGTACCCTTAGAGGTGAAATGAGTTTCTTGTATGCAGCATATAGTTGGGGCCTATTTTTAAATACATTTAGTCACTCTAAGTCTTTAAATTGGAGAATTTCACCAGTTGACATTTAAGGTAATTATTGATAGGTGAGGTCTTACTACTGCCATTTTGATACACATTTTTGAATTTTGATGGTAGTTCCTTTCCTCCTCTCTCTCTGAAAAATCATCATTTATGGCAAACTATTTTCTTTTTTTAAAACTTTTATTTAATGAATATAAATTTCCAAAGTACAGCTTATGGATTACAATGGCTCCCCCCCATAACTTCCCTCCCACCCACATCCCTCCCCTTTCCCGCTCCCTCTCCCCTTCCATTCACATCAAGATTCATTTTCAATTCTCTTTATATACAGAAGATTTGTTTAGTATATATTAGGTAAAGATTTCAACAGTTTGCCCCCATATAGCAACACAAAGTGGAAAAAATACTGTTGGAGTACTAGTTATAGCATTAAATAACAGTGTACAGCACATTAAAGACAGAGATCCTGTTCTTTCATTTCTCTATTCTCTTCAAGGTAGGAAACTAATTCTATTATGAAGGAATCTGTAGGACGCACAAATTAATCTTTAGACCTTATAAAAGAGATGGCTAACATTTTTCTGTAATAGCATAGCCAAAATAACAACTTAAATAATAATCTCATAGCTAGATTCACTTCGCCATCAGCAAAGTATAGAGTAAGTAGAGATCCTACATACTATTTTTTTAAAAAAATTAATTAATTTTCTATGCCATTTCCAATTTAACACCAGGGTTTTGTTTTTTTTTTTTTTTTATTTTCGGTTATCTTTATTTACAGAAGATCGATTCAGTATATGCTAAGTAAAGATTTCATCAGTTTGCACCCACACAGAAACACAAAGTGTAAAAATACTGTTTTAGTACTAGTTATAGCATCACTTCACATTGGACAACCCATTAAGGACATATCCCACATGAGACATAAGTACACAGTGACTCCTGTTGCTGACTTAACAATTTGACACTCTTGCTTATGGCGTCAGTAATCTCCCTAGACTCTAGTCATGAGTTGCCGAGGCAATGGAAGCCTTTTGGGTTCGCTGACTTTGATCTTATTCTGGCAGGGTCATAGTCAAAGTGGAAGTTCTCTCCTCCCTTCAAAATTATTTTCACTAGTGATAGAATTTGATTCCTTGTTTGTCATATTTGATAAGTCTAGTATAGTTATTTGATTGTGGTTATCAAGAGGCTTATAAAAATTTATTTTATCTGAAACAAGCTGTGTTGAAATGGTAGCACTTAACATTGGTGATAAAGATAGGAAACAAGCAAAAACAAATACTAATAAAGAACTCTAAATTTGTGTTTCAGTCCTCCCCACATTTTGAATTTTTAGTATTACATTTCACTTCTTTATATATCACCTATCAAAATTTCAATGTAATAATTATATATTTTTTATTTTTCTAAATAAAGATATAAATGGTTTACACAGGAAATTAGAGTATTCTGAATTTGTAAAGTTACTAGTGAGTTTTCCACCTTTCTGACATTTTTTTCTCATTAGTTTCCTTTCCTTTCAGTTTAAAAAACTCCTTTTAGCATTTCTTATAAGACAGGTCTGGTTGTGATAAATTGTCACAACTTTTGTGTTTGTGAATGTCTTTATCTCTCATACCTGAAGGATAGCTTTGCTGGATGCAGTATCCTTGTCTGGTAATTTTGTTTTCTTCAGTGCTATGAAAATGTCATGTCACTCACTCCTGGACTGTAAGATTCTACTGAGAAGTCTTGCAGTCAAGCAAATTGGGACCCCTTTATATATTACTTGGTCCTTCTCTCTAGGAGCTTTGAGAATTTTCTCTTTATCTTTAACCTTGGGATTCTTGACTATAATATGTCTTGGGGTTGATTCTGTTGGGTTGAATCTGTCTCGTGACCTTTGGCCTTCCTATACCTGAATTGTTGTCTGTTTCTCTAAGTTTGGGAAATTTTCTGTCATTATCTGTATGAATACGATTTCTACTTCTTTGGCAGTCTCAAGTCCCTGTTGAATCCCAAAAATGTGGATATTTGCCCTTTTCATGCTATTACCCAGTTGTAAAATTTTTTATTATTCTTGATATTTTCTGTCTCTCTGTCTCTTCTCTCTCTCTCTTGATATTCTCTCTCTCTCTCTCTCCTGCTCCAACTGTGTGTTTTCAAATAGCCTGCCTTTGGGCTCATGATTCTTTGTTATTTTTGTTCTATTCTGTTATTGATTATGTTATTTTATCACATTTTAAATTTCTGTTAGTGTGCTCTTCAGTTAAAAGCTTTCTGTTTGGTTTTAATTATTTTCATCTCATCATAAAATCTCTCTGTTAGAATATTGAATTATTTCTGTATGTTCTCTTGAGTTTCGTTGAGTTTACCTAAAACAGCTATTTTGAACTCTTCATTCGAGCATTTAGAAATTTCCATTTCTAGATGATTCATTTCTGGCAACTTATTTTGCTCTTTAGGTGAGGTCATGTTTCCCTGGAAACTCTTTATCATTGCTGGTATATGACATCATCTGCACATTGAAGGATTAGTTATAGTAATCTGGCTTCATTTGTAACTGTCCTTCTAGAAATTCTAAGGAGTCTGTTTTCTCTGAGTCAGTGGATACTTCTGATATTTCAGCACTAAATAGCATCCTGAATTGAGGATTGTCCCAGGCCCACTATTGATATGTTGTTACTGATTTAGTCCTACAGTACTCCCCAAACTCAGATTTTTCCCTAATCTGCAGTCAATGTGTTATGCAGTATAAACTGGGTAAATTCCTAAAAGGGAGTAGTCAACTCATACAATTTTCTTTCTGATCCTCTTGCAGGCTCTGACTCCTTGTCCTGTGTCCACCAGTGCTGCAATACAAGATCACATCCAGAGCTCACAGCCCATCAAGATCAATGCAGCTTTGAGATGGGACCTAAGGTCACCAGGCTATATGGTCATCTACTGTTGAAGTACACTCACTGCTGAATGACATGCCTGCTGGGCACTGGTGGTGCAGCTGTGGTATAAGACTGCTAAAGCAGGACCATGAATCTCTGCTTGGCACTGGTACTCATCCAGAAGCTCTGTCCACAGGCACTGGCCTGGGGATAGAGACCATCAGAATCAATTCCATATGTGACACTCAACTTCACACTGTGTCCCTGAAATGTCCAGTGATTCCTTACTGTTTTCCCAGTGTTGTAGGAAGGTTAATAGAGGCAGCCCCTCAGCTACCCAGGCAGGCCCTAAGTGGATCACATCTAGTTCACATAGTCACCAGGTCCTATGAAATCTTTGGGGTGCATATCAGACCCATGACAGCTTGGTGATGATACATGCCAAATCAAGTGTATCTCACCTGGATACAGGTATCTGCCTAAATATGGCACAAGTCCAGAGACTGCAAATACAGGCATTTGCCTGGAGACAGAATCTTTTGAGATCCTCCCAGTGTTGGGATTTACCAACCCAGAACAGAGTCCTAGTACATCCAAGTTTGGAAGAGGGTGACAAAATCAGTTTCTTGATTGCCCAGACTGCCTCCAGACTGGTCATACCTGAGAACCACTATCACTGGGACCCAAAATGAGTCCATCTCAACAGAGAAAAAGTCTGTTGCTGGGTAAGTTTAAAGGCTTAGTTTACGAGCACTGGCCAAAGGGATAGAGACCTTTGGACTTTATCTAACGTCCAAGGTGTGGTCCTATGCTCCCTCTTCTGGCCTCTCTGCACATGGCTGAAGCTTTGTTTGCTGGAGGCTGGGAGAGCGGTGGAGGAAGCCTCCTGTCTGCTAAGTCCACAGGTACAGGTCTGGGGGCAGGAGTCAAGGCACTCAATTCAACTAATTTTTTGTGTATATATGTCATGAATCTAGCACTTCCATTTCTCCCTCCCAAAGGGGAAGTCTCTCTCTCTCTCCACACTGCACTCCTTAGAGCTGGGGGAGGGATGACAAAGGCAACTCTTTCCTTCTTTTTTCTTAAAATGTGACTTTTCTTATTATCATAACAAAACGAGGCACTGTGCTCTTTCACCTTTCAACTTCTGAAACTCTTGTGAAGCTGAATTCATGTGTGAGCAGCAAATTTTTGTCTCTATGGGCAGGTGATCGCCAGAGTGTCTTACTCAGCTGCTGCTTGGTTCCCACTCTCTGCTGAATTGCAAATGCTGCAATTGAGATACAGCATTGGGTTCACATTTTGTATAGTTGAATATTAATTCCTTGATATTTCCTCTACTGATTCTACAATTAGAAATGTTTGGCTCTTGAGAGACTTGGTAAACATTCACTTGTGATTCTTTTTATGCCTTCCAATTTTTCTATATGTTTCTATTACCTTTATAATTAAAACATAAACTATAGTTAATATGTAGTTAATATTAAGCCTAAATTGTCATCCCACAAACATATTGGACAATCCTTTACAACTTGACTCCCCTTCTTTTAAACGGGTGCAAGAATGGATTTCTAAGACATCTCTAGTAGTCCATGGCATGATGCATTGATCCCATCAATCTTTCCTGTCTTGTGCAATGCAAAGCCTATAGTAGAAAGAAGATAATGGAAAGAGTATAGAATTTAAAGTCAGTATGAACTAGGCACAAATTTACTATCTGTTTAATTGTGGGCAGATCAATTAAGCAAGGGAATGAAATAAAAGCAACTCTAACAGGAAAGGAAGAAGTAAATTTGACTCTATTTGCTGATGACAATATCTCATATACAGAAAATCCTAAAGACTTCACCAAAAAATCTGTTAGAACCGAAAAACAATTTCAGCAAATTTGTAGTATATAAAATCAATATCTAAAAATCAGTAGTCTTTTTATATACTAATAATGAACTATCTGAAAAAGAAATTAAGGAAGCATTCCCATTTCCAACAGAAACAGCAACGAAAAATACTAAAGTGTCAGTTTATCCAAGTAGGTGAAAGATCTGTACACTGAAAACTACAAAATATTAATTAAAGATATTAACGAAGAAAGGAACAAATGGAAAAACATTCTGTGTTCACCAACTGAAAGAACTTTTTTTTATTGTTTTCATTTGCTAGAAAGAGAGAGAGAGAGAGAGAGAGAGAGAGAGAGAGAGAGAGAGGAAGGATATTTTCCACCTGTTGTTTCACTTCCCCAATACCCTGAAAAGCCAAGGCTGGATGTGACTGATATAAAAATCTCAGATATCAACTTTTTTTTGAATTTCACTTATTTTATTTGAGGGTCAGAGTGACAGAGAGGAAGAGACACACAGAGAGAACTTTCATCTTCCAATTTACTCCCCAATTGCCCTCAACTGCCTGTGCTAGGCCAGGCAGAGGCTAGAGTCCAAAATGTCATTTGGGACGCCCACGTGGGTGACAAAGGCCCAAGCCTACCAAGTACATGAGCATGAAGCGGGAGTGGAAGTGCTGCATAGCAAGGACTTGAATTAAGCATGCCAATAAAAAATTCAGGAGTCCCAAGCAGCCACGTAACCTGCTGCACCACCACACCCATCCTCAAGAACTCCATTTGAGTCTCTCACATGGGTGGCAGGAACCCAAGTACTTGAACCATTATGGGCTGCCTTCTCAGATTGTGCACTAGCAGGAATCTGGATCAGAAGCAGAGTGGTCGGGACTTTTACTAGGCACTTCAATGTGGGATGTGAATATCCCAATCTCTGTGCCATATGCCCTCCCCTGAAAAAACCTATTTTAGTTTTAAAGTTATGCATTTGTTTTCACATTTGATAAAATACATGTAACACACAACACCTCTAATTCCATGCATATTATGACTTAAGATATAGCAAAATGTAATTAAGTGGAAAATGTGTGGCAATTTAGAGAGCAGTGTTAAGTAATCAATAGTATGAGTGGTATAAGGGATATGGCAGATAGATGTCCTAAAGATGACTGAGGTCTGGGAAACAATGTGTTATATTCTGCTGCCTTAAAATCATGAAATGGATGAGCAGAAAGATATTTTAACCCTTATCTCATTTTGGTTGAAACATTTATCATATAACATATTTATCAAAGTGTATAGAATATTTAATATCTATTGGGCCTCTCCTACATGTCAGGACTTTAGCTGAGTACTTCCGGTACAAAGAATAATAGAAATATTGCTTCCCTTTCTTAAGCATTCATTGAGGACCTCAAAGTCACCTGAAACCCCCCACATGTATTATGAATTGTATTTTGTTTTGAAATTCAGTCTGCGAACATTTCTGTCCAACAGTTCTAACCATGTATTTCTAAATTCCATTCTAAGTTTGGTTTATCTTTGATTGTGTGTCAACTTCTTCACTTTAAGACTGCTATTCTGATTTAAGTTAATTCGCTTGTGCTTTTCACTCAATCAGTGATAAGTTATCAGCTCTGATTAAACAGTGTTGTCTCTTTGCATTTGTGATGTCAGCTTTAAGAACAAAGAGACCAGAGACCCAGATATCAGGTGAATCTGTGCCCTATAAATAGCAAAGATAATAAGGCACTTCAGTTTTCTGCTAGTAAAACCTTATATAGGATTTCAATGACTAAAATTATAGGCATTTAGAATGTCAGGAAGAGGAAAATCTTATTAAGGTAAAATAGCAAAGAGTTTGTCTCTCCATAATAGTTACAAGTTTTTTTCCTTGCTTAAAATAACACGATTTTATGAGCTTATAATACCTGGGAGAATTAAAAAGACTACTGCATTTTGCAGCTCATTAAGTGTTGATTACGTAAGTATTTCTGGGTGAAGCATCGTTTGAATTTTCCTCCAAAACCAAAACTGACAGTTTTTGTCTATCATTTTGTTATTGTTTTCTCAATTATGTGTTTGTAAAGTACATAATTACTCTTAGTTATTATCATGAGTATTCATTTTCATATCTGTTAACAACCTTGGGTCTGAAAAAGGTCTTTGCAAAGGGAGTAGTAGAGGAATCTATGTAATATCGGCTGGAATTAGCATTTATGAATATTTTAGTTCATTTTTCCATAGCTAGCTTTCATTATTACCACAGTATTTTCTCTGTTATCTCTTAATCTAAATATGTATTCACATGAATTAATTTAGTTTTCTGTGGGGAACATGTTAAGCAATGGCAATAGCTCAGTTGGTTATTATCTCCTAAGAGAAAGTGATTGAGGAATGATGGACTCATGGCGGCTGAATCTTGGGCTAAATATTCATTACTCACACAGATTCACCAGAAGATATGATATTCAGAGCCGGAGCCATTTGATGTGCGACCTCTAAGTGTGAGCACACTCACCATGCTTCCTCAGGTACCTATTTCACTCTCTTTTAGTTTTTGTACCATTTGTAGCCACTCACATGAAAGATTTCAGATCCCTTCTTCCTTCTTCCACTTTTCCCTCTGTCCATTTCCAAGATTGTGGTGACTTGTTTGAGTCAACTCCTTTCCACTGCCTCTGCTCCAGTTCATGCCTAAACATTTCTCTGATGAGCTACTAAAACAGCATCCTCGATAGTCTCCCTACCTCTTTAATATAACAGTCAAACTGCTGCCAATTATGCAGATTGTGATACCATGTGCCAAGCACTTATTATATTTCATACACTGCTTAAGAAGTTCAACTTTATTATTCAGTTAATTGTGGATAGGACTGGTGATAGTTTATGTTGCAAGTCATAAGAAATCAAATGAAAGTTCAGAGAGGCTTAATGGGTAGTCGTAGGTCTCTCAGCTAAATAGATGCAAGGTTGAGTCTCATGATTTTGCTCGACTTCATACCTGCCTCTCAAAGATCTTTGTAAAACAGACCCCTTTGAAAAATATAACTTCGCGATCTTGATATTCAAAGATATCCATAATTTAACCATATCTGGCTTTTAAATTTTTATCGGCCATTTAGTATTCCCTGTTAAATCATGTTCCAAGTTAACAGATGATTATTTTTCCCACAATGTTCTGGGGACTGCAATGTCACCAAAAGTTCACATGTACTTTCTCTCTGCCTCGAATACATATTACACATCTGTCAAAAATCCTGTCATTTTTCAGGCTCAGGCTAAACACTGCTTCTTTCATAAAATTTCCTCTAATTCCTCGTGGACAGAATTCATAGTGTTTTCTTCTATATTCAGATAATACTTGGAACTTATTTCTAATATCGTATTTTTTCATTGTCTTTTTTTTTTTTTTAAAAAGAGTTATTTATTTATCTGAAAGGCAGAGTTACAGAAAGGGAGAGAGAAGTCTTCCCATCTGTTGCTTTAATCCCCAAATGGCCACAACTGCTGGAGCTGGGCCAATCTGAAGCCAGGATCCAGGAGCTTCTTCTGGGTCTCCCACATGGGTGCAGGGGCCCAAGGACTTGGGCCATCTTCTACTGCTTTCCTAGGCCATAGCAGAGCTAGATCAAAAGTAGAGCATCCAGGAAAAGAACCAGTACCCATAAGGAATGCTGGTGGTGTCTTTACCCGCTACACCACAGTGCCAGCTCCTTTTCTTTGTCCTCTAATACAGTGATTCATATATTTGTCTTCTCTCTCTTCAGACCCAAAGTTCCTGTAACCAAGACTGTTTGATTTATCACTCAATATCACATGGTGTAGTACTTGACATGAAGTTTTTTTTTTTTTATGAAAGGTCAATTGAATGTGGAATAAATTCTATACTTCTTCAATGTAGTAGTTTCAAGTTATCAGGTTAATTCCTGTGTGCTATAGTTAGTATATTCAGCCAGATCCCTAAAACTCAGGGTTAGGAGCCTCTTCTACATATTCCCAAGACATGCTGTGCATCTTGAAATTCTATGTTAGTACCCCTCTGCCTGCAATTTTGCAATCTGTTGTTTTGGTTTCCCATGGTCAACTCTGTCTGTAAATATAACATGGAATTTTTGAGAAATAAACAATTAGCATGTTTTAAATTGCTCCTTGTTCTATGTAGAGTGATGAAATTTCAGAATGTTCTGTACCATTCTGGCTAGGATGTGAATTACCCCTTTTTCCACATTGTGCATGCTATGTCACGTTAGTCACTTAGTAGGCCATCTTGATTATTGCATTGATTGTGGCATTATCGTAGTGCTGGTGTTCAAGTAAACTCCTATGTTTCTAGTAATGGTGCCAATGCAGAAAAGTAGTGATGGTGATAATTTTATTTCAGTATACGATTATAATTATTTTATTAGTTACTGTTATAATCACTTATTATGCCAAATTTATAAATTAAGCTTTATCATATATATGCATGTGCAGAAAAAAATCACATTCTATTTAGGGATCATAATATTCACAGTTTCAAGCATCCCCTGGGTGGTCTTGGAAAGTATCCACCATGGATAAGGGAAACGGCTATATTGCAATTATCTGTTTACGTATTTGCCTTCCACATTTAGCTCCCTGGAGTGCAGAAAGTATGTGTGAAACCCAATGAATATGACTCAGTGAGTGAGTTTTGATAAATAAAGATGATCACATACTGTACCTACACAATGCCCTTTGATACTTTTGTTATTCTATGGTCTGGCTTGACCATTTGAGTCAGGCCACAAGAAAAAAAATCAAATCAATTGTTCTCTGGAGGAAATGGATGGCTATGGAACAGTTTGACTATAAAGTTTATCAGAGTGGCTCTAGATCAGTGTTGCTGCTGCTTTTGTATACTTAGTCTGAACAAAAAAATGAACTGAGTAC
Source organism: Lepus europaeus (assembly GCF_033115175.1). Taxonomy (NCBI): domain Eukaryota; kingdom Metazoa; phylum Chordata; class Mammalia; order Lagomorpha; family Leporidae; genus Lepus; species Lepus europaeus. The sequence continues at coordinate 9,252,838 of NC_084850.1, forward strand.
ATGGCCAGCCTAGGCACATCTAAGGTTAAGGTAAGAAAAAAAACCCGTGTATTTGCTCCCCATTTGCTATTCAGGAAGGTCTATCAATTTTAACTTTGCAGTTTAAGAATACCAAATTCTAAAGGTTAACTTCAACAAAAAGCAAAAGCAGTTTGTTTGTATTTGATATTTTACAAGAATAAGTCCTTGGAGGAAGATGCAGCAGAACCAAACAATGTCATGAAAGATGGTCCGTGACATTATTAACATCATGCCTAGGCCTTAGTTATTTAATGTATTAACAGAAAAGTACAAAGAATTGCATGTATTAGGCCTCAACACTCAGTATTTTTTTTCTTTTCTGTTATCAACCCACCTGGACTGAGTTTTTTAAGCCAGATGACTTTTTGATTTTCATAAACATGACATTTTATGAACATAATAACACAAAAATATGTATCGGTGGCAACATATATGAAACATTTTCTATCAAACTGTGACCTTTTCTATTTGAGATAATATCTGAATCTTTTTTCCATGTGTTCGGAAAACAGAGATAGTCAAAGGATATAATCAGAAATGTAAAGGTATATTTAATCCCAGATGTTTATTCAGAGATGCAACAGCTAGATACAGCTTTTTATTGATAGTAGAACTGTAGATTCCTGGATTAGTTTGTGTGAATTAATGTCTTAGATGAGTGAGGCCACAGGGCAGATCAAATGTGTTTACAAGGAAGAATATCAGGAGGAGCCAGAGGAGCTCTCCTGAGTGGTTAGATTATGGATTACAGGATATTTATAGACCATTTGCTCCCTCTTTTTGGGAGTGGGAAATAAGTGCTAGGAGTGCACACAATTTGTGAGAGTATTCTCAGAAGTTCCAAACTATTCTTTTCTGTAAATTCTTTGAAAGGGCTGTGTGTGTATGATTCAAGCATACTCTTCCTCCCATATTCCCTACAAATAAGGAACAAGAAATTGTGGAAACTATGAGAAATGGAAATGCTACATTACAGCATGTGTATCTTCCCCTCTTTCCTTTTCTCCTTCCATAGAAGTAAGTTACAAAGGGAGTAAGTGATCCTAGTATTGCAACTCAAGGGAAAAATCCCAAGGAAGTAAAATAAACCAGTTTTCCCCCCTTAAATATAATAAAACTCTTTCTTTTCTTCCCTGGCAACCCCATTTTCATATAAAAGAACCAAAAAAAAAAGCTCAAGTAGTCACTACTGTGAAAGACAAGCCAACCTGTCTATTCATAGTCATAAATACCTCCAGGTTGCCCTCTGCCCTCTATATATCAGCACTGTGTAAAGCAGATATGAAAAGACATGACCTTAGCTTTCAAGCATCTAAGAGTCTGGAAGACAGATACATAAACACAGAGCACCAATATTACAGTGACATCCTGCTATAATTGAAATAGCTACAGAATGTAATAACAAAATAGTGCCTCAGTCTGCCTGGGAGAATTAGAGAATACTTTTCAGAAAAAGTAACCAAACTAACTCTTGATCTTGCTTATTCAAACAATAGTATTTTATTAAAGGACTTCAGAAGATGTCTCAAAGAATCTAGGAACAAAGTATTTTAGCCAGAATTTGTAATTCCATTAGGATTTAGGTTTCCTCTTCTCATATCTATTCTTCAAAAACTGTCTTCAGTCTCTCTTTCAACTGTTTCTGTCTCTCTGTTTCTGTCATAGCAAAAGATGACTATTTGAGTTTACATGTTGGTGTTCCAATCTCATATAGAGCACTTTCTGTTAATAGAACCTGATTGGCCCAACTTGAGTCAATGTCTCATCTCATATTTTATAAAACTACAGAGGGCAATGTACAATAATTGTTGGATCACAAGCCCCTGGATCATGACAGGATTTCCCAGTAAAAATTTGGACTGACACCAATAAGAATTCATTATGCATACAACATATAAAAAAATCCCATTAGTTAAATATGACTAAACAGATATAAAATGGAGGAAGAAGCAGAAGATGAACTATAGTGCTGTACAGGGGTAGCAATTTAAGAGTTTTGGATTTTGAATTTATCTATGTAAGCCAAGTGGTTGAAGAAGTCCAAGCAGTGATATCATAAAGCATTGTAAAAGGGTAATAATATATGGTATCATTGACTAAAAAATGTAACTGGAGAAGAAATAATTTGAAGAATATTATTAGTATAATTTTATGTATCTGCATATTGAATATAATGATAATATGTTGTATACAATGATAATGCTCTATATAATTACATGTTATATATTAGATACACCAGTGTATGTGATAGACTATTTAATCTGCACAGTTCTCAGCTGAGACTGACTAATTCTATTAGAAGAATATTGCACATTTTGTTCCAATTTTACAGATGAAAACTCTGAGGCACATTGAGTCTATATAACTTGACCAAAATCACACACTCAGAAGAGTCAGTATTTATATTCATGCAGTCTTACTGCAGTGTGTATACTTACCTTGGTTTGTGGCTTCTCAATGAAGGTACCCATATATACTGGCCTGAATCTCAAGAAGAATAGTTATCTTTAATATATTTATTACTTTCTACTGATTATCCATCTTGTCACCTAGACTATGAGCACCTTAAGATTACAGATGATGTCTTTCTCATTTCTGTCCACAATGCCTAGGAGCCTCAGAATGTTGTAGTTTTACTAAGATTTCTTGTGCTAGTGTCTTCCATGCCTTTGTGAATTTAGGTGTGTGACCATGTCTATGTTTTCCTAATGAAAGGTGAATGGAAGTGATCTGTTTCACTTCTATGTTGGAAGTATTTTACAGTTGCACTGTGATTAAGACTCATGTTTTCATGCAGAACTATAAGATATTGAAGACTCTGTTAGCTGGGGCCCCTGAGAGACTACATGAAGCAAAAACATCACCCTTCATTACAACAAGCTGAAAAGCTTCTGCACTGCAAAAGAAACACTTAGCAAAGTGAAGAGACAGCTGACAGAATGGGAGAAAATATTTGCAAACTGTGCAACTGATAAAGGGTTAACATCCAGAATATATAAAGAGCTCAAAAAACTCAACAACAAAACAAACAATCCAGTGAATAAATGGGCAAAGAACTTAAACAGGCATTTTTCTTTTTTTTTTTTGAAGATTTATTTATTTACTTGAAAGTCAGGGTTAACACACAGAGAGAAGAGAGGCAGCGAGAGACAGGTATTCCATGAGCTGATGGCCTCAGATGGCCACAACGGCCGGAGCTGTGCCGACCTGAAGCCAGGAGCCAGAAGCTTCTTCCCAGTCTCCCACGCCGGTGCATGGGCCCAGGGGATTGGGCCATATTCCACTGCTTTCCCAGGCCATAGCAGGGAGCTGAATTGGAAGAGGAGCAGCCAGGACTCGAACCAGTGCCCATATGGGATGCCGGCACTACAGGCGGCGGCTTTACCCACTACGCCACAGCACCAGCCACCCAAACAGGTATTTTTCAAGAGAGGAAATTCAAATGGCCAACAGACACTTGCAAAAATGCTCAGGAGCACTAGCCATCAGGGAAATGCAAACCAAAACCAAAATGAGGTTTCATCTCACCCTAGAAAGAATGACTTGCATACTGAAATCAACAAATGACAAATGTTGGTGAGGATGTGGGGAAAAAGGTATCCTGATCCATGGCTGGTGGGAATGTAAACTGGTAAAACCACTGTGGAAGACAGTATGGAGAAATCTCAGAAATCTGAATATAGACCTATTATATGACCTGGGCATCCCATGCTTAGAAATTTACACAAACCAAAAGAAATCAGTATATGAAGGAATTATCTGTATCCACATGTTCATAGCCACACAATTTACACTAACTAATATATGGAATCAAACCAGATGTCCACCAACTCTTGACTGGAATAAGAAACTATGATATATATATATATATATATATATATATATATATACACTATGGAGTACTACTCAGCTGTTTTGTTTTGTTGTGTTCTCTTTCTACTTGTTGAACTCCTTTACTTAGAGTAGGGTTAACTATATGAGCATTAAGTGTACCGAAAGTAGATTATTGCAAAAATTAAGTGTGGTAATTCGAGAGGGAGGATGAGGAAGGAATGGAATGTGGGCAGGAGGGATGGTGGAGGGGAGGTCCCACTATGTTCCCAAATCTGTATATATGAAATATATAAAACTTGTATAACTCAAATAAAATTTAAAAAATAAAATAAAATGAAAACCTCCCCTGCTAGGGGAGAGATCTTTTCCTATTTTCTTTGTTTTTATACGTAACAGGTTTTTGATGAATAAAATAATGAGACTGAAAAAAAAAGGGACATGACCCCTTGTACCTACCAAAGTGTACTAGGCATGTAGTTTTAAGGAGAAATAAGCCATTGTTCATGGAAGCCACTGAGTTTTGCCTGTTGTCTCTTACTATAGTACAACTTAGCCTATTCTCTCTGGTACAGTGAGTAATGGTTATTAGTTGAGTAATATAGTTCCCTAATTTCTAATTTCCATTCCTCATATCAGCACTGTCAGAATAATTAGAATTTCTTTTGGAAGAGTCAATTTTATAAACAGTGGTGATGAGAAGTCATGAGAAATTTAAGAAGCATACTATTTATTCATAATCAGAAAAAAGCAGACCTATAGCTTTATTACTACTCCTTCTAATGACTTCAATAATCTTATTTTGTGAATTTCCTCACACTTCAGAACAATATTTGCCACTCATTGTCCTAAATGCTGATATATATGTGGAAAAACACAAATTATGCTTTTCTGGAGTTTATATGCAAAATAAGATAGATAGGCAACAAAATGAGTATTCATTAATAGTTGCTAGATATCATGGAGAAAAGTAAAGAAGGCAATGGTGATACAGGTATTGGCAGGCATAGTGGGGTTTACGGGTTAGAATTTTAAATAGGATGGCCATAGAAGTTTTCATTGAGAAGGTGAGGCAAAGTCATAAAATTATCTGGGGAAAGTTCCAAGCAAACGTAGAGCAAATGAGAAGTGCCCAAGGCAGTAATATGTTTGATATAGATTTTAAAACTGTGGTAAAAACATATAACATGAAATCTCACTTTTTGGTAAATTTTAAAATGTATGCAATAAGTCTGCTGTGTATCCTGCTTCCCATGTTGGGTCCTTCTCTCCCCCCCCCCCCTTTTTATCAGTTAGTATTAGCAGACATTAATCTTGTTTGTGTGATTCCTTTGACTCTTAGGCCTATCAGTGTGATCAGTTGTGAACTGTAATTGATCACCTGGGCTGGTGAGATGGCATTGGTACATGCCACCTTGATGGGATTGTAACGGAATCCCCTGGAACTTTTCTAACTTCATCATTTGGGACAAATCTCTGGCCTCAGAATCAGCCCTTAAGGCATTCGGATCTGGCTCAAGAGCCTATGAGAGTATTTTAGGCATGGAAAGCCAAGACACGCTGGGAAAAAAAAAAAGATGAAGAAGAAGACCTAAATGAAGGATTCAGCGAGTGTGATCCCAGTGGAAAGAACGGGGCCATCAAAGTAGGAGGTAACTTTCTCTGAAGGGAGGAGAGAACTTCCACTTTGACTATGGCCTTGTTGGAATAGGATTGAAGTCGGCGAAACCTAAAGGCTTCCATAGCCTCGGCAACTCATGGCTAGAGCCTAGGGAGATTACTGATGCCATAAACAAGAGTGTTAAATTGTTAAATCAACATCAGGAGTCACTGTGTACTTGCGTCCCATGTGGGATCTGTCCTTAATAGGTTGTCAAAGGTGAAGTAATGATATAGCTAGTACTGAAACAGTATTTTTACACTTTGTGTTTCTGTGTGGGTGCAAACTGATGAAAGCTTTGCTTAGTATATACTGAAGTGATCTTCTGTATATAAAGATAATTGAAAATGAAAAAAAAAACCCTTGGTTTTAAATTGGAAATTACAGAAAAAAATAATCAATCTTTTTTTAAAAAAAATATCTTGCAGAATCTCGGTCATTAATGTGCTGTACACTGTTATTTAATGCTATAACTAGTACTCCAACAGTATTTTTTCACTTTGTGTTGCTATGGGAGGACAAACTGTTGAAATCTATATATATACTAAACTGATTTTCTATATATAAAGAGAATTGAAAATGAATCTTGATGGGAATGGAAGGGGAGAGCGAGTGGGAGGGGGGAGGGTTGCGGGTGGTGGGGAAGTTGTGTGGGGGGGAAGCCTTTGTAGTCCATGAGCTGTACTTTGGAAATTTATATTCACTAAATAAAAAAAATGTATGCAATAATAACTGTATATATATTTTTGTATAGCAGATCTCTTGGACTTTTTCATCTTGTATGACTGAAACTCTATATCCGTTGAACAACAGCCCCTAATTACCCACCAGCCCCTGGCAACCACTGCTCCACTTTCTGTTTCTATGAATTTAAACACTTTAGATACATCATGATAAGTGGAATCATGAAGTATTCAGCCTTCTGTGAATGCTTTATTTCACTTAGCATAATGTCCTCCAGGGTTGTCCATGCTGTAGCGTATGACAAGATTTCCTTCTTTGTTAAGGTTGAATCATATTCCATTGTATGTATACCACATTTTCTTTACCCATTCATCCACTGAAAGGCATTTAGGTTGATTCCATTTCTTACCTATTGTGAATAATGGCTGCAATGAATATAGGAGTGAAAATATTTCTATGAGATCCTGATTTTAATTCTTTTCAATAAATACCCAGTAGTGGGGATTGCTGGATGATACGATAGCTCCATTTTTAATTTTTTTAAAAAAATGATGTAAGTATATTTGATGTAGCTTGCGGTTTCTTATTTAAAAATTTATTGTAAAAGGAGTGGGACACACAAACAGAGGAAGAGACAGAGGCAGAGACAGACAGAATTCTTCCATCCACTGGTTAGTTAATTTGCCACTGCTCACAATAGCCAAGATTGGGCCAGGGTGAAACCAGGAGTGTGGAGCTCCATCTGGGTTCTCCCACATGGGTAGCAGGGATCCAGATACTTCACTCATCCCCCACTGCTTCCCAGCATGTGAATTAGCAGAAAGTAAGACTAAGAAGTGGATCTGGGGCTCAAAACTAGGCACTCTCACAAGATGCGGTCATCCCAATCAGTGTCTTAATGGCTGAATCAGATGCCCACCCCTATTTGTCAATCTTTTGAGGAATCTCTGTACTACTTTCCATATTGCCTCATTTTATATTCCCACCAATGATGCACTAGGAGTCCAATTTTTCTACATCTTTGCCAATATTTGCTATATTCTGTTTTGTTTTGTTTTAAATATTGGCAATTATGACAAGTGTTAAGGTGGCCACTGTGGTTTTGATTTATATTTACCTGTGTATGAATTGTATTGAGTACATCTCGTTATATTTGCTGGCTATTTATACATCTTGTTTGAAGAAATGTCTATTTAAGTCCTTTGCTTATTTTTAAATAAGGTTACTTATTTTTTGGCTATTGATTTGTAGGAACTCATATATTTTGGATATCATGCCTTTATCAGACTTGTGGTTTGCAAATATTCTCTCCTATTCCATAACTTTTCTGTTCACTCTGTTGTCTCCTTTTGCTATGCAGAAGCTTTTTTAGTTTGATATAATTCAATTTGCCTATTTCCTGTTCTATTGCCTATACTTTTGGAGTCATATCTGAGTCTTAAAGTTTCAGGACTTAAGTTTAAGTCCTTGGTTCATTTTGAGTTGATTTTTGTGTATGGTGTAAGTTAGGGTCCAATTTCATTCTTTTGCAGATGGGTATCCAGTTTTCTCAATGCTTTTTGTTTTATTTGAAGATTTATTTATTTATTTGAAAGTCAAAGTTTCAGAGAGAGAAAAGGAGAAGCAGAGGGAGAGAGAGGTCTTCCATCAGCTGATTTACTCTCCAGTTGGCCACAATGGCTGGAGCTGTATTGATCTGAAGCCAGGAGCCAGGAGCGTCTTACAGGTCTCCCACATGGGTGCAGGGGCCCAAGGACTTGAGCCATCTTCTACTGCTTTCCCAGGCCACAGCAGAGAGATGGATTGGAAACGGAGCAGCCGGGACTTGAATCAGAGCCCATATGGGATGTCGGCACCGCAGACAGCGGCTTTACCTGCTAAGCCACAGTGCTGGCCCCTCAATGCTATTTGTTGAAGAGATGATTCTTACATTTTATTTGTAGTGTTTTGTTTTTATTTCCTAAATATGTCCATCCTAGCAAGTATAAGATGCTATTTCATTGTGATTTTTGTTTGTATTTCCTTAATAATAAGTGATGTTCAACATATTTTCATATACCTGCTGACTGTTTTTATGTCCAGGATTACTCTGCTACCAAAGCCAGGCAAAAACAGAAAACTACAGGAGAATATTCCTGATGGATATAGGTATGTAAATCCTCAATAAAATACTATGAAACTGAATTCAACAACACATTAAGAGTTGAGGGGCCGGTGCTGTGGTGCAGTGGGTTAACGCCCTGGCCTGAAGCGCCAGCATCCCATATGGGCGCTAGTTCGAGGCCTGGATGCTCCACTTTCAATCCAGCTATCTGCTATGGCCTGGGAAAGCAGTAGAAGATGGCCCAAGTCCTTGGGCCCCTGCACCCATGTGGGAGACTGGGAAGAAGCTCCTGGCTCCTGGCTTCGGATAGGCAAGTCTCTGGCCATTGTGGCCAACTGGGGAGTGAACCATGGAAGACCTCTCTCTGTTTCTCTATTTCTGCTTCTCCTCTCTCTGTGTGTAACTCTGACTTTCAAATAAATAAATAAATCTTTAAAAAAAGAGCTGAAATCTCACCATAACCAACTGGGATTTGACCCTGAGACACAAAGATGATTCACCATAGGAAAATCAATCTCATACACTATAGTAACAGAACAAAAGATAAAAATCTTAGCAACTTTATCAAAGATCATTTGAATATATATGTATGTATGTGTGTGTGTATATATATATATGTGTGTGTGTGTATGTTGGTTAATTTCTGGGATCTCTATTTTGTTCCATTGATTCATGTGTCCATTTTTCTGCTAGCAATATATTATGTTGTTTTCCACAGCTTTATAATATGTTTTGAAATCAGGAAGTATGAAGTATTCAGCTTCGTTGTTCTTTCTCAAGACTGAGATTTGACGGTCTGTGTTTTAATGAGACTTTCAGGGGATTCTCATGTATGCTAGAGTTTAAGAACCCCTCCTGTAGCAGATGTTCCAGACTCTTGGTAAAGTGAAAGAAGTGGGCACAGTCATCATTTTTTCCAAAGGCTCCTTTCAATTGTACCCCATTTCTTCCATTTTTTTCAGCTGTCCAGCGCTGTTATGGTCACATTTTTCCACTCCATGCCCACTACCTCTTACCATTCTCTCCTTTGCCAATTGGTCTCTTTCTCTTTCCTAGAATATACCAAGCTGCTTCCTGCTTTAGAGCCTTTACATTAGTTGACACCTCTGCTTCCATTGTTCTGCCTTTTAAGTGACTAATGTTCTTTTGTTATTCAAATTTGAGCCTAAAAGACAACTACTCAGAAACATCATCTCTAAGCAGCTAATTTATAACAGCCAACCACTGATTCTCTAATATTACCTAGTATATTTCTTTTAATAGCATTTACCACCATCTCCCACACTATAAAATTTATTTATTTGCTTATTACCAGTCTGCTGTACCAGAATGAAAAATACTTGAGAATAAAGAATTGTGTCTCTTTTGTTGATATTTTGGTGTCTTCTAAAATATTGCCTGGAACATTGTAGAAGCTCAGTAGATATATGGTAAATGAAGGAATAATTATTTAAATGAACTGTAACTGGGAATCAGATCAGGTATTGATAATGAAAAATGTAAATATCTTGAGAAATTGTACCCACAATTTCTATCTAATGAATTTATGTTCAGAAGTGAGTACAAATGTTACTGGTGAAGCTGCAGCAGTGACAAGAGGACCTCAGCTCTTTGTCTGAAGCAAAAGAATTTTCATAAGAATAAGACAGAGAGAAAAGCAGGATTTATTTAATTCAGAAATCAAGCTCCTTGCAAAGGGACCATGAGGGGGATTCCAAGAGAGGGAGATGCAAGGGGCTAATGTGGTAGGGTTTTTATGCACAATTTCAAGAAAGAAAGAAAAAAACTGGACAAGCAACTTATAATCAGCTACAAAGCAGAGACAAAACCCGTCAAAAGACCTGATTTGTAATCTTATTTGCCCTCTATGGCTTGCTCATGATAAAACAAAAGAGCTATCAGAAGGGTGGGATAGGTAACTTCTTTTTTTTTTTAACTTTTATTTAATGAATATAAATTTCCAAAGTACAGCTTATGGATTACAATGGCTCCTCCCCCCATAACTTCCCTCCCAACTGCAACCCTCCCATCTCCCGCTCCCTCTCCCCTTCCATTCACATCAAGATTCATTTTCAATTCTCTTAATATACAGAAGATCAGTTTATTATATATTAAGTAAAGATTTTAACAGTTTGCACCCACATAGAAACACAAAGTGAAAAATACTGTTTGAGTACTAGTTATAGCATTAAATCACAATGTACAGCACATTAAGGACAGAGATCCTACATGAGGAGTAAGTGCACAGTGACTCCTGTTGTTGACCCAACAAATTGACACTCTAGTTTATGGCGCCAGTAATCACCCCAGGCTCCAGTCATGAGTTTCCAAAGCTATGGAAGCCTTTTGAGTTCACCGACTCTGATCATATCTAGACAAGGTCATAGTCAAAGTGGAAGTTCTCTCCTCCCTTCAGAGAAAGCTACCTCCTTCTTTGATGGCCTGTTCTTTCCATGGGATCTCACTCACAGAGATCTTTCATTTAGGTCATTTTTTTTTGCCAGAGTGTCTTGGCTTTCCATGCCTGAAATACTCTCATGGGCTTTTCAGCCAGATCCGAATACCTTAAGGGCTGATTCTGAGGCCAGAGTGCTGTTTAGGACATCCACCATTCTGAGTCTGCTGTGTATCCTGCTTACCATGTTGGATCGTTTTCTCCCTTTTTTTTCTATCAGTTAGTATTTTCAGACACTAGTTTGTTTATGTGATCCCTTTGACTCTTAGTCCTATCATTATGATCAATTGTGAACAGAAATTGATCACTTGGACTAGTGAGATGGCATTGGTACATGCCACCTTGATGGGATTGAATTGGAATCTCCTGGTATGTTTCTAACTCTGCAGTTTGGGGCAAGTCAGCTTGAGCATGTCCCAAATTGTACATGTCTTCCCTCTCTTATTCCCACTCTTATATTTAACAGGGATCACTTTTCAGTTAAGTTTCAACACTTAAGAATAACTGTGTATTAATTACAGAATTCAACCAATAGTATTAAGTAGAACAAACAAAAAATTACTAGGAGGGATAAGGTATTAAGTTGTTCCTTGACAGTCAGGACAAGGGCTGATCAAGCCACCGTTTCTCATAGTGTCCATTTCACCTCAAAAGATTTCCTTTTTGGTGCTCGGTTAGGTAACTTCTTTCTGTTCTCATGATAAAACTAGAAACTCAGAAGGGTGGGATGAACACTTTTGTCTTGATGAAGGGAAGGCAACTTTTGGGGAGAAGCATGCAGTGGGATTTGGCACCTTGATCTTGCAAAAGATTACTTTTAGGGGAAAGTGAGCATTTTGCACCCTCAATTTCCACCAGGACCAACCTGCCTATTAACCTGACTCCTCACTTAAACTGGAAGTCTTGGCCATTAAATTGGACTCAGTTCCTGCTTGTGGATTGAGTCTATGATCACACTTACTGGATTTTTAGATTATATAGGCCTTATATAGAGCCCAACTAATTATTTTGCACAATCAAATAAACACTACTATGTTCCTACATGGGAGATAAAAGTTGCTGTGCTGGATTTGAGAGATTGTGTACAGGTCTGCAAGAACATGTTGTAGTGGCTGCACTAATACATACAACAATGTATTGGAGTTCTCCTTTCTCCCCAACTTCACCAGTTCTTGCCATTTTTGTCTTTTCTTTTTTTAAATTGTAACCATTCTAACAGGAGTTACAAATCTCACTGTGGTTTTGATTTTCATTTCCCTAATGATGGTGACGTTGAGCATTTGTCCCTTTTGAGAAATGTTTATTTGATCACTTATTTAAAAATATTTATTGACTTGAAAGGCAGAGTAACAGAGAGGACACACACACACACACACACATACACACAGAGAGAAAGAGTGAGAGAGAGAGAGAGAGAATCTTGCATCTTCAGGTTCACTCTCTAAATGGCTGTGATGGCCAGAGCTAGGCCAGGTTGAAATCAGGAGCCAGGAACCAGAAAATCCATTCAGGTCTGCCACAGGTGTAGCAGTGGCCCAAGTATTTGGTCCACCATTTAATACCTTTCTACATGCATTAGCAGGGAGCTGAATCTGAAGTGTAGCTGCCCGGACTTGAGCTGGCGCTCTGATATGGGATGCTAACATCACAAGCGGTAGCTTAACCTGCTGAGCTGAAGCAGTGGCCCCACATTTGCCCATTTAAAATTTGATTATTTGCTTTTTGATGTGGAGTTGTAAGAGTTTCTTATATAGTCCCTTATCAGATACAGTTTTCAAATAGTTTTTTTTTCATTGAATTTCTTCACTCAGTTGATTATTTTACTCTCTGTGCAGTAGAGTTTTAGTATAGTCTCAGTCTACTATTATTATTGTTGTCTGTGTTTTTGAGATCATATCCAAGAAATTAGTTCCACACTCAATGTCCTGAAGTTCTCTCTTAAGTTTCATTACAGAAGTTTTAAAGCTTTTTAAGTCTTACATGTAAATGTTTTATCTATTTTGAGTTAATTTTTATGTATGTTGAAACATATAGTCCAAATTCGTTCTTTCCAAGTGGATATCAGGTTTTTTAAAAGCTATTTGTTGTAAACATTGTCCATTTCTTATTATGCAACCTTGACCTCCTTGTGGAAAATCATTTGACCATAAATGTAAAAGTTAATTTCTGGACTCCATTCTATTCCATTGATTAAATCTATCTTCCAGTACCACAAAATCTTGAATATTGTTCAGATTGTTTTGGCTATTTGGGGACAACTGACATTTGGATTTTTATATATATTACATTAAATTTATAGATCTCTTTGCCTCATGTGGACATTATAACAATAGGTCTTCCAATTCATGGACACAGGGAGTCTTTCCATTTATTTGTAACTTCTTTGTTTCTGTTTTAAAAATATTTATTTATGTATTTGGAAGTCAGAGTTACAGAAAGAGAAGAAGAGAGACAGAGAGACAGAGAAAGAGAGAAAGGTCTTCCATCTGCTGGTTCACAACCCAAATGGCTGCAACTTCCTGTGCTGGGCCAGGCTGAAGCCAGGAGCCAAGAGCCAGGAGCTTTTTCCAGGTCTCCCACATGGGTGGCATGGACCAATGCATCTTATGCTCTGTTTCACAGGCCATTAACAGGGAGTTGGTTCAGAAATGGAGCAACTAGGATTCATACCAGTGCCCATGTGGGATGCTGGCATTGTGGACAGTGGCTTTACCTGCCACACCACAACTCTTTCTTTCTTTCTTTCTTTCTTTCTTTCTTTCTTTCTTTCTTTCTTTCTTTCTTTCTTTCTTTCTTTCTTTCTTTTATTTTAGCAGTGTTTTACAATATTCCATGTTCAAGTCTTTCACTTCCTTGGTTATGTTTATTACTAAGTATTTTATTGTTTTAGATGTTATTGTAAATGGAATTGTTTTATTAGTTTCCTTTTTTGGTTGGTCATTTTTAGTGCATAGAAATGCAACTGATTTTGTGTGTTTATTTTACATTCTGCAACTTTGAGAAAATCATTTATCCAATTGTTTTTTGACAAAGAAGGAAGAAATTAAAGAAAAAAGAAAAAAGTAATGGGGTTCAGAATTGTAATTTTAAGGTTAATTGAAAGAATCACAGTGCACAGTTACAGTGAAGTCCCATCCTATTCAAGGAAAAAATTATATCAATCTAAAGTGGAAGTCAAGTACAATAAAAATTGCTCTTCAAAATCTCTTAAGATGGCATGGTAAATTAGTATAGTAAGTATGGAAATTAATAGAGTCACTATGGAAAACAGTCTTCAAGGTCCTCAGGAGATTAAAAAATAGAACTACTATATGAAGCAATAATCCCATTACTGGGTAGTTACCCAAAGGACATGAAATCAGTATATCAAAGAGATGCCTGCACTCCACATTTATTGCATAGCTATTCACTGTTGCTAAACTATGGAGTCAACTAAGGTATCCATCAATGAATAAATGGATAAAGAAAATTTTATACATCCACAATGGAATACTAGTCAGCAACAAAAAGGTTAACATTGGGCCCGTGCTACGGCTAATCCTCTGCCTGTGGAGCCAGCACCCCAGGTTCTAGTCCCGGTTGGGATGCCAGATTCTGTCCTGGTTGCTCCTCTTCCAGTCCAGCTCTCTGCTGTGGCCCGGGAAGGCAGTGGAGGATGGCCCAAGTCCTTGGGCCCTGCACCCGCATGGGAGACCAGGAGGAAGCAGCTGTCTCCTGGCTTCCAATCGGCGCCAGCCGCAGCAGCCATGTGGGGGGGTGAAGCAATGGAAGGAAGACCATTCTCTCTGTCTCTCTCTCTCTCTCTGTCTAACTCTGCTTGTCAAAAAAAAAAAAGGTTAACATCCTATTAGTGTTGACAACATGGATGGAACTAGAGATCAAAATGCTGAGTTAAAGACACCAGGTACAGAGAGACTAGTACCACATGATTTCATTAGTTTAACGGCAGTTACAAAAGAGCAGGGAGGGGAGGAGAGAGAGCATAATGGGGAGAGATGGCTTACAAGGTACAAAGGATGAATCAGTGTTGGTGTTCTATCACACTGAGGACAATTATATTTAACAATCGTGTATCATGCAATCCAAAACAACTACAAGAGACCCTTTTAAATGTTCAAATCACAAACAATGATACATTCTGTTGTAATTTAAAACTTTTAGCTTTTACATAAAATTAATTATACATAATAATGGGAAGCCATGTGATATTTTGATACTTGTATGCATTGTGTAATATTCAATCTGTGTAAACATATTTATCTCCTCAAACGTCTGGATAAATATTTGAGGTGAAGGATAAATTAAGTATCTTGAGGTGATCAATATACAACATATAGGGGCCTGCATTGGGGCACAGTGAGTTAAGCACTGCTTGCGATGCTGGCATCCCATATGAGCACCACTTCAATTCCCACCTCCTCTGCTAATTTGCCTCAGAAGGAAACAGAGGATGGACCACGTACTTAGGCCCCCTGCCACCTACTTGGGATATTAGATAGAATTCCGGTTTCCTCTCTTTAGCTTGGCTCAGCCCCGGCTGTTGTGGCATTTGAGGAGTAAACCAGCAGACGGAAGATTTCTCTTTCTCTTCTCTCTCTGCAACTACATTTCAAACAAAGAAACAATGTATAAATGTTAAAAACATCATAATGGGTCCTATAAGCATGTTCAATATTTTGCAAATAAAAGATATTATTTGGACAATAAGAGAAACTTGAATGAGGTCTGTAGCAAAGGGGTGTATGAGAGTTCTTTGCAACTTTTTCTTGCCATGTTTATGTGATTTGGCATTGTACAAAATACAAAGTATTTTATTTTTTATTTACTTTAAAATGCTTCTTTTATTTACTTGAGAGGTAGAGAGAGGAAGTTCCCGTCCACTAGTTCACTATCCAAATGCCCAAATGGCTGAGTGTAGACCCAGGCCAAAGCCAGGAGCTGGGGACTTAGTCCAGGTCTCCCTAGTGAGTGGCAGGAAACAAATCACTTAAGCTGTCACTGCTGACTCCCAGGGTGTTTTCATAGCTAAAATACATACTTGAACATATGTCAGAACAAATGTGTATACACGCATACAGAAATGGACCTACTCACATGTACATTCACTCCTTTCTGGGATGGCTGATTTTGTTGTGCATATACTCTATAGTTGCTGGGTTAAGATAATACTGGTCACTCCTGCACATGTACTGTTTATCTGGCTGTGTCCTCAGGAGCTCATACTAAACTTTCAGGCAAGTATATTTTGTACACAGTGCCATTACACATAGCTTTTTCGTTTTGTCATCTTTGGAGAAACACTATTGGACCTCCTGGTCTTCAGATTCCCATTCTCTGTAGTGGAACAGACTCTTCTTGTGAAGTGATATTAGTACATTCAACATCAGTGTGTCCAAGTTCAAAGCAATGTCTGAGATCATGTAGGCCAGTACTGCTAAATATGGTTTCAATGGATGGGGGATAGATCTTGGAATGTAATCTGTCCACAAGGCACTAAGTTCAGAATGTGAGACTAAGCATTTATGAACCTTAAAAACAATTTGGAGTGTGATTTTTCTATTTTAAAATCAAAGTTTTAAGTCTATAATATACTGGGGTAAAAGTTACTTTCACTATAGGTAGCTTGAAAATACGATTTGTTCATATTATACCTGTGGAAACTGAAATCCAGAGTGGGAAGTGACTTGCCTAAGGGCTTCTGACTCTAAATTCAGGACAATATTCACAGATTATCTCTATTACTTATAGCATCCCTTCATTGTACGTAATATCACTATTTTTCAGATGATAAAGTTCAAGCTCAGAAAGGTGGATCAGCTTGTCTAAATGTCACCCAAGAGGAAAGTGGTAGAACTGGGATTCAAACACAGGTCTTATTCAGATTTAAACTTTTATTCATTATACTACACATGCATTAGCTCAGTGACTCTTCAAACCATCCTATAAAGTAGATATTATTATTAATCCCATTTTACAGTTTGAGAAACTAAAGCTCAAATATATTAAATCACTCGTCTAAATCCAGCTAGTGAGTGATAGAGCTGGATTTAATTTGTCTGTTGGCTCTAAAACCCACATACTTTCCCCCTATGCTACACTACTTTAAAATGTTCAATTGAGAAATGTGAGCAAGATAATAGAATATTGTTCTCTTGATATTGAAGCATATCGGTTTCATGGGAAAGGTCACAAGGTTAGGGGAGTTCGGAAGTCTAATCTGGGACTCATGCCAAGGTCTGAGTCCTGTCTAGTTGGCACATACTTAGACTGGGCATATATCAGTATGTCACTAGTGTGGACTATAGCTCAAGTTGATTGTTTAACTCCTTCTCTGTAGCCAATTCTCAATGGAATTTTCTAGGATTCTTTGGGATTCTCTCACCTAGGCAGATGCCAGTGGTCTTCCCTTTGCCAGGAATTATCTTTTCTATCGTTTCAGCTAGCTAATATCTATTTGTAATTAAAATATCAGTTTAAGTTTTATTTCCTTATATAACCTTTAGGTACCCTTAATGAAGTCAGGCATCCCAAGTATGCAGCTTCATCACATACTAAAACTATCTGTAGCATTTCACATAATTGTGAAGAGTTGATTGTGTAATTTCTATTTCCACTTTCTGTTAGTAGGATGTAAGCTTTGAGAGAGCAGGGACTTTATCTTGCTTTCTCTTGCTTTTCCAGTTCTAGTACCATGCCAGGCATGCAGAACAATTGATATACTTGTTTTTGAAATGAAAGAATTGATGCATGGGTTCAGATGCTGGATTCTTATGCAATCATTTCTTTCCCTGTTGTCTTCTCTGTATTCAATTAAACCAGTGTTTCTTAAACTTGCCTGATCATAACAATAATCTAGAGTGATTGCCGACAATATTAATTTTCAAGCAGAGAAGCTGTGTCTAGAAACCCCTGTTTTTCTTTTCTTTTTTCTTTTTCTTTCTTTTTCTTTTTAACCAGATTTCTAGATGATTTCTGTGGCAATAAATTTCGAGAAACAAAGATTTCAAATATTTGTGTCATTTTTTGGCAGTATTATTTGACAATTGATCCTGTGGCATTATTAATCCAGTTTTTGAGCATGATACTGAAGTGTGAGTTATCTAATCATACAATGCTGAATTTGCAGTTCTAATTACAACACTCTCTCAGTTTTCTGCCATGGGTCATCACTGATGACAGAACGAAGTCCAAAGCCCTTATTTTGGCATCAAAAGACTTCCAGTATTTGATAAAAAGCTTATTTCCTATTATATTACTAATCAGTTTTTATGCTTCATGTGCACCAAACCCCTTACTAACCCCCATACACACTAATAGCTCAAATCTTTTGATTTTAGTCTGGCTATTTCTGTATGTTAAAATGCATTTTCCCTAATTTATGTCTCTTTCAAAAACAATTTTTAGATACAGTTTAATGTCAATTACTTCATATAGCCTTCTATGATTTTCTCTTCTTCTGACCTCTCCTCAACATTACAAACCTAAATCTTTTATGACTCTTCCAATTCAAATTTGTATCATAGATTCTTGTGTTTCTATGTTACCACTCCTTTTAGACTATAGGCTATGTGAGAGATAGATCCATACCCATGTAACTGTATTCTGTCCTGAAGCACACATACACAAGTCAACACCTAGTAGAAATCAGCTATTCTAAGACACTTCCCCACTAGCTCTCCAGCACCATTAGGAAAATAGACATCATCAGATAGATACTTCCTTAACTATTCTTGTTCTCTCTACTTTCAAATCTATCCATGTTTTGATCTACCTTGTCCTTTTGTCTAGAATAGGCATGCCTACTCCTTTCCAAGGTGAACTCCCTCCACAAAATTATTTATATATCTCGATGAATAAATGATTTTGTAAAAATGGGCTAGATCACTCTATGATAAAAACAAATACCAATCACTTAGCACATTATATGTTTTTTAGTCATGCTATATCTGAAAAACAACCAAGGGCTCCTTCCCAACATGTGTTTCCAAGGTCACTGTTAGAAGGGGGAGAGAATATTGTGTTATGCATTGCTTCTCAAAGTTTCCACTTGAAAGTCACACATCTCATTAGCCAAAACAAGCCGCATGATCATATCTCATTTACAAGACAAGCAAGTGTAATCTGTGGTTTACCTTGAAAGAAGAGAACTGGAATATTTATAAACATCCTCAGTCATTTCCAATGTATGTGAAAACAACACATTTCAATGGCACTTTTCAAATATATATATATAAGACAGAGTCACAGAGAGAAAAAGGGAGGGAGGGAGAGAGAGAGAGAGAATCTTCCATCCACTGGTTCACTTCCCAAATGCCTGCAACCCTCAGCTGCCTTCCCAGACACATTAGCAGGGAGCTGGATTGGAACTGGAACAGCTGGGACTTGAATCAGCACCCATATGGTATGCTGGCACCACAGGCAGCGGGTTTACCCACTACACCACAGCACTGGCCCCCAATGGCACTTTTCATGCTTGACTTTTAATTACCTTACCTAACTCTCTTCTGGTTAAAGGTGACAACTACCTTTGCTTTCTTTGTCTCGCTGAGAGGATTGCATACATTTCAAAATAAAATGGGCTCATCAGTGTCCCTTTGTGGCTATTCTTGCTTCTGGAGAGAATCCAGAAAGTACCTCAGAGTAAAGAAACTGAGTTAGAGGAGGGCAAATTTGGGAAATGTCAGATTGTTATTTTAGAGGACATTTAATAATTTGCAGTTTAGTGCTTAATGGTTCAAGAAGATAACATCTACTTCAGCATAAAGGATACATAGGAAACTATATGAACCAAAGATACTTTTGGGAGTTTGTTAAAGACCATCCAGGTGTGCCAATAGCTAACTTTTTTGTTGTCGCAAGCACTTAGGTTCAGTCTTTGATTCCATTCTAACTTGTTGAGTGTTTGATAATATCACTTAGCTTTTTTCCATCTCATTTGTCCTCAAGCAAAAAGGAAGCAATATTTTCTTCTATATCTCTTTGTGATTTCAAAGGAATGGGCTACTTAGCACAGCACTGGGGAAGACAGTATGTTAGCAGGATCTTAGAATATATGCCTTTTAAAAGGGTGTATGATAGAGAAGAAGTTACCTTTTGGAAACAGAAAGATATAATTGTGAGTCCCACTTTTGTCATTTCATAGCTCTATAGACTTGAAAAAGGTGCAGATACCTCCATAAAATGTTATTTAATTTACTTCACAGGACTTTTGTGATAAGTAAGAGAGAGAACATACAGCTCACTTACTGTAGTGCTTGACTCATAATATACAGTTAAAAATCAACTATTAAAATTAAAGAGCATGTAAAGAGATGAATTATCTTAGGGGAAATATCCTTTAACTTAGTATACATTTATTTATTTATTTATTTATTTATTTATTTATTTATTTTAAGATTTATTTGTTTATTTGAAAGTCAGAGCTACACAGAGAGAAAAGGAGAAGCAGAGAGAGGGAGAGGTCTTCCATTCGATGGTTCACTCCCCTATTGTCCGCAACAGCCTGAGCTGCGCTGATCCATAGCCAGGATCCAGGAGCTTCCTCTGAGTCTTCCCATGTGGGTGCAGGGGCCCAAGCACTTGGGCCATCTTCTACTGCTTTCCCAGGCCATAGCAGAGAGCTGGATTGGAAGTGGAGCAGCTGGGACTCTAACTGGCACCCATATGCGATGCTGGTACTGCAGGCTGCGGCTTTACCTGCTACGCCACAGTGCCGCCCCAAGTGTGCATTTATTTATGTTTCATTTAAATTATTTTATTATTTTAAAAAGTTTATTGTATTTTTGCCAAGTTTATGACATGACGTTTTGACATACAATAAGCCAAACAGAAAGAAAACCAATTTTTGATCATCTCAGTTATATATGGATTCTTAAAGAAAAAAATGGTGAATACACAGAAATAGAGAATAAACCAGTGTGCATTTATGTGAAACAGTCTGGGTTGTAAATACTTCACTTCCTTAACTTTTACTTATAATTGTAATGTTCACTGATATTAAATTCTCACTTCTTTTTAATCATGACTGACTGTGTCATTCTCTGATGCAATAAAACATTTGATTTCCAAAATGAATGTTACCATCTCCCATTGTCCATATATTCCAAAAGAGGGTAATCTCCATTCCCTTATCTATTAATGATTGAAAACTGAGAATCAAATACTTTCTACCATAACATTTGTAAATAATGTGTAACAGTAGATTCAAAGTTAAAGTAATGAATTGTGAAGTATTACGGTGTCACAAAATATGGCTTCAAATATCGAATCATCTCCTATATTAAATATGAAGAAAATGTAGATAAGCATACCCATTGATGTGATAAGTTCTGCAGAAAATCAAAGAACTCTGATTAAACAACCATCATGAGAACAGGGACTGTTTCTCCTTTTGTAGGCATGCACCATTTGTTTCTTTGGGTTTTCTCTGCTACTTAAATAATGAACGACAGATATTTACATGGATAGGGCACCTAACATTTGAAATTGGCTGTTTTAAAATACAACTCTAAATACTTGATTAGAAAAATTTAAATAACAAAAGGAAGAATATGTATTCCTGCAACATTAGGTGGAAATGCATGAAATGAAATCTTTAATTTGCTGTCTTCATCTGGCAAACTGAAGTAAGTGCTGTGCAGACGGATCTTATTTTTTTTGTCTAAGGTCTCATAGCTGTTAGTGAATTTAGACCACTGTGCTGCTCCCCATGTACAGTTTTAGTTTCATTTAAAAAGAATATGATTTGCAAGTTGGAAAGTACAATACTGCATTCTCATAGGAGCAGTCTGAATCCATTGCCTTTGACCCTCCTTTAGACACAAAGTATAAGATAGTTGTCATCTTTATTTTCTGTTTCTCTTTGAGAAGAAGCCATCATGAGTATAGAAATATTCCAAAGGGAAAAGGTTTCTAGTGATGATTCAAAAGCCAAGACAGGCAAGGTCTCCTCTTTCCCAACCTGCAGCAGCAAATTAACCGGTTAGAACTCTGCAGCAATCCACTGAGACTGAACAGAGAATCTCTGCAGTTTATCCTTGCTTCTTCCTCCTTCACACAGATGTAAAACATACCTGAACTACATTTTTGTGACTCAAGCTGGGACTTGATGTAAACCTAAACAGTTAGCATGGTTTTGTTTGACTCAAATTCTTGTGAAGGTGAGCAAAACACAACAATATGTGCACACATTCAAGGCTTTATGAGCTGGAGCCCAATTCATATTTAAGAATGTATGTTCCATTGTCAGTGTCAATAGAAAGTATAAATCTTTGCCATATCATTAAATGATAAATGACATTAAGCAATATGAAACTTGGGGGGCTGGCACTGTGCCATAGTAGGCTAAGCCTCTGCCTGTGGTGCCTGCATCCTATATGGGTGCTGATTCAGTACTGGCTGTTCCTCTTCTGATCCAGCTCTCTGCTATGGCTTAGGAAAGCAGTAGAACATGACGCAAGTGCTTGGGCCCTTGCACCTCCATGGGAGACCTGGAAGAAGCTCCTGGCTCCCGGTTTTGGATTTGTCCAGTCCCAAACATTGGGGCCATTTGGGGAGTAAATAGGAGGATGGAAGACCTTTCTCTCTGTCTCTCCCTCTCTCTACCTGTAACTCTACCTCTCAAATAAAAGTTTTAAAAACATGAAACTTGGAAACAGCCATTCCAATTTGTGTATTAGCTAGAACTCTAGCCTAAACCAAGAAAAAAATAATAAAACCAAGATTTGTATCTTCTAATCACACCTAAATATTTTTAGAAGATCAACTCTAAGGTGCAAAAAGAAGAAATGCCTTGCTATAATTTAACCAAGAGAATCAAAAGTAAAACAGTTTAATAACACCAAGTACATGGAGGATTCTAAGGGGAAAAGGCACATAACCAACAATAAAAGTTTATCAGACATGGGTGTTTCTTGACACTGAGTTATTCAATAATGGAAAGGTTGGGCCCATCTGTTGTGCATAGTCCCACACCATTTCATTTATTCATCAAAATCTTTATTATAAGTCAAATTTCTATTTGGAAAGTAATGGCGAGTTCATCAATAGTATGGCATTTTTATTTAGTAAAAGTTCAGTATGAAAGATCATCAGAGCATCAATTATCACACCGTGCTTTTGGGCTTCAAAGTAGTTTCATCTATAGACCAAAGAATTGGTGGTAAGTATTGAAACAGGATTCTTTGAATATTGAGCTATACAGAAGATAGAAAGGAGGTGGCCAGATGCTTGTCAGCTACAATGGTGTTCTCTAGCACACTTGAGACAAGAACAAACTAAGCATGATCCCTAACTGAGTTAGAGAAGTGGAAAGGACACCCAGCCTCACTTGCTCTGTTAGTTTTAACACTCTGAGACCCATTTATGAAGTCGTGCAGACTTAAAGCCTTGAGAATCATTCCAGAAACTTATGTGTACAATCTGTGGAAAGAAAATAAGAGCTAACATTTGCTGAGGACTTACATATACTCATGGGTTCCTCAATATCCATCAGTTCTACACATCAAACCTAGGTTGTAGATATTACTATGACCCCCCTTTTCTATGTGAAAAAGCTGACACAGAGAAAGATTCTGTAATTGGTACAGATGAGATCTAAATGTTAATGTGAGAGCTCCGAAGTCTGTTTTTCCCACTATTATGTTTGCTTGAAAATAGATATTTATAACTAAAAATGAAAAGCACTTAGTTCAACTACCTCTGGTTAGTTTTAAAGAGGCTATCTACACATTGTATTATAATTTGAGTTTCCTGCTAGCAATCTTAATATTCAACTCCATAGTCAAGTAGTGAAGTATGCCCCTAGATTAATTATTTTTATGGAATGGTGAATATTTCAAAATTGAACTGTTTTAATAACTGAATTCAGATATGCACATATGCGTGGTTACACACATAGAGAAGAGATCAAAGAACCTAATATATTGCAAGAGGCATCAGTATTTATGCTTGATAAAGTGTGTAGATAGAAATTTTTAATTAAGTAAGCAGAAGAAAATAGCAAAACTAAAATTGAATCTAAACTAGTTTGAATATTTAGAATCAATGGATTTAATGTTATACTTAACTGAAGGTTATTGACAAAATCCTCTTTGCTTCATTCTGATGGGGAAAACTGTCAGTCTTGTTTACTGCCTTATTGAGTGCATAGTGTTGGCTGCATTATTGTGCCAGGCATGTTTAGTTGTGTCTTTAAGACACACATACATATGACTTGTTTAAAGCGAATCTATTCATGTTTCTGTGTCTTCTTGCCTCCAATACTTATTTGTCGGTGATACCTGATTTATGGCTTCTGCTTCACTACACTAAAAAATAACCTAGAATAACAACCTATAACCTTATAACCTTTTTGTAGTTTCTTATCCCCCTTATTTTTAAAAAGATTTGATTTTATTTATTTGAGATACAGAGTTACAGACTAAGAGACGGAGAGACAAAAAGGTCTTCCATCTGCTGGTTCATTCCCCAAATGGCCATAACAAAGGGCCAATCCGAAGCCAGGAGGCAGGCCAATCCAAAATGGGCCAATGTGAAGTCAGGAACCAGGAGCTTCTTCTGGGTCTCCCACATGGGTGCAGGGGCCTTCCTCCACTGCTTCCCCAGGCCATCAGCAGGGAGCTGAATCAGAAGCGGAGCAGCTGGACTCAAAGTGGCACCCATATGAGATGCCAGCACAGCAGGTTGAGGCCCAGCCAAATATGCCACTGTACCAGCCCTGATCCCCTTTAAACTGAATGAATCATTCCACACAAAGTTATTCTATTAGCAGATTAAAAAAATACTCCCACTTTCCAAAGTCCATTTCTGGTCCAAACTAGGGACCCAGGCCACTTGTCCATATCTTGTTTCATCACTCAGTCTTGATTATCATTCTTTGAAGATCTTCTCATTTTGACTCCATTTATGATATAATACTTTCGACTTTGTCCGGGTACTAGGTAATGCATTATTTTATTTTATTGAACATTAGAAAATTACAGTTCTTTATATTTATGAGGCACAGCATTATAGTATTATATATGTATATAATGAGGAATGATTAAAACTAGCTGGGTGACATATCCATCATTTCATTATTTACCATTTTCTGTGAGTAGAACCCCTGAAATTTACACAGCAATTTTCAAGGATACATTATTGTTACCTATAGTTACCGCACATTGCCATGTATACACAATAAAATACTACCCAGCCATAAAAAGAAATCCTATCTCTTTCAACAAAATAGATGCAACTGGAGACCGCTACCCTTAGTGAAATAAACCAGTTCCCAAAAGACAAATACGCTTTCTCTGATATATGGTAGTTAATATAGAATACAATAAAGCAATGCATATGAATGAAACTCTCCTCTTATTATTTGATTATTGTTTACAACCCTGTCTATATTCCTGTGGAACAGTGGTCTTCCTACTTTTTACTTGTTGAATATTATGGTTAGTGGTGGATTGTCTGTGATTATAAAATAAGTTGAAAGTATTTTATTGCAAAAAGTAAAGGAAAAAATAAGATGGAGGATGGAAGTAAGGGAGGGAGGGAAGTATGGTTATCTTCTTAGAATTGTATCTATAAAATAGATATAAAATACATGAAATTTGTTCTTTTTTATTAATAAAATAAAAATTTAAAATGTAAAAAACTTATTTCTACTGTCTAACTGAAATGTTTTACTGTTCAAACAACATCTTGAATTGCCTCTTATCCTTATTAGCCTCTAGTAAGCACAATTCTACTATTTACTTCTGTGAATTCAGTCGTTTTAGATTCCACATGTATGTGAAATAGTACAGTATTTTTCTTTCTTTGCTTGGCTCATTTCACTTATCGTAATGTCCTTCAACTTCATCCATGTATTGCAATTGACAGGATTTACCTTTTTTCAAAATGAGTGGTATTCCATTCTGTATACATCCTATATTTTCTTTATACATTATACTGTGATTAACAGATTTTTTTGATATGTTGGCTATTGTGAAAAATGATGCAATGATGCAATGAATGTGGGATTGTAGATACCTCTTAGAAGTAGTGATTACCAGTCCTTTGAATGTATATATTTAAAAGTGGGCCATTTTCCATGATGGCTACACTAATTAAGTTACCACCAACAGTGAATAAGGATTTTTTTTTCATTATCTTTATCTTTTGCCAAACACTTATCTTTTTATCTTTTTGATTATAGCGATTCTAACAGGTGTGAGGTGCTATCTCATGGTGCTTAAAATTTTCCTGTCTCTAATAATTAGTGATATTCAATGTTTTTCACATATTTCTTGATCATCTTTATGAGTTTTTTTGAGAAATGTCTATTCAGGCTCTTGGCTCATTTTAATTGGGTTATTTGTTTTCTTGCTTTTGAATTGGTTCACTTCCTTATATATTTTAGATAGTAACCTCTTATCAGATGTATGATTTGCAAATGTTTTCTCTGCTTTTGTAGTTAACTACTAAATATTTCCTTTGCTGTGCAGATGCTTTTCAGTTTGATGCTATGCAATTTGTCCATTTTTGTTTTCATTGCCTAGGTTTTGGGGATCACATTAAAAACATCCTTCCCTGCAGAGCAATGTTGCATTGCTTTCCACCATTGCTCTCCTATAGCAGTTTTATAGGTTCAGGTCTTACATTTAAGTCTTTAATGCACGTTGATTTCTTTTTTTTTTTTTGTATACAGTGTGATTTCATTTTTCCAGAAGTGAGTATCCATTTTCCCCAACACCTTTAATCAAGAAGACTGTCCTTTCTTTATTGTGTGTCCTTGGTAATGCATAGACTCACTTCTGGGCTCTCATTCTGTGCCATTGGTTGATGTGTTTATTTTTCTGTCAATACCATGACAGCTTAACAGTTCATAATATAGTTTGAAATCAAGTAGCTTTTTCTTTTTGATCAAGATTGCCTTGACTATTTGGGGTCTTTTGTGGCTCCATGTGACTTAGGATTGTGATTGCTTTTCCTACTTCTGTGAAAATTACCATTGATTTTTCTAAAACAGATTTATTTATTTATTTGAAAGGTACAGTTACAGAGAGAGAGGAGAAATAGGCAGAGAAATCTTCCATCAACTGATTCACTCCCCAAATGGCTACAATGGACAGGGCTGGGTCAAACCAAAGCCAAGAGCCAGGATCCAAAGTGTTACTCAGCCACAGTGGTGTAAGTACTGCAGCAATATAGGTACTATTGCACCTTTATAATAAGGTAAGAATGAGGTAAAATTAACTGAATAAGCATTAGAGAAAATGAGTTTCAATTTTTGACATTTTCTTTGAGTTCAACCTAAAGGAGATATGTGAAAGTTTTCTGAAGGAAGATTTTATTCCTTTGTTTTCTGTTAACTAAACCTTAGCTATAAGCTGGGAATACATAAAACTGAATCCCACTAGAAATGACACCTTTGGGGGTCAGTGCTGTGGACAGGTTAAAGCCGCCACCTGCAGTGCCAGCATCCCATATGGGTGCCGGTTCGTGTCCTGGCTGCTCCCCTTCCAGTCCAGCTCTCTGCTATGGCCTGGGAAAGCAGTAGAACCTGGCCCAAGTTCTTGGGCCCCTGCACTTCTGTGGAGATCTGGGAGATGCTCCTGGCTCCTGGCTTTCAATTAGCTCAGCTCTAGCCATTGTGTCCATTTGAGGAGTGAACCTTTCTCTGTCTCCCCCTCACTCTGTAACTCTACCTCTCAAGTAAATAAATAAAATCTTTAAGAAAAAGAAATGACATCTTTGGTTGTTTTATTATCAATCAGTAAAAAGATTAAAAAGGGTTGGCATCAATTACCTGACAACCAGTGGGAAAATAAAATTGCATATAAATGTAATGGTGATAATTGGCAAGTACAGGCTGCTGGAGACTTTTATTCATATGCCCTGAGATTATACCTTCATTATACCTCACTGAATATATGGCTCTCCAGGGTGCCATGATTCATAGGATACAGTTAAAAGTAGCAGCAATATTTCACATAGAAGGTGGAATGTGACAGGTGAAATTAGGCCAATTAAGTATGTATAATTCTGGGACTGGTTAAATTTGTTCATACCATATTTCTTAGTTAGATAAACCATGTTTTTCTAGTTTGTCTAATTATGATTTTACCTCGCATTTAACCTCATCCAAATAGATGCAAATTAAGCTATGGACAACAAGATACTGATACAATTATTTTAATTTCTGGAACTAGTTTGAAAGGCTTGTCCCTTAACCAAGCTACAAGTTCTATCCTGGATCTCTTAAAAACCACATACCCAGGTGTGTGTTTGGCTTAGCAGTTAAGTGGACAGTTGGGATCCCTGCATTTCATATTAAAGAGCATGCATCTGAGTCCCAGCTCCACTCCTGATTCTACCTTCTGACTAAGGCAGGTGCAGTCGTTGGGTCTCTGACACCCACAGGAGACCTGTGTTGCATTCGAGGCTCCAGGGTTTGGCCCCCAGCTCAGGCTGTTATGTGCGCATTTGGGGAGGAAACCAGTGGATGGGATTTCTCTCTCCTCACCCACACCTTCCACTGTGTGTCAGTCTCTTTTTCGCCACCCATCAAATTAATTAATTAATTATTTTTTAAAAAAATGAACCCATTTAAGCTAATATGGATGAGAGTATTCTCTTTTGGCTAGACTACCCTTCCTATGGCTCTTCACTGACTCAATTCTACTCTTCTTTTAAGCCCAGGAACAGCCCTCCTGTTTTGCTCTTTTTCTGCTGCACCACCTACATTCAAGATTGGGTGACCCTCTTGAGTTCATATTTCTTATAGCCTGTGAAAGACAAGTTATCACATTGCATTTTAAAGATGAGGTTCGCTATTATGCATAAATGTCATTTCAGAAGACAATATGCTGGCTTAGAAGGAATGTAACACAACAAACAGTAGCTTGGTATGGTTCCCTCTGACTCTCTCAGTCCCACATAGGTGTTCTGACTGCTGGACCCATATGTCAGTAAATGGGTCAAATCAAAACTAAGAAAACATACACCAACTTTTAGAATTCATTCTCTACTCTTTTTTAGCGGTTGTTGTTTTATGTAAGTGAGACATGGCTGTTATTTTGTGAGAACTTTCATTTCTTTATTTAAAAGGAAGAGAAACAGGAAGAGACACTGAGATCTTCGTTGACTGGTTTACATCCTGAAAGCCTGCAACATCTAGCGCTGGCCAGGCCAAAGCCATGAACAGGAAATGCAGTCAGGGTCTCCCAGTTGGATAAGCAGGTACTTGAGCCATTATGTCCTGCGGTGTGCATTAGCAGGAAGCTGGAATCAGGAGCAAATCCGAGACCCAAGCACAGGCACTCTGATATGGAATGAAGTCATCCCAAGCAGTGTCTTAACTACTATGCCAAAATGCCTGCCTCTTTTATTTATCTTAAACATTTATTTTTAATTTTTTGTATTTATTTTTATTTTATTTGAAAGACAGATACACAGAATGATTGGGATCTCCCATCTGCAGGTTTGCTTTTCAAATGCCTGCAACAGACGGGGCAAGGCCAGGCCAAAACTGGGAGTTCAGAACTCCATTCAGGTTTCTGGCATGGGTGGAAGGGGGCCAAGTATTTGAGCCATCACCTGCTGCCTCCAAGTATATACATTAACAGGAAGCTTGACTAGAAGTGGAGTAGCTGAGATTCAACCAGGCACTCCAATATGGGATGCAGGATTTGTAAGTTATTTAAATGCTGTACTAATTGCCTGCCCCTTAATCTTTAACTTGTCAATATTTGCCTGAACATACCATACTTAAACAACTTGTTTAAACCCTTGAGCAGCTGTTCACATGAGTACATGGTCTGGGTTTTGCTGTCACATGAATCTCCCTAAATTCTCTAAAGCAGTCACACACTAGTGTGTTTATTTGTGTATTCTCTACACCAGACTATAAACTTCTTGAGGGCAAACAAAATATTTTATTCATCACTGAATCATTAAATACTCAAAATTATACCTGGCCTGTAGTAGGTGCTCAGTGTTACAAACTAAATCAGTGCATGATAGCTAACATTGAATGCTTTTTTATGTGGCATTATTCTAGGTGTTATTCCAGGGGCACTATACCATGACTTGGATCCGTTGCTGTAGGAATCTTGGATTAGCTACTATTTTTCTTTAGGATGTTGTTCATGAAATCAATAGTGTGTTAAGAAATATTGCCCTGTGGAGAAATTATGATAGAGATTGGCAGACAGTTCACTGAACTATTAAACTGGAGGTGCAAGGCAAATGGAGATTCCAAATGCAAGAGCATGCCAAGGGAACTGGCAAAGAGCAGGTTGTAAGTGGAGGGGTTGGAGCCAGAGTCTCGAGGGATTATTGAACTGGAAAGAGTAACTGTGGTATAGAATGTTTCTGTAAAGATGACAATCAGCTCAGACAGCTGAATAAGCATCCATCCATTTAGACAGCCCTCGTTTACTGAAGACCTTCTCATTGATTAACCACTAAAGATAGAGAGCTAAGAAAGCCATAGCTCCTGGAGCAACAGAGAAGGAGATTCAATGCATTTGCACATACTTAGGTGTACAGTGAGTGCTTATATTGCCCTACATCTGTGGCTGCCTAGCCATAATTAATGCTAATAGCAGTCACTCTCTTTGTGCCCTTATTATAAACCAGGCACTATGCTAAGTGCTTTTAATGCTTTAAAATAGATCCTTACAACTCTTTGTGGCAAGTATGATTTGCATCATCATGTTACAGATAAGAAAACATTGACAAAGAGAAGTTAAGGGACTTTTCCAAGATCATATAACTAGTCAAGGTCAGATCTGGGACTGGAAACTAGGCAGTCTGGCCTCAATGTTTGAGCTCTTCTAAATGTGATAGCTTCCTAAGTGTTATTCATTAGGCTCCATTTCATCCCAAAGTTTTATTCATGCATCACATTTTTTTAAAGATTTTATTTATTCATTTGAAAGGCAGAGTTACAAAGAGAGAGGAGGAGAGAAAGAGAGCGAGCGATCTTTCATCTGCTGGTCCACTCCCCAAATGGCTTCAACAGCTGGGGCTGGGCCAGACTAAAGCCAGGAGCCAAGAGCTTCTTCTAGGTCTCCCATGTGGGTGCAGTTGGCCCAAGCACTTGGGCCATCCTCCACTGTTTTCCCAGGAGCATTAACAGAGTGCTGGATTGGAAGTAGAGCAGCCAGGACTTCAACCAGTACCCATATGGGATGTCGGCACTATGGCCCATGGCTTAACCTGCTGTGCCACAGTGCAGGCTCCAATAAATCACATTTTTATTGAGATTCTACTATATGCCTACTGGGATGGATGCTAGAGGTGTGACAGTGAAGAAGATAGGTGAGATTGTAGTAATCAATATAGAAGGACTGTTAAAAAGCAGATTTTATCTGGACCATGTGGGAAGCCTTTCTGCAGCAGAATACAGGCCACTATCTGGAAGATGTATAATACTTACCTGGGAGTCAGGCAGAAGAGTTCATGTTACATACCCACTTTAAATCACTGTAATCCTCATCTTGCCTCTTTTGTTTTGCTTTCAGTATCAACTTGTCTTGGGTCTTAAGAACCACAAAAGTTAGAAATTAGTATTTTGGATTAGGCAAAGTGAAGCACCCTTGAATTCCACTGTACAGATTTCGACAGGGAACTCAGAACACAGGCACTGGGAAATTTTATATTATCCATTCAACACAGATTTACTTGGAGTTGGGCTGGGGTGCAAAGCTCAGTCATGTATGTTCCCTGGCTCAACAAGCTCATAGTGGAATGGAGGAGTGAGATGCTGACAGATGAGTGTCAGATGGGGACTAAACACTGGGAGATGTCTGGAGCTGGGTTAATTCCCACAGGAGTGTTCATCTATGCCTAAGAATCCCAGACAATGGACAAAAGTCACCCAGATAGTAGCCAGATTAGCAGTCTAGGTTAGAGCAGCGGTAGTTAAGGGCACCAGCGTTGCTAATTCTGCATCAAGCCAGATCTTTGCCACGGCTTTATTCTAGGAAATGGGGGCCAGGCAGTCTTGGGCAAGTTAATTAACCTCTAAAAGTATCCCTTTCTGGAACCTCTGAAGGATTTTATGCTAAAGATACGGTCAGATATCTGCTTCAGGAAGCGCTCTGGAGCATCTGTGTGGAGAGTGGGCTGCAGGAGGCAAGGTGGAGGCAGGAGCCGAAAGGAAAGACTGGGGCTCTGTTGAGGAATTCAGTGTCTCCAAATGCAGGCTCGTTTATATGCATTGGCCAGCATCTGGCAATGCTGGTGCTGACAATGATTCACCATATACAGTACTTACTTCAGGTTTGGCATGCAGCCAGGGAGCAGTGAGGAAAGCTACCCCTCCTCTCAGCTCAGCACACAAAGCCCATTCAGTATCATTCCTTTAGACTAAGGCTGGGCTTCCTGCCCTCCAATCCTGGGGCTCCACCAGCCCAGGGGAAATGACAGGCCCTGGGAATCAGAAAGACAGTGTCCTTCCTCATCACGCTCAGCTGCCCTACTGGCTCAGAGGTCATGGATTGTCCCAGAGGCAGCTCAGCTTTTAGTGCATTTACTAGGAGGGTCCCGTGGATGTAAACTCTGTCTGCCCCTGGCCCCCTAACAGGACATAGGCCGTCTGCGGCTCTGCTGGACTGAAGCCAAGATGCAGAAGCACTGCACCTTTGAGCTCACTGCCTGCAGAAGGGCTTGTCCCTGCTTACTGGGACAGTGCTTGTGTGCAAGGGAGATTCGGAAAGCAGTTTGCACTTTTTCCCAGGGCATTTTTCCACTACTCGGTCTTTGGAGAGACTCTTCAACAACAGGCACGACAAAAATAAGGCTTATGCCTTTGTTGTCTGTTGAGGGCGTTGAGAAATGCTGCAGCAAAGAGACATGTTTAACGTTCTTTCAATTGGTTCCTCAATGTATTTGGCATTGAACCTCTTTCCCATACATCTCGTAACAGCTCTGCCGAAATGATTTGGAGAAATAGTGCTGTAATGAAGCTGGCGGGAGGCAAGGGATCCTGGGAATGTGGTGCAATGGAGAGAGGTTTGCTTTTGGAGTCAGTGTGTACTTTACTATCCATGTGACTGAACAAGTTAGTTAACCTTCTGAGCCTGTGTTTCCTCAGCTGTGAAACGAAGATAACTCTTAACTTGAGAATTGCCAGGAGGATTATTTGAGATAAAATGGGAAAATCTCCTGGAACAAAAGATGTAATTGGTTATTACGATTTCTGCATTATGGGCAATCGTGAATCTAGGCTTCCAAGAATTAGTTCTCAAGTACAATTATAGTCACTCATTAAGATCTTGGCTGAAAAACATAAAATTGACCCAAATATGATTTATTTGAAAAAGGGCAACAACAGATTGATATTTAGAGAGTGAAGGTAGAGGCAGACTATGGAATGGTTTTCATTTCCTTCGTGAAATGTAAAGCCGAGATCTATGCTTCCTAATAAAGATCAGTGCACACATGCAAAAGAGCCCTAATCGTCAGGTCTGCGACAGCAATAACTAGTGAATGTTATCTTTTTATTTTTCTTTCCCCATTTCTACCCACAGATAGAAATAAAGTAGTGGGCTTGAGATATGGGGACGTTCTGAATAACAGGGAAAGCAGTGCTATTTCTGAGGCCCTTTACTTGCCTAAAACATTTCCCCACCTGCTGGCTGTTGCTTGAAATCACATGTCAGAAAGTTCTTTCCATAGCTGACTTTAAGTAGTGTTGCAGAGATGATGGATGGAAAGGGTGGATGCTCAGATGGCTGGCTGGCTACATACAGCACAAAGTTCTGGTGTTGTTACATTGACAAAATGTCATTTTGCATATGTCTCCTTATCTGAAGAGACTTGCTTGGTGGCCTCCTGCATGTCTCTCCTCCCTGCAACACTTCTACAGTTGCTGCCACTGCTGCTTCCATCTCAAGCTCCCAAGCCTTTGATCCCCTGCTCCCCTTTGCTGATTTAAACAGGTCCCTTATGCACAAACAATTCGGCTAGGGGAAGTCTAATGCAGAGCCTGTATACTCAGTCCTGTCAAATGTACACCACATCCACAGGATTCAGCAGCTCCCAACCCCACTGGTGCTTGCCATGCTTTCAGAGCTCAGAGGTCAGAAGACAGGAAGGTTCCTAGTGCTGTGAGTGGGAAGGGAGCGAGAGTGGGAACAAACGTCAGCAGATGACACTCCCTGACATTGCTTCCCCTTTCTCAGAAGTGCTGTTTTGTTGGTTGCTTTCCCACAGCTGAGCTTGTCATAAAGGAGCTCTGTTCTCAGAGGGCCTGCTAATTGCTGCATTGCTGCCTTTAAAAAAAATCCTTCTAGAATGTAGGAAATCTTGTCTTCATTCATTTTGATATCTAGTCCCTTACTGCGGTGTCAGTTCCCAGTCTTATTTTCGATACACCAAAAATTATCAATTCAGTGATGCTGACATACCCAAATTTCTAATATTTAAATAAACCTCCATGTTAATTAAGTGTAAATTATAGTAGATTTATCAGCTTAGGGTGCTGCATATCATCCAACAGCTACATAATGTTTTAAATTCTGTCAAAACAGCATTAGTTTTTTTTTTTTTTGGGTGGGGGGAATCTGTTAATTTCTAGTGAATGTCTAAGCCCCTTAGTGAAATCTTTTTGACAACTAATTTTCTAGCGAAGCAAATACCAGTTATACTGAAGTTGGCTTTGATCCTTTGATCTGGTAATGATGTGGGTGTGAGAATGGGGGAGTGAAAAGGCTGAGTGTAGTTCACTTGGTGATTTTTATAGCTCCTTTCACAGGATTAGGGTGTGAATCCTAAAGAAAAAATAGCATTGTTTGAAGCTATAATAATTAAGAGGTCTCTCTTTAGCTGGAATAAATTCCAAAGCGATCCCAGTGGCTTGGAAGTCAGAGAATCCATTTCATTCTGTGCTTAAGAAGCACTCCCCTGAATAAGTCCTGCTGATTCTGGAGATTAAGGAAGAACTTCCTGGTGACAATTAATTAATTGCATGCAACACTTTAATTTAAAATGAGTCACTCAAGTTTCAGAATAAATAAAATCTTCTAAACTGTGAAAATCAAATGAAAATAAATGTGGATGACCATATTGTTAATCTTGTCTGTGCATCTAAGTAATAATGCTTTTGGACTCTTAATATTCTTTTAAATTTTTTTGCATTTAATTTTTATTTATTTGAAAAACAGAGAGACTGAAACAGAGAGAGAGGGGGAGAGAGGGAGGGAAGGAGAGAGAGAGAGAGAGTGCACTTACATCTGTTGGTTCACTCTCCAAATGTCCATAGTAGCCAGGTCTGAACAACGCTGAAGCCAGGAGCCTGGAACTCAATGCAGGTTTCCCACATGGGTAGCAAAAATTCAGGTTCTTGGGCCAGCATCAGCTGCCTTCCTAGGCACATTAACAAGAAGCTGGAATTGGAAG
The DNA here is from genome assembly GCF_033115175.1 of Lepus europaeus. Taxonomy (NCBI): domain Eukaryota; kingdom Metazoa; phylum Chordata; class Mammalia; order Lagomorpha; family Leporidae; genus Lepus; species Lepus europaeus. The sequence goes on from NC_084850.1 coordinate 9,287,971, forward strand.
TGAAGTCAGGAATTGAGTCCAGGCACTCTGATGTGGGATGTAGATATGACAAGTAGTAGTTTAACTGCTATGCCAAATGTTCATTCCCTAGACATTAAGTATTAATGCAGCCAGGACCATAGTCTGTATAGTTAAGAAGAGAATTCTGGTCAACCCTAAAGCCCACACTAATGCCTTTAAAAAGAGTGTCTGTGTCCACTGGGTAGATTGGAATTTTAAAGCTGGGGTGGGGTTAAGTAAAGCCATCATCAGTAACAAGATGTTGTTCATACCTTCTTTCACACCTGAAGAAAGGGCAACAGCATTTTTTTTCTGCATTAGGGACTTCAGGGCCTCTGAAGCCAAAGATATCTGTGGGTAGCAGAGGTCATTCCAAATGACCTCTGGCAGCTGCCAGAATGTTTCACTCCATGAAACTTAACCACGTGGTATGCAAACTTCATTGTATATTCAGATTATCACTGTTACCACGATGCTCTTTGGAAGTCAAGTTTTCTGGTCTATTTCCAGGTTTGTATTAAGCACTTCCTATAAGGTAGTGTCTCCATTTACTAACTCCTACCCATGCTACAGCTCTAAGGCCTTTCCTGAACCTGCTAGACAGAATCCATGCTTCCATATACATTTGTTTATGGTTAAGTGGGAGTGAATAGCAAGCATTATGTTCTGACTTACCTGGTTTCAATCTTCATCCATTTTTCAGACTTGCCATTTGGGATTTTGTCCTGACATCTTATTTTGACACAGTGGTATGACAAGCAGTAGATGAGGACATACCTATTCTATGTCTATGCTGTGCTGTAAGCCTTCCTATCATACCACCTCACCTAAGGAAAATATTTCAAGCCTTGTCTTCCTTTCTGAGCTCCTACTTCCCAAGGATTCAAATTCATGGGTTAATGCTATCAGTTGCCCTTTCTTTCCTTGTTTGGACTTAAGGATTGAACTTCAGACTTTTTTCCATGGCTAACTCAGAATTGTCTCAGGCTATGGTGGCTGTAAATGTGTCTAGGATTGAGCCTACACAATCTCACTGGAAGAGGAGGTCCTGAAGCATCCACCCTAGGCTTCTGGTTCAGTGCATTGCCATTCATATAAAAGTACTGGACACTTTCTATCTCTCAAAATGGCTTGGGACTTTCTGGGGACCATTAGACTTTACCTCATATGGATCACTAAGCCTAATCCTGGATTGACCAGTAGCTAGGACATGGTACTTTCTTTTCCAGCACACCTAAGGTTCTTTGAATGTCTTCAGTTCTTTAATGTCTGCCTGTATAGGTGTTACTGGGCTGAATAGCTATCACTCTTAAAAGAGCATGAGCTCCTCAAGGGTGAATGAAGCCTTAGTTATCCTGTTCCTTCTTACAGTGTCTAGTACTTCCATACTTCTGAAATGAATTGTCTTTGTTGTGGCTGTCCACAAACTCTAGGAGATAGAAAACAATAATGAGACAAGAAGGCAGAGGAAATATAAGAGCAAGTTTAAGTCTGTGAGAATCCGTTCGTGCCAATAACACCTGGAAATTGTTCCTGAACATGCAATGATTTGGACTTAACATAATAAAGCATCTCTTTATTAAGTTTGCCTTGGGGGCTTGTGCTGTGGTGTAGCATGTTAAGCCTCCACCTGTGGTACCGGCATCCCATAAGGGTACCGGTTCGAGCCCTAGCTGCTCCATTTCTGATCTAACTCCCTGCTAATGGTATGAGAAAGCATTGAAAGATAGCCTAAGTGCTTGGACCCCTGCAACCATGTGGGAGACCCAGAAGAAGCACCTTGGCTTCAGATCAGTCCAGCTCTGGATGTTGCAACCATTTGGGAAGTGAACCAACAGATGGAAGCTCGCTCTCTCTCTATTTTCCCTTATCTGTCTATAACTTTGCCTCTCAAATAAATAAATAAATCTTTGATAAAAAATAAATTTTCCTTGGTTAATATCAACTTTGTTTATAATTGAAAATCTCACCTTTTTGAGTATATACTCATAAACAAAAACTGTTCTAAAATTTTCAAATTTATGAAGATGTTGGTCTAGTTTCTTAAGTGAGAGTGGGGGGAGGATAGAAAGGCATTCTTCTAGGTCAAGTTAAAATTCATATTCTGTCTGGTGGCATTATCTATTCTTTAGTCATACCATTTTCCTAAGTTACTAGAAAACTTTATGGTTATTGCTTTGACACTCACTAATAAGCCAATAAAGGCAATCAGCATGGTTTTATTTTCCTTGTTATTTTTCATAAACACTTGCTATATGTATAAAGTTGTAAGCATCCTTGAGTTCAAAGTCAAATTGTTGATCTCACCTTGGTAGAAATTCATAACTAATTCCAGGACCTGATGGCTTTACTACTGAATTCTACAAAATATTTTAAGAGGAAATAAATCTCATATTTTTCAAGTTATTCCAAAAAATTGAAAATGATGGAACCTTGCTAAGCCATTTTTATGAGGCCAGCATCACTCTGATACCAAAAATGAATAAAGAAACAACACAAAAAAGAAAACTACAGATCTATATCCTTGATGAACATAAATGCAAAAATTCTTAACAAAATTCTAGCAAACTAAATACAACACCACATCAAAAAGGTCATACATCACAAATAAATGGCATTTATCCCAGTCATGCAGGGATGGTTAAATATTAGCAAGTCAATAAATGACATGAAGTACATCAACAATGAAGAACAAGAGCCATATGATCATCTCAATAGGTATGGCAAAAACATTTGATAAGTTTCAATATGCCATTATGATAAAAACCTTCCAAAAATTAGATATGGAAAAAACATACCTCAAAATTATAAAGGCTATAAATGACAAACCAACAGCCAATGCTTTATAGTACTGGAAGTATTAGCAAAAGCAATTAGAGATGGGAAAGAAATAAAGGGCATCAAAATTGGAAAAGAAGTAAAAATTTCTGTTTGCAGATGATATGATACCATACATGGCAAAACCTAAACACTCCACTAAAAACTGCTAGAATTGATGAGCCAATTCAGTAAAGTTGCAGGTTACAGAATAAGCGCACAAAAAGTAGCTTTTTATATGCTAATAATTAATTTGAAGAAAGAGAAATCAGAAAATAAGTGCCATTCACAATAGCCACCACAAAATATTAAGCCCTCAATTATTACCTATCCTTCTTAACTTAATATGAAAAACTTTCTCTAACCAGGGATCTTGACAGTTACATTAAGAAGAAACAGTATCAGGAAGATTATGCTGTGGTAACAAAAAAAATCCAAAATGTAAGTGATTTATAATAGCAAATGTTGATTTCTTCCTCACATCTCATGCCCCCTGTGGGATGGCTGCATATCTTCCTTACCCATACTGATGGAACTGCCCCTGGCTGGAACATTGCTAATCTCATGGCAGAAGGAAAAGAAAAGCAGTGATAAGCAGTATGATGAATTTCATGGCTTCTGTTCTGATGTGACATTGTTTGCTTTTGCTCATTTTCTATTGGCCAAACTAAGTTGCATAGCTAAGCCTGACAAAGCAGGGATGTATAACCCTCCCTTATAGGATGAATATTTGAACAATACTATAATCTTCCATGAGCCTCCTCTAGGTTCCCTCTTGGCACATTTTCCCCAAAAGGGCCTAAGTAGATTCTGTATTTGAATCATGGTCTTTTAATTGTAAGTGGATCCTCTGCAGTACCCAGACAGCAGTTTCATGAGAAGCACCCTGGGATCCTGTCAAAAAAACTTCCTGACTTGTGTCAAAGTCCTCTGGGGATCTGAGGCAGAAAGAAGTTATTTAGAACTCCATAGCCATTGTCCTCTTCCCCCATAGCAGAGAAAATCAGAACAGAGTTGCTTTCTTTAAGTTTTCTACATCCAAATAGCAAACTTGGATATCAGAAACCTGACACATTTTGCACGATAGACATTAGGATGTTTTTAGAGTTATATACTTGCTTTTGCTTTTATCCTGTGCTTTTGTCCTGTTTAGTTCTGCTTTATGCTCACAAAGTATTCTGCAGTCTCCAAAACCACAATTGCCTTTATAATTATTTTACAACTTCTGACTTATTCACGTATACCTGCCTCGAGGACAGTCCCTTCTATGCCCAATGTGCTCATTCTACCCTCCTTTATATTAATATAGGTCTTGAGATATCCTTGGCCGTTTGTCTTGACAATGAGCTAGAATCCTTGAGTCCTGCTTGCTTAAGATATGTTTATGAGATTATAATTTAAGCTCTTATTTTGGCTATGCTATTACAGAAAAATGTTAGCCATCTCTTTTATAAGGTCTAAAGATTAAATTGTGCGTCCTACAGATTCCTTCATCATAGAATTAGTTTCCTACCTTGAAGAGAATAGAGAAATGAAAGAACAAGTTGGGCTTAGAATAGAGAAATGAGGGAGCAAGTCCTAGATCGCTTGATGACAATAGCAATATCACATGAATACTTAGCAAACCGTTTCAACCATTAGATCACAACTTGAGAAAACATTTACCAGAAGGTCCAATGCCTTCTATAAATTTTAAGAATCATGTATTTGGAAACACCTCTTAAATATCTAACATGGTGTAGTTTGTGTAACCAGTAAACTTAAGCACAACCATATAAAATGTTTTTAGTTTCTTTCTACCAACAAGTATAAAACATGTGATACAGAGATTCAGGTCACACGAATTAAAATGTATCTTTGATTAATTTTAGCAGCTTAAATTTATGGACAATCTTATCTATAAGCCAATTAAAATAAAACTGTTAATAAAATTTTCCCATGTGGACATACAATATGTACACACATATAACAGACCAATACAGCAATTTTAATAATAGCTTTTAAAATCTTTAACTCTTTTTGTAGATTGCCAATTGATTTGAATTGCTTTTTGTTTTTAGTAACTTCAGTTAACCATACTTTCTCTCAGTTGGTACTGTTAATACATTATTGGCTTCATCTGTTTACAGAGCCATCCCAAAGTACTGAATACAATAGAAGTGGCTGGAAAAAGTCCATAGGAAGCTATAGGAGGACAGCTAAGCACAGAACCAACAACGCTTTAGTTTTATGAGCAGCAAATCATATATAACTGTGAATGACAAAAGGCTTTAAGTTGCCATGTTTAAAATTATAAACTCATCAGCCAACAAGAGGCACTTGCTTACTTCACAGTATTTTTGAAAGCACCTGTAGGAGTTCACAAGTATTTCACCCTTTAGGCCTCTGGGGCTTTCTCATTAAGATAACTATCATGTCTAGTAACACAAGATCATTAGACTTTTTAATTCTCAAACATTTGTATTAATAGCATTTTCCATTCTAGAAACTTGAAATTTGGTACCACGTCACATCTTGACAGTACTTCTAATATAATCCAAATAGCCTGATTAGTTGGTGTCTCTATAAGATGAGAGACATAGGTCCTTTGATTTTTTCAGTTGGGCCCAAACTGGGAAAACCAAAGTCCAAGATTTACTGGAAATTTAATCTCATAGCTAGATTTACTTCGCCATCAGCGAAGTAAACAGTAAGTAGAAAAAACCTCCCTTTCAGACCAAAGGGAAAGAAAGTTTTAAAGTGAGAATATAATTTTTCTCATGGGCATTGTCTACCTTAGAAAAACTACTACAGAATATGCCTGTGACTATAGACTTGTAATTCAGGCCACGGAAGATTAGAGATGGGACTTGGGCACTCCCTTGACTTGCATCCTCTGGTCTGCTTTAACACAAACCAGGAGGAAAAGAAAGCTCGGCATCAGAAGCAATGGGTGGCAGGCCTATTAATGGCTGATCTGTACAGTGATCTGCCCTCAAGCAGACCCAACAGGCCAGTCCACTGCAGTGGCTTTCAATGTGGTAAGCCTGGGCTTCAGTAGAAGTCAGCTTGTGGAGAGCCCTGGCAGCTTTGCCAAGAGTTGGATCACGGGAAATGGACCTGCCCTGGAGTCGAAGGATGCCCAGGTCAGAGCCACAGATCTTATTGGCTGTAAGCTGAAAAGACCAGCTTCCAAAGTGACCACTGCAGCTGAGGGGACGGCCAAGCAGGGTCAGCAACATTGCAGGCAGAAGTGTAAATTTCTTGTTAGAGATTTCACCTGCCTTTACCTGGCCAGCTCTCCTCCCAGGCCAGCCAAGTAATGAACGTCAACAGAGTGCCTTCCCCTAGGAGGTTCACACCTCCCTTAGGATATACCCCATGTGAAGAGATAGATAGGTCTGGGCCTCTTAACTCACAAGGCCTAAAGCCCACCAGATTATTATCAAGCCCCTTCTGTCAGGTTCTATTTGCCTCTCAATCAGAAAACTTAATTGTAGCTTAGACAGCACCTTTCTTAGCTCCTCTAATAATGACTCTGTCCTTTGTTCTAGACCCTGTCTAGTGTACTTGGGCCTCATTCCTTCGTAATCATAACCTCTACTCTACCACCAATGGCTCTACTCCCAACCTGTGTGTACTGATGGTCTTTTTCCCCACTTAATGCTGTATAATTGTTCATACATGGTTAACGCCACTCTTAGGATCATTGGTTACTATCCTCACCCTGTCTTTTATGACTTGGTCTAAAGATGATCAGAGTTGGCAAACTTGGAAGGCTTCCATAGCCTTGGCAACTCATGACGACAGCCTAGGGTGGTTACTGGCGCCATAAACTAGAGTGTCAATTTGTTGGGTCAACAACAGGAGTCACTGTGCACTTGCTGCTCATGTGGGATCTCTGTCCTTAATGTGCTGTACATTGTGATTTAATGCTATAACTAGTACTCAAACAGTATGTTTCACTTTGTGTTTCTATGTGGGTGCAAACTGTTGAAATCTTTATACTAAATTGATCTTCTGTATATAAAGAGGATTGAAAATGAATCTTGATGTGATTGGAAGTGGAGAGGGAGCGGGAGAGGGGAGGGTTCTGTGTGGGAGGGAAGTTATGGGAGGGGGAAGCCATTGTAATCCATAAGCTGTACATTGGAAATTTATATTCATTAAATAAATGTTAAAAAAAGAGATATATTTATGGGATCTGTTCTATTGTTCATTATGCATAACCAGAAGCCCTTTTGCTCTTCTATCTTCATTCATATTCCATTGAATTCCTAAATCTCCATCTTTAAAGAAACTGGGCAGAAAGTCTTCAGTTTCAGGAAACATAAAGTAGAGGCAATTTTGGGAGGAAACTAGAACCTCTTTTGTCACAGACTTGACAGACCTGGAATCCTCAAAGAATCTGAGACAGCCCAACTTCCTAAACCTCAGGAAGAAACTGTTTGTACCACTAGCTATCACTGTGCACGTGACACCACTCATTGCCACTCTATTTGCCCACTAGGGAAAGCAAGCTGATCAAAGCCTCCCTGGCACTTTGTTGACATGCTAATATTTAAAGTCAAGACTGGAAAGAAAGTGCAAGGGTGTTTTATGTATTTAAAAATAGTGGCTGTTTTACGGCACAGTGGGTATAATATACTCACTGATCTGTTTTTCTTGCCTACCTGTCAAAACTCCAGTTTGAGGATTCGTATCAAACTTATTTTAGTTCACAAAGAAAAGCTGTTGCTATGGGTGTTGGGAGGAAAGTATAATCTGGTTGCTAATGACAATCATTTCATGTACCAAACCAACATTCACCAAATAGATGAAGGCCCAATTGGAGAAAGAGTTCAGAGTGTAACTAATTGATTTCTAGTCCATATTTAATGCTGTACAATACACAAATGCATACTGCTCTCCTCGACACACATGAAAGTTACTGCTTGGTGGAAGGCATCTCATTTGGTCTGCAATTCTTAAGGATGAAGGTGGCAACAGAGAAACAAAATAGCATCTTCTATTCAGATAAGATAGTAGTTTTGTCATTTGCAACCTAAGGATAATTGTAGCACCTACCTTGTAGATTCCCTTCTGAGGATATGGTGGGATAAATGCATGTAAATTGTTTCATATAGGACAGTGCAAAGAGGAAGACATTCAAAATGTGAACAATTTGCATTGTTATTATAAAGCTGTTACTCTATCAGTTTTTGAAAGTAAAGTCAGTGCTGTGCTTTATATGCAAGGTGATATTGTGAAGGCTCCTTGGTTGAGTGTGCAAATAGCACTGATTATGCAGAGCTGGGTTTGAGATCCTTCATCCCAGTACTAGCTTCCTCCCTTAGTTCACTGCATGCACCCATTATTGAGCTAACAGCCCAAGGATGCCACTACTGCCTGGGAGCAGGAAATTGAATGGAGTAAAGTCATTCTCCCATTTGCCGGTTTGTTGTGTACACCTCTATGCCTGCTGATCATTCCTAGTTAACATGCATTATCTCATTTAATCCTGGAATAACTCTCAAAAAAGACAGGGTCTTTAACACCATTTTACAGTACAGCAAAAGGGCTTCCTTACAGAAAGGCTGAGAACTTGCCTTGTGCTTCTTGGCAAGCTTGGAGGTGGCAGGGCTGGGGATCACATTTAAGGCTGTCTGGGCTCAGAGTATGAGCACTAACCTCTCTACCTGCAGACTGTTGTAAGCAATCATTGTAAAAATACCCTTCTCATCCTATTTTTTTTGTAGTTTCCTATGTCTATTATGACCTCAAAGAAAAGACTATGAAAATCTCTTTAAAAGCTGACATGAGTATAAGTAACTTTTCCTTACATACTTAAAGATTTATTAAGGCACTATTATTAAAATTCCTTGTTCAGGATTAAATTGTTCAATTTATAGTACTTGATAAATTACTTTGATACACTTAGTCACTTCTTTAGCATTTCCTAAAATTAAATTTTTAGCTTAAGAGTACAGAACACTGACAAAAGTGACTACATTCAGACATCTGTATATAGCTCTAAGATTTATAAATGTCTCCACATTTTAATTCCTATCACATGGATATAAGCTTAGACTCAAAATATCTGTAATTTCACATTGAATCATACATTTAATGATTATTTTTATGCCTTGATGAATGTGCTTCTATTCCTCTTTTCACCATAGCCTTGCTTTCACTGACACTGAAGTGACACTTTATCGTGAGACCAGGTTTGAATACATTTTAGTCATTTTGTGTACATGTGAATGCTGAGGTGGTATTAGCAACGCATCCACGTACTGGAGTTAGCAACTTTGGAGGAAAGCATGGCAGAGCTCAAATAGCATGAGTAGGTTTAGATAGTGCTAAACATTATTTCTGACTCTGCTGCACTGGTGATCTTTCACTTCCTCATCTCTGAAATGGATCTGATAATACTTTCTTCCCAGGAAAGATGTGATGATGTGCACCCAGGACATAGTCCAATGCCTGGCACAAAATAAGATCCCACTTTTATTGAAAATAGGAAAAATAGTTGATTCCAATGATGTCAAATAACTCTGCCATTACTTTTTTTCAGTAGAAATGAGAAAAGCCTATCACTTGTAATGCATAATATAGAAATTACTTTTCAACAGAATGTGTTCATGTATATATTATGTATAAATGTGCATATAATTACTTGTACACTGGAACACCAAGACATTAGCTTAACATTAAGTTAACTCTGAAGGGAGGATGGGAGGTAAACTAAAATAAGGCTGCTGTAATGATTTAAATGAGATTTTTGACACGTCATGCCTCTTATCAAGAATAATGACACTCCAGTCCTTAAAATTAATTAAGTACTCCTATTTACTTCATTGTTTTTTGTATGTTAAAATATTTGTGTTCATTTATTTTAATTATACTTTAAGCAATGACTAAGTCAGGTATTAATGCTTGCAATTTCACATAAATAATCTTATTTAAGCCTCCCAACAACTCTATGATGTAGGTGATATTATCCTTGCTGTAAAAAGTGGCTTCCTTGAAGTTGACATTGTGGTGTAGTGGGTAAAGCCACCGCCTGCGATGCCAGCATCCCATATGGGTGCCAGTTAGATTCCTTACTGCTGCATTTACTATCCAGCTCCCTGCTCATGGCCTGGGAAAGCTGTGGCAAATGACCCTAGTGCTTGGGCCCCTGCATCCATGTGAGAGACATGGAGAAAGTTCCTGGCTCCTGGTTTCAGCCTGGCCCAGCCCTGGCTGTTGCAGCCATCTGGGGAGTGAACTAGTGGATGGAATATCTCTTTCTTGCTCTCTGTTAAAAAAATAAAAAGCAGCATACTGAGATATAATACACAATGAACTGTGAATGTTTAAGTGTAAACTTGAATAAATTTTGATTTACACAATATACTTGTGAAACCCCGGACTACATCGGAGATAGTGAACATATCCATCACCCATAGAATTTGCCCCCATCCCCTTTTGTAATCCTTCCCTTCATCTTACATTGATATTGCTTTATCCCATGCAACCACTGGTCTGCCTTTTGTAACTTTAAGTTTACATTTTCTAAAATTTTATAGAAATGGAAAAATATAATATGTGGCATTATATGTATAGCATTTTTTTAACTTACCATATTGTTTTCAAGGAATACATCCATTTTGTAGCATGTATCAGTACTTTTTTCCTTTTAGTTACTGAGTAATACTCTACTGTGTTATATTGACAGACATTTAAGCTGCTTCCACTTTTTCACTTTCATAGAGAATGTTGCTATGAACATTAATGTACATGTTTCTGTGTGAACACTATTTTTGTTTCTGTTGAATATATATCCAGGAGTGGATTTGCTAGGTCATGTGAAAATTCTGTGTTTAATATTTGAGGAAATATAAATAATTCTCTAAAGGAACTGTACAACTTTATATTTCCACCAAAGTTTTTAAGTATATGAATAACCTAAGTAAGAAAATCAAAAGAACTTGCTTATGACCACACCACTAGTTGGAGGTGTCATGTCTCAATTTTTCAAAGCTTGTCTTTTCAAAAATCCAATTTAGGTGATGATGAGATTCTTCAGGATAGGGATGTTTTTCAAATTTATTTACTTAATTTTTAATTCTGTGACTCATTTTCATTTAAATCTTTAAAATTTATTATATTGAAGAGGCTGAGAAAGAGAGAGATCTTCCATCTGTTGGCTCACTCCCCAAATACCCACAACAACTGTGGCTGGGCCAAGCCAAATCTGAGAGCAAGGAACTCAATCTGAGTCTCCCGTGGGTGGCAGGTTCTGTCTTCCAGGGTGCACATTAGCAGGGAGCTGGAATCTGGAACAGAGTTAGGACTTGAACCCAGGCACTCTGATATGGGACGTGGGAATCCTCAACTGCTACACCAAACATACTTCCTTTTTATTTATGCTTTTTTTTTATTTGAGAGGGAGAAAGAGAGAGGGAATGTGAGTGAGCCAGTGAGCGAGCACTCCTGTCTACTGGTTAACTCCCTAAATGCACATAATGGCTGGGGCTGGGCCAGAGTCCATGCCAGGTGTCAGGAACACAATCCAGGTCTCACATGTGAGTGGCAGGAACTCAATTACTTGATTCATCACTCCTAACTCCCAGGGTCTTTACTGGTAGGAACCAGAGTCAGGAACCAAAGACTGGAATCAAACCCAGTTACTCTCATGTGGGTATCTTAACTGCTTTGTCAAATACCTGTTTTCTTATTTCTTTTACAGCCAGAGATTCTTCTAAATCTGATTGATTGGTTAACATCTCAGGTCCCACATAACTAAGCAAGTTTCTTAACTTCTCTTTTCTTTCATTTTTCAAGTCTAAAAATGAGGGTAATAATGATAACTATTTCATGTGATTGGTGATTAAGTAAATTATTATTTATAATATTTTTTGCCCAAGTCCAGGAACATATTAAGTTTTCAGTAAAGGTTAGTTGTCATTATAACTAGCACTATTATTGTTGTTATTGTTTTTATTTGTACCCAATATTGGAGCTGGGCTTGTGATAGAGCTGAGATAAACCCTGTTTATAGTCAAACCAACCGATTGCTCCGCAATACATGAATTGACATCGGATTCCAGGAGGGATACTTGATTTATCTTTCAAAATAATGTTGCACTATGTATTTAGAAATGAATAAGGCACTTTCTACTTTTGAGACTCTCAGTCTACTATGGAAGTTCTTAATCTTTTGTGGCTTTGAGCATCAAATGAAAGCTACAGATCTCTCTCAGAAAATTCACCTGCATAAAGAGTGTTGTAACTCATTTCAATGAGGCCTGTTTTCTGGAGAAAGGTACAGGAAATTGCAATTTGTATACATTTCTTCTGTGCTAGGTCTTTTGGTAGGTACTTTATATCCAGGATGTCATTTAATCCTCTTAATAACATTGCCAGCAGGATTTACCTCTTCCAATCATAGAAGAGAATGTTGAAATTCACAGAATGAAGTAACTTTCTTAAGGACCCATAGTAGTACTTCCAAACTCCTGTTTCCTCTCCTACCTGGTGCAGTTAGTATTTTTAAAATAATATATTGAAACATTGTTAAAGATGAAATTATTTCAAAACTCACTTTATGATGTGATCATCTACCTTCAAGTATTTTTAACATAATTGGAGCAGTGGGAAGGAAATTCTAGCTCGCTGTAGTAGAAACCAGTAAGCCATCTATTTATGATTCTGTTGGCGATGGCTCCTGTTTTCCTCCTTCTTGATAATACAGCAGGAGTCATTATTGTTATTATTATTTTGACAGGCAGAGTAGATAGAGAGAGAGACAGAGAGAAAGGTCTTCCTTTTTGCTTTTGGTTCACCCTTCCAATGGCCGCTGCAGCCAGCGCATCACGCTGATCCGAAGGCAGGAGCCAGATGCTTCTCCTGGTCTCCCATGCGGGTGCAGGGCCCAAGGATCTGGGCCATCCTCCACTGCCTTCCCAGGCCATAGCAGAGAGCTGGCATGGAAGAGGGGCAACCAGGATAGAATCCGGCGCCCTGACCGGGACTAGAACCCGGTGTGCCAGCGCCGCAAGGCGGAGGATTAGCCTGTTGAGCCACGGCGCTGGCCACAGCAGGAGTCATTTTAAAGGATGCCAATCCCAACATACTTCTTGCCCCTAACTTGCAACATTAATTATTAACTGGATGAGAGAAATGTAGCCATTGTATAAATGAGCCCATTCACTTTGTCACCTAAATTGTCTCCAAATCACATCAGGTTCAAGTCACCCAACTTGAATCCAAGGAATGCGTTTGTTATACAAGTTGGAGGGTGAAAAATATGTTTTCCAATTCCAGTTCCCTTGCCCAAATTGCTAGACACTGCGGTTCATAACAGCTTTTAAAGTAGAAGTGAACTTACCCTACCACTTCCCCATGACTGTTGCTGAACCCCAGGCATAACCATGGTGGTAAAGACAAAGTGGCACTCTTCAGTCTGAGAAGTGATTTTGGTGGGGATGACTTTTATCATCAGGCAGAATCCTAAAATGATAGCCGTGATGTGTTAGGGTATGGAGTCTAGAAAAGAAAAAAAAAAGTAAGAAAAGAGGGGCTCATCAGTGGCTCTTGTATTTCAAAACACATTGGGAAGGCCTGGCAATAATCATGGAGCCCTGGTGGTGTGTCAGGTGGAAAAGGAGGAAGGGCTTAGTGGGGGCTGTGCAAAAGCCTCTCAAGCCCTCATCCTCAGAGTACCTCCTTCACTGACAGTGGCTTTCCCATTATTTACATGTCATATCCCTTCCTTCTGCACCCTCCAAGGTGTGTGAATTGGGAAGGTGGGGAGATACAAGAAGCTGCATATGCTTTGATTGCCTAATTATATTAAGTACAAGGGAAAATGAATTCTGGGCTCCTTCTCACAGTGTTTTTAATTCTCCTTCCCAGTGTGCCACAGGGATCCCATTTTCAGGACCAGCACTCCTCCTTCCTCTTCACACATGCAAAGTAAAAGGGGTAATTATTCCCCAGGAGCACCTTAATTGTTCCAATTAACCTGACCACTTTTTGAAATCAAAGCCAAGCAGAGAAGAGGATTTAAAGTGATCACCATTTCATGGGCTGTGGATAAGTGATAGACAAGGCAGGGCATTTTCTATAAAGGATGGACTCTGAAATGACATAGGCTTGCACTAAAGGACTTTTCTACCACCATTACCTAGAAGAAAAATGACACATTAGGAGTTTCTAATTCTACCATCAGTGCCTCTCTTTTTAAAATATAGTGCATGATCACAACTATCTGTGCTCGTTTAAGCTGTCTGTAGAAGCATTCTGTGAGTGAGATTGTTTAACTGCTTTCTCAGGCAGACAAGCTTGAATTTGAGCCCTCTTTCCAACACTAATGTGCACAGCACTACAACACTGGACAAGTGCCCAACACTTAAATGACATCAGCTCAGTCAATCCTCACAACTTAAAGAAGTGGATATTGTCCCCATTTTATAGATGATGAAATTGAGGCTCAGTGAATTGAGGTGACCTTCTCAAGTTCTTATTTTGACTGGGTGCTGAGTCTTTCAGACTTCATTTTTCTTTTCTTTTTTAACCTCCTAACATTTACCAAGAATCTACTATGTGCTAGGCACTGTGCTAAATATTGGAGGAATAATGGTAAATAATGAACAGTATATATTTTATGGAACTTAAATATGATTCAACTCTGTCTCACTGCATAGCCCAAGTCCTAATCACGATAACATGGAATTCTGACTTGTTCATGATGTTGGTAGCCTTAAATGAGAGAATGGCTTCAAAAATACTTTTCAAGGAAGATGTATTACATGTATGATGTACATGCACACACACACATGCACATCTTACAATGGATTTTTCTTTTTTTTATTTAGTAAATATAAATTTCCAAAGTACAGTTTATGGATTACAATGGCTTCCCCCCCCATAATTTCCCTCCCACTCGCACCCCCCATCTCCCGCTCCCTCTCCCCTTCCATTCACATCAAGATTCATTTTCAATTCTCTTTATATACAGAAGATCGATTTAGTATATATTAAGTAAAGATTTCATCAGTTTGCACCCACACAGAAACACAAAGTGTAAAATACTGTTTCAGTACTAGTTATAGCATTACTTCACATTGGACAACACATTAAGGACAGATCCCACGTGAGAAGTAAGTACACAATGACTCCTGATGTTGACTTAACAATTTGACACTCTTGTTTATGGCATTAGTAATCTCCCTAGGCTCTAGTCATGAGTTGCCAAGGCTATGGAAGCTTTTTGAGTTCGCCGACTTCGATCTTATTCCGACAGGGTCATAGTCAAAGTGGAAGTTCTCTCCTCTCTTCAGAGAAAGGTACCTCCTTCTTTGATGGCCCCGTTCTTTCCACTGGGATCTCACTCACAGAGATCTTTCATTTAGGTCTTTTTTTTTTTTTTTATCCAGAGTGTCTTGGCTTTCCATGCCTGAAATACTCTCATGGGCTCTTGAGCCAGATCCGAATGTCTCAAAGGCTGATTCTGAGGCCAGAGTGCTATTTAGGACATCTACCATTCTATGAGTCTGCTGTGTATCCTGCTTCCCATGATGGATCAGTCTCTCCCTTTTTGATTCTATCAGTTAGTATTAGCCAACACTAGTCTTGTTTGTGTGATCCCTTTGACTCTTAGACCTATCAGAGTCATCAATTGTGAACTGAAATTGATCACTTGGACTAGTGAGATGGCATTGGTACATGCCACCTTGATGGGATTGAATTGGAATCCCCTGGCACATTTCTAACTCCACCATTTGGGGCAAATTGTGGAGTTAGAATGTCCCAAATTGTACATCTCCTCCCTCTCTTACAATGGATTTTTCAAATCTTTATGACTTGCTCAAGTATCATTTAGACTTGATTGAAATAATTGTGGAAATAAAATCTAGTCACTTGGGTAAAAATAAGCTAATTTTCTTAATGAAATGTGATAAGAAGTGTATAGGCAAATTTGTAGAGTCAGAAAGTAGATTAGTGGTGGCCTCTGATTGGGGGAGGGAACGAGGTGTTACTGTAAATGGGAATAAGTATTTTTCTGAAATGTAGAAATTTCTAAAAGTTGGATTGTGGTGATGGCTGCATAACTCCTAAATATTACTTAAATTGTCATATATTAAAACAACTAAGGACATTAAAACAAAACCACTAAGTAAATTAATAAAGGCCTATAAGTTAGTGCTCATTGGAAAATGCAGTGAATTTGGGGAATCTCTAGGACTTCCCCTTTCACTGAGCAATACGTGCCATGGTAGGGATAATCTCAATGTGTAGAGAGAGGGAGCCACAGGAAGGCTGGGCTAGGTCAGGAGAGCCTGTCAATAAGTAATGTCTTAGCATAGTCTTGAAGGATGAATTGGAACTAGGTAAAGAAGGGAAAGTAGGAAAGGAGGACATTCTGGAAAGAGCAAGCACAGGCCTGGTGGCAAGAAAGAACAGGGCTTACTTGGAGTTTTGTAAGAAATTTAATGCAGCTAGAATACTGAGTGCCATGAGAGAATGAGTCAGGGTCGGAAAATGGAGCTTAAGCAGAAGCCAGGAGGCAGATTATACAGAGTACTTAATGAATGCTTAAGGAACTCAGACTTTACTCTCAGAACAATGAAAAACCATTAAAGGGGAATAGTACCACCAGATTTCTATTTTAAGAAGATGGTTCTGGTAGATGTATGGAGAATGGATTTTAGGTTGTGGTTGTGAGAAAGTGTCTCAAGTAATCCTGGGGACACCAAATAGGAGAAGAAGTCCCTTGCATTAATCTAGATGAGAAATACTGATGGTCTGAACATCATGGTGGCAATGAGCATGCACGAGAGAGGGGGAATTAGAGAAATAAGAGGATCTGTTGGTATTGACTAGATTGGGGCATGTTGAGGGGAGAGGAAGGGCTCAGGGATAATCCTGGGAATCTGGATAGGGATATATTGTTTGTTCAGTACTAACTGTGTCTTTAAAAATAATTTCTATATAGTTATCAACTTCAGTAGTTTCTCAAAGTTTTTGTGCAATTAACTAATTATTTAAGATATCTTCAGTCAGACTATTTAGGATAAAAAAAACTAGGGGTGACTGAATTTTGGTGATGAATGCAAAACACATACAGCTGTAAAAACTTATGGAAATGAAAAAGGAAAAGCTATTTTAATAATGTACATGCCTGGTATATAATCAGGAAGTTCAAGGAGCAACCAGTTACAGAACTGTAACTGCAGACAGAATGATAAGCTGAAGATCCATTAATTGTTTGTCTCTTGCCAGATCTGTCCTTGTTATTGATAAATCAATTATAGACAAACTGAATTCATAACTTTTCAGCAGGATAACTTCAAAAAATATGAAGAACTTGCTGTCCTGAACTATTTACCTGATTGAGTTATTTTTAAATTGCACTGTGAGAGCATTGCCAAATGCTGAAAGCTGACACATCATCTTAGCACTGGTGATGTTTGATTGTGAAATTTGACATGAACTTATCTGGCCAGAAACACAACTTCTCAGATGTTCTTGCCTACAGTATTTCTTCTCATATAAACTTAGGGGAATATCAGAGATGAAATTTTAAAGGTCAACTAATATAGCCCTTAGGCACAGATAAAACTAAGACCTACCGAAGTGAAGTTAAGGAACATATATTTTGGAACTGAGTCAAGACTAAAAGTATGTACTTTTCAGACTACCAGGTGGTTGTGTATAATTTTTATTTATATCAGTGCTGTTATTAATAAAAATATAATTAAATAAACATATATAATTGAAAGCATTACAACAATTAGGGGAAGTTTACGAAAATAAGTGCATTTTTTCTTAGCCAACAAACACTAAGATTATTATTCCCCTCATGTACAGATCATTGTTATCATGGGAGGCATTGATAAAATGCTTTCATAGTCAAAAAATGGGAACTTGCTTATTGTCTTTAGAATTATGTTCCTCAAAAAGATTCATTGAAATCCTAATTCCCAATGACTGTGAATGTGACTTTATTTGATATAAGGCCTTTATGATAGACTAAAAAGAAGATAATACTCAATTATTAAAGTGGGTTCTAATCTAATATGACTAACTTCTATCATAAGAGAAGAGATACAGAGGGAGTACACCAGGTGGCTGTGAAGGCAAAGATGGGAGTTCTGTACTTATGAGTAAAGGAATTTTAGAGATTTCTGGAAACACCAGAAGCTTACAGAAAGGCATGGAAGTGATTCCACCCTAGAAATTTCAGAGCAACAGTGTGTTACTCTGCTGACCCTTGATTCTGAGCCTTTAGCCTCCAAAGCTTAGATAATTAATTTTTGTTATTTTAAACCACTCAGTTTGATGTACATTGTCATAGCAGGAGCTGAAAACTGATACACTGCTCTTTTATAAATAGTTGGTCTTGAAGGCTACCAACAGGCTATAGGGGATAATTGTTTGTATAGAATGTCATTTTGTGCTGTTTATTTGCCCGATTCATTTCCCCTCATCCAGGTACTACCAATTTTGTCAGTGTTTCTGTTTCATCTGCACTGTGTATCAAATAGATTTTTTTGACAGGCAGAGTTAGACAGTGAGAGAGAGAGACAGAGACAGAGACAGAGACAGACAGAGAGAAAGGTCTTCCTTCCGTTGGTTCACCCCTCAAGTGGCAGCTACTGCTGGTGCGCTGTGCCGATTCGAAGCCAGGATCCAGGGGCTTCCTCCTGGTCTCCCATGCCGGTGGCAGGGCCCAAGGACCTGGGCCATCCTCCTCTGCCCTCCCGGGCCACAGCAGAGAGCTGGACTGGAAGAGGAGCAACTGGGACAGAATCTGGCACCCCAGCCGGGACTAGAACCTGGGGTGCTGGTGCCGCAGGTGGAGGATTAGCCTAGTGAGCCGTGGCGCCAGCTTCAAATGGATTTTAATTGATACCATCTATCTTCCTGCCCTCCTTCACTCTTTTCTCCTGCACCCCATATTCTACTGGTCCTCCTCTCTTCAGAAATAAAGATCTTCCACAGAACTTTTGTACATTAGGTTTGTTTTACAGGACTAAAGTGAAGGGAGCAAAATGGTGACGACTTTTATGAACTTTAGATACTTTATTTTTTTTAAAGTTTGCTTATATTGCAAAAATTAAAGATGATTCCCACACTAGTCCTTCCCTTCAAAGACAAATGTCATATCTTTTCATCTGAGTCCTAAATGGATATTTGGGCTCTTTTTGCTGTGCCAACCAGATATCAAAGCAGAAGACAGTATTGAGAAACGATAACACAGAACTATGAAGTATGATATTTCTGTGGCATAAAATAAATATGATTATTGCCCTTGGCAATTCTGTTTCAATTACATACACAAGAAACCTATTCACTTTATTGTTCAATGTAGTCAAGTGGAGGACTTCTTAAATGTTAATGTGATACTGGCTTTAAATCTTGCCCTTTCAACTATATCATGTTCTGTCATTAAACTTTGCAGTTGAGAGGGAACTTAGAAGATGGTGAGCTCAGTGAGGCCTCTGGGAATGCTGAGACTTGCGCAAGTTTGCCGAATTAGTTGATGATAGAATGGTGCCTGGAACCCAGGCCTCCTGTGCCCCAGTCTAGCATTCTTTCAGCCTAATCACTCTCATTTCCAGATGACAGGTTTCTTTCAGGAAGTAATATCGTTGTTCCTGTTTTAAGCAAGTGTACTGCAGTTTGAGATCTGACCTCTTTAAATGCAGAGAGGACAGTGCTTCCCTGTGGAATCACCTACTTCAGTTCCTTTTTATTTCAACTACAGCTACAAAACTCTAACCTCTCATCAATAATACAAAATAAAAGCTTCTGAGATTGAAAAGCTAATTCAAAATATAATTTCAAAATTAAATAATGGACATTTCTTAGTTTGGTTAACTGTGCTATGGCTATGTATCAGGTTAATGTTAAAGGAATATAGGTGAGAATGTAATGGGACTCTGTACTATTTTTGCAACATTTCAGTATGCTGCCTAAGTTTAGATAAAATTAAAAATTTTATAAAATGAATAGTGGGATTTTGAATTGCACAAATGTGTTAATAACTTTATAACTTGATAGATGTACTCCTAAGAAAAATGTGTATACATTCCTCAGAGCATTCCTTATACGTTAATTTCTGACTATATACTACTGTATCACAGTAAGTTTGATAAGCCCCTCTTATCATCTTGTGAAAATTGAATCTTTAATAGTCATTAATCATAGGATATACTCTATACTCAGTGGCTATAATCTGTACAAAGTACAGGGAATATATGGTATCGGAGAAACAAAGTACTATTAGAGGTGACAAAATGATTGGATAATCTTCTATTAGAAAATCCATAGAGTTCTACTTCTCTTGGGAATAAAATGCATTTAGTTTCAACTAGAATTCAAAACTGGTAGACTTTTGTCTCCAAGCACATTCCTATATAATCAAATATTGAGTGTTTACTATTTGGAAAGCTCCATTCTTGCAAAGACAGAAAAGCAAATAGGTGATCATTATATAGTTTAGTAAGTGTTACAGTCAAGGGAATCTCATGGTTTTATCAATGCACAGCGAATAAGAACTTCTAATTTGGCATTTAGGGTGAGGATGTCAGGGAGATATTTCTGAAGGAGAGACTACCCAGGGCTGAATCTTTAAAGAGAACAGGGAATAGCCAAACATAGAAGGAAGAACCACAACATTACATGCTCTAAACCAAGAGAGGCCAACATGCTCAAATATGTTTGAGCAATTAGTTCATTACTGTCGGGTCATAAAGTGTACTTGTATGTAGAAGCAATACTAGAGTAAGGTCGTCTACGTAAACCCTCTGAAGGGAAAGGAGAAGCATAGACTCAGGTTTATTTCAGAGGAGTAACTCTGGCTATAGATTCGGGGTGAACTACAATGAACATCAAGAATCTAGTGAGAGGGTTATTACAATACACCAGGTGAGAGAGGGGGTGGCTTGAAGTAGGTTGTGGCAATAGGGGTGGCCAGAGTGTATTCTTTAAAGAGATATTTAGGTTAATTAGAAGTGAATTGATGCATTATGGGTTGGAGGTTTATTGAGAGTGAACCATGGTGTCTAGATTGGCGCTTTTCCATAAAGAGGTAGCTTTAGCTTCTGTGTCTTGCCTCCACTCCTTTGCCTAACTGAAATTTGGCTCTCAAATGAAAAAGCAGAGTAAAGGAGACAACGTATGCTCCTGGTACAGTTTACAGAGATATACAAAAGATACAGGTCAATTAAATCTTCTTAGCATTTTGTACTCAGTTATAATAATTTAATTCTCTAAAAATTGATTAAAGAAATATATTTCAATTTCACTACAAATGTTTTATTTCCTAGGAAAATCCTAGCATGGAATATGGAGAGAAGGAAACAAATTCCACTACTCTCTGAGTGTCAATTAGTTTTTCTAAATAGGACTTCTCAAGTGGTGGACCTGAAAGTAGCACTTATGTTATCATGGCTCTCCATAGCCTCTTGTAGAATATTATTCCCTTATGCTGTTTTTAGTCCCTTCAATATCATAAAAGTCCTATTAGCTCTAAAATTCTCCTCCCCTGCTCCATATTGCTGTTAACTATCCCACGAATTCCTCTGGGATTTTGACAAGTGGTTAGTGGTTTTCCTCTATGTTCTACAGCCTTCACTCTCCTAGGATGACATCAATGTCTGTGTATATTACCATTCTACATACCCTGGCCTCCTATTTCCAATGTGCTTCTGCAGTCCTCCTCAGTTAACTCTTCCCAGCTGCTAGACTTCAGCTGCTGTCATCATCCATAACTGCTCCACCTCCAAAATCTCTAATGTAGGTACCATATTCTGTTACCAAAACCGTTTCTACTTCTAGTTTCATAGTTCAGCTATGACCACAACTGTTATTTTTGTCTCTTCGGGATGTCCAAACCATTTATCCTCTATGTTCTCCCAATCAATCAACATTGCCATTTATTCACTTTTCATTTGAACTGGCCTCTTTCCATAGTCAATCATTTCAATCGCATTTTTTTCAATAACCCAAACACCTTACAAAATTTATCCTTTCATTTCATCAACTTGAACAAAGCCATTCTTATATCAATCCAACTGTCTATCTTCTCCAACTACAGTAACAAGCAGCTAAATTTTTCAAAAACTGTGACTCAACAGTATAGGTGATTTTAAAATATTAACTTATCATTATGATGTTCAAGTGAGCCATGAATTCTTCCTGACAAACTTATCATACTTCTATGGTTGATCTGATTGCTTTTTCTTCAAAGTCTATTTCATAACCTTTCTTCAAATCTGAGCTCTGCCCCAAGTCACTCTTTGTAGAAGACCTTTTGTACTGCCTTCCTAATGAAAGGGAAACTACAAAAGGGAACTTCTGTGTTTCCTTATCAAATGTATAAGGCTGCCTATATCTGAAATACAACCATTTCTTCTTTCTTGTTTTTGTGATAATATAGGATCTATCTGTCTTCAATCTGAGGACAGGCATTCAAATTGAGCTTAAAATCTCATTACCATCTACTTTTTCTGGACCATTCTATTCAGGAAACTTAAATTGTTGTTTACCTCTTTAAAAACTTTCACCCTTATAAAGGTGATTCTCATCAGCTTTTAAATATGCTTATTTCTCCTTCAATGAAATAAAAATACATGTCCCAGACTAGCACTGTGACACATTGGGCTAAGCCACTGCCTGTGACACCGGCATCCCATTTGGGCACCAGTTTGATTCCTGGCTGTTCTGCTTCTGATCCAGCTCCCTACCAATGGCTTGGAAAAGCAGAGAAAGATGGCCCAAGTGCCCCTGAACCTACATGGGAGAACTAGAACACTCCTGGCTCCTGCTTTCAGACTGGTCTAGCTCTGGCTGTTGTGGTCATTTGGGAGTGAACCAGCAGATGGAAGATTCTCTCTATCTTTCTCTCTTTCTCTCACTCCCTGTGTGTGTTTGCGTGTGTGGGGGGGTGTAACTCTGCCTTTCAAGTAAATAAATAAATCTTTAAAAATAATAATAATAAAAATACAAGTCCATTTACACTCCTCTCTTCTCCCCTGTATAGCTAAGCTTCCAAATATGTTGCTTAACTCACAGCCCCCCAGTTCCTGCCCTCCTATTCACTCTTCAATCCAGCATAATCCAACTGCCATCTCATCTTGCCAAAAATCAGATTTCATAAAAGTTACTTATGGACTCCATGCAACTAAATCCAAAAGCATGATAAAGTCTTCATTTTACTTGGTTATTTATGAGCATTTACTCTATTGATAACACTATCCTTTCTGAAAAGTAAAACAAAACACTTGCATTAGCTTTCATGGAAGACATTTTCTTAATTTTCCTTTTCCTTCTCAAATCTCAGACTTTCTCCTTTTGCAGCTTGGGTGCAGCATGTTGTAAGAGAGGATGACATAAATAGAAGGAGCATCTTGTGTCACTGAGTTCTGAATTTCTGGGTGCTTTCATTGAAAGATTCCACTGAAAAAATTTCTACCCCAGATTTTTCACAATCCATGCTTTGGATTTTCAAACAATGTGGTTTTCTTTTTTTTTTTTTACTTTTATTTAATCAATATAAATTTTCAGTGTACAGCTTATGGATTACAATGGCTCCCCCGTCCCATATCTTCCCTCCCACCTGCAACCCTCCCCTCTCCCGCTCCCTCTCCCCTTCCATTCACATCAAGATTCATTTTCAATTCTCTTTATATACAGAAGATCAATTTAGTATAAAGATTTCAACAGTTTGCACCCACATAGAAACACAAAGTGAAACATACTGTTTGAGTACTAGTTATAGCATTAAATCAAAATGTACAGCACATTAAGGACAGAGATCCCACATGAGGAGCAAGTGCACGGTGACTCCTGCTGTTGACGCAACAAATTGACACAGTAGTTTATGGTGCCAGTAACCATACTAGGCTGTCGTCATGAGTTGCCAAGGCTATGGAAGCCTTCCAAGTTTACCAACTCTGATCATATTTAGACAAGGTCATAAAAGACAGGGTGAGGATAGTAACCAATGATCCTAAGAGTGGCGTTAACCATGTATGAACAATTATACAGCATTAAGTGGGGAAGAGGACCATCAGTACACACAGCTTGGGAGTAGAGCCATTGGTGGTAGAGTAGAGGTTATGATTACAAAGGAATAAGGCCCAAGTGCACTAGACAGCTACAATTAAGTTTTCTGATTGAGAGGCAAATAGAACCTGACAGAAGGGGCTTGATAATAATCTGGTGGGCTTTAGGCCTTGTGAGTTAAGAGGCCCAGACCTATCTATCTCTTCACATGGGGTATATCTTAAGGGAGGTGTGAACCTCCTAGGGGAAGGCACTCTGTTGACGTTCATTACTTGGCTGGCCTGGGAGGAGAGCTGGCCAGGTAAAGGCAGGTGGCATCTCAAATAGGAATTTACAGTTCTAACTGCAATGTTGCTGACCCTGCTTGGCCGTCTCTTCAGCTGCCGTGGTCACTTTGGAAGCTGGGCTGAGTGAAGGGCTTTTCAGCTTAGAGCCAATAAGATCTGTGGCTCTGACCTGGGCATCCTTTGACTCCAGGGCAGGTCCATTTCCAGTGATCCAACTCTTGGCAGAGCTGCCAGGGCTCTTCACAAGCTGACTTCTGCTGAAGCCCAGGCTTACCACATTGAAAGCCACTGCAGTGGACTGGCCTGTGGGGTCTCCTTGAGGGCAGATCACTGTACAGATCAGCCATTAATAGGCCTGCCACCCATTGCTTCTGATGCCTAGCTTTCTTTTCCTCCTGGATTGTGTTAAAGAAGACCAGAGGATGCAAGTCAAGGGAGTGCCCAAGTCCCATCTCTAATCTTTGGTGGCCTGAACTACAAGTCTATAGTCACAGGCATATTCTGTAGTAGTTTTTCTAAGGTAGACAATGCCCATGAGGAAAATTATATTCTCACTTTAAAACTTTCTTTCCCTTTGGTCTGAAAGGGAGGTTTTTTCTACTTACTGTATACTTCGCTGATGGCGAAGTGAATCTAGCTATGAGATTATTATTTAAGTTCTTATTTTGGCTATGCTATTACAGAAAAATGTTAGCCATCTCTTTTATAAGGTCTAAAGATTAAATTGTGCATCCTACAGATTCCTTCATCATAGAATTAGTTTCCTACCTTGAAGAGAATAGAGAAATGAAAGAACAAGTTGGGCTTAGAATAGAGAAATGAGGGAGCAAGTCCTAGATCGCTTGCTGACAATAACAATATTACATGAATACTTAGCAAACAGTTTCAACCATTAGATAACAACTTAAGAAAACATTTACCAGAAGGTCCAATGCCTTCTATAAATTTTAAGAATCATGTATTTGGAAACACCTCTTAAATATCTAACATGGTGTAGTTTGTGTAACCAGTAAACTTAAGCACAACCATATAAAATGTTTTTAGTTTCTTTCTGCCAACACGTTTAAAACATATGATACACAGATTCCGGTCACATGAATTAAAATGTGCCTTTGATTGATTTTAGCAGCTTAACTTTATGGACAATCTTATCTATAAGCCAATTAAAATAAAACTCTTAATAAAATTTTCCCATGTGGACATACAACATGTACACACATATAACATAGCATAATAGACCAATATAGCAATTTTAATAATAGCTTTTAAAATCATTAACTCTTTTTGTAGATTGCCAATTGATTTGAATTGTTTTTTATTTTAGTAACCTCAGTTAACCATACTTTCTCTCAGTTGGTACTGTTAATACATTATTGGCTTCATCTGTTTACAGAGCCATCCCAAAGTACTGAATACAATAGAAGTGGCTGGAAAAAGTCCAGAGGAACCTATAGGAGGACAGCTAAACACAGAACCAACAACGCTTTAGTTTTATGAGCAGCAAATCATATATAACTGTGGATGACAAAAGGCTTTAAGTTGCCATGTTTAAAATTATAAACTCATCAGCCAACAAGAGGCACTTGCTTACTTCACAGTAGTTTTGAAAGCACCTGTAGGATTTTACAAGTATTTCACCCTTTAGGCCTCTGGGGCTTTCTCATTAAGATAACTATCATGTCTAGTAACACAAGATCATTAGTCTTTTTAATTCTCAAACATTTGTATTAATAGCATTTTCCATTCTAGAAACTTAAAGTTTGGTACCACATCACATCTTGACAGTACTTCTAATATAATCCAAATGGCCTGATTAGTTGGTGTCTCTATAAGATGAGAGACATAGGTCCTTCGATTTTTTCAGTTGGGCCCAAACTGGAAAAACCAACGACCAAGATTTACTGGAAATTTTAGAGTCCAGATTGTTTGAAACTTTGATTTTTTGAATGCCTCTCAAGAATGCCAAGAATGTTTCAAATCCAAAATATCTGGTTGAAATAAGATTCCTTAAAATCATGACATAACATAGACCAAATTTGATCATTGTTACAAGGTGATTATTCAAATCTTTGAAAATAAGCACATATTTAAATAACCCATAGCTCTTAATAAAAATTCAGCTGTTTTTGAACAATTAGAATTTAACAGACATCAAGAGAACATAATAGAATACTTTAACACATTGCTTTAACAGAGCATCTGAGTTTAATTCTATGTCAAGGAGAAATTGAGCTTCCTGTGATCTTTTGCTGTGAGGTTTCCTTCCTTTACCTTCTTTCATATTGATGACCATGTTTCTGTGTTTCTGTGTGTAACACATCTTTAAGCATCTTTTGCAGGGCAGGACGAGTGGCAACACATTCTTTCAATTTCTGTTTGCTATGAAAAGTCTTAATTTCACCTTCATTCACAAATGAGAGCTTTGCAGGATATAATATTCTGGGCTGGCAGTTTTTCTCTCTTAGTACCTGGGCTATGTCTCGCCATTCCCTTCTAGCTTGTAGGGTTTCTGATGAGAAGTCTGCTGTGAATCTAATTGGAGATCCTCTGAGAGTAATCTGACGTTTCTCTCTTGCACCTTTTAGAATCTTTTCTTTATGTTTCACTGTGGTTAGTTTGATTACAACATGTCGTGGTGAGGATCTCTTTTAGTCATGTTTATTAGGGGTTCTATAAGCTTCCTGTACTAGGATGTCTCTGTCCTTCTCCAAACCTGGGAAATTTTCTGCTAGTATCTCACTGAAAGTGCCTTCTAATCCTTTCTCCCTCTCCATGCCTTCAAGAACTCCTAGAACCCGAATGTTGTGTTTTTTAATAGTATCCTGTAGATTCCCGACAATATTTTTTAGATTTCTAATTTCCTCTTCTTTTCTTTGGTTTGCCTGTTTCCTTTGCTGTTCTGTCTTCTAAGTCTGATATTCTCTCTTCTGATTTGCCCATTCTGTTTTTAAGGCTCTCTAATATGTTTGTCATTTGATCTATTCTTCATTTCATTATGATTTCTTGTCACTATCACAGTTCCTTGTTTTACTAGTTGTTTCATTTCATTTTATTTCCTCCTTAATATTTCATTTTCACGAGTGAGATTTTCTATCTTGTCCATTAAGGATTTCTGTAGTTCAAGAATTTGTTTTTGAGAACTTCTTAATGTTCTTTTCAATTTTTTGAGACCCACTTCTTGCATTTCTTCGATCTCATCATCTTCATAATCTTGAATTGGGGTGTCTTTTTCATTTGGGGGCGTCATAGTGTCTTCCTTGCTCTTGTTAGCTTGGTTTCTGCGTTTGTTGTTTGGCATGTTGGAGATATTTGGTTTCTTCATTGTGGTGTTTTTTCTTGTTACACTATGGCTCTATATTAAGTGGACTGTCTGCTTTCAGTGGAGCCTTAGAGGCTTGAGATGAGTGTAGCCTGAGAGCTGTGTTTGGTTCCTCAGTGTTAGGGTGTGTCAAAGATGACACTCCCAGGTTAGGTGTGGTAAATCTCTCTCTCTTTCTTTTTTTTTTTTTATTCAAAAGGGAAGTAATTCCACACAGCTGAATGTAATTGGAGGTAGTTAGCAGGCAAATGATATACCCACAGGAGCCAGAGATTGGAAGCTCTTTCCCAAGGACCACACAGGGAATCTCTGCTGCCCTCAGTGTGGGCTCCAATTCTCCTGCAGTCTCCCACTGGGTTGCCGAGTTAGATCCTAATCTCCTGTTATTTCACCCCCTCCCCAGAGTCAGGTTTTTCTGCTAGGCTCAGGGCCAGTGCAGACCTGAGGTCGCCCTGCTTATGATGTATGTCCAAAATGGCGCCTGCTCTTTGTCTTGCTCGCCTTTGAGGGGTGAGCGGAGAGAGAAACTCATGTCCGTATCGGTCACTTTTTTTTTTCTCTCTCTCTCTCTTCTAGTTAGCCTGGTGAACTTTTCCCCATGGAGTTTCAAGCCTCATTCCCTCTAGTCTCCTCTTTCTGCTTCCCGCTGGTGTCTCGGGCTATGGAGGTTCGGCTCACCTCGCGTTCCAGCGCTGGTGTGTTGAGTCTGCCGCTGGTGTCCCGAACTTGGGCTCCCACGCTCTCCACGCAGGTCCACTGTGAATCACTAGTTCCGGAAGAGTTTCCTCTGCTGTTTCTTCCCCTACTCTTCCTTGACCCTGCAGTATCTCCACTTTTATTAACCTATGTCTTCCCAAACTATCAGTGTGCTCCCTTCCTATTCCACCATCTTGCCGCTCTGCCAAACTATGTGGTTTTGAAATTATGTCTGCAGCATCCTGGACTTCTCTGAGCTAATATAACTTTGATTCCTTGCTGTTCCACTAAGGATAGCTCTACTTTATATGGTTTATATTATTTGACTTTCATGTAATATTTCTTGAAAAAATGTTTTTTTCTACATGCACCCATGTTTGATATGTGTGCATTTGCATACATACCCACATACTCATATAGACATTAGCCTACTCCAATGGCTGCATCAAAACCTGTTGGTGTTAAGATCCAGGCGTTTTTTGATGCCAGTGCCGAGGTTGTCTATAAATAAAGACTAAGAATTTTATGTGAAGATCTCAGACAGCATGCAGTATGTTGCTTTCAATGACGCCTCATTCTAACTCAAAGGAAAAATAGGTTCTTTACCCTACTGTCTGAACTTAATTCATCTTGAAACTTCTAATCTCACATCTATTTAATCTGTCATGGCATCTAAAGCTTTTTGCTGATGCTCTAAAATGGAAATTACCAACCAGGGATGGCAGGATCTAAATAAGACTGATGAGTATACTAATTATTTCAGGGTCTGGATTCTCTATAAAGAGAATTGATAGAGAATACTCTTGATGTTAGCTACCAAGAAAACGAAAGACAGCATTTTAGCAAATAGGATGCTTAATCAGCAAGAGAAGGCCTTCTAAGGATCAGTTTAAATCTTAAGCGTGAAAATATATTTTAGTGAATGTCAAGTCGAGCATTCAGCCTGCTTTCTCCAATTTTAGTTTGATTCAAAGCACTTTTATTAAGGCTTGGTGTATGTTAAGTATCCTGTCCTAATCCATGGGGCATAAGCATGGATGAGTCACAGTTCCTACCTTTAAGGAGCATTTGATATATTATGTATACCTCTTATGTATTTTACCCCAAATGGTTAAATCTTAAAGTTTCAGAGTTGCTGAGAGTGAATTGAAAATGCAGAATACAATGGAATTAATCCAAAAAATTTCATGGTACTGCTCAGGATCCACCTGCCAGGAGAAATCAAAAAGGAAGTGAATTTTTCCCCTGGAATGGTTATAGACACTTTCTGTGTTGCCACATTGTTCTGAGAACACAGATGAAATGGAAAGAAAACAGAGAATGCAGAGCAAATATACATCATTTGAGCTAAAAAGAATATGACAGCATTATAAAGCCATTCCTTTAAATCAATAGAGCAGACAACCAGTGTTTGCATGGTTAACTGAGTCAAAGTGGATGAGAAGACACATAGGGGAAGTATTAAGAATTTCTTCGTGGATTCACTAACATTTTCACTATTGCTATTTTGGTGCTACTACCCTTTGCCCCCACTACTAGTAGCAATAGATATGCTTTATGAAATTTATTCTCGTTTCAGGGTTTTTTTAAGTTTCCATTTAGATTATATCATTCAGTTTCCCCAATCACTCCACAAGGTATTTAATGTTATTTTAGATTTATCAATAAAAGAGCTAAAGATAGGGGGTGTGCTAACTCATCCAAAGTAAGAGGAGTAGCTAGAACTTAGCAGTTGAGTATTGATGACATGAACAAAAGCGATTTGAGTGGAGTGGTAGGAATCTGAGATGGGTTAAGAAGCACCTGGCTCCTGCCATCGGATCAGCGTGGTGCGCCGGCCGCAGCGCGCCTACCGCGGCGGCCATTGGAGGGTGAACCAACAGCAAAGGAAGACCTTTCTCTCTGTCTCTCTCTCTCACTGTCCACTCTGCCTGTCAACAACAACAACAAAAAAAAAAGCAATGATTATACTTAAGCAAGTACAGACAAGAAGCAGAGGAAATACATTTGGAGAGAATTTTTCTGTGGATTATTTTTATTTAAAGAAAGAAATCTCTGTTGCAATGAGAAGGAATAAAGTAAAGACTGATGTAGAGATAGATAGATATAGAACATTTGAAAAGCAGAAACCTAGGAACTTGTCTGATGACATCTACTTCCTTAGTAAAGGAAGAGATGAGGTCATCTCACACAGAGAAAAGGGAAAGCGAAGTCAGAACTTTGGGAGGAAGTGATCATGTTTGAAATACACCTTAGAAAGAGAGGAACAGTCAGTTTAAAAGAGGATCATAGTAGGATTGATTGTGTTGAAGTGTTGAAGACTGATTTATTTAAGGTTTGTGACCATGAAGTTATAGTAATACAAACTTGCAGTATTTTAAGCTTTTCTCCTGTGGTACTGTGATTCTTTATGGCAGAGAGCAAAAAGGGGATATTTGAGTTTAGTCCTTATTGGGTTTTACGAAACATTTTAATGCGGGTAGGAGAGAGTAACATAATGAGGTAATAGTATTATTGGTGTCGTAGAATGTGGAATATAATTTGGATAAAGAGGGAAATGGAGAAATTTGAGGGCTAATCAATAGGTGGAAATCACACAAGTCAATGGACTGAATGCCACAAGGAGGGGGCAGTAATTTCACATGCATAATGAGGATGCTTTAAGTTAACTGGAAGAGTTAGAGATAATATTCAAGACTGATAAATTTGAATCAGTGCTTTCAGTGGCAATGTAGTTTCAGCAAGTGATAGAGTCTACAGTGTAAATGTGGGAGTGGGGAGATTAGCTGAAATGGAGAAGAAAGCTTTCTTTCTAAATATGCTTAACTTGACATAGAGTGCAGGTTTCCATTGTTTCTTCAATTATTTTTATACCTCATGAAATGAGATAATTACGATCAGTTAAGAAACTAGTTTTTGTCTTGTTGTTATAGAAAATTTTAAAAATCAAAATATATATTTCTTTCCATACTCAAACCTTACACTCTAAGACCTAGGGCTTTATGCTGGAGTGGTACATTCCTGTCTTCCCTTTTGGAAGGATTAGGAGCAACCACAGGCATGCAGTCAGTTGTGGCCAGGCAGGTTAGATGTTCCACAATACTGGAACAGACTTTATAAAGAGAGGGCTAATACCATTTTCTGCACTATTTTTTAATGTCCCACAAGGCAATATTGTAGATGTAAAAACTTACTACTTCTCTGTGTTTGGAACCAAGTGCAATTTCCCATAGAAACATAAAATATCTGTTTCATATTTTAATGATAATTAAATATTTTCAGAAACTGGAAAATTCTAAATAAAATGAGGAAATCTATGCTTACTTTTCTCCTAAACTTTATGAAGAACTGTTAACTATATCACAAAGTTTGATATTAATAGAAATTCTGTTAGACTTATTTGAGACACCTGTTTTTGCAAATCAGTAAAAGAAAAGCACACTCAGTAACTTAAAAGTAAATATTATTAAATTAACATATGTATGACTTAGAGTGATCTTTTTGAATTTTATGAATAAATATCATTTTAAGAATAGTATTACTGTGATTTCAATGTATCAATTAGACATCTTAATTTTAAACATTTAATAAAAAATCTGAAGTTAAATTTTTATGTTGCCTGTTTCTTTTCAATCTTATTCTAATACTGTCCCTTAAGTCTATCATAACCTCTTTAGACATTCTTTTATTAGTTTCACTTTGTAATATATCTTCTATTACCCTTTGGTCTATTAAAACATATGCTCTCAAGGTCTCTTTATGTATTACAGATTTCAGTGTGTATTTTGACATGTAATATTTAAACTTATGTGTGTTTTTCATGATGCTTCATACTTTCCTGTCCTATCTCACAATCCTTAAAAATTGAGACAAGTTCATTTGCAGGAATAGCACTCTTTTTCCTTTTCTCATCTTGGAGCATGTAATTTGTTTGACATATTATGGCCATTCCAATAAAGATTGTTTCTCCTCTTTTGCACATCTATCTAGGCCATCATTACTTATCTGAACATTCTTTCACTTATTATTAATTTCTCTAGTTTCACTTCTATGATAAAGTTCTGGCTATACATTTTATTTATTTTTATGTTAATTATGTAAGTATGTAGAATTACATTATCTTGACTTTCTTTTCAGAGTCATAAAGTAGTTATTACAAAATACTTGCTAGAAGAGGGAACATTGAGCGTAATGTGGCTGAGGTCCAATGGCTGGGCTGCCCTCCCAACTTTTTGTTCTCCCACTGGAGAATTTTTATGTTTCACTGTTAGAATCCTCAAGGAATTGTGCTGGACTTGAGAAAAAAGAAACTAGCGTTGCCTGCACCAAAAGTGAGGAGTGGCGTAACTGGGAGATTCAGTGAATTTCCATAGGGATGGCAAATAGACTTGGGTTTTAGTTTTGGTAGCAAATTCCTTGAGAGGAGATACTTGTTCCCTGCTTCTGTGGAAGTTTCTAAAGAGAGATGGTTGTGTGGCATGGTTGATCATTAAATGCTTCAGTTTGGGAGCACTGTGAAGTTTTCGTGTTTAAGCTTGGCTGGAAAGGAAGGAGGCTATCACGTTTTAATGAAGCCGACTGGACATGAGCAAGGAACATGATGGACAAAGGACCAGAGGCCAACCATTAAATTTGCTGTACTGAACAGAACTTCTGTCTCCTGTATATTCCCAAGGTAAGTGGGAGTCTCCCAATATTGCTGAGATTAAATTTCTCATCACTTGTGACAGGTGGGGGCTAAATGAGATTTATTGTATTTTTTAAAAAAAGTTAAAAAATATTAAAAATAAGAGTTTCTAGTGCTGAAATGCACTCTTGGAAATTCAAATTACACCTGAGCTTGATAGTGCTATTTTAGATATATTTTCATCAAGAAAACATTGAGAAACCTTTAATGAGAGACTGATATTTGCATGGTTCAATAACTGTATTTTTCATAGTAGTAGTATCTGCTTGTTGGCCTTCAATCCTATCCTTCTGCACCTTGAGAGCAAACATGTTTTTATCTTTAAATTTCCACATCCACTAGCCTCTCTATGAAGGCCCCGGGGGGAAACAACTCCATGTGAATTCTGCTTTGCAGAAAAATTCACACATCTTGCTCCACTTTGTACACTGCAGAGAGCATAGCAACACTTCTGCTAAAAGAGGAGTTTCAAATTGTCAAACCCCAACACTTTTGTGATGCTAGTGTTTGTAAGAAAGTCGATTGAATTAGTCAAGCTCAGATAGCAGTTGGATTAAATCACCAGAGGAGACTATGAGTGGCAGGGAGAAGTTATTGGGTTGTATACACTAAGGAAAAAAGAAAACAGATCTTTTAGCTGTGCTTACTAAACAGAGCTCCTTGGACATATCTCTTAGGAGTGATTGGATAGTGAATTAAAGCTTCTGCATTTATATTTGCCCCTGAATGGCTGTTGCACAATGAGCTAATCTGAATGCTTTTGAGGAGGGCTCTATATGGCTTATTTTCTACTCAACTGAAAGCTCACAAACTCAAGACAAGATATTTCAGTTGTGTGGCTTCATTGTGTCTGTTGTCACAAAATGAAGTGGAGAAGAAATATTGCTCTTTAAAACTTGGTGAACCATGGGGATTTTACGTGGAATTGTAAAGAGTTCAAACTAGTGAAGGAAGGAAATGGAAGATGTACAACTTGAAGAGGGCTTCAGCAATGCTTGAAAAGACATAGGCATTGATCTCAAAGGACTTTTCTTTTAGAGATACACAACTTTAGGCCTTAGTGACTTCAATGGATGGTCAAAAAAATACCCGTGTTATTACTCTGGGCTTTTTGATGAATACAGTTTCCACATCCATCCTCAAGACAAGTTTATAGCTAGCTCCACACAGCACATAAATTGCTTTGAAAAAAATCCCAAATAATTAAATTCGATTAAACAAGTGGTTACTTTGAAAACTACTCATTAGCATCCTGTTACCACACCAAACATTGAGTGAATTAAGTTTCTTGTTTTCTTTTTTTTTGACAGGCAGAGTTAGACAATGAAAGAGAGAGAGACAGAGAGAAAGGTCTTCCTTCCGTTGGTTCACCCCCTAAATGGCTGCTAGCAGCCGGCGCCGATCAGAAGCCAGGATCCTGGTGCTTCCTCCTGGTCTCCTGTGCAGGTGCAGGACCCAAGGACTTGGGCCATTCTCCACTGCCTTCCCGGGCCACAGCAGAGAGCTGGACTGGAAGAGGAGCACCCCAACCGGGACTAGAACCCGGGGTACCAGCACTGCAGGCAGAGGATTAGCCTAGTGAGCCGCGGCACTGGCCGTAAGTTGCTTATTTTCAAACACCTGTTTGAACGTGCACTATGTACAGACTAACACAAATACAAGAGAATTCTATTTTCTGAGAGATACAGTCTTAGATATGTTTTGCAAACAATTGTTATTTACAAAGCATCTTATGTCCCATTGAAGATGACATGCTTCTGGGCATCTTTTAGTGCCTATTTTGCAACTATTACAAGAGAAAATTATAGTCCTTATGAAATTTTCCTTCTTCCTGACTTCTCAGCAGCAGTCAACATCATTCACTTCCCCATTTTGCTATCCTACCCTCCAGTGTCCAGTGACCTGCTTGAGTCCCACCTGAGCTCTAGCACGTTTCCTAATCAGACTCATCGTGGGTTATTGTTTACCCGTCATCCCTGAGATGCTCATGTATTTTCCTCACTTCTATTTGAGACTTTCCTCCTTCTCTGTCTCTACTCAGTCTATCTAGGCAAACTTATTTTCCATAAGTTGGTCTTCAATTTATAGCCCTCTATATTTGTGCTGTTCATAAAGTGACTAAAATAAAATAAAATTTAAAATTTAATTCTTCAGTCACAGTATTCACATTTCAAGTGCTCAATAATCACATAAAGCCAGTAGCTACCATATTGGATAGTAAAAACACAGGAGTTTTTTTTGTCATTATGGAAAGTTCTATAATAAAAATTCTGCTGGTAATGCTAATTGCTACCAGATAGATCTCTAGTCCAGACATCTCTCTGGAGCCTCAGACCAGTAATAGCCTACTGGACATCTTCATTTGGATACTCCATAGGCCTTAGAGACAAATGATTTCCATTAAACCCCTCCATTCCTGGAAGTAAAACTAGGGCCTTGATTACAGAGATAAGGAATCTCATATTTATTGCTTATAAATGGGAGAGCTATCAAGAATTTTGACTGTTTCCAGATGGTTAATTCCAATATTGACAGTGTAATTTAAAAAAGTGTTGCTTTTGACAATTTCTAAGTTGAATCACCCCTTGCAATAACATTGTAACTTGCACTATTCTTTCCCATTACCCCTGCCTCCAAATTAATTTCGCATACTGAATGCAAAATAAGGCTAACAAAGCCATCTCTGTGATAGGAATTCCACAGATTGTTTAATTGACGCTTCCAAATCTCTCATTTATTTGGATTTCTAAATCAACAAAAGTAGACTACAAATTAATTCATTAGTGAAAACAATGGAAAACGAGGTCAAGTTTATTAGGAGAAGAATAGACAAGGAGATGAATTGATCCACAGTCAGATATACAGGTTGATCCCTGAAACTCAGAAAAAGTAGGTCAACTTTTCCCCCTGTCTTAATTACATGCCCACAAGCTTTCTTCTGTCAGGTCTGAAAATCTTGGGGCTTATTTCTACACAGTGTAATTATGTTTCCATATCTGATCGCATCCAATTTTGAGATGAAATAAACGGTAGGAACCAGTAGCATTAGCAAGTGGAGCCACCAAATTACATTCATTAAGGCATTGTTCAATTATGGAGTACAATCCTCCAGTGATCCCAGGAAAGCAAAATTCAGTTTACAATTAAGAATCTGTGGTACTCAGTAAATATATGTACTATTTTAGAAAGAATGCATTATTTCCCCTTCTATCAAAGGGAATCTAGATATGAAAAGGGCTTGAATAAATAATAATTTCACCTTGATCCAAATAAAGTTAGTAATTATCAACCCTAATGCAATATAATGATCCTTTGGATTTATAATTATAAACATTTCAGAGATTATCAATGTAACTCTAAAGTAACTGCAAGGTAACATGCAATGTTGCCCATTTCATTTTCCATGACATAAAGCACAATTGTTTTTAAAAGATTCATTTATTTGTTTGAAAGGCAGAATGACAGAAAAGGGGAGAGAGAGAGAAAGAGAAAGAGGGAGAATGAATTATCCACGTGCTGATTCATACCATAAATGCCTGGAACACTTGGGGCTGAGCCAGGCTGAAGCCAGGAGCTAGCAACTCCATATGGGTCTCCCACATAGGGGGCAGGAACTCAAGCACTTAGACCATCTTCTGCTGCCTCCCAGGTGCATTAACAGGAAGCTGGGTCAGAAGTGTGGAGAAATCGAGACTTCAACCAGGTATTCAGATATGGGTTGAGGATGTTCTAAGCAGTGGCTTAACCCACTTTGCAATAGTGCCCACCCCAAGAAGCACAATTCTTTATTGCATTACTAGTTTTTGTAGTCATTTCTGATACTTTTAAAAAGTTCTCTTCTTTCTAGCCAAATATACAGCTCTCATTGCCAGTCTTAGCTTGTCTTCCCATCTTTGAACACATTTTTCTCCACAGCTTTGAAGTGAACTACGTCTTTTCAGGTTGACAAAATGTCTCCTCCCAACTTTTTCCAAGTCTTTTATTCAACATGACCTTTTTCAAAACTACCAAACACAAACAAGTGGGGATGACATCAGCTAAATAACTATGATGGCCCAGAGAAACCAATACTAACCTAGTTTGCCTGTCTACTATATCATGTCAGATGCACATTTAACTTTTATTGGATTATTAGGTTGCACATATCACACAGTCTATATGGCAATGAGAAAAACATGCATATGTACACAGACAGAAAGGTAGAGAAATAGAGAACGAGGGAGAGAAGGGAAAATGTGAGAGTGTGCATGCATGAAAGAAAAGTAAGACAGTATTATCTAGTAGAAAGGACATGAGCTTTCACATACATTATGTGACCTTGAACCAAACATTTAACCTATGAGCTTCAGTTTCTTCATCTGTAAAAATACATATATCATAGGGTTGTTAAGGATTAAATATGATATGGTTTTAAAATGTTTAATATAGTACCTCCCAGAGCAACCATTCAATAAACAGTAGCAATCATTTGATTAATTACTAATAATTTGCTAGATAAAATATATTGACATACATAAATAGGTAAGCATAGAATATTAATATATTTTATATGCATTTGGATTATATAGCATAGTTATTGGAAAGAGGCGAAATACAAAAGAGTGATAGATCTGGAATCAGGAAATCAGAATTTGAGTTTTGATTCTGATAGTCACTAAGTTCACGACATTGGGAAAGTCATTTAACCTTAACTGAACTTGGTATTTCCATGTCTGCAGCATAGTAGTCACACTACCAATCTTGGACAATTACTGTGGTAATACATGCAAACAGACTGTTGGATTTGAAGCTCTTTATATATGTGCAAAACATAAAGGTTCAAGATCCTGTTCACATCCTTTGTGTTTGGAGAAGCAGCTTCCTGAGGCAGGCCTTCTGTAGCATGCGTAGATGAGAATAATCATATAGGACTCTCTTCTCCCAAATGGCCTTTGTAGTTGCATCTGGAACCTGGGGTAGCTGCAGACTTGGAGTCTGACAACAACCCCTGGGTCTACGTGCTTTTAGCTTCTCCAGTCCATCGCTTGAGAGGCAACTCCCACCAAACACATGAAACATTAGGGAAAACTGGCACAGTTTTGAAATTATGTTCCACTCATCACCATCCAGAAAAAAAAAGCCTGGCATACAATAGGTGACCAGTAAATATTTGTCAAATAATTCAAGACAATCTCAGGGTTTGTGAACCCAATACATCAAATGACTTGCAGTCAATTGATTCTATATTCAGTCACTACAGACAGCACTTAATGGAGATTTTATGCCTCATTCCTGGGAAAATGACTTGTCTCCCTTCCCTTCCCTCCCCTGTCCCTGCAACTTTTCCCCTCGGGGACAGCCTTCCTTTGTATTTTCTTGTGACCTCACTTTCAAATCTCCAGTGAAATCAAGTGGGAGGTGTCTTCTGGATTTTTCTCTCTTTGCCAGCTTTCAGTTACTTATAGGGTTGCCATTTTGGATTTCTAAATGGCCTTCTAATTCCCATTTCATGCCTGGTGCTTTGTCTCTTGTTGGTTCTACGGGACTGTCAGAACCTATTTCCTAACCTTGCCTATTTCCTCCTTCAGAACTCTTCAGCCAGGCTCTTTTTCCTGCTCTGTATTCTGTTCACTGCTCTGCCACCCTCACAGGCCTCAGCTGCTACTGAAGAGTCCATGTGAAATAGGGAGCTCAGCGCCATTATGCATACATTTCAGAGATAAATATCCTCCCTTTCTTGAATCTGACGGTTTATATACAAGTCTATCTTTCTACTAAAAAGTTCCTCCAAAAATTTAAAACTGAACTTCATTTTAAGAAAATATCTGAGACTTCAAGTCACGTGTGTCACATTTTGGTAAACCTGTTTGGGGGAAAGGGGCACTCTGCTGCCATTCACTCTTGAATACATTTGGTAGCCTGAAAATGAATTTTTTTCATGCCAAGTAGAAAGGAAAACCTATCATCTGACATGATATTAGGCATGAAAAAATATCTTTTCTATTGAAGAGTTTGCAGTGAAAACATTTTTACAGACATGTATTAATGGCCAAAAATTTTAGCGATTCCCTAAATGTTAATAAAGTTTTAACATGAAAAATAGATTTTTTATGAGATAGCAACTGGCAGTTTCAGGATAAAAATAATGTATTCAGTAAATAAATTTCACAGAGCCCAACTAAGCACTCCTACAGACTATTCAGATCAATATTTGATGAGAATGTATCAAAGCAAACTTATTGCTATGAGGAGCCACTGCTGTCTTTTGATTGAAGTTAATGAAGCAGACATATTAGTGTAAAACATTTGCTGGATGCATTTGAAATTTGTCCTAACCACCACTAGTGCCACTAATGGAAGATAGTAATTAGTGTCCACATAATTCTGAAATAATTAGGAAAATAGGCACTTTTTGGAATCATCCTGTTAAAATGCAGGCCTGATAACAGAAAAGTTTCTGGACATGTGCTGACTTGAATCAGTGAAGATGAAAGTGACAGAGTGCCTTTTTACTTTACTATTGAAATCTCTCTTCTATCGCATGCTGTAAAGCTTTAAAAAGGACAAGGAAGTTGGAAACCTTGCCAATGACACAGCATAGAGTGCAGGAAGTAAAGTGTGGCAGCAACATAATTTCGCACATCCCCACGACAAAGACACTGTAGTATGCTGTAACTAGAGCCTCGCTCTTGCTTCATCCATGTAAAAAAAGACACCTGATTTGAATGGGTCTCCGGAATGCTTCCCTGAAGGCATATATAGATCACAGCTTTGACAAAGACTTCCTAAGACTGAAGATATTCAGGACATTCGACTCCATCTGTGAATAAATCAGGGCAGAATTGGCAGTGCCAGACAGGTGTGCCCATCTCTCTGTGTCGGGCTTGGCCCCAGTGGACCTGCAGTCAGTGCACTCTCCTGACAGAGACAGGAGAGAATGCAAAATGCAGTCCACGTGAAAGAAAAGACAAATGGTTTCTGGAAGCGTCTCGTCAGTGGTGAGACAGGGCTCTGCTCACAGAAGACAAGGAGATGCTTAAAGAAAAGGGTCCTGGGACAGCATTAATAAAGAGGAGACAACCTGATCCACAAACATGCACTCTATGGACCAGGACACGTGCATACTTTCCCAGTTGACTTAAAATGTCATGAAAGTAATTTGTAATTGTGGCTTGTCTGATCTAAAAGAAAGAAAAGCAGAAGAAACCTTACAAATGGTGGGCCTGCTGGGAATATATAGAACAAAGCAGGCTGTTTAACGTGAGACAGCTGCTTGGGAACACAGCACTTTTACAGCACACATCCAATAAACGCGCACTGCTGTCAATGACTCAGGAAAGCTATGGCCCAGATTTTCTCAAAGGGTTAAATCATGCAGCAGCAATCTTCACTTCTTGCACAATCCTTTGCAGTACAGAGAGCTCTTTCATACACACATATCAATTCTTTGCATGGCCACCTGTGAGGAATGCAGGGTGGGGACTATTATCCCCATTGCAGAGATAAGGAAATTGGGGTTCAACGAGGAAAATGATTTTTCTAAGGGCA
This sequence comes from Lepus europaeus, assembly GCF_033115175.1. Taxonomy (NCBI): domain Eukaryota; kingdom Metazoa; phylum Chordata; class Mammalia; order Lagomorpha; family Leporidae; genus Lepus; species Lepus europaeus. The sequence goes on from NC_084850.1 coordinate 9,328,328, forward strand.
GACTTTTGGACTCCCAGTGCTGTGCTCTGGCTCCTGGCTCCTAGCTCCCAGCTCCCAGCAGCCTCTGCCTTGTGTGATTATGTGGCATACCACTATTTTCTAGAAATGTTGTCTCAGAGTGAGCCCAGCTGCCCATACCGGTCCCCAGAAACCCTTTGATATGGCCATGTTGTGTACTCAGTGCAGGCTGGAGATGAGCAACCCCCATAAGAAAACCTGTTCCCGGCTGCTCCACTTCCCATCCAGCTCCCTGCTGTGGCTTGGGAAAGCAGTAGAAGATGGCCCCAGTGCTTAGGCCCCTGCACCCACGTGGAAGACCAGGAAAAAGCTCCTGGCTTCCTATTGGTGCAGCTTGAGCTGTTGTGGCCAATTGGGAAGTGAACCAGTGGATGGAGGACCTCTGTCTCTCTCTCTCCTTCTCTCTCTCTCTGCCTCTCCTCTCTCTCTGTGTTTAACTCTGCCTTCCAAATACATAAATAAATTATTTAAAAAAATAAAAAATAAAAGAAAACCTGTTCTTTTGAGACATGGAGTGTGTGTGTGTGTGTGTGTGAGAGAGAGAGAGAGAGAGAGAGAGAGAGAGAGAGAAGCTGTCAACAAAAAAAGTAAACCTGTCATGAGACTCATGCTGTTAAAAACTGCCACTTCTTTCCTGCTGTTTTCCATTGTTCCTCCAGGGCTTCTAAGTGAAGCCTTGAACCTCTGAGCTGCTTTATATTTGGACTTTACCGTGCTTAACTGGGAAGGGCCCTCTGTGCGGCCAGGCAGAACTTTTCTGCAGCACTGCAGGCCCCATTTCTCTTTACTGTCACGTAGTATCCATACTATTCCTCCTGATAGCACCTCCTTTCATGTCTCTCGGGCCAAATCCTGCCCAGGTGTGCTGAGGCAGACTGAAGGCCCACTGTCCCCACACTGGTAGTTCTTGCTGGTGCAGCCCATAGGTTGCAGGCCCATTCAGTGTCTCTTTCATGAATGCAGTTCTGAGCGATTCTGACAATAGCAGTCCCAGCTGATCTGATTACAAGTGACAGAAATTCAACTTAATCTGGCTTAGGCAGAAGAAAAAAGAAAAGAAAAGAGAAAATTTACTGAAAGGTGATTGAGGAATTTAGCAAACTAAGAAAAGATGGGGAGATCAAGTGCAGATGGGCCTCAGAGACATTTGGAACTATTGCGTTCTGTCTGCGTCGTCTTTGCTGCTCTGACACGGCACCTTCTTTCTCAGTCTCTTCTGGAAAACTTGATGACCAACTCTTCCTGTGCTGCTTATCTCCCAGGCTTTCCACCAGAGAAGGATTGAGACTGCCTTTTTTGTTTCATTTCACAGAATCCTGAGGGAGCAAACTGATTGGCCTGTGTGCTTCAGACACCAAGCAAATCAGGCATGGCCTGGGGCATAATCACTTATCTTAAACCTGGCCCCTGGGAACCTTGTGCAGTAGTATATCATGTGCAGAGGACAGAGGAAATCACTGGGATCCAGGCCTTCTCCCTTGCTGCTGTCTACCACATTGACCTGTGGTCTCTGGTGAATTGCTGTTTCAGTCCTCCTGCATCACATCTCCTCTCCCAAACAATTTTCACAGCTGTTGAAAGGCTGAACTGAGGCCCACATATTATCCTTCTAGAGTTCCCATGGTACTTAACATAGTGCGGTGCAATTTCATTTATTTACACCTTTATTGAATGCCTTTTCTGTAGCAAGCCTATGTCAGATGTTACGCGTGGATACTTATTATCTACTCTGACTCTTGCCTCAAATTGCTTGCAGTTCCCTGAAACCACCCTGCCATTTCTCATACATGCAATTTCCTCCATCTAGAATACCATTCTAATTCTTTCCCTCACAGAAATGCCCAAGACTCAGTTCAGTGTCATCACTTTTGGAAAGCCTTTCCTAGTCTCTTCACCATAAGGCTAGAGAAAATTCCCCTACTCTGCTCCCACAGCATCCTTCATCACACTTACCTTCTTCATCGCTGTGCTTTGAAATAATTTACTTGTTCACATCCTCTATGAAAAGACAGTGGTCCTCAAAACCTGGTCACTTAACCATCAGCATCTCCTAAGCACTTGATATAAACATGTAGTCTTGAGTTTCATTCCAGACTGGATGAATCAAAGGCTCTGGAGTTGGGGACAGAAATCTGTGCTTTAATGAACGCTCCAAGTAATTCTGATGCATGCTAAAGTTGGTAACTACTGAGAAAGACACTCCCAGCTATCATCACAAAGTCAGGCACGTAGGAATTGCTCAGCCAATTTTTGATGAATGAATTAATGAATCAACATTTTCTTCTCCATCCGTGAATTTTGGATATGCTGTTTCTTCTTCCTTGCTTTTCAGGTACTATAATCAGGTAGATGACTAATTTCCATTCTTTCCTTAGACTAGTGGCTCATTAGACTACCTAGAAAGCTTGAGATTCCAGACTTGAGTTCACACTCTTTGCCCCAGCAATGAGTGGGAGCTTGCTCTATGGCTAGAGACTACAACTTTATAGATATGGTATCCTTCATTGATATCTTTTCTAAATACTCAAGAATAATTCCAGAGAAAATCAGATTTTTGCAGTTGCTGATGTTCTTTCAGCTTTGTATGACTTTGAAAGAAAAAACAGTTCTCAATCTTCAATGCCTCTACATCATTTTTGCTGATAAACTCTGGACTTAAGTGGTAAATAAATTAAACTTCAAACTTTCCTTTGGCACATTATTTCAAGAACTTTATTGCTGTCTGCAAGCTACTTGGTTCCTTTCAGAGGGAGCAATTCTCTTGCTGAGCAGGACCTGCCTGCACCTTGGCAAAGCCAAGCGGGAGTGTGTGTGAAGGACTGAGCTGTCTCAATAGCCCAATGTTATGCTTTCAGCAAGCTTTTGAGAACAAAGTCTCTGTTTTTATTGCTCTCCTAGCCGGTGATCATGACTGGATTCTTTCCGTGGGACATTCCATGCTGTTGCACAGAGTGCCAAAGTGAGGCATCCCCTGAACACTCCAACTCCTCACAGAGCCCTGAAATGAGGCCATTCTTGAAGTCATGCCCTCTCCCATTCTGTACACACAAACACACCCACACAAACATTTTTTCATAATCCTTTCCTGCATCCCAAAGAAGACAGTGAGTAAAAAGACTGCAAGAACAAAAGTCCCCTTACTATATCAATGTAAGTATGTTTCTTTTAAGCTATAAATCACTAGATTTTGGAAACCTGTTTTGTGTTATAATGTGCAAAATTTATGTGATGAAAATGACTTAAGAGAATTCACTGCTTCAAACTTGGAGGTTAAGATTAAATTCATGCAGGATAAAAGCATGAATTATGAAAAGAAACTTCACACATGGCATATAAGATTGGAACATATACAGTGATCCCCAAATAGCAATCTTGGCTGCATCACAACACCCAGAGATTCACATTAAGCATGCAGATTCTCCTGGAGTGTCTCATTCAGTAAGTAGTCCAGGAAAATGTTAAACAATAATCCCAGGTAATTCTTGTATGCAGCTACTGTTGCAAATTATTGGATTTGATAATGCTCAATTTGTCTTCCAAAGCAGTCTGTGACGTTCTGCCTTATCACACACTTCACAATCTCCCTACCTGCATTCTCATTTCTATCCAAATAAGGTAGGACGGAACAATAGTTTTGACATTATAGAAGGGGTTAGAAAACCTGGTTATGCTTTCATTTCTACCACAAACTTGTTCTGTTACTTTGAATAATCCATTAGACTCCTCCTCTCAGTTTCTTCATACACAAAAGAGTCTATGCCACTAGATCCAGTGGCCTTCTGGTAAAGAGAAAAAGATAAAAGACAAAAGAAGCTTGATTTGTGGTGTTCATAACATTTGACAATTCCCATGGTAAAAAGACAAATACTCCCCTGATTTCCAACTGTGGAAGTGATGTCATTGAACATGGGGTTGGGAAGACATACATACAATCTACCCTTACAAGATAATACAAGTTGGTTCCAGGTAACCACCAGCTAGATGTTTTTCTACCTTAAATTGCTGTAGTACATTTTGTGTAACTAATGATATAATAATAGTAGAGCCTTCTCTTTAAGGAAAAAGAAAGTCAATTATTGATGCTGTGGAGAGAGCTTGAGATTTGTAATTGGACAGACATGGTTTTAAATTCCAGCTCCACTGTTTTATTTTCTTTTTTAAAGGTTTATGCATTTATTTATTTGAAAGGGCAAGAGAGAGAGAGAGAGAGAGAGAGAGAGAGAGAGAGAGAAATCTTTCATCAGCTAGTTCACTCTCCAAATGCCTGCAAAAGCCAGGGTTTGGCCAAGCCAGGAGATAGGAACTCCATTCTAATCAGCCACATGAGTAGAAAGGACTGAAGTACTTGGACTGCCTTCTCAGGTGCATTAGCTAGAAGTTGTACAGGAAGAAAAGTAGCCAGGACTCAGATCAGCACTCCAATATGGCATGATATTATCCCAAGTGGCTGCCTAATCCACCGCACTACAGCACCCAAACCCCACCACCACCTGCTCAACTGTTAAAAACTGTATAGCCTTGGACAACATAGTTAATTTATGACGTGATTAGTAAAAAAAATCTCATTTTAGCAAGGAGTGGTAAGCCAATGGATATGTACAGTGCCAAGTACAGTTCTTGGTAAATGTAACACACAAATGGATAAAATTAGATAAGATAAAGCCAATCAATAATAATAACATTAAAAACACAAGCACTAGGCAGGAATAATGTCCATGTAGGGGATATAAAAATGAGCAAATGGTAATTGCTAATGGTAATAAATGCCATTTTATTGTGTGCTTGTTATACTCTAGGCACTATGCTAAATGCTTTACATGGAATATTTGATTTTTTAAAAAAGATTTATTCACTTATTTGAAAGGAAGAGTTATAGAAAGGCAGAAGCAGACAGAAAGAAGTCTTCCATCCGCTGGTTCACTCCCTAAATGGCCGCAAGGGCTGGAGTTGCACCTATCTGAAGCCAGGAGCCAGGAGCTTCCTCTAGGTTTCCAGTGCTGGTGCAGGTGCCCAAGCACTTGGACCAACTTGTACTGCTTTCCCAGACCATAACAGAGAGCTGGATCTGGATCGAAAGTGGAGCTGCCAGGTCTGGAACTGGTGACCATATGGGAAGCCAGCATTGCAGGTGGTGGTTTTACCGGCTACATCGCAGTGCCGGCCCCAAATATCTGATTTTTTAAAAAGATTTATTAATTTATTTGAAAGAGTTACACAAAGAGGGGAAAGGAGAGAGAGAGAGAGAAAGAGAGAGAGAGAGAGAGAGAGAGAGAGAGAGACCTTCCATCCATCTGCTGGTTCACTCCCCAGACAGTACTGGGCCAGGCTGAAGCCAGGAGCCAGCAGCTTCATCTGGGTCTCCAATGATGGTGGCAGGGGCCCAAACACTTGGGCCATCTTCTGCTGCTTTTCTCAGGCCATCACCAGGGAGCTTTATTGGATGTGGAGCAACCGGGACACAAACTGGAGACCACATAGAATGCTGGTTTTCTAGGTCGCAGGTTTACCTGTTAGGCTGCCACTCTAGTCCCAGAATCTGATTTTAAAAAACTCAGAAAGTACATTGCCAATTGATTTGAATTGCTTTTTGTTTTTAGTAACCTCAGTTAACCATACTTTCTCTCAGTTGGTACTGTTAATACATTATTGGCTTCATCTGTTTACAGAGCCATCCCAAAGTACTGAATACAATAGAAGTGGCTGGAAAAAGTCCATTGGAACCTATAGGAGGACAGCTAAACACAGAACCAACAACGCTTTAGTTTTATGAGCAGCACATCATATATAACTGTGGATGACAAAAGGCTTTAAGTTGCCATGTTTAAAATTATAAACTCATCAACCTACAAGAGGCACTTGCTTACTTCACAGTAGTTTTGAAAGCACCTGTAGGATTTTACAAGTATTTCACCCTTTAGGCCTCTGGGGATTTCTCATTAAGATAACTATCATGTCTAGTAACACAAGATCCTTAGACTTTTTAATTCTCAAACATTTGTATTAATAGCATTTTCCATTCTAGAAACTTAAAGTTTGGTACCACATCACATCTTGACAGTACTTCTAATATAATCCAAATGGCCTGATTAGTTGGTGTCTCTATAAGATGAGAGACATAGGTCCTTTGATTTTTTCAGTTGGGCCCAAACTGGAAAAACCAAAGTCCAGGATTTACTGGAAATTTTAGAGTCCAGATTGTTTGAAACTGTGATTTTATTGAATGCCTGTCAAGAATGCCAAGAAGGCTCAAAATCCAAAATATCTGGTTGAAATAAGATTCCTTAAAATCATGACATAACATAGACCAAATTTGATCATTGTTACAAGGTGATTATTCAAATCTTTGAAAATAAGCACATATTTCAATAACCCATAGCTCTTAATAAAAATTCAGCTGTTTTTGAACAATTAGAATTTAACAGACATCAAGAGAACATAATGGAATACTTTAACACATTGCTTTAACAGAGAATCAGATTTTAATTTTATGTCAAAAAGAAATAGAGCTTCCTGTGATCTTTTGCTGTGAGGTTTCCTTCCTTTACCTTCTTTCATATTGGTGACCATGTTTCTGTGTTTCTGTGTGTAACACACCTTTAAGCATCTTTTGCAGGGCAGGACGAGTGGCGACAAATTCTTTCAGTTTCTGTTTGCTATGAAAAGTCTTTATTTCACCTTCATTCACAAATGAGAGCTTTGCAGGATATAATATTCTGGGCTGGCAGGTTTTCTCTCTTTGTACCTGGGCTATGTCTCGCCATTCCCTTCTAGCTTGTAGGGTTTCTGATGAGAAGTCTGCTATGAGTCCAATTGGAGATCCTCTGAGAGTAATCTGACGTTTCTCTCTTGCACCTTTTAGAATCTTTTCTTTCTGTTTCACTGTGGTAAGTTTGGTTACAACGTGTCATGGTGAGGATCTCTTTTGGTCATGTTTATTAGGGGACAATTGGCAATCTACAAAAAGAGTTAAAGATTTTAAAAGCTATTATTAAAATTGCTATTTTGGTCTATTATGCTATGTTATATGTGTGTACATATTGTATGTCCACACGGGGAAATTTTATTAAGAGTTTTATTTTAATTGGCTTATAGATAAGATTGTCCATAAATTTAAGCTGCTAATATCAATCAAAGATACATCTTAATTTGTGTGACCTGAATCTGTGTATCATATGTTTTAAACTTGTTGGTAGAAAGAAACTAAAAACATTTTATATGGTTGTGCTTAAGTTTACTGGTTAAACAAACTACACCATGTTAGATATTTAAGAGGTGTTTTCAAATACATGATTCTTAAAATTTATAGAAGGCATTGGACCTTCTGGTAAATGTTTTCTTAAGTTGTGATCTAATGGTTGAAACGGTTTGCTAAGTATTCATGTAATATTGCTATTGTCAGCAAGCGATCTAAGACTTGCTCCCTCATTTCTCTATTCTAAGCCCAACATGTTCTTTCATTTCTCTATTTTCCTCAAGGTAGGAAACTAATTCTATGATGAAGGAATCTGTAGGACGCACAATTTAATCTTTAGACCTTATAAAAGAGATGGCTAACATTTTTCTGTAATAGCATAGCCAAGCAGAAGTCAGCTTGTGGAGAGCCCTGGCAGCTCTGCCAAGAGTTGGATCACGGGAAATGGACCTGCCCTGGAGTCGAAGGATGCCCAGGTCAGAGCCACAGATCTTATTGGCTCTAAGCTGAAAAGCCCTTCACTCAGCCCAACTTCCAAAGTGACCACTGCAGCTGAGGAGACAGCCAAGCAGGGTCAGCAACATTGCAGGCAGAACTGTAAATTTCTTGTTAGAGATGCCCCCTGCCTTTACCTGGCCAGCTCTCCTCCCAGGCCAGCCAAGCAATGAAAGTCAACAGAGTGCCTTCCCCTGGGAGGTTCACACCTCCCTTAGGATATACCCCATGTGAAGAGATAGATAGGTCTGGGCCTCTTAACTTACAAGGCCTAAAGCCCACCAGATTATTATCAAGCTCCTTCTGTCAGGTTCTATTTGCCTCTCAATCAGAAAACTTAATTGTAGCTTAGACAGCACCTTTCTTAGCTCCTCTAATAATGACTCTGTCCTTTGTTCTAGGCCCTGTCTAGTGCACTTGGGCCTCGTTCCTTTGTAATCATAACCTCTACTCTACCACCAATGGCTCTACTCCCAACCTGTATGTACTGATGGTCCTCTTCCCCACTTAATGCTGTATAATTGTTCAAACCTGGTAAATGCCACTCTTAGGATCATTGGTTATTATCCTCACCCTGTCTTTTATGACCTTGTCTAAATATGATCAGTGTCGGCAAACTTGGAAGGCTTCCATAGCCTTGGCAACTCATGACGACAGCCTAGGGTGGTTACTGGCACCATAAACTAGAGTGTCAATTTGTTGGGTCAACCACAGGAGCCACTGTGCACTTGCTCCTCATGTGGGATCTCTGTCCTTAATGTGCTGTACATTTTGATTTAATGCTATAACTAGTACTCAAACAGTATGTTTCACTTTGTGTTTCTATGTGGGTGTAAACTGTTGAAATCTTTATACTAAATTGATCTTCTGTATATAAAGATAATTGAAAATGAATCTTGATGTGAATGGAAGGGGAGAGGGAGCGGGAGAGGGGAGGGTTGCGGGTGGGATGGAAGTTATGGGAGGGGGAAGCCATTGTAATCCATAAGCTGTACATTGGAAATTTATATTCATTAAATAAAATTAAAAAAAAAACTCAGAAAGGGATACATATCATGAACAAAATTTCCACTTAAAATAGCTTAAATTTCTTAAAAGCTAGTTTCTTCTTTTACCTTCTACAGAGTGAATGAAGAAAGGAACAAGGATGTGGATATGAACTCAACTTAGCATATTTCCAAGTTTTGTACATTGTATTCAATTTATTTGTAAAGTCATTCAGTGGACATTCAATATCTGAAAGATACTGAACAAGGCACCACACTGACAAACCATATCAATTTACTACATTAATAAAATACATGTACCACGTTGATCCCTACATTAATACAGTAAATTACAGAAACACATAATCCTCTCAATAGATACAGAAAAATATTGACAAAATTCAATATGCTTCCATGAAAAACTCTGAACAAAACAGATGTAGAAAGAATGTATCTCAACTCAGTGAAGGCCATATGTGAAAAACTCATGGCTAACATACTCAGTGGTGAACAAAGAAAGCTGTATCCTAAGATCAGGAACTAGACAACAATGCCTACTTTGACTACTGTTCAATATAGTCTGGAAGTCCGTCAAAGCATTTAGACAAAAGAAAGAAATAAAAGGTATGCGAATTAGAAAGGAAGAAGTGAAATTGTCTCTGGTTGCAGCAGACAACATGATTTTGTGTATAGGAAACCCTAAGGACTTGCATGAAACCATTAAAATTGATGAAAAAATTCAACAATGCTGCACTACACAAAACTGATGTAAAAAATAACATTTCTGTACACTAATAATGAACTGTCTGAAAAAAAAAGATCAAGAAAACAACCGCATTTACAAAGCTATGAGAATAGTAAAATACTTGGAAATAAATTTAAACCAACAGGTGAAAAGATTTTTACATTAAAACCTACAAAATCTTGATAAAAATGAAGAACATATAAATAAATTAAAAGAAATCTCATATTCATGGATTGGGAGAATTGTTATTGTTAAAATATCCATGCTTTCCAAAATAATCTGCAGATTCAACACAATACATAACAAAATTCTAATGGCCTTTTCACAGAAATAGAAAACAGCTCTAAAATACCAATGGAACCACAAAAGACCTAAAATAGCCAAAGCAATCTTGATCACAAAGAACAAAGCCAGAGGCATTGCAGTATCTGATTTCAAAATCTACTACAAAGCTATAGTAATCAAAATAGAAGGCGACCTGCACAAAAACATATCCATAAACTGATGGAAACAAGTAGAGATCCTTGAAATAAATTCACGTGTCAATTTGTGACAAGGGTGCCAAGAATACACAATGAGGTATAGTCTCTCTGACAAATTGTGTTAGGGAAAGTGAATACCTTTATGCAAGGAATGACATTGTGACCTTATCTGATAACACACACAAAAATTAACTTGGAGTAATGACTTACATATAAGACTCAAAACCTTAAGAATTTTAGAAGAAAACATAAGGAATAAGCACGTTGATATTGATCTTGGTAATAATTGTTTTGTATATGACTCCCAAAGCACAGGGGATAGAAACAAAAATAAACAACTTGACTCCATCAACTACAAAGAATTTGTATAACAAAGTAAACAATCAACAGAATGAGAACTATTTTTGACAATGAGTTACTTGTGCTTTTGCATCTCTGAAATTTATTTTTTAAAGATTTATTTATTTATATGAAAGTCAGAGTTACACAGAGAGGAGAGGCAGAGAGCGAGAGAGAGAGAGAGAGAGAGAGAAAGAGAGAGAGAGAAGAGAGAGAGGTCTTCCATCTGCTGGTTCACTCCCCAGATGGCCACAATGGCTGGAGCTGCGCCTATCCAAAGCCAGGAGCCAGGATCCAGGAGCTTCTTCCAGGTCTCCCACATGGGTACAGGGTCCCAAGGACCTGGGCCATCTTCTACTGCTTTCCCAGGCAGATAGCAGAGAGCTGGATCAGAAGTGGAGCAGCCGGGTCTAGAACTGGCGCCCATATGGGATGCCAGCACTTCAGGTCAGGGCGTTAACCTGCTGTGCCACAGCGCCGGCCCCCAGGATAACTTACTGAATGTGTGAAAGTATTTTCAAAGCATGAATCTGATGAGATCTTAATATTCAAAATACCTAAAAAACTCATACAACTCAGTACCACGAAAACAAAACAAAACAAATAAAAAACACCCAAATGACCCAATTAAATAATGGGCAAAGGATCTGAATAGACATTTTTATAAAGAAGACATAAAAATGACCAAACAGGCTTATGAAAAGATATTCAAAATCACTAATCATCAGAGAAATGCAAGTCAGACTGTGACATATCACTTCACATGTTAGAATGGCTACTATCAAGTCCAGTGATAATGAATGTGAGTGAAGATGTCGAGGGAAGTAAGCTCTCATACATTTTGGTGAGAACATCAAATGGTAAAGCTTTTATCTGAAACAATATGGAGGTTCCTATAAAACTTAAAAATAGAACTACCACATGATCTAGCATATAAATAAATAAATAAATAAATAAATAAAATCATATATATCTCCAATGGGAATATATATATATATATATATATATATATATCCAATGGAAATAAAATCAATATCCTAAAGGGATATCTGCACTTCCATCTTTGTTGCAGCATTATTTATAAGAGCCAAGATATGGAAACAATCTAAGTGTATGTTGGATGGATGACTTGATAAAGAATATGTGGGGGAATATTCACATACACACAGCCTAGAATAGTATTCAGTCTTTAAAAAGAAGGAAATTCTGTTATTTGTAACATTATAAGGGAAAATGAAAGATATGCTAAGTGAATTAAATCAGGCACAGAAAGCCAAACAGTATATAATCTCACTTAAATGTGCAATCTAAAAAAAATCTATTACATCAGGGCTGGCGCCATGGCTCACTTGGTTAATCCTCTGCCTGTGGTGCCAGCATCCCATATGGGCGCCGGGTTCTAGTCCTGGTTGCTCCTCTTCCAGTCCAGCTCTCTGCTGTGGCCTGGGAGGGCAGAGGAGGATGGCCCAATTGTTTGGGCCCTTGCACCTGCATGGGAGACCAGGAGGAAGCTCCTGACTCCTGGCTTCGGATCGGCACAGTGCCGGCCGTAGCAGCCATTTGGGGAGTGAACCAATGGAGGGAAGACCTTTCTCTTTGTCTCTCTCTCTCACTGTCTAACTCTGTCAAATTAAAAAAAAAAATCTATCACATCAAAGCAGAGTAGAAGGGTGTGTTCCAGGGGCTAAATTGTGAGGGAAATGGGAAAATGTTGCTAAAAGGAGTCCTTTTGGGTTATGATTGTCATTTTTAGCCCTTGTTTATACCTCTGTGAAACTGTGGTCTTTCTATTTGTTACTTATTGAATATTGTGATTAGTGATAAATTAAGCCTGTGAATATAGAGTGGATTGAAATCATGTCTTTGGGAAAACTGATGTAGAGATGGTAAGGAGGGAATGTGATTGAGGGGGCAACAGGGGAGTCAGGGAAATATGGTTGTCTTCTTGGAATTCTACCACGGAATGCATAAAACTGTTCTCTTCATATTAGTAAAAAAAATAGGGCTGGCACTGTGATGTAGTGGGTAAAGCTGCCACCTGCAATGTTAGCATTCCATATGGGTGCCAGTTCAAGTTCTGGCTGCTCGACTTCCAATCTAGCTCCACGCTAATGTGAATGGGAAAGTAGCAGAGGATGACCCAAGTGCTTGTGACCCTGCACCCAAGTAGTAGACCTGGAAGAAGTTCTTGGCTACTGGCTTCAGCCTAGCCCAGCACTAGCCATTGATGCCATTTAGGGAACAAACCAGTGGGTGAAGATCTCTTTTCTCTCTTGGTCTTTCCCTCTCTTTCTCTCTCTCTCTCTCTCTCTGTCTCTCTCTCTCTCTGTAACTCTTTCAAATAAATAAATCTTTAAAAAATAATCAAAAACTTAAAAAAAGATAAATAAGTATATAATGTATTGACTATAGTTAATAATAATGTATCATATACTTGAAATTTTCTGAGACAGTACTTCTTTAGCATTCTTATATGAACTACAAAGTGGTTTCTGTGTGAGCTGTGATCAAAGTGTTAATTAGTTTTATTGTGGCAATCGTTTCACAAAACATAGATATCAATCATCATGTTGCATAATTTATATATAATTTGAAATATATATAAATATATAATTTCTATTTGTCAATCATATCTCAACATAAGTGAAAAAATAAATAGGGTACACTCTTTATAAACTGCATGAGGAATGTTTTAATTTATGTAAAGACATAAGGATTTGATATGCTATTCCCACCTTATGTACTAGTTGTAGAAACTGGGGATAATTGCATTACTACCTCTAATCCAAGATTTAATACTAGGTGCTCTGGGGCTGGCACTGTGGCATAGCGGGTAAAGGCCACTACCTGCAGTGCTGGCATCCCATGTGGAAGCCGGTTCAAGACCCAGCTGCTCCACTTCTGATCCAGCTCTCTGCTGTGGCCTGGGAGGGCAGTGGAGGATGGCCCAAAGCCTTGGGCCCCTACACCCGCATGGGAGATGCAGAAGAAAATCCTGGCGCTTGGATTTACATTGTCGCAGTTCTGGCCATTGCGGCCAATTCTGGAGTGAACCATTGGATGGAAGACCTCTCTCTCTTCCTCTCCTTTTCTCTGTGTAACTCTGACTTTCAAATGAATATATCTTTAAAAAAATACTAGGTGCTCAATAAATATTAGCTATTGTTTTCAGTAACTTTAATAATTAAGTTGATACCAGTACCTGTAAAAAGCAAACCCCCAAGCAGACACTTACTTCTCACCTACATAAAGTCCTCAATGGATGCTCCTGACCAGCAAATGCTTCCATGTCATGTGGTGATTCAGCAGCCTATAAGATTTCCATCTCATGAAGCCATATTATTCAATCAGCTCAAGATCATCAGCTCCTCTGCTTCAACCCAGTGAGATAACCTGGAGAATATCCAGTCAAAGATTATTCTTGGATGTGACACGATTTATTACCAACTCAAATCTCCTTATGCATTATTGGTCTATTTGGATTTATTTTTTTAATTTTCCATGATTTAGTCTCAGTTGTATGTATCTAAATTTTATCCATTTCTTCTTGCTTATCTGGATTGTTAATGTATAGTTTTCCATAGAAGTCCCTATAATCCTTTATATTTCCATAGTATAACTTGTAATGTCTCTTTTTCATTCTAGTTTCAGTTATTTGAGTCTTCTCTCATTTTTTATTAGTCTAGCTAAAAATTTGCTGGCATTATATTTTAAAAAATTAACTTCTAATTTTATTTTTTTTCTAATGTCTATTTTTTTATGTGTTCTGTGCTAGTCTTTATTGTTTCCTTCCTCCTTCTATCTTTGGACTTATTATGTACTTCTTTTTCTATGTCTTTGAGTGTAGTGTTAAGTTGTTTATTAATGATCTTTTTTCTTTTTTGATGTAAGTATTCGTAGCCATAAAATTCCCTCTTAGAACTTCTTTGGCTGCAAGCATTCCTTAAGTTTTGGTATGTTGTGCTTCCATTTCATTTGTCTCAATATTTAAAATTGTTTGACCTATTGGTCATTCATGGCTATGCTGTTTAATATCCACACATTTGTGAATTTCCAGTTTCATACCAATGTGGTCAGAAAAGATACTTGATGTGATTTCAGTCTTCTTCAATTTGATAAAACTTGTTTTGCGTCCCTATATTGGTTCTTTCCTGAGGAATGCTCTATGTGCACTTGAGAAGACTGTGTATGTGGCTGCTGTTGGATGGAGTATTCTGTAAATAACTGTGAGGTCTATTTGGTCAAAAGTGTAGTTCAAGTCCAATATTTCTTCATTGATTTTATGTCTGGATGATTTGTTGTTGAAAGTGAGGTATTGAAGTCCTCTACTATTACTTGTGTTGAAGTCCTCTGCTATTATTTGTTTTCCTACCTTTTTTTTTCCAAAATTGACAAATCAAATTTGTATATTTTAGGGGTCTTCAAAACGTTTATGGAAATAAATATTATGAAAACCTCTGCATTGATTTCACTTCTGTGCATCAAAATATCCAGTTTACTTTGAATTTCCACAAAATTTTTGAACTTCCCATGTGTACTGGGAGCAAAATGTAATGTTACGATATGTGTATATTTTGTGGATTATTTAATAAGACTGATAAATGTGCCCATCGCCTCATGTATCTATCATTTCTCTGTGATAATAACATTCAAAATTTAATTTTAGCCATTTCCAAAATCCAATAAAATATTTTAAACTATACTTGCTATACTCTTCAATATACGTTCTCCCACCTAATTTAAAATTAGTGCCATTTGAATAACATCTTCCATTTTTCCATGTACCCCTTGCAACCAAACCTCTGGTAGTCCCATTTCTACTCTTTACTTCTGTTTTCATCTTCTTTGTATTTCCCATGAGTGAGATAATGCAGTATTTGTCTTTCTGTGCCTAGCTTAATTTACTTGTCATAAGGTCCTTTTTGGTAGTTAATTTTGCAAAGGACAAAATTCCCTTCCCCTCTTTGGACTAACTAGTATCTCATTTTGTACATACTACATTTTCTTTATCCACTTATCTGTTAATAGACATTTAGTTTATTTCTCTTTTTTTATTTGAATTTGCTTTTACTTTATGCTGAATTTATTCCCCAGGCATAAGTTTTTGTTTCTTTAGTTTCTTCTGGGATATCTTTTCTTTCTGTGCCACATCCTTTTCTGGTTTTGGAACAATTTGTTCCTTTTCAGTGAGTATTATCTCAATGTAGCACAAGGATTTCATGTATGGGTTAATCCAACCTTGGGCTCTATAAGTTTGGTGGCGCATCTTGTGTGCTTTGTTTATCCAGATATGTTCAATGACCGGAGTCTACATCCAAACCCTTAAGCTCAGAATCACTCGCTGCATGTTTAAGCATGTGCAAAAGAAACTCAGCACATTTTTGGGAGCCACCGACCCTGTTTCTAGTCCCACTGCTTGGCCTGGGCACATCCATCAACTCCATCATTGTAATGATGGAATGGCACACATTGCTTCTTTAATATGACATCTTTCAGACACCTGGTAGCTTTTGGTATATGCATGCCCTTGATGGCTTAGGCAGTTTTTTGGGTGTCCTTGAAGTGAACACAAAAGATTTGAATCTCTTAATTTACATAATTTTGTGGAGTTTTCTGGGTCAAGTGAGTACCAAGCCATTTTCACCAAGCTAGGTTGCTAGAAATATCTTTGCAAGTGTGAATAATACTGCAATGAACATGTGAGTTCAGATATCTCTTTACCACACTACTTTCATTTCTATTAGATATATATTCAGAAGTGGTATTTCTGAAATATATATATATATAATATACATAATAGGTTCTATTTTTAGCTATATGTGAAATATATCATATGTAATATAATAGATTCTATTTTTAGCTATTTAAGGAACTTCCATACTTTTTTTCCAAAATGGCTACACTAATTTATGTTCTCACCAACAATACACAAGTGCTCTCTTTTCTCCATATCCTTTCCAACATTTAGAATCTTTCATTTTTTGATATGCACCTCACTATCAGGTATAATGTGATAGTATATTGTGGTTTTAATTTTCATTTTCCTGGTGTTTTCAGTAGTGTGGAGTATAAATAATAGAAAGAATTGACACAGAAAAGGAAGAAATCAATTGTTCCTAGTTGTAGACAACATGGTCTTATAAGAGAATGCATAAAGAATCCCATAGAAACTATTAGAACTAATAAACTCAGTAAAGTTACAGGATATAAAACCAAGATAAAAACATCAGCAGGACTTCTATACAGTAACAATGAGCTACCTGATAAAGAATTCAAACAATCTTAATTAAAATAACACAAAATAGAATAAAATACTTAGGGATAAACTCAGCCAACAAAGGGCTTATATTGTGGCAAAGCCAGTAAAGCTTCCACATACAATACCAGCATCTGATATCAGAGTGCAAGTTTGGATCCTAACCACTCTGTTTCTGGTGTAGCTCTATACTAATGAGCCTGGGAAAGCCGCAGATTATGGCTCAAGTGTTAGGTCCTTGACATCCACGTGGGAGACCGTAAGGGAGTTCTGGGCTCCTGGCTCCTGCCTGGTCTAGCCACAGACATTCTGCTATTTGAGGGGGAGAACCAGTGGATGGAGGATACTGTTCTGTCTCTATCTCTCTCTCTGTCTCCCACTCTCTGTAACTTTTTTAAATAAATAAATCTTAAAAAAAATTAAACTACAGAGAAGTCAGGTTTGTACAATGAAAATTATAAAACATAGATGAAAGAAATTGAATGAGACACAAATAAATGGGAAGATAGGTGTTAATAGATTGGAAAAATCTTGTTTTGTAATTTTTGTTTTTAATTTTTATTAATATAAAGAGAACAGATTTAATGTATTTTGTAGGTACAGTTCTAAGAAGATAAACATACTTACCTCCCTCAATCCTTCTCCCTCCTTCCTTTTCCTTAATTTCTGTGAAAACACATTTTTTTCTGTAAAAGATTTATTTATTTATGTATTTATATATTTATTTATTAGAAAAGCAGAATTACAGAGAAACAGAGGCATAGAGAGAGAGACAGTGACAGAGAGAGAAACAGAGAAAGAGAAAGAGATAGAGATCTTCCACCTGCTGGGACATTCCCCAAATGGCTGCAATGGCCAGAACTGGGTCTAGCTGAAGGCAGGGGCCTTGAACATTTTTTTTTCACAAATTTGTTGACTGCTTGAATTTTTCTTTTTGGGAAATGCCTATTTGTATGTTTTGCTTATTTTGAACTATGGTGTTTTTACTTTTTACCTGTTGAGCTTTATATTGGTGGAGAATTAAGCACTTGACTGTGATGTAAATTAAAAATATGATATCTCAAAAATGAAAAAAGGAAGGTAGGAAGGAAGGGAGGGAGGAAAGAAGCAAGGAAGGAAGGAAAGAAAGGGTAGGGAGCAAAAAGGAAGGGGAGAGAAGGAAGGAGAGTAGAAGAAAGGGAATATTATTATAGTATTAGAATTGTATCTATGGACTACATTCAATCTTTTCTATTTGCATTAACATCACATTAACATGTGAAAAATAAAGTCAGGTGGTAAAAATTGAGTTGATGAAATAAAAAATAGACAATGACATTGTGTGAGAATAAAATACATCTGATCTGTACAGCAAAGGAAACAATCAATAAAGAGATAACCCACAGAATGGGAGATAATATTTGAAAATCATGCATAAGAAGCTAATTTTGTAAAATATAGTAAGAATTCAAACAATTTAATTACAGGAAAACAAATAATTATTCAAAGACAGGACAATGACATGATTATTAAGTTCTCAAATGATGACCTACAAATGCCAACACATGTGTGATATAAATCAGATAAAATAGACGTTAAGTCAAAAAGACATAGGCCAGCACTGTGGCGTAGTAAGTAAAGCTGCCACCTGCAGTGTTGGCATCCCATATGGGTGCCACTTCGAGTCCCAGCTGTTCCACTTCTGTTCCAGCTCTGCTATGGCCTAGGAAAGCAGTAGAAGATGACACAAGGTGCGCCAACGTGACTGAGAAAGAGACAGTGTGTCGGACTCGGAGAGGTCCCCCCTGGATTTCGGCAGGAAGGCCCCTCGGTGTTCTGTGTGCTGTTCGGTTCTGTGAGGGTGAGCACAGAACCCCCTCCTACGCCCCTTTCCTTGTCCTTGTCCTCGGTCTAAGTGACCCCAGGTTAGCACACACTGCCCTGAAGCGTACGTCGCTTCTCGGCTCCTCCTTTTACTTTTGGTTCGCCCGGCGAATTCATATAAGGGATCATCCCAGAATTCGGAACCAAGTCATCTTCCCTCACTTGAGAGAGGTGATGCTCCGGAGACACCGTGTGGGCATACGGCCTTGACCTAACGAATCAAGGAAGTCCCCCACTAAGCACAGGACATACGTACGATCTGATACACCACTGTCTGTCCGTCTAACGTAGGGAAACCTCCTGCAAAATGCCATCCACAGCTGAGGTGCTAGGAATTTGCTTTGTTACAGTAGCAGTGCTGTATGTGTCTTTCCTTTGGCTAGAGTTGGCGTATCGTGCCGCTCTTAAGCGCTCAGACATGGGAAAGATACCCCCTTCTCAGAATCCTGTGCAGATTATCAAAGATAGTGAATCTGTGAGTGATAGGAGCCTGACACTCCAGGTCCCTGTCTCACAGACAATGGTTGATGACTTAGGGAGAGAGAGCTCCGACAGTGAAAAAAAACAACGTAGCAAACAAGGTAGCAACGCCTAGTCAGCCACCCCCCACATACCCGTGGGATGAACTAAGAGGACCTCTACACAATAACTCATGCAATGTCATCCCATTCACACTCAGTGAGGATCCCCACATTTGTGGCAGTCCTCGGACACTCCAAGCTCTCAGGACAGCGGCTAGATCCCATGCCATCAGCATGTTTGCTGTTAATGTCGAAGTGTACACAAAATTCAGGCCCTGGATTCCAACGCCTATAAAAAGGCTTCTATTAACCAAGGGTCGAGGATATGCTTGTGTCTTTCCAGAGAATGCAGAACAGCCCATTTGGGTACCAGCCAGAAACATCAAGCCTGCAACTGACAGCCAACCAGAACCAGCTGAACAAGACCGAGACTCCGCCTTGTTAGCAGACGCACCTGCCCTATCATCCTACCCTGAGAAACTGCCCATAGCCACATCTGTTACCATTGTGTACCCCACTAGCTCTGGTCAGCCACTCAAATGGCCCACAGCCTGTGTGTGGCCATGCCATTCCTGATAACCATTATTCCTCATTCCTACCCCTATCTGAGCAAGCAATCCTGTGGTCTCTCGATTTGAGCGCTGGTTAGTCAACGACGGGTAAGATCCCCTGGGGGACAACCTAAGACAGGCACAGCTGCGTACGGAGACCACATGGAAACGGGGTCAACAATGGTATGGCCAAGAATCATGCCTCCCGTTGCTCAAAAATAAACGAAAAGGGGGAAATGGAATGGAATGAGAAGGCCATGCCAAGGTGGCCACTGGCAAGCGAGCGTCAGTTAGTCAGGAATGGCTTTGAAACCCACCTGGCAATGGAGCCTGCCTGGCAACAGGCTGTGATTGGATGGATTTGAAACTGCCTGGCGACAGGCTGTGATTGGATGGCTTTGGAAACTGCTTGGCAACAGGCTGTGATTGGTTGGGGTATAGACCGCCCCTTGACCAGATTGGCTGGTCTTGGCTATATAAGCTGTTGTACCAACTGTAATAAATGAGTCTGTGGGCTGCTCGACTCAGGCCTGCTTTCACCTGACTCCCTGGGTCTGTGTGGTGACTCTGCGCCTCTTGCCCCCACTAAGCTGCTCCTCTCAGGAACGAACCCATTGCAACATTGTTAAGAAATCAACGGCAACACTTGGGTCCCTGTACCCACATGGGAGACCCGGAAGAAGCTCCTAGTTCCAGGCTCCTGGCTTCAGATCTGCTCAGTTGTGGTTGTGGCCATCTGGGGAGAAAGCCAGTGGATGGAAGACCTCTCTCTCTCTCTCCCTGCCTCTTCCTCTCTGTAACTCTGCCTTTCAAATAAATAAATAAATCTTTAAAAAGACATAACAATTGTAAAATTACATGTATCCAACATCATAGAACCTAAATATAAATAAGCTATGAACCATTTCCTTGGAAAAAATATATATCTCCATCCAGACCTACCATGTGTGTGCAAAGGCCTAAGGACTTCGGCCATCTTCCAAAGCTGTCCCAGGCACATTAGCGTGGAGCAGAATCAGAAGTGGAGTAGCTGCGACCCAAACCAGGGCCTATATGGAATGCCGGCATCAAAGTTGGTGGCCAAACTGCAGTGCCACAATGCTGGCCCTCGCTTATTTTTTTTTTTTTTTATCTCCTCTGACTATATTTTCTTTTTCTTTTTTTAAAAGCTTTTATTTAATGAATATAAATTTCCAATGTACAGTTATGGATTACAATGGCTCCCCCCCCATAATTCCCTCCCACCTGCAACCCTCCCCTTCCATTCCCACTCTCTCTCCCCTTCCATTCACATCAAGATTCATTTTCAATTCTCTTTATATACAGAAAATCAGCTTAGTATATATAAAGATTTCAACAGTTTGCCCTCACATAGCAACACAAAGTGAAAAATACTGTTGGAGTACTAGTTATAGCATTAAATCACAATGTACAGCACATTAAGGACAGAGATCCTACATGATATTTTTTTTTAAAAAAATTGATTAATTTTTCTATGTAATTTCCAATTTAACACCAAGGTTTTTTTTTCTTTGTTTGTTTCCATTTTCAGTTATCTTTTTTTAACTTTTATTTAATGAATATAAATTTCCAATGTACAGCTTATGGATTACAATGGCTTTCCCCTCCCATAACTTCCCTCCCACCCGCAAACCTCCCCTCTCCCGCTCCCTCTCCCCTTCCATTCACATCAAGATTCATTTTCAATTATCTTTATATACAGAAGATCAATTTAGTATATATTAAGTAAAGATTTCAACAGTTTGCACCCACATAGAAACACAAAGTGAAACATACTGTTTGAGTACTAGTTATAGCATTAATTCACAATGTACAGCACATTAAGGACAGAGATCCCACATGAGGAGCAAGTGCACAGTGACTCTTGCTGTTGAACCAACAAATTGACACTCTAGTTTATGGCGCCAGTAACCACCCTAGGCTGTCGTCATGAGTTGCCAAGGCTATGGAAGACTTCCAAGTTCACTGACTCTGATCATATTTAGACAAGGTCATAAATGACAGGGTGAGGATAGCAACCAATGATCCTAAGAGTGGCATTTACCAGGTTTGAACAATTATGCAGCATTAAGTGGGTAAGAGGATCATCAGTACACACAGGTTGGGAGTAGAGCCATTTGTGGTAGAGTAGAGGTTATGATTATGAAGGAATGAGGCCCAAGTTCGCTAGACAGGGTCTAGAACAAAGGATTATCTTTATATACAGGAGATCTATTCAGTATATACTAAGTAAAGATTTCATCAGTTTGCACCCACACAGAAACACAAAATGTAAAAATCCTGTTTCAGTACTAGTTATAGCATTACTTCACATCGGACAACCCCTTAAGGACAGATCCCACAAGGGACGTACTTATACAGTGGCTCTTGATGTTGATTTAACAATTTAACACTCTTGTTTATGCCATCAGTAATCTCCCTAGGCTCTAGTCATGAGTTGCCAAGGCGATGGAAGCCTTTAAGGTTCGCTGACTTCGATCTTATTCCGACAGGGTCATAGTCAAAGTGGAAGTTCTCTCCTCCCTTCAGAGAAAGGTACCTCCTTCTTTGATGGCACTGTTCTTTCCACTGGGATCTCACTCACAGAGATCTTTCATTTAGGTTTTTGTTTTTTTTTTTGCCAGAGTGTCTTGGCTTTCCATGCTTAAAATACTCTCACAGGCTCTTCAGCCAGATCCGAATGCCTTAAGGTCTGATTCTGAGGCCAGGGTGCTATTTAGGACATCTGCCATTCTATGAGTCTGCTGTGTCTCTCACTTCCCTTGTTGGATCATTCTCTCCCTTTTTGATTTTATCAGTTAATATTAGCAGACACTAGTCTTGTTTGTGTGCTCCCTTTGACTCTTAGACCTATTAGTGTGATCAATTTTGAACTGTAATTGATCACCTGGACCAGTGAGATGGCACTGGTACATGCCACCTTGGTGGGATTGTATTGGAATCCCCTGGCACGTTTCTAACTCCATCATTTGGGGCAAGTCCGATTGAGCATGTCCCAAATTGTACATCTCCTCCCTCTCTTTTTCTCATTCTTATATTTAACTGGGATCACTTTTCAGTTAAAATTTAAACACCTATGAATAATTGTGTGTTAATTACAGAGTTCAACCACTAGTACTAGAAGAAAAAAATACTAAAATGCATAAAATATTACATTGTACAACAACAGTCAGGACAAGAGTTGAACAAGTTACTGTTTCTCATAGTGTCCATTTCACTTCAACATGTTTCCCGCTCAGTTAGTTATCGCCGATCAGGGAAAACAAATGATATTTGTCCTTTTGGGACTGGCTTAATTCACTCAGCATGATGTTTTCCAGATTCCCCCATCTTGTTGTAAATGACCAGATTTCATTGTTTTTGCCTGCTGTATAGTATTCTGTAGAGTACATGTCCCATAATTTCCTATCCAGTCTACTGTTGATGGGCATTTGGGTTGGTTCCAGGTCTTAGCTATTGTGAATTGAGCAGCAATAAACATTAATGTGCAGACAGCTTTTTTGTTTGCCAATTTAATTTCCTTTGGGTAAATTCCAAGGAGTGGGATGGCTGGGTTGTACGGTAGGGTTATATTCAGGTTTCTGAGGAATCTCCACACTGATTTCCATAGTGGCTTTACCAGTTTGCATTCCCACCAACAGTGGGTTAGTGTCCCTTTTCCCCCACATCCTCTCCAGCATCTATCGTTGGTAGATTTCTGAATGTGAGCCATTCTAACCAGGGTGAGGTGAAACCTCATTGTGGTTTTGATTTGCATTTCCCTGATGGCTAGTGATGTTGAACATTTTTTCATGTGCCTGTTGGCCATTTGGATTTCCTCTTTCGAAAAATGTCTGTTGAGTTCTTTGGCCCATCTCTTAATTGGGTTCTTTGTTTTGATGTTGTGGAGTTTCTTGATTTCTTTGTAGATTCTGGTTATCAACCCTTTGTCTGTTGTGTAGTTTGCAAATATTATTTCCCATCCTGTTGGTTTCCTAATCACTTTCCTGACTGTTTCTTTTGCAGTACAGAAACTTCTCAATTTGATGCAATCCCAATAGTTAATTTTGGCTTTGACTGCCTGTGCTCCAGGGGTATTTTCCAAGAAGCTCTGACTATATTTTCAAACAACCTACTTTCAAATTCACAAATTTTTTTCCTTCTGTTTGATCAGCTCACTTACTGATGTTCTCTATTGCATTTTAATGTATTTCATTGTACTTTTAAGCAACATAATTTATATTTTATATATTTATTTTTATTTATTATTTTTGTAGGGCAATCTGCTTTATTTTTTAACTTTTATTTAAAAAATATAAATTTCGAAAGTACAACTTATGGATTATAGGGGCTTTTTCCCCCATAACCTCCCGTCCACCCGCAACCATCCCATCTCCCGCTCCCTCTTCCCATCCCATTCAAATCAAGATTAATTTTCAATTATCTTTATATACAGAAGATCAATTTAGTATATACTAAGTAAAGATTTCAAAAATTTGCACCCACACAGAAACACAAAGTGTAAAGTACTGTTTGAGTACTAGTTAGGCCAATAATTCACATAGTACGACACATTAAGGACAGAGATTCTACATAGGGAGTAAGTGCACAGTGATTCCTGTTGCTGATTTAACAATTGACACTCTTATTTATGACACCAATAATCACCCAAGGCTCTTGTCATGAGTTGCCAAGGCTATGGAAGCTTCTTGAGTTCGTCCACTCCGATCTTATTTAGACAAGGTCATAGTCAAAGTGGAAGTTCTATCCTCCCTTCAGAGAAAGGTACCTCCTTCTTTGATGGCACATTCTTTCCACTGGGATCTCACTCGCAGAGATCTTTCATTTAGGTTTTGTGGTTGTTGTTGTTGTTGTTTTTTTTTTTTTTTTTGCCAGAGTGTCTTGGCTTTCCCTGCCTGAAATACTCTCATGTGCTTTTTAGCTGGATCTGAAAGCCTTAAGGGCTGATTCTGAGGCCAGAGTGTTGTTTAGGACATCTGCCATTCTATGAGTCTACTGTGTATCCCACTTCCATTGTTGGATTGTTCTCTCTTTTTTAATTCTATCAATTAGTATTAGCAGACACTAGTCTTGCTTATGTGATCCCTTTGACACTTATTCCTTTCATTAAGATCAATTATGAACTGAAACTGATCACTTTGATTACTGAGATGGCATTGGTACATGCCACCTTGATGGGATTGAATTGGAATCCCCTGGCATGTTTCTAACTCTACCATTAGTGGTAAGTCCGATTGAGCATGTGGTGAACTCTACACCTCCTCCCTCTCTTATTCCCACTCTTATACTTAACAGGGATCACTTTTCAATTAAGTTTAAACAGCTAAGAATAATTGTGTGTTAATTAAAGAGTTAAACTGATGGTATTAAGTAGCACAAAAAAATACTAACAGGAATGAAGTAGTAAGTTGTTCCTCAGTAGTCAGGACAAGGGCTGATCAAGTCATTGTTTCTCATAGTGTCCATTTCACTTCAACAGGTTTCCTTTTTGGTGCTCGGTTAGTTGTCACCGATCAGGGAGAACACATGATATTTGCCCCTTTGGGACTGGCTTATTTCACTCAGCATGATGTTTTCCAGATTCTTCCATTTTGTTGCAAATGACCAGATTTCATTTTTTTTTTTGCTGCTGTATAGTATTCGATAGAGTACATATCCCATAATTACTTTATCCAGTCTACTGTTGATGGGCATTTAGGTTGATCCCATGCCTTAGCTGTTGTGAATTGAGCTGCAATAAACATTAATGTGCAGACAGCTCTTTTATTTGCCAATTTAATTTCCTCTGGGTAAGTTCCAAGGAGTGGGTTGGCTGGGTTGAATGGTAGGGTTATATTCAGGTTTCTGAGGAATCTCCACACTGACTTCCATAGTGGCTTTACCAGTTTGCATTCCCACCAACAGTGGGTTAGTGTCCCTTTTTCCTCACATCCTCTCCAGCATCTATCATTGGTAGATTTCTGTATGTGAGCCATTCTAACCGGGGTGAGGTGAAACCTCATTGTGGTTTTGATTTGCATTTCCCTGATGGCTAGTGATGTTGAACATTTTTTCATGTGCCTGTTGGCCATTTGGATTTCCTCTTTCGAAAAATGTCTATTGAGGTCCTTGGCCCATCTCTTAAGTGGGTTGTTTGTTTTGATGTTGTGGCGTTTCTGGATCTGTATTTTAAATCTGTATTTTAAATTTCCTAAATTGGTTGTTTCTTATTTTCCTGATATTAAATTTTTCCTCTAACTCTTTTTTACAAATTTACCAAGTTTCCTTGAAAGTATTATTTTGCATTCTTTGTCATGAATTCTGTGTAACTCCATTTTTGGGGTCAGTTTCTGGCAGATTATGTTCTTTCAGTAATGTTGTATCTTCTTGAATCTTTTGTTTCTTATGGCCTTTCATTTATTTTTTCACATTCAGTGGATCAGCCACCTCTTACAGATTTTATGGGCCATTTTCATTGTAGAAAAACAATTTGCCTATTGAATGTGTGCACGTTAGCAGGCTTATTTTGTAGGATGCAGTGGTTCTTTTATTTTTTAAATATTTTATTTATTTGACAGTCAGAGTTACAGAAGAGATAAGCAAAGGCAGAGAGAGAGGTCTTTCATCCGCTGGTTCATTCCCCAGATGGCTACAACTGCTAGAGCTGTGCTGATCCAAAGCCAGGAGCCAGGAGCTTTTTCTGGGTCTCCCACGTGGGTGCAGGGGCCCAAAGACTTGGGTCATCTTCTACTGCTTTCTCAGGCCATAGCAGAGAGCTGGACCAGAAGTGGAGCAGCCATGACTAGAACCAGTGCCCATATGGGATGCCACAGCACCAGCCGCAAAGGATACAGTGATTCTATCACCCGGAAAATTTCACCAATGTGTTTCTCTACAACTCTGTCAGCTGATTTCAGTTTTAATGAATATTTCAGTCATTCTCAATGGTTAATGCTAAGGATGTATATGGTGACAGCAAGCATTGTTGAAGTTTTTGGTGACAATTTTGCTATGGTCCTCTTTGTCTCTTTTTTTTTCCATTGGTGCTGTTGTGGTTGAGGGAATTACATTTGGTGCTGGGCTTCACTTGTAGGTTCATTCACCATGGTAGTGGCACCAACTTTTCATACTTGGAATCCATAGTATGTCCATAAAGCTGAGGCCAGAAGCACAATCATGTAAAAAAGGATTATGTTTCTGGAATCCCATGTGGTAATGGTCATGTTGTCTATGGTGTAAACACTGCTGCTACCTTGTTGCTCATGAAATACCCAGTACAGGTGAACATGGAATATTCAGGAAGCCAAGAATGAGAACAGATACATGCGTAGATTAAGAGTTACTCTGAGTTTGAGAAAAGGTCTAGCTCCCTGTGGAGGCTGAACCAGTGTCCCAATGATAGGCATACACAGCAAGTCTTTGCTCCAGGACAAAGAGTATGTTCTTGCTCACTGTGGTGATGAATGAAGCATCTTAGATGTAGATGGGTCCAATGTAACAACAGAGCATGTGTTGTGGAAATACCATGACTCTGGGGTAAGGGCTTGTGAAAGAGTGGGAAAGATCATAACTGTTTTCTTCAAATATCTCAGGAGTAGCCACCTTTTGGCCAGTGGAGGGGCATACAAGAATGTCTCCCTCTATGGGGTTCCCTGGTGAAAACAGCTTTTGCTTACTTCAGTGGCAAGAAGTTTCAAAATCTTATCTGGAGCAGGCCACTGGGGATCAAGGTGAGTTCAACTACGTGGCTGATACTGACAGCTTCTGCCTTTTTTCTATGTTCTTAGCCTTCTCCTGGCATTTCAGGTATGCAGGTCTCATCAGTGAGCCTTTCTGTGTGAATGTTTTCCTTTTTTAGCTGCTCTTCCGTGTTGACTCAAATTCTTTAATGGGCTATAGAGCCTTTTCTGAGCTATTTTGGTTTGTGAGTAGCTGTCCATATTTGATTTTGGTGGGAAGAATGAAAAATGAAAGCTGGTATCTCCTTCTCAGTCCTTTTGGTGATGTCAGCCTAGGTATGTAGTTTTATTATTTGTTTAATGCATATCTTTCCAACTAAACGAAATACCTTTATATCATTAACGTTGAGCATATTGCTTGACACATAGTTGTAGATACTCAGCAAGTACATTTTTAAAAAGATTTATTTATTTATTTACTTACTTAATTACTTGAAAGTCAGAACAACATAGAAAGGAAGAGAGAGAAAGAATGAGATCTTTCATCCATTGGTTCACTCCCTAAATGGTACAAAATGGCAGTGAAAGTGAGATTTGGGCCAAGCTAGAGCCAGGAGCCAGGAAATGTATCCTGGTCTGTCACATGGGTGGCAGGGCCCCAAACACTTTGGCTATCTTTCAGTACTTTCCCAGTCATGTTATCAGGGAGGTGGATTGGAAGTGGGGCAGCAGGGACCAGAACTAGCACTCACATATGGGATGCCAGCATCAGGGGTGATAGCTTAACTCACTGAGCCACAGATGCCATCCCCTGAATAAGTATTTTCTGATTGAATGGATAGATGTGCATTTACCGTTATTATCTTAATTCAACTAAAATTTAGTGACCTATATAAGGCATCTTCCATTCTTAATCTTTTTTATGAAATGGCTTTTTCCTTTGACTCCTGTCGGAAATCTACGGGTTCCCGACAAGACCGAGATTCGTATAGCAAGCAAGAATCCACGATGTTTATGCGCTTTTCAGCTTTTCTATATTGCTTCTCTCCTTCCTCCTCTGTTCTCCCCAGGCGTCCCTCTTATATAGTCCACAGCCCGATTACTAAAAATGGGCATGAAAAAGAGGATGTGGTTCCTCAAACTATTGTTTCAGTTTGAGTCCTGCATGAAAAACAGGATGTACTTCAGTCCATTGTTTCAGTTTAAGTGAGCCAGGCTACGTGACCTCCAGCCACAGGGAATGGTTGTCATGAGCGGCCAGCCTGTGGTTCCCCACAGACTCCAGTGAAATTTCCCTGTCCTAGTTCTCCCATCTGACTAATTCTATCTAATCTTCTTTATAGTCTTTTGTTTTATTTTAAATATTTTTTATTTATTTGAAAGGGAGAGTTACAGACAGAGAGGGAGAGTCAAAGAGAAAGAGATCTTCCACTCACAGATTAGTTTCCCAAATGGCTGCAATGGTCAGGGCTGGACCAAGCCAAAGCTGAGAGCCAGGAGAGTTACAGAGAGGGAGAGTCAAAGAGAAAGAGGTCTTCCACTCACAGGTTAACTCCCCAAATAGCTGCAATGGTCAGGGCTGGACTAAGCCAAAGCTATGAGCCAGGAACACCATGCCAGTTTTCCATGTCTGCATCAGGGGCCCAAATACTTGGAACATCTTCCATTGTTTTCTCAGGTATATTGGAAGGGAAATGCATTGAAAGTAGAGTAGGAAAGACTTGAACTAGTTCTGATATGCGATGCCTGCATCACAAGTGGTGGCTTAATCCACTGTGCCACAATGCTCCCTCCACCCCACCTCCGAGCCCAGTCTCCTTTTTATCTGCTCATGTCATAATTATTGTACTTCCCAGAGTTCTGTTCTTTCATTTTGTTCTATATACTCTTCTGAGATGATCTATTTCAACCCAATCACCTCTTAGTTGATGAATTTGCTGAGTCAACATAGCTGGCCAAAATCTTATCCTCAAATTTCAGATACTGAGAACTGCTGGTCATCTTCATTTTGAGTATCAAATCTATCACAGTTTGAGCCAAACTCATCGTATTTTGTTTCAGACCCACTTCTTTTGCTGTGTTTTGTATTTGTGCTTTTACATATGAAAGTGTGTTATCCCCCCTGTGAAAATATCTATCATATATTCAGCATATTTTATTGAAATTTTGCCTCTTTATATTTGCAATTAACTTTTAGATAGGGCCTACATTTGTTTTACCTTTGTGGTACCAAGATGTAGCACATTTTATGTCATTGACTTGATATTTATGTACATTTGTTCAAGTGAGTGCATATATATATATTTAATTTTTATTTAATAAATATAGATTTCCAAAGTACAGTTTATGGATTACAATGGCTGTTTCCTCCCATAACTTCCCTCCCACCCACAACCCTCCCCTCTCCCACTCACTCTTCCATTCTATTCGCATCAAGATTCATTTTCAATTCTCTTTATAGACAGAAGATCAATTTAGTATAAATTAAGTAAAGATTTCAACAGTTTGCACCCACACCAAAACACAAAGTGTAAAATACTGTTTGAATACTAGTTATAGCGTTAATTCACATTGTACAAAACATTAAGGATAGAGATCCTATATGAGGAGTAAGTATACAGTGACTCCTGTTGTTGACTTAGCAAATTGATATATTATATATATATATATATATATATATGTATGTATGTATATATTTTTTTTCTGCAGGTTCCTTAGCTTGACCTTTTGTAGCTATGCTTGATTTCTCTTTGTTTCATAACTATGACCTTAAACTGAACAATTCCATGGATTCCACTTATAAAATGTCATAGATTTCTCCATTCCAATCCTTATGCCCTTATCCAGGATCCTTCCTGCATCTCCTACTATCCTATCAGCCAAACAAGTCATATGAATGAGTTAGTTCAGTCACAGAGGTGAGGGGGATGGAAGTGAAAAATGTTTCTTACCAAAAATCCAGTCTATGCGGTTGTGAAACTGAAAATTGGGAATTGTCTCAGGCTATTACTGCAGTCCTGAATGGGGTTGGTTGGTTGAACCAGCAGTAGTGAGAAATGGATAAATTTAAAACGTAATTTAAAGGTAGATCTTGCATTAATTAATGATGGATTTTATGTGGGAGATAAAAATATCACACATCAATCATAGGTTTGTTATTTGATCAATTCGATATCTAGAAGTGTCATTTACCAAGATAGGGAAAACTAGGGGAAGAATAGGCTCTTGGTTTTTGAACACATTAACTTAAAGAAACTTACTTGACATCCAACTGGCAATGTATGTGGGGAAGTTGGCCAGGTGAGTTTGTCAGTCAGGAAAGAGACTAGAACTGCAACCAACATGTAAGAGTTATAGGCATCTAGATGGAAGATAAAGCCCTCTGTTCTGGAAGTGACATATTTGAAAGTCAGATATAACTATGCAAGTCCCTGATGTTTCCAATCCCATCTCCCACTAACTATGTTTCTCATATCCTTGAATGACACTTAGATTACATTCTCAAAATATGCATGCAGTTCCATGTCTGTATTTTGAGCAATTATTCTTTTTGCCTGGTAAACCCCTTTTCCTCAATCTCTCTTAGTTGAAATTCTGCTTTTGCAAAATCAATCTCATGATATCTACTCTATGAAACTTTCCTCCAATATCTAGATATGAATTGATATCCCTAAATTCCTTTACTAATTCATCAACTATAAGGATTGTCATATCCATTTCCATTAGAATCCAGTGAATTTAATTTCCCCAAACTCTGTGAGGTCCTATTACACTTCCAATCAACACATCTAAGGATCTACAAAATGATGTGAAAACTACCTATCCAGTTCAATGGCCCCATTTCATAGATGGCAGTTTAGGCCCATTTTAGATACATACTGGAAATCATTCCCACTGGTCCATGTGGGTGTTCATCTATTACACTGTAACCTTCTTGAAGTTGGAATTAGATCTAAATCAGATATCACCATACCTCCTACTTTCTGCAAATTGCTGTTGCTGCATATCATTTTTGTTAAATTTACATTTGCATTATCTGCATAGTCTTTATAAGGAGAATAAGTGCTATTTATAGAACTAACATGGAGATACAGTAATCACTGAAGTATGAGTTTTTATTGGGGGAGGATTAGATTACTATGAAGCAAGTTCACTGCACTGTTACCAAAACAACTGGAAAACCAATATTTTTATTCCTCTTTACTCCTACATATTTATTTTCTCCTACCTATTCGAGATTCAGAATCCTTGGCAATGGATGAGGCATAGACTATACACTGAGATTTTGCTTAAGA
Source organism: Lepus europaeus (assembly GCF_033115175.1). Lineage (NCBI taxonomy): Eukaryota > Metazoa > Chordata > Mammalia > Lagomorpha > Leporidae > Lepus > Lepus europaeus. The sequence goes on from NC_084850.1 coordinate 9,359,750, forward strand.
ATACCACTGAAACAGTGGAAATTGTAAATAATCTGCCACTTTTCTGAGTCAAATAAGTGCCTCATTGTTCAGGTAGCGACTCAGAAACTAAATGTTGGGTCTTACTACAGTACCAGCAATTCTTTGAGATGGGAGAGAGGAGTTGCGCCATCTGCTCCAGGTTAGCAGTAGAAGAATAATATACTGAATACATTAGGAGGCCTTTTCAAAGATGGGTTTACCACAGCAATCTTTAGACAAATGAATTTTAAAAGACGTTTTTTGAAAGAAGTATAAGTTGTTGCAGCAAAAGAGTGCCAAATTTTAAATGTTAATTTGCTTCAGAATAAGTTTCATTGATTTCATTTAAAAATATAGGTGGATTTTTTTAAAACATAATATAGATTTCAAACTGATGTTAATTTTTTGCTACTACTTTTATGATGAAGATAAGACAACATTAGTCTTAAAGGCAAGAGAATTAAATTCTTGCTTCAGCATTGCCATGAACCATTATATCATGTTGGATAAATTACCTCACAATTCATATATTTTCATCTATTTAGTCATTTATAAGTACCTATACTATATGATATTATTAATAACAATACTGTATAAATTTTGTTGGAAACAACCCTTTTGACTGTATTAAGGATATATTTTAATTAGTTTAAGCAGACTGAGGGGAATCATTACGAGAATGGTGACTAGTGGACCTCAGCAGTGAACTGGAACTAGATGCAGAAATAGCTTATAAGCATTTTTCTCTCCTTGCTTCTCTGAATGTCTGTATCATTTAATCAAAATGAAATTGGAAACTTATTTACAGGTCTGAAATATCTAGGGAACAGATAGTCACACAAATAGTGTTAGAAGCTCCTCTCTGTCCGGTTTAGTCAACTAAGGCCTGCAAGAAAGGATCCTCGTGTTATGTTAGTATGTTTGCCAGGAACCCTGCTGTTACAAATTTGTGGATGAGAGATTTCTGCGTAGGATGAATAGATGAATACTGTTATTCAGTTCTCAGGAAATACAGAGGGATTGAGAAGTTATAGTAGGCAGAATAACTTCCTTTCTCAAATATATCCATTACATAATGCCTAGAATTTATGAATATATTACATGGCAAGGGAAAGTTAAGGTGGCATATGGAATTTGGGTTGTTAATCAACCAAACATGAGAGAAGCAGATTATCCTGGATTATGTGTGCAAGCCCAATGTAAAGAAAAAATTCCTTGTAAAGAGGCCAAAGGTCAGAGTTAGAGAGATTTAAAGATGACATGCTGCTGGGTCTGAAGTCAAAGAAATCACAGGCCAACAAAGGCAGATGGCCTCTAGAAGCTGGAAGAGGCAAAAAAAAAGAATTTCTTCTTAAATCTTTCAAAAGAAATGCAGCCCTGCTAACACCTTGCTCTTAGTCCACTGATATTCATTTTGTACTTTTGCCCACCAGAACTGTGAAATAATAACTGTATATTATTTTAAAGCCATTTCATTTGAATTAAATTGAAACAAAAGCAATAAGAAACCAATATAAAATTAATTCGACTGTGCTTAACTGGGATCCAGTGGAGGATGGCGGAATAGTGAGGGTGCACACTGATAGTCCGGGAAAAGATAGTTCAATAAAAGTGGAGTTACTGTAGTCTCAGGAAAAGGTTCAGGAAAAAATTGCAGAGGAAACTCTTGTGGATCTAGTGGATGTGACACGGAGGACCTTTGGGGAGAACAAGGACGTCCATGGTGTGGAAGACCAGCCACAGAGTCTACGCGCCAGTGCTGGAAGTGGAGGTGAGACAAAAACCTCGGTAACCCAAGACATTGGCGGGGAAAGGCAGAAAGAGCCTAGAGGGAATGAGGCTTGAAGCCCCACTGCAGAAAGTTCACCAGGCTGACTGGAGGAGAGAAAAAAAAAACACGAATAAATAAGGGGAACCAGCATGGATACTAGCCTCTCTCTCCACTCACCTTACAAAGCTGAGCAAGACAAAGAGCAGGCGCCATTTTGGACATACGTAAAGTGGCACCCGCCATCAGCCAAGCAGAAAAACCCGACTCCGGTGGGGAGAAATAACAGGAGGTTAGGACCTAGTGAAAGTGTGGAGCTAACGAACTGAGACTGTGAAAATCTGAGGGTGGGCGAGAGAATTCACCGACTACACAAACTCGGTAACCTTGGCAACCAGGTGAGAGACTGTGGAGAAATTTGAAACCACACTGAGGGCTGCATAAACACTTTGTGTGGTCCCTGGGGTAGAGCAGACGAATACCCACAGGGGCCAGATTTCATACATCAACTACCCTCAATTCCACTCAGCTGTGTGGAATTATTTCCCTTCTGAGTCAAAAACAGAGAGAGAGAGAGAGAGAGAGAGAGAGAGAGAAACAACCTGGGTGAGTCACCTTTGGAATACCGTTAACCCTGAAGAAGCAAACAGAGCTCTCTGGCCACACCCATCACAGCCACTAAGGATCCATCAAAAGCAGACAGTCCACTTAATTTAGAGTCATAGTATAATGAGAAAAAACACCACAGCGAAGAAACCAAAAATATCTCCAATATGCCAAACAACAACTGCAGAAACCGAGGTAACAAGAACAAAGAAGACACTGTGATGCCCCAAAAGAAAAAGACACCCCAATTCAAGATTATGAAGATGATGAGATGGAAGAAGGGCAAGAAGTAGATCTCAAAATATTGATAAGAACATTAAGTTCTCAAAAACAAATTCTTGAACTACAGAAATCCTTAATGGACAGGATAGAAAATCTCTCTCACCAAAATGAAATACTAAGGAGAAATCAAAATGAAATGAAGCAACTAGTAGAACATGAAACTGTGATAGTGATGAGAAATCATAATGAAATGAAGAATTCAATAGATCAAATGACACACACCTTAGAGAGCCTTAAAAACAGATGGGCGAAGCAGAAGAGAGAATATCAGACTTAGAAGACAGAGCACAGGAAAGGAAACAGGCAAACCAAAGAAAAGAAGAGAGGAAATTAGAAATCTAAAAAATATTGTTGGGAATCTCCAGGATACTATTAGAAAACCCAACATTCGGGTTCTAGGAGTTCCTGAAGGCATGGGGAGAGAGAAAGGATTAGAAGGTCTTTTCAGTGAGATACTTGCAGAGAAATTCCCGGGTCTGCAGAAGGACAGAGACATCCTAGTACAGGAAGCTCATAGAACCCCTAGTAAACATGACAAAAAGAGAACCTCACCACGACACGTTGTAATCAAACTCACCACAGTGAAACATAAAGAAAAGATCCTAAAATGTGCAAGAGAGAAACGTCAGATTACTCTCAGAGGATCTCCAATTAGACTCACAGCAGACTTCTCATCAGAAACCCTACAAGCTAGAAGGGAATGGCGAGACATAGCACAGGTACTAAGAGAGAAAAACTGCCAGCCCAGAATATTATATCCTGCAAAGCTCTCATTTGTGAATGAAGGTGAAATTAAGACTTTTCATAGCAAACAGAAATTGAAAGAATGTGTTGCCACTCGTCCTGTCCTGCAAAAGATGCTTAAAGATGTGTTACACACAGAAACACAGAAACATGGTCATCAATATGAAAGAAGGTAAAGGAAGGAAACCTCAGAGCAAAAGATCACAGGAAGCTCAATTTCGCTTTGACATAGAATTAAACTCTGATGCTCTGTTAAAGCAATGTGTTAAAGTAACCTATTATGTTCTCTTGATGTCTGTTAAATTCTAATTGTTCAAAAACAGCTGAATTTTTATTAAGAGCTATGGGTTATTTAAATATGTGCTTATTTTCAAAGATTTGAATAATCACCTTGTAACAATGATTAAATTTGGTCTATGTTATGTCATGATTTTAAGGAATCTTATTTCAACCAGATATTTTGGATTTTGAGCCTTCTTAGCATTCTTAACAGGCATTCAAAAAAATTAAAGTTTTAAACAATCTGGACTCTAAAATTTCCAGTAAATCTTGGACTTTGGTTTTTCCAGTTTGGGCCCAACTGAAAAAATCGAAGGACCTATGTCTCTCATCTTATAGAGAAACCAACTAATCAGGCTATTTGGATTATATTAGAAGTACTGTCAAGATGTGATGTGGTACCAAATTTTAAGTTTCTATAATGGAAAACGCTATTAATACAAATATTTGAGAATTAAAAAGTCTAATGATCTTGTGTTACTAGACATGATAGTTATCTTAATAAGAAAGCCCCAGAGGCCTAAAGGGTTAAATACTTGTAAAATCCTACAGGTGCTTTCAAAAATACTGTGAAGTAAGCAAGTGCCTCTTGTTGGTTGATGAGTTTATAATTTTAAACATGGCAACTTAAAGCCTTTTGTCATCCACAGTTATATATGATTTGCTGCTCATAAAACTAAAGCGTTGTTGGTTCTGTGTTTAGCTGTCCTCCTATAGGTTCCTATGGACTTTTCCAGCCACTTCTATTGTATTCAGTACTTTGGGATAGCTCTGTAAACAGATGAAGCCAATAATGTATTAACAGTACCAACTGAGAGAAAGTATGGTTAACTGAGGTTACTAAAAACAAAAAGCAATTCAAATCAATTGGCAATCTACAAAAAGAGTTAAAGATTTTAAAAGCTATTATTAAAATTGTTATATTTGTCTATTTTATGTTATATGTTTGTATATGTTGTATGTCCACATGGGAAAATTTTATTAAGAATTTTGTTTTAATTGGCTTATAGATAAGATTGTCCATAAATTTAAGCTGCTAAAATTAATAAAAGATACATTTTAATTCGTGTGACCTGAATCTCTGTATCACATGTTTTATACTTGTTGGTAGAAAGAAACTAAAAACATTTTATATGCTTGTGCTTAAGTTTACTGGTTACACAAACTACGCCATGTTAGATATTTAAGAGGTGTTTCCAAATACATGATTCTTAAAATTTATGGAAGGCATTGGATCTTCTGGTAAATGTTTTCTTAAGTTGTTATCTAATGTTTTAAACTGTTTGCTAAGTATTCATGTGATATTGCTATTGTCAGCAAGCGATCTAGAACTTGCTCCCTCATTTCTCTATTCTAAGCCCAACTTGTTCTTTCATTTCTCTATTCTCCTCAAGGTAGGAAACTAATTCTATGATGAAGGAATCTGTAGGACGCACAATTTAATCTTTAGACCTTATAAAAGAGATGGCTAACATTTTTCTGTAATAGCATAGCCAAAATAAGAACTTAAATAATAATCTCATAGCTAGATTTACTTCACCATCAGCGAAGTATACAGTAAGTAGAAAAAACCTCAACCAAAGGGAAAGAAAGTTTTAAAGTGAGAATATAATTTTCCTCATGGGCATTGTCTACCTTAGAAAAACTACTACAGAACATGCCTGTGACTATAGACTTGTAGTTCAGGCCACCGAAGATTAGAGATGGGATACGGGCACTCCCTTGACTTGCATCCTCTGGTCTGCTTTAACACAAACCAGGAGGAAAAGAAAGCTCGGCATCAGAAGCAATGGGTGGCAGGCTTATTAATGGCTGATCTGTACAATGATCTGCCCTCAAGGAGACCCAACAGGCCAGTCCACTGCAGTGGCTTTCAATGTGGTAAGCCTGGGCTTCAGCAGAAGTCAGCTTGTGAAGAGCCCTGGCAGCTCTGCCAAGAGTTGGATCACGGGAAATGGACCTGCCCTGGAGTCGAAGGATGCCCAGGTCAGAGCCACAGATCTTATTGGCTCTAAGCTGAAAAGCCCTTCACTCAGCCCAACTTCCAAAGTGACCAAGGCAGCTGAGGGTATGGTCAAGTAGGGTGAGCAACATTGCAGGCAGAGCTGTAAATTTCTTGTTAGAAATGCCACCTGCCTTTACCTGGCCAGCTCTCCTCCCAGGCCAGCTAAGTAATGAAAGTCAACAGAGTGCCTTCCCCCAGGAGGTTCACACCTCCCTTAGGATATACCCCATGTGAAGAGATAGATAGGTCTGGGCCTCTGAACTTACAAGGCCTAAAGCCCACCAGATTATTATCAGGCCCCTTCTATCAGGTTCTATTTGCCTCTCAATCAGAAAACTTAATTGTAGCTTAGAGAGCACCTTTCTTAGCTCTTCTAATAGTGACTCTGTCCTTTGTTCTAGATCCTGTCTAGTGCACTTGGGCCTCATGCCTTTGTAATCATAACCTCTACTCTACCACCAATGGCTCTACTCCCAACCTGTGTATACTGATGGTCCTCTTCCCCACTTAATGCTGTATAATTGTTCAGACCTTGTTAATGCCACTCTTAGGATCATTGGTTACTATCCTCACCCTGTCTTTTATGACCTTGTCTAAATATGATCAGAGTCAGCGAACTTGGAAGGCTTCCATAGCCTTGGCAACTCATGACGAGAGCCTAGGGTGGTTACTGGCGCCATAAACTACTGTGTCAATTTGTTGGTTCAACATTAGGAGTCACTGTGCACTTGCTGCTCATGTGGGATCTCTATCCTTAATGTGCTGTACATTGTGAATTAATGCTATAACTAGTACTCAAACAGTATGTTTCACTTTGTGTTTCTATGTGGGTGCAAACTGTTGAAATCTTTAGTTAACATATGCTAAATTGATCTTCTGTATATAAAGAGAATTGAAAATGAATCTTGATATGAATGGAAGGGGAGAGGGAGCGGGAGAGGGGAGGTTTGCGGGTGGGAGGGAAGTTATGGGAGGGGGAAGCCATTGTAATCCATAAGCTGTACGTTGGAAATTTATATTCATTAAATAAAAGTTAAAGAAAAACACAAAACAAACAAACAAACAAAAGAGTGTTAATTATTAAATTAACAACAGAGTCACTGTGCACTAACTTCCCATGTAGGACTTCTGTCCTCAAATTATGAGAGTTAACAATAAAACTTTTTCTAAAAGATTTATTTTGTTTTAGTGTATTAAGTGGAGGATAGTCTTATGTCTCTTAAGTATTAGTTATGCCTAAGTGTCCAACTCCATTGCTTGTTTTCTTAGGTGCTTCCTTAATTAATGATAAATCTTGTTCTCAAGTACTTTTTTTAGTGTTGTAAATGGAGGATATTCTTATGTTTCATAAAAAATACTATTCTGAATTTGTGAAAATTAGTTTTATAAGAAATAAGAAAACTGTGAGTCTCTCATAACTATCATTTATTTATTTCTTACAGAAATAATTATTTAATCATTAAGGGAAAACAGCAGTAAATGGGGAATGTGGAATAGACATCAGAGAGATTAGCATGAAATTCCTGGTCCTACCATATACGCTCTGTTTGTAAGCCTAGATACACGAAAATGTATTGCATGAATGTTCATATACAATGGAATAAAGCATCTTTCCCTAAAATAGTGCAAATTCTTCAGAACCAAGTTCTGATCATCATTATATTAACTGGAATGTCCATCTTTCTTTCACAATGATATTATTCATAGACTTGCGGTTATTATAACTTTAGATAATATTTTATCATGGCACAAAATTATGTACCTTCAACTGCTATGATAATTAAAATAGCATGAATTACTACTTATAGCATTTAAATTTCTAAAGGCACATAATTTCTGAAGTCATTTTCCAGTGTGTGTAAATTCCCAATTGAATGTATATCAATTTGTGGTGTTGTATTACAATATAATTCAAAATAAATTATCATAAAGGTTTCAAATTCTCTTGCAGACTTTTTGAAATCCCAAATTGTGTGTTGGTGCTGTGGCATAGCAGATAAAGCCACTGCCTGAAATGCCAGCATCTCATATGGATATTAGTTTGAGTCTTGGCTGCTCCACTTCCAATCCAGCTTCCTGATAATGACCTGGGAAAGCAGTGGAAGATGGCCCAATTGCTTGGACCCCTGCACTTATGTCAGAGACCTGGAAGAAGCTCCTGACTCCTGGCTTTGGATAGGCCCAGCTCTGTTCGTTGTGACCATTTAGGGGGTGAACCAATGGATGGAAGATCTCTCTCTGTCTCTCCCTCCTCTCTCTGTGTATCTCTGCCTTTCAAATAAATATTTTTTAAAAAAAATACCAAGTTGTCTTTGCTGAGGAGTTTAGTATTACACATATAAATCAGCCATCCATAAAATCTACTCATTTACTACAGTAAAATAGTTTCAAAATTTAGGCATCACTGATTACATTAGTTTCTGTTTGCTGTGGTTACAAATTGCCACAAAAGTAGTGGTTTAAAGAAAATTGATTGGGGCTGGTGCCGTGATGTGGTAGGTTAATCCTCCGCCTGCGGCACCAGCATTCCATATGAGCGCTGGTTCTGGTCCCGGCTACTCCCCTTCCGATCCAGCTTTCTGCTGTGGCCTGGGAAAACAGTAGAAGATGGCCCAAGTCCTTGGGCCTGTTGCAAGTGCCTCCTCTGTCATGCAGCTTGACAGGGGCTAAGAGCAACAATTCAGAGCATGGGGAAGAAAGGAACACAAGGACACAAGACTGCCTTCACAATGAAGATTTTTATTGCTTATACACCAGGGATATTATCACACCTTTCATCTACTCATTTATTGGAGTCAATACACTTACCCATATCAATATGCTTATTAATCTTTACTATTTAACACACTTATCAATAAACTTGACACAACTACTTAACGTGACTTAACTACTTAACTACTTAGCTTAACATAACTACTTAGCTTAACTACTATTTAACTTAACATACTTATCTTGACTTAACTACTTATCTTATCTTACTATAATAACACTTAACTATCAAAGTAACACTATTTCCTTAATGACTAAACAACTACTGGAATCACCATTAATATCAATATCAATAATATTACTTGAACTTATTAATCCACAGATCACAGTATACAATATTAGAGTAATTTCAAAGACTATCCAATTATAATAGCATTACTTTTACTCATAGGGTCAAAGCATAGTTATATTATATTATACATGACTAACGTTATTTGTAAAAGCTGCATTTTCAAGGCTTGTATCATGGTCATGAAAGAGTGTCAGTGTTCAAAGTCCAGAGCTCAACGTCTCGGCAGAGACGGATCTTGGATCAGTCACTTACAGGCAGGAAGTCATGGGGAGGTTGTCACTCTGGGCAGTAGGCTCAAAGTTCCCAGGCAGACAGCAAGGCGAGGGGTTGGAGAGGGCCCCTGCTGAGAGGCCTGGTCCAGCTTTGTGGTCAGATCTGGCAATAAGTTGATAAGGGGTCCAGGCAAGGCGGTGAGGTGACACATCTTGGCTGGAGTTTTGATCCTGTAGTCACCTTGTGTCACTTAGCTAGGGGGCTAGCGAGCTGGCTCTTCAGCTCCAAATGTGATGAGATCCAGAGGTTCACACACACTGGGCCGTGATCCCCGAGAGGATGGAGAGCAGCGCAAAAGGCCCCCTTTTTATCCTATTCTTTTTCTGCAGCTCACCTGCTGTTCACATGCTGTCCATGGTTGATTCAGTCCAATCAGCTTGGAGTTCCCTGAGGTGTCACCAATCTATTATCTGGGCTCAGGTGTCTCCAGCTCATGCCCAAACCTCGTGCGAATTGGGGAGGTAACTCAAGCTATTGCCCATAGCACACACTTATCGGGCTGTCCAGAGATGTCTGTTCAGCCTTTCGAGGAGCATCACTCTGGCAAGCGCTGAGCTTGAGTGACTCCATTTTCTGTTACTTTCATTTTGTGGCTAGTGGCAGTTTTTGACTCTAGATGTTTTTCCTGTGGAGTTTCCATAGTTCACCTCCTTGTGTTGGTCAGGTAAGCAGTGATCTGTGACTCTTGGAACTTCCTGTGGGATTCCCCATAGGGTCCCTACACCCACATGGGAAACTGGGGAAGAAGCTCCTGACTCCTGGCTTCAGATCAGTGAAGTTCTGGCCATTGCGGCCCATTAGGGAGTGAAACAGTGGATGCAAGATCTCTCTCTCTCTGCCTCTCCTCTCTGTGTAACTCTAACTTTCAAATAAATAAATAAATCTTTTTTTTAAAAAAAAAGCAAAATTGATTTATTATTTTATAGTCTTTCTGGATTTCTTGCATTTTTCTGCTCCTAGAGGCTACCTGCATTCATTGGCTCATGTCTCCTTTTTCTATCCTCAAAGTGAATTTATCAAACCTTGTAACCTGTTGCATCCTCTCCTTTGCCTGACTATGGTCATCCTTTTTCCCATTGTAAGGACTCTTGTTATTATATCAGACACACTGGATAAATCAGAATATCCTTTGCCTCTCAAGATCCTTGATTTAATTGACAAGGAAGAACACATATTCACAGGGTCTGGGGAGCAGGATGTAGAAAAATTTGGGAGAAAGGGTGTCATTCTGCCTTTCACAGTGGGATGCACTTATAGGTACTTTTTACTGTCCTATTTTTTTTTTTTGCTTTCCAACTCTTGAATTTTTATTTATTCAGTTTACATACACAATGAAGAAAGTTCACCTTTGAACTGTAATTTAGCTACTAACAGAATACATGGATTGTTATATGTATGTCAATTTATAGATACTTATTGTACCTCTCATCTTTCTTTAAAACTTTTATTTAATATAAATAAATTTCCAAAATACAACTTTTGAATTATAGTGGCTTTTACCCCACATAACCACCCTCCCACCAGCAACCATCCCATCTTCCACTCCCTCTCCCATCCCATTCTTCATCAAGATTCATTTTCAATTTTCTTTATATACAGGTCAATTTAGTATACACTAAGTAAAGATGTCAACAATTTGCAACCACACAGAAACACAAAGTGTAAAGTACTGTTTGAGTACTAGTTCTGCCATTAATTTGCATAGTACAACTCATTAAGGACAGAGATCCTACATAGGGAGTAAGTACACAGAGACTCCTGTTGTTGATTTAACAATTGGCACTCTTATTTATGAAGTCAGTAATCACCCAAGGCTCTTGTGATGAGCTGCCAAGGCTTGGAAGCCTTTTGAGTTCACCGACTCCAATCTTATTTAGACAAGGCCATAGTCAAAGTGGAAGTTCGTTCCTCCCTTCAGAGAAAGGTACCTCCTTCTTTGATGGCCCGTTCTTTCCGCCGGGATCTCACTCGCAGAGATCTTTTTTTTTTTTTTTTTTTGACAGGCAGAGTGGACAGTGAGAGAGAGAGACAGAGAGAAAGGTCTTCCTTTTCCGTTGGTTCACCCTCCAATGGCCGCTGCAGCCAGTGCGCCGCGGCTGGCGCATTGCACTGATACAAAGCCAGGAGCCAGGTGCTTCTCCTGGTCTCCCATGGGGTGCAGGGCCCAAGCACTTGGATCAACCTCCACTGCACTCCCTGACCACAGCAGAGAGCTGGCCTGGAATAGGGGCAACCAGGACAGCATCCGGCGCCGCGACTGGGATTAGAACCAGGTGTGCCGGTGCTGCAAGATGGTGGATTAGCCTATCGAGCCGCGGCGCCAGCCAGAGATCTTTCATTTAGGTCATTTTTTTTTTTTTGCCACAGTGTCTTGGCTTTCCCTGCCTGAAATACTCTCATGGGATTTTTAGCCGGATCTGAATGCCTTAATGGCTGATTTTGAGGCCAGAGTGCTATTTAGGACATCTGCCATTCTATGAGTCTACTGTGTATCCCACTTCCATTGTTGGATCATTCTCTCCTTCTTAATTCTATCAGTTAATATTAGCAGAAGCTAATCTTGTTTATGTGATCCCTTTTACACTTAATCCTTTCATTAAGATCAATTATGAACTGAAACTGATCACTTTGATTACTGAGATGGCATTGGTACATGCCACCTTGATGGGATTGAATTGGAATCCCCTGGCACGTTTCTAACTCTACCATTAGGGGTAAGTCCGATTGAGCATGTGGCGAACTCTACACCTCCTCCCTCTCTTATTCCCACTCTTATACTTAACAGGGATCACTTTTCAGTTAAATTTAAACACCCAAGAATAATTGTGTATTAATTAAAGAGTTCAACCGATGGTATTAAGTAGCACAAAAAATACTAACAGGAATAAAGTAGTAAGTTGTTCCTCGACAGTCGGGACAAGGGCTGATCAAGTCATTGTTTCTCATAGTGTCCATTTCACTTCAACAGGTTTCCTTTTTGGTGCTCGGTTAGTTGTCACCGATCAGGGAGAACATATGATATTTGCCCCTTTGGGACTGGCTTATTTCACTCAGTATGATGTTTTCCAGACTCCTCCATCTGTTGCAAATGACTGGATTTCATTTTTTTTTACTGTTGTATAGCATTCTATAGAGTACATGTCCGGTAATTTCTTTATCCATTTTCTGTTGATGGGCATTTGGGTTGATTCCAGGTCTTAGCCATTGTGAATTGAGCTGCAATAAACATTAAGGTGCAGACAACTTTTGTATTTGCCAGTTTAATTTCCTTGGGTAAATTCTTTATAAATTTTTTTTTGACAAGCAGAGTGGACAGTGAGAGAGAGACAGAGAGAAAGGTCTTCCTTTTGCCGTTGGTTCACCTTCCAATGGCCTCCGCGGTAGCGCGCTGTGGCCGGCGCACCACGCTGATCCGATGGCAGGAGCCAGGTGCTTCTCCTGGTCTCCCATGGGGTGCAGGGCCCAAGGACTTGGGCCATCCTCCACTGCACTCCCTGGCCACAGCAGAGAGCTGGCCTGGAAGAGGGGCAACCAGGACAGGATCGGTGCCCTGACCGAGACTAGAACCCGGTATGCCGGCGCCGCAAGGCGGAGGATTAGCCTAGTGAGCCGCGGCGCTGGCTCCTTGGGTAAATTCTAAGGAGTGGGGCAGCGCCACAGCACAATAGGCTAATCCTCTGCCTGCGGCACTGGCACACTGGGTTCTAGTCCCAGTTGGGGTGCCAGATTCTGTTCTGGTTTCCCCTCTTCCAGGCAAGCTCTCTGCTATGGCCCGGGAAGGCAGTGGAGGGTGGCCTAAGTGCTTGGGCCCTGCTCCTGCATGGGAGACCAGGAGAAATACCTGGCTCCTGGCTTTGGATCAGCACGATGTGCCGGCCGCAGCACGCTGGCTGCAGCACGCCAGCCACGGTGGCCATTGGATGATGAACCAATGGCAAAACGAAGGCCTTTCTCTCTGTCTCTCTCTCTCTCACCGTCCACTTTGCCTGTCAAAAAAAAAAAATTCTAAGGAGTGGGATGGCTGGGTTGTATGGTAGGGTTATATTCAGATTTCTGAAGAATCTCCAGACTGACTTCCATAGTGGCTTTACCAGTTTGCATTCCCACCAACAGTGGGTTAGTGTCCCTTTTTCCCCACATCCTCTCCAGCATCTATTGTTGGTGGATTTCTGAATGTGAGCCATTCTAACCAAGGTGAGGTGAAACCTCATTGTGATTTTGATTTGCGTTTCCCTGATGGCTAGTGATGTTGAACATTTTTTCATGTGTCTGTTGGCCATTTGGATTTCCTCTTTTGAAAAATATCTACTGAGGTCCTTGGCCCATCTCTTAAGTAGGTTGTTTGTTTTGTTGTTGTGGAGTTTCTTGATCCCTTGTAGATTCTGGTTATTAATCCTTTATCTGTAGCATAGTTTGCAAATATTTTTTTCCCATTCTGTTGGTTGCCTCTTCACTTCTCTGTTTCTTTTGCAGTACAGAAACTTCTCAATTTGATGCAATCCCAAATGGTAATTTTGGCTTTGACTGCCTGTGCCTCTGGGGTCTTTTCCAAGAAGTCTTTACCTGTGCCTATATCTTGTAGGGTGTCTCCGATGTTCTCTAATAATTTGATGGTGTTGTGTTATAGATTTAGATCTTCAATCCATGTTGAGTGAATTTTGTGTAAGGTGTAAGGTAGGGGTCTTGCTTCAGTTTCTGAACATGAAAATCCAGTTTTCCCAGAACCATTTGTTGAATAGACTGTCGTTACTCCAGGAATTGGTTTTGGATACTTGATCAAATTAAGTTGGCTCTAGATGTTTGGATTGATTTCTGATGTTTCTATTCTGTTCCATTGGTCTATCCATCTGTTTCTGTACCAGTACCATACTATTTTGATTATAACTGCCCTATAGTATGTCCTGAAATCTGGTATTGTGATGCCTCCAGCTTTGTTTTTGTTGTACAAGATTGCTATAGCTGTTTGAGGTCTCCTGATGATTTTCAGCATCATTTTTTCCAGATCTGAGAAGAATGACTTTGATGTTTTGATTGGCATCACATTGAATCTATAAATTGCTATTGGGAGAATGGACATTTTGATGATTTTGATTCTTCCAATCCATGAGCATGGAAGGTTTTTCCATTTTTTGGTATCCTCTTCTATTTTTTTCTTTAAGATTTGTAATTCTCATCGTCCTTGATTAAGTTTCTTCCAAGGTATTTGATTGTTTTTGTAGCTATTGTGAATGGGATTGATCTTAACTGTTCTTTCTCAGCCGTGGCATTTATGTGTATACAAAGGCTGCTGATTTTTGTGCATTGATTTTATATCCTGCTACTTTGTTAAACTCTTCTATGAGTTCCAATAGTCTCTTAGGAGAGTTCTTTGGATCCCCTAAATAAAGAATCATATCATCTGCAAAGAAGGATAGTTTGACTTCTTCCTTCCCAATTTGTATCCCTTTAATTTCATTTTCTTGCCTGATAGCTCTGGCTAAAACTTCCAGAACTATGTTGAATAGCAGTGGTGAGAGTGGGCATTCCTGTCTGGTACCAGATCTCAGTGGAAATGCTTCCAACTTTTCCCCATTCAATAGGATGCTGGCCGTGGGATTTTCATAAATTACTTTGATTATATTGAAGACTGTTCCTTCCATACCTAGTTTGCTTAGAGTTTTCATCATGAAAGGGTGTTGTGTTTCATCAAATGCTTTCTCTGCATCTATTGAGAGAATCATATGGTTTTTCTTATGCAGTTTGTTAATGTGGTGTATCACGTTGATTGTTTTGTGAACATTGAACCATCCCTGCATACCAGGGATAAATCCCACTTGGTCTGGGTGGATGATCTTTCTGATGTGTTGTTGCATTCTATTGGCCAGAATTTTATTGAGGATTTTTGCATCTATGTTCATCAGGGATATTGGAGTGTCATGTTCTTTTGGGAGCGTCATGATTTCTTCCTTGTTCTTGTTTCCTTTTTCTGTTTGTTGTTTGGCATTGTGGAGATATTCTTTGGCTTCTTTTTTCTCGCTGTGGTGATTTTCTCGTTATGCTATGACTCTAGATTAAGTGGACTATCTGCTTTTGGTGAATCTCTAGAGGCTTGTGGTGATTGTGGCCAGAGTTCTGTTCAGTTCTTCAGGGTTAAGGGTGTGCCAAAGGTGACACACCCTTTTTTTTTTTATTCAGAAGGGAAGTAATTCTGCTCAGCTGAGCTCTTCTCCTTGATGGCAATCAGTGCCTGATCACTAGCCCCAGTGTGTATAATATTTGTCAGCTCTGTCCCAAGGACCATGCAAAGTATCTGTGCAGTCTTCAGTGTAAGCTCAGATTCCCCTGCAACATCTCACACCAGGTAGCCAAGGTTACCGAGTTTGTGGCATCTCCCACCAAGACTATTCATGTCTCAGCCACACTGTGAGTTCTCCCACACACCCTCAGTTTTTTTTTTTTTTCACAGTCCCAGTTCATAAACTCCAGACATTCACTAGGTCTTAGTCTCCTGCTATTATTCCCAACCAGAGTCAAGTTTTTCTGTTTGGCTGAGGGTGGGTGCAGCCCCAAGCTGGTGCAGCTGTTACGTACGTACAAATTGGCGCCTGCTCTATTGTCTTGCTCGCCTTTGTAAGGTGTGTGGAGAGAGAGAATGGTTTCCATACCATCCCTTTTGTTTTTTCTCTACTCTATTTAGGCTGGTGTACTCTCCCCCATGGGGCTTCAAGCCTCGTTCCCTCTAGGCTCTTCCTGCCACTTTTCTGCCAGTGTCTAGGGCTACTATGGTTTCAACTCACCTTTATTTCCAGCGCTGGTGCAGAGGAGAAGATTCTCGGCAGCTGGGCTCCCTAGCCGTGGGTGCCCGTGTCCTGCACGTAGATCCACTGTGTCCCTCTAATTCCAGATGAGTTCTCTCTGTAATTTTTTCCCTAGCTCTTTCCTGAGACTTCACTATCTCCACTTTTATTAAACTATCTTTTCCTGGACTATCAGTGAGCTCCCTCCCTATTCTGCCATCTTGAAGCCACTCCTACTGTCCCATAACGAGTAAAGTTTTACTACTTGTTTCTAACTTATCTGGTCAGTCAGCCTTATATGACGGTTTTTCAAAAACTTCAGGGAAAAATCTAATGAAAAGGTAAGTTTATTTTGGTGCTGAAAAAAATGCAATCCACACATAGTTTCTTATGGTAGTTATTTTCCATGAACTTTTTGAAGAACCTTTGGATGTGTGGATTTCAAAAGTTTTTGCACCAAAATAAACATTTTTATTATATTTTGAACTATCTTCCTATATCTCAATAATTCCTTTGTTCTCTCCTCCTCCCTTGAGTTTTCCTCTCCTAGATTTCTAAGTAACTGTGAAATCATCTTGTTTTTGATATTGCTATTACAAGCTAACTCCAATTCAAGTTTACCTTTTAGTTTGAAATTATCAAAGTTTTGAGCATAAAACTAGAGTTTTCCTTCTCGTCTTTATTATCATTTTTTCTTCAAAGCTGGAGAGAGAAAGAGAGAGAGAGAGTGAGAGAGAGAGAGAGAGAGAGAGAGAGAGATCATCTGCTAATTCACTCTACATATATTCACAATGGCCAAAACTGGACTAGGGTTACAGCCAGAAGCCAACAATTCAATTCAACGCACTCAAATTGGTAGCAAGAACCCAATCACCTGAGCTACCACCATTGCCTCCCAGGGTCTGTGTTGGCAGGAAGCAGGGGTCAGGAGCTGGAGCTAGTAAAAAACCCACACACTTTGATGTAGGATGAATGTATCTTACCCATTAAGTTAAAAGCTTACTTCAGAGTTCTCCTTTTAGCTGAAACTATTCTTTTAAGGGAATAAGTGTAAAATAAAAAAATGTGCCTTTATATAACATAGATCTTTAGTACTGAGGCCCCAGGGAACTCTTCTTGATTATAGTCAACTTGCCTGCACAGCATATCATTCATGCAAAGTGGCACTTTTGGGGCATAGTAGGTAAAGCTGCTGCCTGCAACACTGGCATCCTACATGGGCTCTGGTTTGAGTCCTGGCTGCTCTACTTTCCCTGCTAATGTGCCTGGGAAACCAATTGAAAATGGTCCAAGTGTTTGGATCCCTGCACCCATGTGGGTGACCTGGAAGTAGCTCCTGGTTTCAGCCTGGCCCTGCCCTGGCCGTTGTGGCCATCTGGGGAGTGAACTGATAAATGGAAGATATCTCTCTCTCTCTCTCTCTCTCTCTCTCTCTCTGTGTGTGTGTGTGTGTCTTTCAAATAAGTAAAATAAATTAAAAAAAGAGAAACTGGCATTTCCCTCATTCTCAAGATAATGTGTTGGTCTCCTACCCTTGGGCTTAGCAAAATTGAGTATCTATTCCTAAGACTTGGGAGAGATCTGCTAAAGCCAACCATGCCATGTATCCCCAGTCTTTTAGAGCCTTGAAAGCAGTGAAAACTCACTCCCTGCTATAAGGTATCTCCAAAGTAGAAACAAGGCCCTTATTACCAAGAGGCTGCCTCATGCCTATTTTGCCACATTGACTGGATAGGAAGGAAGGCACTGACAGAATTCAAAAAGAACTGTTATGGGTTAATTGTGTCTCCCTAAATGCATATAATAAGTTCCTAACCCGCCAAAGCTTGATAGCTACCACTACCATAAGCCAAGAAGAACCAAGGAAAAATTCTATTTTCTAGATTTCAGAAGGATAATGACCCTGTCAGTTGATTGATTATAGCCTTCTAACTTCTAGAACTGTAAGACAACAAATTTTTTTTTGTGTTAAGCTACCCACTGTGTGGTACATTCCACAAAAGCTATAAGCAATAAATACAGGAACCCAGCACAGGAAACTTAGCTTTTGACTTCTTAATAATGGCAAACTCATATAGGTTCATGGCATGCACATACTTATGCCTTACTCTTCTTTGTAAGGGATGGAATTGGGGTGAGGAATATTTAGACCCCTCAAGATGTTCAATCTTTCACTTATCGTTCATATTTTGTGGTTTATTATGTGTCATTTCAATGGCCTAACAGATTTATGACCCTATAAAGAAGAATTTTTAGACTATTAAAAAGTTCTGTTTGCCTCTTTGAAAAGCTACCTCTCTATCCTTTAGTGCTGCTCTTATGAATCAACCACAGAACAATATGAAGGGAATTTTGGCTTCTCAAATCCCTTAATTTGGTGATTGACATTGCTACAAGAAACTTCTGAAATATTGCAGGCATTTCTATAATTAAATTTTCTCCTAAGGCCAAAATACATATTAAGTCAAAATATGAACTTCTGTTCTTTCTGTTCATTAATTATACTCAGTTGGTTAATCTAGTCTCACTGAAAACATAAAGTTATGCAATGTTCATCAGGTTATAATGTCCAATGCCAGTGACATTATAATGTCCAAAATATGTCATATATTTATGAATGTAACACTTCTTTCATTTATTAAATCTAAGTCTGTATTCAAAAATAAATTCACATTTCCAAAAATAAACAAAAAATGTTTTCTTTCATCTTTTTTCCAATTTTATTCTGTTCCATAAAGATTTTATTCAAGTATCTTGCTAGACACAGGTCTCTTATTTGATGTTTGTAGCCTGGGAAAGCTTTTCCTGAGTTTATCCTTTAATACCTGTAGAGTTCTACTACTATAACACATTCCATTTGTCTGATCTTCTATTCAACAGACCAAGACTATCACATTAGTAAACTGGATACCTCTGTATCAGCTAATTAGAAATATTAATTTCCTTATATGATCAACTTTTTAGAATATTTTATTTATTTATTTGAGAGGTAGAGTTACAGACAGAGAGGGAGAGACATAGAGAAAGGTCTTCCATTTGCTGATTCACTCCCCAAATGGCTGCGATGGCCAGAGATTAGCTGATCCAAAGCCAGGAGCCAAGATCTTCCAGGTATCCCACATGGGCACAGAGGACCAAGAACTTGCAGCATCTTTCACTACTTTCCCAGGCCATCAGCAGAGATCTGGATTGGAAGAGGAGCAGCTGGGACATGAACCGGTGCCCATATGGGAGGTCAATGCTACAGGCAGAGGTTTAGCCTATTTTGCCACAGAGCTAACTCCTCTAGTCAACTTTTTCAAGTAAAAGTAATGCCTGTAGAATGTCTGAGAAAAACATATAGGCAATTGTATCTGTACGTTTTGAACTCAGAGAAGTTTTTTTAGAGGTACAAATTGACAATGCACATTTAGGGGTATAGGACTAGATTTAAACCAAGGACTGACCAAAATAGAAAATAAAATTTAGCCAAGGATTGAGATCTTAAGAATATCAATATGTAGTGTTTGGAAAGAGCAAGAAAAAGAGGCCAATGGAAGCGATAAAGTACAGCCAGTGAAGTAAAAGGAGGTACAGCACCATGTTAGTGAGAGCATATAAATTATCTCAAGAAGAAAAGAATAATCATCCATATCTGAGAGATCCAATTATATGATAGCAGAAAAGTGTCCATTAGCTTTTACAGCATATTTTTATTTATATCCCGTACAAGAGCCATTTCAATGTTGGTGGAAGCTAGAGTAGCCTAGGTTTAAGACGAATAGAAAGGAAGACTTCTGATTTTAGCTCTGGCATGCGAAGAGCTTGGAAGCTTTACCTGCATCATTACAATAAGATAATTCTGAAAAACGGAAAGCCAACATTTTTTCTTAAACCCATCAGGGAAGTTAGTTTTCAAGACAAACCACCATCTAGAAATTTAGAGAGAGACACATCTAGACACAGAAGAGATGTGTTTATGCGGAGAAGAAACCACTGTAGCCATAAACTTTTTTTTTGACATGCAGAGTGGATAGTGAGAGAGAGAGACAGAGAGAAAGGTCTTCCTTTTTGCCATTGGTTCACCCTCCAATGGCTGCTGTGGCCAGCGCATCATGCTGATCCGAAGCCAGGAGCCAGGTGCTTCTCCTGGTCTCCCATGTGGGTGCAGGGCCCAAGGACTTGGGCCATCCTCCACTGCCTTCCTGGGCCATAGAAGAGAGCTGGCCTGGAAGAGGGGCAACCGGGATAGAATGTGTCACCCCAACCGGGACTAGAACCCGGTGTGCCGGCGCCGCAAGGCAGAGGATTAGCCTCTTGAGCCACGGCGCAGGCTGTAGCCATAAACTTTAAGAAAATTTAAGTGATAATATTCACTATAATTGGAGGCTGAATATGGATTCAAGTGCAATGAGAAACTACTGGGGGCTGCCATTTTAGAGGAGTCCCCACACTAATGGGTTTTACCTCCTGGAAGGCCATCTGTTTCTAGCAGTGACAATCTGAGAATGAACCGCTTTTGTTTATGGCAAGGGGCAGGGAAAATATTTCTTTGAAAATACATCCAGAGTTTTTCCATGACGAATGCCTGTTCTTCAAGAGAACAGAACTTACCAGAGCCTTCTGCTGCCCTTTACAGCTTCCTCTAGACAATTTGTCTTACATAAAGATATGAGCTAAGAGGTGCTTGTGAGGATCACACCCTGAGAACATTGGCCTGTTAAATTATGACTAGCATGGTATATCCTACTTGATCTTTTTACTTTTTAAAAGATTTATTTATTTATTTATTTGAATGTCAAAGTTACAGAGAGAGAGAGAGAGAGAATCTTCCTTCCACTTGTTCACTCCCCAAATGGCCACAAATGGCAAGAGGTGGACCAGGTTGAACCCAGGAGAAAGGAGTTTCATCCAGGTCTCCCATGTGGGTGGCAGTGGCCCAAACACTCGAGCCATCTTCTGCTGCTTTCTCAGGTCATTTGCAGGGATGCTGGATTGGAGGTGAAGCTGCTGGGACACTAATTGATTCCCACACAGGATGCCCGTGTTGCTGGTGACAGCTCTACCCACTATGCTACAACTACTGGCTCTGACCCTTTTACTTTCAAGTTATCTGAATCTTTACATGTAAATTGAGTTTCATATAGATGACACAAATCTGGGCCTTCTTTTGAAGTCTGCTCTGACACTATCTGTCCTTAATTGCTCTTTTTAGATAATTTACTTTTATTTATTTAGTTTTTTTTGTTGTTGTTGTTGAGGATATCCAGGGCTTTATTTTGTAATGCAGAGGCCATACAGTGGCCCCAACCCCACTTCCCACCCTGCACTTAGATAATTTACTTTTTAAAAATTTTTAAAATTTTTTTATTTTTTTGGCAGGCAGAGTTAGACAGTGAGAGAGAGAGAGAGAAAGGTCTTCCTTCTGTTCGTTCACCCCCCAAATGGCCGCTACTGCTGGAGCACTACGCTGATCCGAAGCCAGGAGCCAGGTGCTTCTCCTGGTCTCCCATGCGGGTGCAGAGCCCAAGCACTTGGGCCATCCTCCACTGCCTTCCCAGGCCACAGCAGAGAGCTGGACTGGAAGAGGAGCAACCAGGACAGAATCCGGCGCCCCGACCGGGACTAGAAGCCTGGGTGCTGGTGCTGCAGGCAGAGGATTAGCCTAGTGAGCCACGGCGCCAGCCAGATAATTTACTTTTAAAGTGCTTATTGGAGTGGGCATTTGGCACAAGTGGTTAAGCTGCTTTTTGGGACACCCACATACCATTTACAGTGCCTTGCTTGAGTGCCAGCTTCTCTGTTTCCTTTTCAGCTTTCTGCTTATTTTCATCCTGAGAATGCAGCAGGTGATGGCTCAAGGACTTGGGTTCTGCCAACCAAGCAGGAGAGCCCAACCCTGGCTGTTGTGGGCATTGGGAAATGAACCAGCAAATGGAAGATGTCTCTCTCTCTCTCTAACATTCAAATAAAATGAATATAAATAAAATTAAAAGTGGTAATTGCTATGGTTGGTTGAAATATAAAATTTTATAATTTGCATGTCATCTGCTTTTTCTATTACAGGTTTTAACATGTTAACTACAATTAATTTGAATTCTGTCTCTAATTCCAACAACTGTAGCATATCTATACCTGGTTCTGAAAACTTTCTTTGTGTGAACATATCATATTTTCTTTGCCTTTTGGTATATATCATAATTTTGTGTTAAAACCAGATGTGTATTGTATAATAGTAATTGAGATAAATAAGACTGTGAATATTTATGTTAAGCTGCTTAGGAATTGAGTTGCAGTGAACAGGCTGCTGCAATGAATAATGGAATGTAAATACTTTTTGGGGGTCTGTACTTCAACTTTTTTCATATAAATACCAAAATTGGCATTGTTAGATAATATGTTGGCTCTATAACTTTTTAAATGGAAAACTGGTGTTCTTTTTTTAAAAAAAATTATTTATTTGAAATACAGAGTTACAGAGGGAAACAGACAGATCTTCCATTCACTAGTCCACTCCCCAAATGACCTCAAAGGCTGGGACTGGGCTAAGATGAAGCCAGGTGCCAGAAGCTTCATTCAGGTCACCCACATTGGCAGCAGGGGCCCAGATACCTGGGCATTCTTCTGCTCTGCTAGGTGCACTAGCAGGGAGACAGATGGGAAGTGGAGCAGCTAGGACGTGTCTCATATGGGACACTGGCATCACAAGAAATGTCCCAACTCACTGCACCATAATGCTGGCTCTCATCTTTAGCTTTTTAGGAAAATTCCATATTGTTTTCCATAATAAGTGTTGTAAGGTCCATTCCTACCAGTAGAGTATGAAACTTTTTTTCTCTACACCCTTTTCAACATTTATCTTTCATATTTTTTAGAGTAGTCATTCTAAAAGACATGAAATGACATTTCACTGTAGTTTTGATTTGCATTTCCCTCACGAGAGCTGTCACTTGTTATCTTTTCATATGTCTGCTGACCATTTGCATGTGTTTTTGGAAAAAAAATCTATTTAAATTAATTGCCAATTTAAACAATTAAAAAAAGATTTGTTCTCTCTTTTTTAATTCTATTTATTACTATTACCAGACACTTGATCTTATTTATATAATCCCTTCAACACTTAATCATGTATATATATGTATATATATGATAATTTAGACAATTTACTTTATATATATATATATATATAATCACTATAACACTTAACATGGTCACTTTAACACTTAAGATGGCATTTTTACCACCCAGCTTAATGGGATTTGGGGTCCCATGTCAAGTTTTTAAACTGTAGCCTTAGAAATAAGTCCATAGGAATGTAAGCAGAACTATACAGTTTTACAAACACTTTAAATAGCACTCTGACTGCAGAATCAGCCCTTAAGGCATTCTGGTCTGGCTGAAAAGCCCATGAGAACATGTCAGGCATGGAAAGCCAAGACACTGTGACAAAAAAAAAAGTCCTGACTTCTTTCCTCAGTGAGTTGTATTATGAGAATTAACTGTAAAACTTGTTCTCAAAGTTTTTTTTTTTTGTGTGTATACGTATGTGTGTATGTAAATTGCTGAAATCTTTACTTAGTATAGAGTTGGCCTTTTGTGTATAAAGTTAATTGAAAATGAATCTTAATGGATAATGGGACTGGGAATGGGAGAGGGAGGAGGAAGTGGGGTGGAAGTAGAGGTGGGAGGATGGGTATGTTTGGAAGAATCACTATACTACTAACGTTGTACTTACGAAATTTACGCTTATTATATAAAAGTTTTCTTTGCGAAAAATTTATTTGCTTGTTTATTTATATATTTAAGTATTCAAAAGGCAGGGTGACAGAGTGAATGGGAGGATAGGAGGGAGGGAGGGCGGAGGGGGGGAGAGAAAGAGAAAGAGAGAGAGAGAGAGGGATTGAGAGATATCATCCACCTACTATTTCATTCTCCAAACCCTAGCTGACAACAGCTAGGGTTGGAGCAGGTGGAAGCCAGGAAGCAAGAACTACATCTGGGCTTCCCACACAGGTGACAGGAACCCGAGTACTTAAGCCATCATTCACTGCTTTCCTAGGCTCATTTGCCAGGAGTTGGGTCAGAAATGGAACAGCCAGGACTCAAACTGGCTCTCTGATATGAGGTGTCTATATTGCAAATGGAGACTTAACCTGCTGTACCTTAATAACAGCTCCCATTGCCCATTTTTAAATCAGTTTATTCTTTTGCCATGTAGAAATTTCTTAAATATTTTAGATATTGGCCCTTTACTTCGGATTATTGTTTAGAAACACAGATGCTTTTTATGTGTTGATTTTAAAATTTTTTATTAGAATTAAAAAAATATTTAAGGTTTACAAATTTCATGTATGTCATGTATACAAATTTAGGAACATAGTGATTCTTCCCACCCTACCCTCCCTCCTGCCCATGCTCCCACCTTTCTTCCTCTTCCCCCTCCTATTTCCACTCTTAATGTTTACAAAGATCTAAATTCAGTTTACATTATACTCATAGTATTAGCTCTACACTAAATAAAGAGTTAAACAATAGGTTGAAGGGGAAAAAAAACTATTCTACAACAGTGGAGACAAAGACTGTAATCATCAATAACATATGTTTTCCCGGATCTGTTTTAAATAATAAAATACCTCAAATGTAACATATTGGAGTGAAATTGACATTTTGAGATTTGATGATTTTAAATTCTACAGCATTGTTCAACATGTTTATTAGATCTAAAAGTTATTTTGTGTTATCTTTTACCTTTTTTGCATATAATATCATATCATCTGAAAACAGGAAGGATTTTAATTCTTTCTCTTCTTAACTGTTCTGAAAATAAGTTCTATTTTTTGTTTATTTTCAAAAGTTTTTAACTTAATATTTATTTGAGAGGTAGGTTTACAGAGAGAGATAGAGAAAAAAAAGGAAGGAGGAGGGGATAGAGGGAGACAGAGGAGAGATCTTCCATCTGCTAGTTCAATCCCCAGATGGCTGCAACATCTGGGACTGGGCCAGACTGAAGCCAGGAGATAGGAACTCCATCCAGGTGTACCACTTGTGGGCAGGGGCCCAAGCACTCGGGCCATCTTCTACTGCCTTCCCAGAAGCATTAGCAAGGAGCTGGATCAGAAGTAGAGCAGTTGGGAAAAGAACTAGTGCCTATGGGATGCGGTTGTTGCAGGCAGCAGCTTAACCTACTACACCACAATGACAGTCCCCAAAGTGCTTCCTCTTCTTTTTTTAAATCTTATTTAAGGTAAGTACTTCTAATACTATGTTGAATGGAAATGATGAAAAGTGGGTATCACTGTCTTGTTCCTTATCTTACAGAAAATACAGAAATACTTTCACCACTCTTCATGATTTCCGCTGTGGGCTTTTGATATATGCCCTTTATTATGTTGAGATAATTTCATTCTATATCTAGTTTGTTGCATATTTTTACCATAAAAGGGTGTTGAATCTTTTCAAGTTTTTCTTTTTTGAATCTATGGAGATGATCATGTGATCTTCATCTTTTGTCCTGTGGTATACCACACTGATTGATTTTTGTTGGTTGAGCCATCTTTGTATTACAACTTGGTATAATTCCAATTTGGTTATAGTGTTTTATCTTTTTAGATACTGTTTAATTTATTTTTCTAGTATTTTGTTGAGAATTTTTTACATTATATTCAGCAGAGATATTGGTCTCTACTTTTCTAGTATTTTATTTGCCAGTCTGTGGTTTTAGAGTAACACTAACTTTATGAGTTTGAGAATGTTTCGCTTTCAATATTTTGGAAGAATTTTAGAAGAAATAGTATTTTTTTAATATTTGATAGAATTCATCAGTGAATTCATTTCTTCCTGAGCTTTTCTTTGCTGGTAAATTTTAGACTACTACTTAATCAATCAGCTTAATTGTTGTATGTCTTCAGATTTTCTATTTTTTCATTATTCAGTTTTGGCAGATCACATATATATACATATATATATATATATATATATATATATGAATTTACTAATTTCTCCTTAGTTATGCAGCTTATGGGTATAATTATTCAAAGTAAATTCATAATTTTTTTATTTCTTTGGCATAAGCTATACTGTATCAATTTATTTTTTGTCTTCTCTTCTTGTTTGTTAATCTAGTTATGATTTATTTAAAACTATGACTCTCATTTTTCAAATAATTTCCACTTTTTTCTGTTTCATATTTCATTTATTTCAAGAGACTTAACACCCCTGCATCAAACTGAAGATGTAAACAACCCCTATTTGTTCCCAACACTACTCCCCCTCTCTTCCATACAAATACATTCTCTCATCTGGGCCCTGCATGTTCAACCACTTTGAGGAGTTACATATTGTTATGATCTGAATTTAGGTCCCCCTCAAATCATGTGCTGATTTCATAGACTGTAGTACCTCAGCCTGTGTACAACTTGGAAGAAAGTCTGCTGTAGCTACATTCAGTTAAAAAGAGACAGTACTAGGGCTGGTGCTGTGGCATAGTGGGTAAAGCTGCTGCCTGCAGTGCCAGCATTCCATATGGGTGCTGTTTCGAGTTCTGGTTGCTCTACTTCCAATCCAGCTCTCTGCTATGTCCTGGGAAAGCAGTAGAAGATGGCCCAAGTTCTTGAGCCCCTGCATCCACTTGGGAGACCTGGAAGAAGCTCCTGGTTCCTGGCTTTGGATTGGCACAGCTCCGGCTGTTGCTGCCAATGGGGGAGTGAACCAATGGGTGGAAGATTTCTCTGTCTCTCTCTGCCTCTCTCTCTCTGTGTAATGCTTTCAAATAAATAAATAATTAAATTAAAAAATAAAATGAGATAGTACTGGTGTATAGGATGCCCCTTATCATTTATTATTAATGTCCTTGTAAGAAGGGGAAATTTGGAAAAAAGATACACAGAGGGAGGTTGCCATGTGAACAGGAAGGCAGAGATGGGAGGTAATATGTTTACAAGCCAAGGAATACCACAGATTTCTTGCAAACCCTCAGATTCTGAGCAAGCCTTACACCAGATCTTTCCCTCCAAGCCCCGAGAAGAAATCAAACTTAACTGACACTATTATTTTGGCCTTCTAACTCCATAACTCTAAGAAAAAATAGTTCTTTATTTAAGTCATCCAGTTTATAGTACTTTCTTATGATAGCCCTAGAAAACTAATATAGGCATCCTAATTTTTTTAAGTCACTACAGATCCATGAGAAGATAAAGGGAAAATGCCTGCAGTAAAGGTTCTGAGATTTTGAACTTGACAACCTAAAGTTAATTATGCATTTGTCTTTAAGACTAAATTTTAAACTGGCAGTGTCTGGAACATTGTGAAGCTTACCTGAAATGCAGCAGAATAAATTGTCTGCTCTGGGCACAGTTGAGGTTCAAATGTAACAAGAGTACATGCAGTTTATGAATAGAATAAACTTCACATTTTCCTTCCCAGGGTAGGGCTGGCTTCAGATAAATATTTCTTCTGTATAACTCATTGATCTGGTTAGGAGTTTCAAGGTGTGTGTGTGGGGGGGGGGAGTTGAATTAAGTGGGCAGTACTTAAAGTGACAGCCCATTCAATGATCTCCTTAAAAAATAAGAGTGGGAATAAGAAAGGGAGGGGGAAGTTTGTAACTGTAAAACTATATAGTTCTATATACATTCCCATGTACTTACTTCTTTTTTTTAAGGGAAAGGGTTTATTGGGGAAAACTCAGCAGACCAGAGGGAAGGGGTGAAGGAGGAAAAGAGAGAGAAGGAGAGTATAAGAGAGAAACAGAGAGGAGAGGAGCTAGCAAGGAGAGAAGAGAGATGAGAGGGGGAGAGGAGAGCAGAGGAGAGGAGCCAAGAGAGCAGGAGAGAAGAGCCAAGAGAGCCACATGTTCAGGAACAGGTCCTTTTAAAACTTTGCTGGAGGGCAGGCAGGGAAGCAGGACCAATGAATCCCATTAGGATGGAGGTGGAGCTTGACAACAGTGGTTGGGCCATGTGGCCACCTAGCTTCCAGCAATGGTGGCGGGGACTAGAGCTTAGGATGTAAACCAGGGTGTAGATCATGCCTATGGACTTACTTCTAAGGATACAGTTTAACAATTTGCCATGGGACCCCAAATTGCATTAAGCTTTGTGGTAAAAATGCCATGTTAATTGTTAAATTGATCATATTAAGTGTTAAAGTGACCATATAGATAGGATTAAGTGTTAAAGGGATCGTATAAATAGGATCAAGTGTCTGGTAATAATAATAGATAGAATTAAAAAGGACAGGATGTTCAAAACATGGGAAGCAGTCCACACAGCAGACTCATAGAATGGCAATCATTTTAAGTAACACTCTGACCTCAGAATAAGCCCTTAAGGCTTTATGGTCTGACTGAAAAGCCAATGAGAGCATTTCAGTCATGGAAAGCCAAGACACTGTGGCAAAAAATGTCCTACATAAGGACCTCAATGAGTGGGACAACAGTTGGAAGAAGTGGTCATCAAAGAAGGAGGTACGTTTCTCTTAAGGGAGAAGATAACTTCCACTTTGCTTATGCCCTTATCTAAATACTGCAGAGTTTTTGGACTCAAAAGGCCTCCATAGCCTTGGCAGCTCATATCAAGAGCCTCAATGGTCGCTGGCGTCATACATAAGATTGTTAATTGTTAAATTAACAACAGTGGTCACTGTGCGCTAACTTCCCAGGCAGGACCACTGTCCTCAATGAGTTGTATCATGAGAGTTAACTGTAAAACTAGTTCTCATATTGTTTTTGTGTATATGTCTGCATGTATGCAAATTGTTGAAATATTTACTTAGTATGAAGTTGGTCTTCTGTGTATAAAGTTAACTGAAAATGAATCTTAATGGAGAATGAGACTGAGAATGGGAGAAGGAGGAGAAGGAGGGGTAGGAGTATGGGTGGGAGGGAGGACATGGTGGGAAGAATAACTATATTCC
This sequence comes from Lepus europaeus, assembly GCF_033115175.1. Classification (NCBI taxonomy): domain Eukaryota; kingdom Metazoa; phylum Chordata; class Mammalia; order Lagomorpha; family Leporidae; genus Lepus; species Lepus europaeus. The sequence goes on from NC_084850.1 coordinate 9,388,435, forward strand.
TAAAGTTGTACTTATGAAATTTGTATTCCTTAAAAACTAAATTAAAATAAAGATTAAAAATCACAGCTAATTGTATCAAAGCATATCAGATGAGTTCCATTCACTAAATATTTGAAATAAAACAGTGTTATTTTTGTAATATTCTGTAAGTCCTCAAAAGCCTAGCTTAGGAAGACCTTACCTCTTTTCTGAACTTAAAGTCTGTGGCATGTATATGAGTTTAAAAAGAAAGCTTAACACTCTGTACAAGGTTCAAACCTGCTTCATATTTTAGAAAGATTCTTAGGCTGCTTCATAGATGCCTATGTGGGATGCATGAAAATTAGAAATATCCACTGCATGTTTTAATTTTACATGACAATCCAGGTAAAATAAATCTTTTAAGGAAGTAAAATTGAAGAAAATAAAATGTAGTCACTTTCAGCTTTGGATGTGGAAAAGCATGGAGGTGTTATAAATATAACTTTCTTGAAGTTCTGAAATTACCTTCATTAAGTCCTGACTGCTCTAAAATAATGACCCTCACCCATCTCTCTATGCATTTCAAATATGCCTCTTCTAATAGAGTCTTCCTCTATGCTGTTTTTTAAAAATATTTTATTTTATTTTATTTGAGAGGTAGAGTTACAGACAGTGAGAGGGAGAGGACAGGAGACAGAGAGAAAGGTCTTCCTTCTGCTGGTTCACTACCTAAATGGCCGCAAAAGCTGGGACTGTGCCAATCTGAAGCCTCCTCTGGGTCTCCCACATGGGTGCAGGGGCGCAAGCATTTGGGCCATCTTTTACTGCTTTCCCAGGGCAAAGCAGAGAGCTACATAGGAAGAGGAGCAGCAGGGACTAGAACTGGCCCCCATATGGAATGCTGGTGCTACAGGTGGAGGATTAACCTACTGAGACACAGGACTGGCCCCCCTCTATGTGTTTTATTATTATTATTATTTTTGACAGGCAGAGTGGACAGTGAGAGAGACAGAGAGAAAGGTCTTCATTTTCCGTTGGTTCACCCTCCAATGGCCGCTGCTGGCTTCTATTCAAAGCCAGGAGCCAGGTGTTTCTCCTGGTCTCCCATGCGGGAGCAGGGTTCAAGGACCTGGGCCATCCTCCACTGCACTCCTGGGCCACAGCAGAGAGCTGGACTGGAAGAAGAGCAACAGGGACAGAATCTGGTGCCCCGATCGGGACTAGAACCTGGGGTGCCGGCGCCACAGGCAGAGGATTAGCCTATTGAGCCATGTTGCCGGCCTATGTGGTTTTTTAGATAATTTTTAGATTTCTTAATAACAATTAGCAGCATCAATTTTTATATGTACATATAGAAACTAATGGGAATTTGAAGTTTTTATTTGGGAAAATTTTACAAAAATTAATGGGGAAATATATGACATCACAGTACACACATTTGTAGTAATGAAATGATTATTTGAGAATCATAATGCCGAAGAACTTTACATAAATTCCAGTTTTAACATATTAGTGCTAGATAGTATTGCTGAGTGATACTGATTTTGCATATTGTATTTTTACGTTTATTCTAGCAAAAGCTGGCTGTGAAAACTCGGCTCCTTTAGGACTCATTTGCGTCGCTGTTAAAGCAGATGCGTTGGGCTAGATAACCTTCAAGTTTTCTCCATTGCTGAAATTCGGAATTTATTCAACAAATATATATTGCCTTTTGTGCACACAATGTTGCTCTATGCATTGATAATTTAGCAGTGGAAAAAAAGACAATATATATGAGTAAAATTGACATTTTTTTTTGACAGAGTGGACAGTGAGAGAGAGAGAGAGATAGAGAGAAAGGTCTTCCTTTTTGCTGTTGGTTCACCCTCCAATGGCCGCTGCGGTAGGCATGCTGCTGCCAGCGCAACGCGCTGATCCGATGGCAGGAGCCAGGTGCTTCTCCTGGTCTCCCATGGGGTGCAGGGCCCAAGCACTTGGGCCATCCTCCACTGCACTCTCAGGCCATAGCAGAGAGCTGGCCTGGAAGAGGAGCAACTGGGACAGGATCGGTGCCCCGACTGGGACTAGAACCTGGTGTGCCGGTGCTGCAAGGCGGAGGATTAGCCTATTGAGCTGCGGCGCCGGCCGAAAATTGACATCTAAAGATTTGATTATAATTTATACTTCTTGTCTATACTCCTGAGTAATAGTGGTTTTTCTAATTCCTACTTGCTGAATTCTTTAACTAGTGGAGGATTAAGCTTGTGATTAGAAAGTAAATTGGAAGCACGTTGCTGCAAAAATCAAAAGAAAATCATAAAGAAAGGAAGAGGGAGGATGGGAGGAAAGGAAGGATGGTGAGTATTGTTGTATTCATAAAGCTACATATATTAAATACATGATATCTATTGTCTTTAGAAAAATAAATAACTTTTTCAGATAGACAAAAACCCCTGTCCTCATGCAAATAAAAGCCAATTGTTGGTGCTCTCCTGGACTCCAATACCAGCCTCAGCACTTCTATCTCTATATCTAGTGATATACAAGTTGTCTTCTTAAAACATGCTTATGAACAAGACCTTCAATGTCCAAAAGGTTTTAATTTAAGGTTCCCTATCAATTACAGAATACATTGCAGATTCTTTAATTTTGTATTTGTAATTCATGGGCTCTGGACCAGCTCTATATTAACAATCTCGTTACTCAAGAAGCAAATGGGTAGTAAGAGAAAAATTGGCCCACAGAATCAAAGGCCTGGGTTTAGGTACTAGTGCTATGAATCACTAGATAAATAACTTTTGTCAGATTATATACATTCTGCATTTGCAAAACAAAGCCAATGGTAATCTTGTTCAATAGTGCAATAGGCAGGTAATAGATCACAGCCAATAGAAATATGAAAGCTCCTTGTAACTATTAAGATAAAGTAGGACACCTCACTACCTTTGTGACTTTGAACAAATTCAAACTCTAAAATCTTTGTCTATAAAATTGGGCTCAAGTGATTTTTGCATGGTTACTTAAGAGCTAAATGAAAGTAAGGATGATCCTTTACAGTTAATAGTTAATAGATACATCTGGGAGAGCGGCAAGATGGCGGAATAGGCAGGGAGCACACTATTAGTCCGGGAGAGAGACAGGTTAATATAAGTGGAGATACTGCAGGGTCAAGGAAGAGTAGGGGATGAAACAGCAGAGGAAACTCTTCCGGAACTAGTGATTCACAGTGGACCTGCGTGGAGAGCGTGGGAGCCCAAGTTCGGGACACCAGCGGCAGACTCAACACACCAGCGCTGGAACGCGAGGTGAGCCGAACCTCAATAGCCCGAGACACCAGCGGGCAAGCGGAAAGAGGAGGCTAGAGGGAACGAGGCTTGAAACTCTGTGGGGAAAAATTCACCAGGCTAACTAGAAGAGAGAGAGGAAAAAAATAAAAAAAAAGTGACCGATACGGACACAAGTTTCTTTCTCTCCACTCACCTCTCAAAGGCGAGCAAGACAGAGCAGGCGCCATTTTGGACATACGTCATAAGCAGGGCGACCTCAGGTCTGCACCAGCCCTGAGCCTAGCAGAAAAACCTGACTCTGGGGGGAGGGGTGAAATAACAGGAGATTAGCATCTAACTTGGCAACCCAGTGGGAGACTGCAGGAGAATTGGAGCCCACACTGAGGGCAGCAGAGATTCCCTCTGTGGTCCTTGGGAAAGAGCTTCCAATCTCTGGCTCCTGTGGGTATATCATTTGCCTGCTAACTACCTCCAATTACGTTCAGCTGTGTGGAATTACTTCTCTTTTGAATCAAAAAAAGAGAGATTTACCACACCTAACCTGGGAGTGTCATCTTTGACACACCCTCAACCCTGAGGAAACAAACACAGCTCTCAGTCCACACTCATCTCAAGCCTCTAAGGCTCCACTGAAAGCAGACAGTCCACTTAATATAGAGCCATAGTGTAACAAGAAAAAACACCACAGTGAAGAAACCAAATATCTCCAACATGCCAAACAACAAACGCAAAAACCGAGGTAACAAGAACAAGGAAGACACTATGATGCCCCCAAATGAAAAAGACACCCCAATTCAAGATTATGAAGATGATGAGATCGAAGAAATGCAAGAAGCGGACCTCAAAAAATTGATAAGAACATTAAGAAGTTCTCAAAAACAAATTCTTGAACTACAGAAATCTTTAATGGGCAAGATAGAAAATCTCTCTCGTGAAAATGAAATATTAAGGAGGAATCACAATGAAATGAAACAACTAGTAGAACATGAAACTGTGATAGTGACGAGAAATCATAATGAAATGAAGAATTCAATAGATCAAATGACAAACACATTAGAGAGCCTTAAAAACAGAATAGGCGAAGCAGAAGAGAGAATATCAGACTTAGAAGACAGAGACCAGGAAAGGAAACAGGCAAACCAAAAAAAAGAAGAAGAAATTAGAAATCTAAAAAATATTGTTGGTAATCTACAGGATACTATTAAAAAACCCAACATTCGGGTTCTAGGAGTTCCTGAAGGCATGGAGAGGGAGAAAGGATTAGAAGGCATTTTCAGTGAGATACTAGCAGAAAATTTCCCAGGTTTGGAGAAGGACAGAGGCATCTTAGTACAGGAAGCTTATAGAACCCCTAATAACCATGACCAAAAGAGATCCTCACCACGACACATTGTAATCAAACTCACCACAGTGAAACATAAAGAAAAGATCCTAAAATGTGCAAGAGAGAAACGTCAGATTACTCTTAGAGGATCTCCAATTAGACTCACAGCAGACTTCTCATCAGAAACCCTACAAGCTAGAAGGGAATGGCGAGACATAGCACAGGTACTAAGAGAGAAAAACTGCCAGCCCAGAATACTATATCCAGCAAAGCTCTCATTTGTGAATGAAGGTGAAATTAAGACGTTTCATAGCAAACAGAAACTGAAAGAATTTGTTGCCACTCGTCCTGTCCTGCAAAAGATGCTTAAAGATGTGTTACACACAGAAACACAGAAACATGGTCACCAATATGAAAGAAGGTAAAGGAAGGAAACCTCAGAGCAAAAGATCACAGGAAGCTCAATTTCTCTTACACATAGAATTAAACTCTGATGCTCTGTTAAAGCAATGTGTTAAAGTACTCTATTATATTCTCTTGATGTCTGTTAAATTCTAATTGTTCAAAAACAGCTGAATTTTTATTAAGAGCTATGGGTTATTTAAATATGTGCTTATTTTCAAAGATTTGAATAATCACCTTGTAACAATGATCAAATTTGGTCTATGTTATGTCATGATTTTAAGGAATCTTATTTCAACCAGATATTTTGGATTTTGAGCCTTCTTGGCATTCTTGACAGGCATTCAAAAAATCAAAGTTTCAAACAATCTGGTCTCTAAAATTTCCAGTAAATCCTGGACTTTGGTTTTTCCAGTTTGGGCCCAACTGAAAAAAATCGAAGGACCTATGTCTCTCATCTTATAGAGACACCAACTAATCAGTCTATTTGGATTATATTAGAAGGACTGTCAAGATGTGATGTGGTACCAGACTTTAAGTTTCTAGAATGGAAAATGCTATTAATACAAATGTTTGAGAATTAAAAAGTCTAATGATCTTGTGTTACTAGACATGATAGTTATCTTAATGAGAAAGCCCCAGAGGCCTAAAGGGTTAAATACTTGTAAAATCCTACAGGTGCTTTCAAAAATACTGTGAAGTAAGCAAGTGCCTCTTGTTGGTTGATGAGTTTATAATTTTAAACATGGCGACTTAAAGTCTTTTGTCATCCATAGTTATATATGATGTGCTGCTCATAAAACTAATGTGTTGTTGGTTCTGTGTTTAGCTGTCCTCCTATAGGTTCCTATGGACTTTTTCCAGCCACTTCTATTGTATTCAGTACTTTGGGATGGCTCTGTAAACAGATGAAGCCAATAATGTATTAACAGAACCAACTGAGAGAAAGTATGGTTACCTGAGGTTTCTAAAAACAAAAAGCAATTCAAATCAATTGGCAATCTACAAAAAGAGTTAAAGATTTTAAAAGCTATTATTAAAATTGCTATATTGGTCTATTATGCTATGTTATATGTGTGTACATATTGTATGTCCACATGGGGAAATTTTATTAAGAGTTTTATTTTAAATGGCTTATAGATAAGATTGTCCATAAATTTAAGCTGCTAAAATCAATCAAAGATACACTTTAATTTGTGGGACCTGAATCTGTGTATCATATGTTTTAAACTTGTTGGTAGAAAGAAACTAAAAACATTTTAGATGGTTGTGCTTCAGTTTACTGGTTACACAAACTACACCATGTTAGATATTGAAGAGGTGTTTTCAAATACATGATTCTTAAAATTTATAGAAGGCATTGGACCTTCTGGTAAATGTTTTCTTAAGTTGTGATCTAATGGTTGAAACGGTTTGCTAAGTATTCATGTGATATTGCTATTGTCAGCAAGCGATCTAGGACTTGCTCCCTCATTTCTCTATTCTAAGCCCAACTTGTTCTTTCATTTCTCTATTCTCTTCAAGGTAGGAAACTAATTCTATTATAAAGGAATCTGTAGGATGCACAATTTAATCTTTAGACCTTATAAAAGAGATGGCTAACATTTTTCTGTAATAGCATAGCCAAAATAAGAACTTAAATAATAATCTCATAGCTAGATTCACTTCGCCATCAGCGAAGTATACAGTAAGTAGAAAAAACCTCCCTTTCAGACCAAAGGGAAAGAAAGTTTTTAAGTGAGAATATAATTTTCCTCATGGGCATTGTCTACCTTAGAAAAACTACTACAGAACATGCCTGTGACTATAGACTTGTAGTTCAGGCCACCGAAGATTAGAGATGGGACTTGGGCACTCCCTTGACTTGCATCCTCTGGTCTGCTTTAACACAAACCAGGAGGAAAAGAAAGCTCGGCATCAGAAGCAATGGGTGGCAGGCCTATTAATGGCTGATGTGTACAGTGATCTGCCCTCAAGGAGACCCAACAGGCCAGTCCACTGCAGTGGCTTTCAATGTGGTAAGCCTGGGCTTCAGCAGAAGTCAGCTTGTGAAGAACCCTGGCAGCTCTGCCAAGAGTTGGATCACTGGAAATGGACCTGCCCTGGAGTCGAAGGATGCCCAGGTCAGAGCCACAGATCTTATTGGCTCTAAGCTGAAAAGCCCTTCACTCAGCCCAACTTCCAAAGTAACCACTGCAGCTGAGGATATGGTCAATTAGGGTCAGCAACATTGCAGGCAGAACTGTAAATTTCTTGTTAGAGATGCCCCCTGTCTTTACCTGGCCAGCTCTCCTCCCAGGCCAGCCAAGTAATGAGAGTCAACAGAATGCCTTCCCCTAGGAGGTTCACACCTCCCTTAGGATATACCCCATGGGAAGAGATAGATAGGTCTGGGCCTTTGAATTTACAAGGCCTAAAGCCCACCAGGTTATTATTAAGCCCCTTCTATCAGGTTCTATTTGCCTCTCAATCAGAAAAATTACTTGTAGCTTAGACAGAACCTTTCTTAGCTCCTCTAATAATGACTCTGTCCTTTGTTCTAGGCCCTGTCTAGTGCACTTGGGCCTCATGCCTTTGTAATCATAACCTCTACTCTACCACCAATGGCTCTACTCCCAACCTGTGTGTACTGATGGTTCTCTTCCCCCACTTAATGCTGTATAATTGTTCAAACCTGGTAAATGCCACTCTTAGGATCATTGGTTACTATCCTCACTCTGTCTTTTATGACCTTGTCTAATATGATCAGAGTCGGTAAACTTGGAAGGCTTCCATAGCCGTGGCAACTCATGACGACAGCCTAGGATGGTTACTGGCGCCATAAACTAGAGTGTCAATTTGTTGGGTCAACAACAGGAGCCACTGTGCACTTGCTCCTCATGTGGGATCTCTGTCCTTAATGTGCTGTACATTTTGATTTAATGCTACAACTAGTACTCAAACAGTATGTTTCACTTTGTGTTTCTATGTGGGTGCAAACTGTTGAAATCTTTATACTAAATTGATCTTCTGTATATAAAGAGAATTGAAAATGAATCTTGATGTGAATGGAAGGGGAGAGGGAGCGGGAGAGGGGAGGGTTGCGGGTGGGAGGGAAGTTATGGGAGGGGGAAGCCATTGTAATCCATAAGCTGTACACTGGAAATTTATATTCATTAAATAAAAGTTTAAAAAAAATAGATACATTTGTAACCATTGAATAGTGTTTATTATTAAGGCAGTATTTATTTTAACTCTGTAATTTGTATAGATATCACATTCACACTCATAGATAAATTAGTTCGAAATTTCTTTGGGAGAAATGTGGGCGGGGTGTAGAGAAGGAGAAAGAAAAAGAAAGAAAAGAAGAACAGCAAAGGGCCGGCACCGTGGCTTAACAGGCTAATCCTCCACCTTGTGGCGCCGGCACACCCGATTCTAGTCCCGGTTGCCCCTCTTCCAGGCCAGCTCTCTGCTATGGCCCGGGAAGGCAGCGGAAGATGGCTCAGGTCCTTGGGCCCTGCACCCGCATGGAGATTGGGAGAAGCGCCTGGCTCCTGGCTTTGGATCAGCGAGATGCGTCGGCCGCAGCGGCCATTGGAAGGTGAACCAACAGCAAAAAGGAAGACCTTTCTCTCTGTCTCTCTCTCACTATCCACTCTTCCTGTCAAAAAAAAAAAAAAAAAAAACCCACCAGCGGAAGAAAGGAAAAGGAAGAGGGGATGAGAGACGAGGAGGGAAATTATAAAAATTCTAACTGGAACAAGAATAAAATGCAACCCAAATTCTGATCTTATGGAATCATTAAATGATAGTATACATCCATACTTAGATACATATAAGAAGTTAAAAGAATAAGAAGATTTGACTTGACATTATTTAACAGATTTCAAGAACCATAAAGTCTATGACCTAGCAAATCTACACACAGAAATTCCTATGCATGTCCAAAGCAGAATTTAAATGGAGATGCTAATTTCAGAACTGCTTATAAATTTGAACACTGGAAATAAATTAAAAAGCCTTCAGTTGAGGAGTGAAACAAATAGCTGTGTTTTACTCATGAAATAGAATCTATACAGTAGCAAAAATGAGTGAATTGTGTAGCTTGTTAACAACATAAATGGATTCTTTTCAAAAGCATAATGCGGAGTAAAAAGAAAAGCGTATGTTTAGAAAAGTATTTACAGAACAATATCACTTATACAAAGTTTTATAGCTTATCATACAATACTATAAAGTGTTTTAAAGTCTATATGTATAAGTGGCATAACTAGAAAGACATGAATGGGAATGATGAACACCAAATTGAGGATAGTGGTAAGGCAGATGTTGAGATGAAGGACGGAGCATGAGGAACTGGAGTTAGGATAGTGTACAGAGGGATTTCACCCATATTCACAATGCTCTATTTCTTAAACTACATGGTCATTACATGGATGCTTGTTAAACTATTTTTAGTTATAATTGTATATATATATATATATATGTGTGTGTGTGTGTGTGTGTACACAACAAATATATGAATTATTTTATATTGAATACTGGAAAAAATAGGATAATAAAGTGAGACAAGAGAAGCAGACCAACCTGCTTTTTCCATATTATACAACCCAATTGTCATATTGAGTTGTGAGTCCTGATTAACCAGCTAAAATAAGTGATCATAGTGCTGATGCTGTGTGTGCAGAGAAAAATCAGGTAGGCATGTGCGCTGATCCTCAAAGAGAGACAACATCTTGCCTGTACTCAGCTGAGTAAGGGCCAAGCAAAACTTCAGAAGTGCTCTATGTCTCTACCTGCATTCCAAAACTATACAGAACTCCAATCAAGCTGGAATTCTACAACAGTGAGTGATATCACCACACTCCCAATTTAAAAAAAAATAGTCACTAAATCTAAGGAGATGCTTGATTTCCCCCTATTTCAACCCAAGCATCTATCTAACCTCCTGCTTTAGGCTGGAATGAAAAAGGAAGATAAACACATAGTACCAAACAAAAGAATGAGAAGAAACAAAGGTTTTGGAGGCTAACTGATCCCACTCAAATTTTCCTTCTGACGCTTACCTAGAGAAATAAACAAGATTCAGGACTGCCAGTGACTTGTTATATTTTCTTGGACAATTTTGGTATACTTATCTTTAAAATGAATATATGTATATGATAGTAGGTACTTAGGGAATGTTAGTTTCCTTTCTTTCCTATCCAGTAAGGAATTTCATGTAACATGAATTGTCTAAACAAGATTCAATTATTAATTTTCATTACAGTCCATTTGAGTATTAATTTGAATAATTCTATTGTTACAATGACCTGGAACACTTTCAATATAAATCGATTTTTCTCATTTTAGTATCACTTTGTTCATTCTTACTTTTATTTCCTTGAATTATAGGAAAAACAGATTAAATTTTTAAAGCGATTGCATTAAAGAAACTTATCTTTTCATGTTATCTCCTGGCAGGTGTTCACAAACCATATGTGGTGACCGTGGGCAACCCCTATCTCCCTTGGCCAACAAGCTGGCAATTCTGTTGCAGAATGAATTATGTGCCTTAAGCGTGCACAGTGCCCTGGGTTACAGTGCCATGTGTTTTCTCCACAGTACGTGTTGGTGAATCCTAGTTGTAGAATAAGCTGAGATCTCTAGAGTGAGCCAACCAAGAATAGAAGCTGGAAACTTTAGAGCTAGAATAATGACAAAGGCCACAGTTAATATTATAGCTCCTAAGAAAAACAACTACCAGTCCAAGTTTCAAGAACTAATGGCAATCAGAGAGCTCAAACATCCATCAACGTCTCACAAGCTTGTGGGTCTTTGAGAATCCAATGGGATATATTTTTGAGAAATTGTAGGGAAAGAGAGCTGAAAAATGAAAATTGTAAACAAAGTATGAACAACATAATTATATCTCTCATAACCAAGTTAACATATATACATTTGGGATTAGAAGCCACAACTTTATAGCCTTCTTCAAAGGTGTGTTACTGTTATGGGGCAGGAAGCTGAAATCTTGGAAGAAAATACAAAGGAAATTAAATATTTGGTATGATAAGATTGCATGGAAATGCAAAGGATCTGATATTTTATTCGGTACTTCATGTTCATTTTCTATAATTGCACATTTCTAACTGTGGGGGGAACATGTGGGTGGTAGAAATTCTGCATTTGGCACCCTTCTCTTCTGCTTCTCTGACTACTATGAAATAAAGGTAGACATCTGTAGAAGTGAAATTGATAGTTTGAGAAGCAATAACTTGAACAGCCCTTGTCTTGACTGTTGAGGAACAGTTTTTTTAAAAATACTATTTGTTGAACTCTTAACATAGAGTTAAACATATGTGCATAAGGTCAATTGAAAAGAGATCTCTGTAAAAAATAAGAGTGGGAATAAGAGAGGGAGGTGGAAGAGGAGTGGGAGTGTGGGTGGGAGAGTGGGCATGGTGGGAAGAATCACCATGTTCCTAAATTTGTAATTATGGAGTGTATAAAGTTTGTAACTGTAAAGCTGTATAGTTCTATACACACTCCTTACTTACTTCTAAGGATACAGTATAAAAACTTGCCATGAGACCCCGAATCCCCTTAAGCTGGGTGGTAAAAATACCATCTTAAGTGTTAAAGTGATCATACAGATAGGATTAAGTGTCTGGTAATAATAATAGATATAATTAAAAAGGAATGAATGATGCACGATGGGAAGCAATCCACACAGCAGACTCACAGAATGACAATCCTTTTAAGTAGCACTCTGACCTTGAAATCAGCCCTTAAGGGATTATAGTCTGGCTGAGAAGCCCATGAGAGCATTTCAGGCATGGAAAGCCAAGACACTGGCAAAAAATGTCCTACATAAGGACCTTGGTGGGTGAGAACCCAGTGGGAAGAAATGGTCATCAAAGAAGGATGTACTTTTCTCTTAGGGGATAAGATAACTTGCACTTTGCTTATGGCCTTGTCTAAATACTGACAAAGTGTGTGGATTCAACAGCTTTCATAGCCTAGGCAACTCATGTCAACAGCCTTGGGTGGTCACTTACGTCATACATAAGAGTGTTGATTGTTAAATAAATAAGAGTCACTGTGCACTAACTTCCCATGGAGGACCTCTGTCCTCAAAGAGTTGTATTACAATTATGTCTAAGTGCTTGTGAAAGATGTATCATTCTGGGTGCTCCTTTAAAGTTAATTAAAGTTTAAACTTAATTAAAGTTAATTAAGTTTCTAAAAAAATGTGAAGTTAACTTCAAGATGCAATGACTTTGAACAGCTATTTTCTCGACTGTTGAGGAACAATATTTTTGTTGTTGTTTTTTTTTTGTGCAGATTATTGAACTCTTTACTTAGTGTAGAGTTGGTCTTCTGTGTATAAAGTTAATTGAAAATGGATCTTAATGGAGGAGGAGGGGTGGGGGAGTGGGTGAGAGGGTAGGTATGGTGGGAAGAATTACTATATTCCTAAAGTTGTACTTATGAAATGCGTGAAGTTTATATTCCTAAAATAAAAGTTTTCTTTGGGGGAAAAATAAAAATAAAAAAACCCAAACGGTTGAAATTCGTAGAAATATTCAACAATTTTAGAAACTTATAAACATTCTTCTAAATAACACTTAGGTCAAAGTGAGACTCTAAACTGCAATTAGAGACTAGATTATGCTGATAATGAGAGCTTTGCATCTCAGAATGTATGAATTGTGGTTAAAGATTAATTTAGAAGACTCATAGTCTTATATGTCTATTAATACACTCAAAGAACAAAAGGAAGAATTAAATTAAATAGAAAAACCTAAACAGATATAAGTATGAGGAAAACAAAAGTAAAGCATTTATTCATTCAATGAAGATTTATGTGTTCCAGACACTGTGCTAGATACTAAAGCAATAAATTCAATCAATTGTGCACTCATGGGACTTAAATTCTAAGAGAGATAGAAGACTAATATGTAAACAATGAATAATTTGTCAGATGGTAAGTTGCTATAAATAACAATAAGTCAGGATAAAAGAAAAGGTATTTCAAAAATATTTATTTGTTTATTTAGGCAGGAAGGGCTCTCATATTCACTGGAGCATCCCCAAATGTTCACAGTAGTCATAAATGGGTTGGGCTAGAACCAGGTGTTGGAAATCCAATACAGATCTGCCAAATAGTTAACTGGAACTCAACTACTTGGACCATCATCACTACCTCCCAGGGTTCACACTGAAGTTAAGATTCAGAGTTAGGAATCACATTTTGGTACTCTCAATTGGGATGTAGACTTTCTTTCAAGGTGTCTTAACTGCTAGGCCAAACATGTACCCAGAGAAGGCATTTTTCAATGACATTGCAATGTGGAGAAATGGGATCTCTGTTATTCCTCAGCAACATCTTAAGAATCAGTATGTATAGTTTGCTATGTTCTCTTTTTTCTTTGTGGTTATGGAACCTGGTATTAAGATGGAGGCCTTGACTAGCCAAGAGCCATGAGCAACTACCATGAACAGGACTCCCTGCCAACTAATTGAATGTATGGGAATGTACGTATCATGAATGAGAAATAAATTTCGCCTTTGTAAGCCATGGGGATTTTCATGCTATTTGTTACTGTAGTATAATCTGAGCTTACCTAACTTTTAAAATCATTAAAATGGAAATGGTATGTAGAAACTGGTTATCTGAGATATTTGGAGAGAAATTAGTGATTACTTGTATGTAGATATTAGTTAAAGTCGTGGAACTCAGGGGCTGGTGCTGTGTCTCACTTGGTTAATCCTTTGCCTGCGGCACCGGCATCCCATATGAGTGCTGGGTTCTCGTCCCGGTTGCTCCTCTTCCATTCCAGATCTCTTCTGTGTCTGCTGTGGCCCAGGAGGGCAGTGGAGGATGGCCTTGCACCCGCATGGGAGACTAGGAGGAAGCAACTGGCTCCTGGCTTCAGATACGGCCATAGTGGCCATTTGGGGGGGTGAACCAACGGAAAAAGGAAGACCTTTCTCTCTGTCTCTCTCTCTCTCACTGTCTAACCCTATCTGTCAAATAAATAAATAAATAAAGGAATAAATCTTAAAAAAAAAGTAGTAGAACTGGAAAAGCACTGAGGAAACAAGTCTGTAGGGAAGAGATCAGAGGAATAAGCCCTGCCACAGTTAAGTGATCAGAGGACTGAATCTGTCACAGCTAAGAGATAAATAAGAAGATAAGGGTCTGGCAAGAAGCAAGAGCAAGTGTTCTTTACTACAGGAACACAGAGAGTATTTCAAGTAAAAAGGGATACTCATGAGTCTAAAGTTTCTAATAGATCACTGAAGAGAAAGACTGAGTTGATCCTCATATGTAGAAAGCACAGGCCACCGTTGACTTTGACAGATGTAATTTTGTTGAAAAGATGTGAAACTCAACTTTGATGAGAGAATGAAATTAAGGAAGACCTAAATGAAAGATCTCTGTGAGTGAGATCCCAGTGGAAAGAACGGGGCCATCAAAGAAGGAGGTACCTTTCTGTGAACTTCCACTTTGACTATGACCCTGTCGGAATAAGATCAAAGTCAGCGAACTCTAAAGGCTTCCATAGCCCTGGCAACTCATGACTAGAGCCTAGGGAGATTACTGACGCCATGAACAGGAGTGTCAAATTGTTAAGTCAGCAACAGGAGTCACTGTGTACTTACATCCCATGTGGGATCTGTCCTTAATGTGTTGTCTAATCTGCAGTGATGCTATAACTAGTACTGAAACAGTATTTTTACACTTTGTGTTTCTGTGTGGGTACAAACTGATGAGATCTTTACTAATTATATACTGAATCGATCTTCTGTATATAAAGATAATTGGAAATGAAAAAAAAAACCTGGTGTTAAATTGGAAATGGCATAGAAAATTAATTAATTTAAAAAATATTATGTAGGATCTCTGTCTTTAATGTGCTGTACACTCTTATTTAATGCTATAACTAGTACTCCAACAGTATTTTTTTTCACTTTGTGTTGCTATATGGGGGCAAACTGTTGAAATCGTTACCTAGTATATACTAAACTGATCTTCTGTATATAAAGAGAATTGAAAATGAATCATGATGTGATTGGAAGGGGACAGGGAGCGGGAAAGGGGAGGGTTGTGGGTGGGAGGGAAGTTTTTGGAGGGGGAAGGCATTGTAACCCATAAGCTGTACTTTGGAAATTTATATTCATTAAATAAAAGTTTAATAAAAAAAGAGGGAGCAGAAACAGTAGTTGGTATCTGGAAGGTGATATTTGAGGTTAGCAGGTTTATTTTCTAAGATGGGAAATCCTGAATTATGTTTGTACATTGACAAAGATGCTTCAGTAGAGAGGAAAATAATGCTTAAAAATAAAGTTGTGTCTTCAGAAGGTACAGCATTGGCAATTTATCCATACCACAAAAAGAGTAGAGTACATGCATTAAAATGTAGGCATGTGAGCAATTGTGATTTGGGAATTTGTGTAAATATTTTTCTAATTATTTCACTCTCAGTGAACTAAGAAGAAAAGCTTATAGTAAGGAGGGTGAGAAGATATTAGAAGTTTGAGTTGGGGGAAGGAAAAAAGGTGCAAATAATCACCTTGGAAAGTAGGAAAGGAATGTACCAGGTAACAGAGAAAAATATGAGAATTAATGCATTGACACAAAGAAAAACAATGCAATCTGTAAGTACATCTAAAACTTAGTTCTTCACAAAGACACATCTGATAAAACTAATAACAAAATAGGAAAATAAAAATCCACACATGATATTTTAAAACAATAAATTACATAATTAAAGATTTGGATAAATGTGAATTGTTTTTAAAACATCTTTATTTATTGAGGTATCCTTGTTATACAAAATTTTTGCCTATTTAATGTATATAATTTGATGAATTTGGAAATATGCATACACCTGTGAAACCATTACCACAATCTAGGGAATAGGCATGCCTACCACCTCCAAAGTTTCCTTGTGTTCCTTTTTTTCGTGTGTGGTAAGCACACTCAACATGAGAGATATACTCATTTTATTTTATTTTATTATGTTTTTGACAGGCAGAGTGGATAGTGAGAGAGACAGAGAGAAAGGTCTTCCTTTTTGCCGTTGGTTCACCCTCCAATGGCCGCTGCGGCTGGCGCATCTCCCTGATCCGAAGCCAGGAGCCAGGTGTTTCTCCTGGTCTCCCATGCGGGTGCAGGGCCCAAGGACTTGAGCCATCCTCCACTGCCTTCCCGGGCCATAGCAGAGAGCTGGCCTGGAAGATGGGCAACCAGGATAGAATCTGGCGCCCCAACCGGGACTAGAATCCGGTGTGCTGGTGCTGCAAGGCGGATGATTAGCCTGTTAAGCCACGATGCCGGCCTAGAGAGAGATACTCTTTTTTTTTTTCTCTTTGTTGATTTTATTTTATTTTGTTTTATTTTTAACTTTTATTTAATGAATATAAATTTCCAGTGTACAGCTTATGGATTACAATGGCTTTCCCCTCCCATAACTTCCCTCCCACCCACAACCCTCCCCTCTCCCGCTCCCTCTCCCCTTCCATTTGCATCAAGATTCATTTTCAATTCTCTTTATATACAGAAGATCAATTTAGTATAAAGATTTCAACAGTTTGCACCCACATAGAAACACAAAGTGAAACATACTGTTTGAGTACTAGTTATAGCATTAAATCAAAATGTACAGCACATTAAGGACAGAGATCCCACATGAGGAGCAAGTGCACAGTGACTCCTGCTGTTGAACCAACAAATTGACACAGTAGTTTATGGCGCCAGTAACCACCCTAGGCTGTCGTCATGAGTTGCCAAGGCTATGGAAGCCTTCCAAGTTTGCCGACTCTGATCATATTTAGACAAGGTCATAAAAGACAGAGTGAGGATAGTAACCAATGATCCTAAGAGTGGCATTTACCAGGTTTGAACAATTATACAGCATTAAGTGGGGAAGAGGACCATCAGTACACACAGGTTGGGAGTAGAGCCATTGGTGGTAGAGTAGAGGTTATGATTACAAAGGCATGAGGCCCAAGTGCACTAGACAGGGTCTAGAACAAAAGACAGAGTCATTATTAGAGGAGCTAAGAAAGGTGCTGTCTAAGCTACAAGTAATTTTTCTGATTGAGAGGCAAATAGAACCTGATAGAAGGGGCTTGATAATAATCTGGTGGGCTTTAGGCCTTGTAAGTTCAGAGGCCCAGACCTATCTATCTCTTCACATGGGGTATATCCTAAGGGAGGTGTGAACCTCCTAGGGGAAGGCACTCTGTTGACTTGCATTACTTGGCTGGCCTGGGAGGAGAGCTGGCCAGGTAAAGACAGGGGGCATCTCTAACAAGAAATTTACAGTTCTGCCTGCAATGTTGCTGACCCTACTTGACCATACCCTCAGCTGCAGTGGAAGCACATTACAGTATTATTGATACAATATTTTTTTTGACAGGCAGAGTTAGATAGTGAGAAAGAGAGACAGAGGGAAAGATCTTCCTTTTTCCGTTGGTTTACCCCCCAAATGGCCACTACGACCAGTGCGCTGCGCCGATCTGAAGCCAGGAGCCAGGTGCTTCCTCCTGGTCTCCCATGCAGGTGCAGGGCCCAAGCACTTGGGCCATCCTCCACTGCCTTCCCGGGCCACAGCAGAGAGCTGGACTGGAACAGGAGCAACCAGGACAGAATCCGGTGCCCCGACCGGGACTAGACCCCGGTGTGCCGGCGCCACAGTTGGAAGTTTAGCCTAGTGAGCTGCGGCGCCAGCTGATACAATATTATTAACTATATAGGCACTATGTTGTACAGCAGATTTCAGAAATTCATTTATCTTGTATTATTGAAACTTTATCCTCACTGAACAACTCAATATTTTCCCTCCTTCTAACTGCTAATAATCAGCATTATACTCTCTGCTTCTAAGTATGACCACTATGCATGCCTCATGTATGTGGAATCATACATTATTTGTCTTTCTGTGACTTGCTTAAATCAACTTATCATAATGCCTTCAGGGTTCATCCATGTTATCACAAGTGGCAAAATTTCCTTTGTATTTAGGTTGAATAATGTTTCCTTTTATGTATATAATGAATGTTCTATATTTATCCATTTGTCAGAGAACATATGGGTAATTTCCATATCTTGCATATAGTGAATGATGAAGAAGTAGGGAAAGAAGCAAAGAAGGAGAGAAGGAAGGAAGGAACGAAGGAGGGAGGGAGGGAGGAAGGAAGGAAGGAAGGAAGGAAAGAAAGAAGGAAGAAAGCGGGAGGAAGGAAGGAAGAAGTGAGGAGTTGGAGGGAGAGACTGAGAGAGATAGAAAGATGTAGACTCAATAGTGAAATCACTGACTAGGAAATATTACTCATATATTAAAAAGGATCAATCCTATATGTGGAAAATGACATTTGAGACTTATACAGATGTTTTCACACATTTCCCAGGCCATAGCAAAGAGCTGGATCAGAAGTGGAGCAGCTGGGACTAGAACCTGTGCCCATATAGGATTCCAGCACAGCAGGCAGCAGCTTTACCCTCCACGCCACAGCGCTTTCAGTTCACAATTGATCACACTGATAGGTCTAAGAGTCAAAGGGATCACACAAACAAGACTAGTGTCTTCGAATACTAACTGATAGAATAAAAAAAGGAGAGAATGATCCACCATGGGAAGTGGGATACACAGCAGACTCATAGAATGGCAGATGTCCTTAACAGCACTCTGGCCTCAGAATCAGCCCTTAAGGCACTCAGATCTGGCTGAAGAGCCCATGAGAGTATTTTAGGCATGGAAAGCCAAGACACTCTGGGAAAAAAAAAAAACCTAAATGAAAGATCTCTGCTAGTGAGATCCCAGTAGAAAGAACGGCCATGAAAGAAGGAGGTACCTTTCTCTGAAGGGAGGAGAGCTTCTACTTTGACTATGACCTTGTCTAAATAAGATCAAAGTCAGTGAACTCAAGAGGCTTCCATAGCCTCCGCAACTCATGACTAGAGCCTAGGGAGATTTCTGACACCATAAACAAGAGTGTCAAATTGTTAAGTCAAAACAAGAGTCACTGTGTACTTACTCCTCATGTGGGATCTCTGTCCTTAATGTGTTGTCCATTGTGAAGTAATGCTATAACTAGTACTGAAACAGTATTTTACACTTAATGTTCTGTGTGGGTGCAAACTGATGAAGTCTTTACTTAATATATACTAAATCAATCTTCTGTATATAAAGAGAATTGAAAATAAATCTTGATGTGAATGGAAGGGGAGAGGGAGCGGGAGAGGGGAGGGGCGCGGGTGGGAGGGAAGTTATGGGGGGGAGCCATTGTAATCCATAAACTGCACTTTGAAAAATTATATTTACTAAATAAAAGTTGAAAAAAAGAAAATAACATTTGTATACATATATTTTTAAATGAGAAAATGAAGAAAATTTGCTTATAATTAATAATTTTGTGACAATAAAAATTTTACATGTGTGCATATAACATGCAAACATGTATGAGTATTATGCATGTAGGAAGCTGGGGGAAGACACACAATGTGTTTACATTGGTTAATTTAATAAAGGAATGGGAGGGAACGGGATGATGGGGAGGGTGAAGAAGGTAGCAGAAAATTGCAGAAATAAATTACAATAACCCATGAAAACATTGTCTGTAAAAGAGAATACCATTTATATAAATTTTTATATTTGCATATAAATTAATGGAAATATATGAAGAAGCATTCAACAAAATATTTACAAGTTTATCAGTGTGAAAGCACTTCAGCTTTTACTTTTTTCCTTATAGCTATTTTATTGCTCAAATTCTTTCCAAATAGCATGCAGGATTTATATATACAGTATGCAGCAATGTAGCAATTTCCTTGTGAAAATGTACAGTTTTTATAGTTCACACTAAGATTTCTATCACACATCTACCATCACTGTACTTGTGTGTATATATCTCTGTAAATAATATGGATTTTATATGTCTGCTTTATCTTTATATAATTCTCACTGACAAAATTTGGCAGGGGATATATAATTCTAGTTTCAAAATTATTTTTCTCCATGCATTAAGAATATCCCTATATTCATTAGTCATTCACCAAATATTTATAGAACAACTAGTATGTGGCAGGCAGTGCTATAGAATTGATAATACCACAATGAACAGAGCAAAATAAAATCCCTGTCCTCAAGGAGTTTGCATTCTAGTGTTGAGTTCATTATCTCTGGCACCTAAAGTTGCTGATTAAAAAAAATGCAGGTCAATCTGATTAACCTTCCCTTTGGAAGCAATTTATGTTTTACCTTGGCTAGCTATTTCTTCTTATGTGTGCTATTTTTGAGGTCTACCTACAATGTGTCTAGGTAATTAATTGTGATGGTGGTGGTCCCACTTAAGATCTGATGTGATTCGGCAATCTGTCTTTCATTCATTCAAGAGATCCTCACTGAATGCCTACAATGTTCTGAGCACCATGGTCCTGGGAATGCCACAGTGAACAAGACTTGGTAAACTTGACTCCCTAAAGCTTATGTTCTAGTGAGAGACACATATAATAAACACAAAATGGATGAGTTCATTTTAGGTAGACAAATGTGCCATGAAGAAAATAAATAGACTTAGAGGAGCATTGATTGATGGCTATGTATGTGTGCACATAAGTCTGTATGGATGTGGAGTATTTTAGATCATGTGGTTGGGGTAAGTTTCTTTTGGGAGATAACAGGTGACCAAAGACTTGAAGGAAGGCAGGAAACTTGTGCTAAAATGGTAACTTTTTCTCTTTAGCTGTATCCAGTTTATGGTTCAACAAATGATTGAATATATATATATATATATACACATATATATATACATATATATTCTATATATATATATATATATATATATAAAAGCATGGACAAAAGAGAGATATTCTATCTGTTTGTTCACTCCCCAACTCCTCAAGTGCCTGAAACATCCAGGGCTGGGCCAGGCAGAAGCCAGGGGCCTGGAACTCTATCTGGGTCTCCTATGTGGGTGGCAGAGACCAGGTACTTGAGCCATCATCTACTGCCTTCCCACTAGTGGAGGACCTGGGACTCAAACCAGGCACTCTGAAATGTGAGGTGGGCATCACAAGCAGCTTCTTAACTGCTATGTCAAATGTCATCCCATGAATTTTTAATTTAAAATGACTTTCAAAAAATTTTTTGGGGCTTTACAAATCTCTCTTTTTTTTTTTAATTATTGTGGTCACTGTCATTTGTTTTTTAAAAGATCTGTTCTTTTTTTAAAAAATGGCATAGAAAATTAATTAATTTTTTAAAAAAATATTATGTAGGATCTCTGTCTTTAATGTGCTGTACACTCTTATTTAATGCTATAACTAGTACTCCAACAGTATTTTTTTTCACTTTGTGTTGCTATATGGGGGCAAACTGTTGAAATCGTTACCTAGTATATACTAAACTGATCTTCTGTATATAAAGAGAATTGAAAATGAATCTTGATGTGATTGGAAGGGGAGAGGGAGCGGGAAAGGGGAGGGTTGTGGGTGGGAGGGAAATTTTGGGAGGGGAAGCCATTGTAACCCATAAGCTGTACTTTGGAAATTTATATTCATTAAATAAAAGTTTAATAATAAAAAAAGATCTGTTCTTTTTTCAAAAGCAATTTGAAAATGGGAATGGAAATGAAGGTTTTATATAATATGGAAAGTACTGAAAATGAAAGAAGTTGCCACTGTGAGACATTTCTAAATTTCACCAAAATAGTGGATTTTTTCATATGGTACTATCCGAGCAGAGATGTGGAAAACGTAGTAGAAATCTTCTTCAAAATAAGGAAACTTGACTGTCACAATTAACTTCTAGTGTGGAGGCCAAATTGAACATCAATTCACCCTCTGAAGTATGGCAAAATGGTAGAGTTAATGGAGCATACTGAAATGAAACTCTGAGTATTTTGTCAATTTTGTTTCCAGTTGTTTCATTCTAGTGTCTTTTTCCAAGCAATACTAAACTTCTGCCTTGGACTACAGCTATCAATTCAAACAGAGATTGAAATTATGATGTGCAATTCTTTGGAGGCATCTTTTGTTTGTCATGTTGACATTTTTATTGTTTTGGTTGTGTTTATATTTTAAACAGGTGAAATAGTTGAGAAAGTGAATCATTATTTTAAACTTTGTAGGTGTGGGACTAAGTGCCCAGGTAAGTCTTGGGAGCTTTGCAAAATGAGACCCATAGAAGATTTAAAGGTGGATTAAACTCAATTTTGACATTTCTGAGAGCACTACACAATCATTGACCAAAGATGTCAGTTGAGATCAACCAGGTACCTAGTGGGAGTCCTCCCTTCATGGAATCCTTCACAGAGATAATATATTGAATGAGTGGTTTAGGGGTTATTACTTCTCTTGGGCATTAGAAAAAGAAAATTCACATTCCATTTAAACTAGAAAATATTTAATTTGCTATCAAGCACAAGACATATATTAAATGAGCTATTTTGATTTCCCAACATTCTGCAACTTTACTGACAAAAATCACCATATTTTCTCTGATGGTTAATGCTAGATACTGAGAAGCGATAGATGGGAGTGCAGAATTTGAGCTCACCCCATTTCTAAAGATAGACACTTTAGAAAGGATCCTATTGTTTAGGGATCCAGTGAGACAGGCAAACAGCATTCTCCATGTGCTGCTAGATCCAAGCATGATGCTGCTTATACTGTGGCTTGGTTACATTATTAACATGACCTCTGTTTTCTGTCTTGTATTCAGGGATGGTGGTGGAGATGCCAACATCAAGTTTTCTCCATCTAAACTGTCATTTCCTCTTCATTGCTTACTAAATGATTCTGCTCCGCATATATAAGAAGCCCTGAAGATACAAGTGACAGAAGAATTTGAGAGAGGGTTAAGAGGATAGTGTGATTTTTATCTTTGTTACCAGGAACAGATGATAATGGAATTTTTGTCACTATAGCCCACAGAAGAGAAATGACACAACTCAAACTGCTTTGACTGCTTCATTACCATCAGGAACGGTAGAAACAAGACAGCCTTAGTAATTCATTTCAATCAGTTGTTTGGTTTGGTTAACTGTCAGCTTTTGCATATCCTTATGATGGAATGATAGGTTAGCAGTAAGCCATATTTTTAAATAATATGTAAGGGGACCTGCTCTGTGGTGTAGCAGATGATTTGCATGCAGTGCCATCATCCCATATCGGCACCGGTTTGAGTTCAGCTGCTCCTCTTCTGTTACAGCTCCCTACTGGTGGCCTGGAAAAGCAGTAGAGGATGGCCCAAGTGCTTGGGCCCCTGCACCCATATAAGAGATCTGAAGGAAGCTCCTGGTTCCTGGCTTCAAATCAGCTCAGCTCCAGCTTTTGCAGCCATTTGGGGAGTGAACCAGCGGTGGAAGACCTCTCTTTCTGTCTCACCCACTCTCTGTAAGTCTGACTGTAAAGCAGATGAATAAATCTTTAAAAATATTTTTAAAGGAAAAATATGTAAGGCCAAAGAGAGTCTCTTAAATGTTAAGAAAAAGGATGCTGGGAGTGGCATTGTGGTGTAGCAGATAAAACAACTGCCTGTGACACCAGCTTCCTATATGGGTGCTGGTTCATGTCCCAGCTGCTCCACTTCCAATCCAGCACACTGTTAATAACCTGGAAAAGCAGCGGAAGATGGCCCAAGTGTTTGGGCCTCTGCCGTCTACTTGGGAGACCTGGATGAAACTCCTGGCTCCTGGCTTCAGCCTGGCCTAGCTATGGCCGATGTGGCCACTTGGGGAATGAACCAGCTTGTGAAAGAACACTGTCTCTGTTTCTCTGTCTCTGCCTCTCTCTCTAACTCTGACTTTCAAAATAAATAAATAAATCTTTTTTTATAAAGAATGCAGCAATTTATTCATACTATGAGCACATGCAGGGGGAAAAGCCTTTAAGGAGTTGGAGAAAATGATGGGATTTCTCAGTGATGCAAATACTTTTTTGTTTCTTGCTTTTTATGTTGCTATATTTTCCTTGTTACTTTTTTTTTGCTTTTGCAATTAGAAAAATCAAAGAGACTATTTTTAAAATGTCATTTCTCTTCCTTTGCTGAGACTGCAGGGCTCACTTCCAGGAACATTTGAAACTATACAAGTAAAAAGTAAGGAAAGAGAGCATGTAAGTGGTGGCGGATGGGGGTAGGCAATAGTTTCCACAGTTTGCTTTCTGCTGAGCTGTACTGGCAGCCCAATTTGAATTATTCAAGCTGATGGGTTTCATTTTAACCTTGTCTAACAGAGAACCAAGAAGGATAAGTAACTGAAAGGACAAAGTATAGGATTGGCTAGAAATTCCATGATAAGAAAGAATTATAGAGATACTGTGGGCATTGGTATGGATAGCTAAGTTTGCCAATTCTTAGGAAAAGCAGAAGTTGGGATAGCAAGGGGACTCAACTATTCTGAATCCATTGGGAATGTTTTGATAACTAACTCAGCAGTTATAGTTACTCTATAACTCTGTTTTGTTACATGGTTGTAATAAAACAGAAGAAATAAGGACAACATATAAAGTTAAGAAATTAAGATATTTAATCAGCTCATTGCAACATCCCCATATTACACATATACTTTAGTTACTCTTCCAATTTTAAACTTTAAATTTCAGTGTTCAGAGTGAAAAATAGTACCATAACACTGGAGATTTTCAGAGTTCCTTGTAAAAATTCAGGAATACAGAACCCAAACAGTCATTTCCATAAAGCTCTTCATTTTCCAGTTGCAAATGCTGTCCTTAAAATCTAAGCTTGAGTGTACTTTGGAAGAATTCTTGTGCATGTTCTTGAATTGGTACAATTTTAGGAAGGAAAGAAAATGAAACGTTGACAATATAATAAATGTTCCATCCCCAAACATTACTATATTCCAGCACATTTTACATTGTGTCATAATCAATTGAAGAATCATTGAATTTAAAGGCAGAATTTATTTTTAGAAATATAAAGTCCAACAACCTCATTTTTTTTTTAACAAGCAGAGTGGACAGTGAGAGAGAGAGACAGAGAGAAAGGTCTTCCTTTGCCGTTGGTTCACCCTCCAATGGCCGCCGCGGCCGGCGTGCTGCGCTGATCCAAAGGCAGGAGCCAGGTGCTTCTCCTGGTCTCCCATGGGGTGCAGGGCCCAAGCACTTGGGCCATCCTCCACTGTACTCTCAGGCCATAGCAGAGAGCTGGCCTGGAAAAGGGGCAACCGGGACAGAATCCGGTGCCCCGACCGGGACTAGAACCCGATGTGCCAGCGCCGCTAGGCAGAGGATTAGCCTGTTGAGCCACGGCGCCGGCCAACCTCATTTTATAAGTTAGAAAACTGAAGCTGAAGAGATAAAAAGAATACCAAAGCTAGGACTAATCTCACTGCCATAGGGGTCACTGCACAATGCTACATATTCAATAGGTCAAATATCAGGGATAACTAAGGCTTTTATTAAAATGGTGATTAGACACAAAATGGATCCAAGTAATATTTCAATTTTAAGAAATGCCCTGGGGCAGATGTTCATCCTTGTGGTTAAGACACTGGTTAAGATGCCCACATCCCAAATTGGAGTTGTTGGGTCCAAAACTTGGTTCTAGTTCCTGATTACAGCTTCCTGGTAATGCTGATTCTGGGAGGCAGCAATGATAGCTCAAGTAATTGGGATCCTCTCATGTACAAAGGGGATTTGGATTGAGTCTCCAGATTATAACCTCAGCCCAGCCCAGTCTCTTCCAATGTAAGAATTTTGTGAGTGAACTAGCAGATGGCAGCACTTTTTCCTTTCATCTCTCTCTGCTCCTCCATCTCAAAAAATAAATACAAAATAAAAAGAAAAAATGCACAGCTGACTCTGGGGTGTGAAATTCCTTCTCCAGCATTCCTGCTTGGGTTTCAGGAAACTTGTGCTAGATAGACTAGAAAATTCCACAAAGTAAAACATTTTGTTTATGAATGTGAACAAGTGAAGAGCTTACCATGAAAAAAAAATACAGTGATTCTTTAGAATATTCCATTCAGCAAACAAAACATCAACACATAAAGTACCAAGTTTCACATATATTAAAACTTGCTTTTCATATCATAGTGGATGAATAAGAAGTTGTAGTATTTCTCGTTTTCTACTTTCATAATATACTATCCCTTCCCTCTACAAGTCTAATGCTCCATGCCAATGGATTTTTGTATTGCTTTCATGTTGCCATATTTTGCTTAATTGGTTATGTATACTCTTTTCTTATTTACTTTAAATAGCTTTCACCTCACCCCATTTAGAATGGTTATCATCCAAAAATCCAAAAACTAATAAATCCTGGTGAGGATGTGGAGGAAAAAGTACCCTAATCCACAGTTGGTGGGAATGCAAACTAGTATAGCCATTATTGAAGACAGTATGGAGATACCTCAGAAATCTGATAATAGATCTAACATATGACCTAGCCATCCTAGTCTTGGGAATTTACTCAAATGAAATGAAATCAGTATATGAAAAAGTTATCTGTACACTCAGGTTTAATTTAAGATGAATTCATAATAGCTTAGATATGGAACCATCCCAAGATGCCCATCAACTGATGACTGGATAAAGAAAATGTGATACATACACACTATGGAATACTACTCAGCCATAAAAATGAATGAAATCCTGCTTCTTGCAACCAAATGGATGCAACTGGAAGTCACCATGCTTAGTGAAATAAGCCAGTCTCAACACAATAAATATATGTTTTCTCTGATGTTTGATAGTTAATATAGAATACAAAAAAGGTATGGGAATAAAATGGACATCAAGTGATATGATTATTATTTTTATCCCTGTCTTTACTCCTGTGGAACTGTGGTCATCAAATGTTTTAGTTGTTGAGTATTGTGGTTAGCAGTGAATTAAACCTGTGATAATAGAGTGTATTAAAATTCTGTCTTTGCAAAAATTAAAGAAGAAGGGAGAAGGGGGAGTGAGGGAAATATGGTAATTTTCTTAGAACTGTACCTATAATATATATGAAATCTGTTCTATTTATATTAACAAAAATTTTAAAAATTACTAAAAAATCTTATATAACTGTACCACTATATCCCAAATAGAAAGAAGATATTGATGTAATCCATCAAGTTTATTCGGATTTTGTCTAGTTTGGTTTTACGTGTGTGTGTGTTGACTCTATACAATTTTATCACACATGTCGATATGTGCCATCACCACCATAGTCAAGGCACAGAGTATTTTCACCACAACAGGGCCTTCCAGGTTGTCAATTTATAGCCATATTCACTTCCCTCCACACTCTCTTTAATCCCTGGCAACTACTAATCTGTTCTCAATTTTTGTAACTATTATTTCAAGAATGCTATATAAACCTAATCATACAGCATGTAACCCTTGGTGATTGGCTTTTTTCTCTCAGCATTTTCTCTGTAGATCTGTAGATCATGTTGTTGCATGCATCACTTGTTTTTATTCCTGAGAATTATCCCATGTTATGATTGCATCATAGATTTTTTTAAAAAGCCATTCATCTGTTAAAGGATATCTGTCGGAGGCCACCCAACAAACCACATGGAGACACGCAGCACTCAGTCAATTCATCACCACGTTTATTGCCTCATCGCATTCCAAGCCAAAGTAGGGGGCCCGGCGATGAGGGACTGGAGGCAGTCTCCCTAAAGAAACCCTTCAGTCTCCAGCCCCGAGCACACAGAAAGACAAGGTTATATACCCCAGACCCCATACAGATAACATTCATTGTGTGCAATCATGCATAGCACAGGAACAGAGCAAGTTTACAAAGTAGCAATGATCAGGGTACAAGCTCTGCAGATAGAGCAAAGAACATCATAAACCTTCATCAGAAGTCACATCCTGCCTGCAGGAATATGGGACGAAAAGTCTTGGAAACAGGATTAGATAAGGGACAGCCTCAGCCTGCTGCATCTCATGTCGGGCCAGGGCCACTGGCCCCAACAGATATCTTTATTGTTTTCAGTTCCCTGATGCTAAAAAATAAAGCTGCTAAAACATTTGTGTATAGGTTTCTGTGTGAACATAGGTTTTCATTTCTTTGAGATAAATGCCCAAGAGTGCAGTTGCTGAGTCACAGAATACTTCTGTGTTTTGTATTTAAAGAAACTGACAACCTGTTTTCCAATATGGTTGTATAATTTTATACTTCCACCAGAAATGTATGGGTGATCCAGTTTCTCCACATCCTCACCATCATTTGGTGGTGTCACTATTTTTTAGCTGTTATTTTTAAAATAACATATATTTCATACATACAGATTTAAGAGTATAATGATAGCTCCTACCCTACCTTACCTTCTGCCCACACTCCTACCCTCCATCCTCCTTCTTTCATTTTCTTTTAATTTTTACAATGGCATACTTTCAGCTAATTTTATTTTTCAAAAATTTAGCCATGGTGAAGGCAACATTGTTGTGTAATAGGTAATGCCATCGCTTATGATGTCAGCATCCCATGCTGGCACCAGTTTGAGACCTAGCTGATTCCCTTCCAATCTGGCTCCCTGCTAATGCACCTGGAAAAACAGCAGAAGATGGCCTAAGCACTTGAGCCTCCAAACATATATGGGAGACCTGGACAATTGCTTGGGGAGTGAATCAGCAAATGCAAGACCTCTCTCTGTGTTTCTCCTTTTCTTTCTGTAACTCTGGATTTCAAAAAGATAAATAATCTTTAAAATATGAGACGTTCATAGTAATATTGCATCATAATTTTCATCTGAATTTTCTTTAATTAATAATCTTAAGTATCTGTTCATATGCTTACATGTTATTTACAAATCATCTTTGGTAAATATAATTTTAGGATTTTGTGCATTTTTAAAATTGTATTGCTTGTTTTTCTATTGCTTAGTTTTTTTTTTAAAGATTTATTTACTTATTTGAAAGGCAGAGTTACAGTGAGGCATAGGTAGTGAGAAAGAGAGAGGTCATCAATCAGCTGGTTCACTCCCAAAGTGGCCACAACAGCTGCAGCTGGGTTGATCCAAAGCCAGGAGCTAGGAGCCTCCTCTGGGTCTCCCATGCTGGTGCAGGGGCCTAAGCACTTGGGCCATCTTCCACTGCTCCTCCCAGGCAACAGCAGAGAGCTGGATTGGAAGTGGAGCAGCTGGGGCTTGAACCTACACCCATATGGGATGCAGGCACTGCAGGCAGAGGCTTAACTCACTACACCACAGTACCGGCCCCAATATTGCTTAGTTTTGAGAATTCTTTATATAGTCTAGACATTAGTCTTTGTTCAGATACATGGTTTACAAATATTTTCTGTCACTTGATAGCTTGTCTTTTCACTATCTTGGCAAAATCTTTCATAGAGTGAAAGTTTTAAATTTTAATGAGGTACAATTAATCAATATTTATCAAGTTAACGGTCTTTTTACACTATTTCTCAATATAAACTGATGTAATGCCATCTCAGAATCTCCCACGAGTAGCCTGCAACCACTGTCATTCATGATGTCCTCTTATATGTGACATTCTATTTTATAAACTCCTATGAATCCTACAATCACCAAAATTAGCAATTCTTCCAGCCATTCTATTGAATCATTCCAGCCCAAATCATTTAATGGTTTCCTTTGTTGTCCAGGAACTTAACTCAAGGAACTTACCATTGCCTGAAATCCCTACCTGATCTCACCAGTGTTTTCTCTCAAACTACCTTCATTCTCCTCATTTCTCTGCTCACTGGGCTCTGGTCATCTCCTTGCTTTCACTCAAACATACTAAGTGTGTTCATGTCTCCAGCCCATTTCACTTACTGTTCTCTTTGTTTAGAAAATCATCTCCTGTATGAGTTTCCTATCAAGGCTACAATCAATCACTAGGCACTTATTCATTTAAAGCAAAATAAATCTTTTATCTTATAGATCTGGAGGTTAGAATTTTGAAACGGATCTCCTTGCGCTAAAACTTAGATGTCAGTAGGGTTACATTCCCCACCAAGGCTCCAGGAAATAATTTATTTCATTGACTTTTCCAGATTCCAGACAGGGCTTGTTGTCCCTTCGCTCTATCTACAAAACCTACAACAGAATATATATTTTCTTAAAAGACTTATTTTCTTTATTTGAAAGACAGTTACAGAGAGAGGTAAAGACAGATAGAGAGGCCTTTCTGGTTCACTCCTCAGATGGCTGCAATGGGTAGAGCTGTGCCTATCTGAAGCCAGGAACCAGGAGATTCTTCTGGGTCCCCCATGTGGGTGCAGGGGCCCAAGGACTTGGGCCATCTTCTACTGCTTTCCCAGGCCATAGAAAAGAGCAAGATCGGAAGAGGAGCAACCAGGACTAGAACTGGCACCCATGTGGGATGCCAGCGTTTCAGGCCAGGGCTTTAACCTGCTATGCCACAGTGCCAGCCCCAGAACATCTTTAAATATCTCTATGACCCACATTTCTGCCTCCCTCTTCCATGTACAGGTATACTTGTGATCACATTAGATCCACTTCGATAACATAAAATAATCTCATCTCATGACTTTCAACTTAATCACATATGGAAAGTCCCTTTTGCCAGATCAGGTTCTATAATCTCAGGTTTTGGGGATTAAGATGTGGACATCTCTGGGAACATTATCTGCCTTCCACAATTCCTAAATCTGCACGTGTTGGGTTCTCACTTCATTCAAATGTCAGTTCAAATATCAGTCAGTGAAGTCTTCTCTCAGCATGTGAAATAAAATATACCTTCATGTCCCTGAATAGCCCTCTCCTCTATTTTTCATTCCTTAGTAACACTATTACTTCCCCCTATAATTTCATTTTTGTTTGGCTGTTTCTACTAAAATGTAAACTTCATGAAAGCAGAGTGTTTTTTCACTGCTATATCCTTTGCCTACTATATGACAGGTGTTTAATATGTGGTTAATTGAATTGATGAAAATTGAACTTTTCATACATATCACTTTTCTAATCTAATGTAAATTTCTTTTTTCCAAAGGAATCTTATTTAATGAGTAAAAATTTCATAAGTACAACTTTAGGAATATAGTGATTCTTTCCATCATACTTGCCCTCCCACCACCACTCCAATCCCACCTCCTCCTCCCTCTCCCATTCCCAGTCCCATTCTCTAAGAAGAAAAGAAAGAAACAAAAAACTGTTGCTCAACAGTCAAGAAGAGGGCTTTTCAAGTCACTGCTTCTTAAAGTGTCAATTTCACTTCTACAGATTTCCTTTTAGGTGCTCTATTAGTTATCAGGGAGAACATATGGTATTTGTCCCTTTAGGACTGGCTTATTTCACTAAGTGTGATGTTTTCCAGATTCATCCATTTTTTTGAAAATGACCAGATTTCAATTTTTTTAACCATTGTGTAGTATTCCATAGAGTATATACCCCATAATTTCTTTAACCAGTTTTAAGTTGAAAGGCATTTAGGTTGATTCCATGTTTTAGCTATTGCAAGTTGAGCTGCAATAAACATGGGGGTACAGATAAATCTTTGATTTGCTGATTTCATTTCTCTTGGGTGATTTCCCAGGAGTGGGATGGCTAGGTCATATGATAGGGCTATATTCAGATTTCTGAGGTATCTGCATACTGTTTTTCACAGTGGTTTTGCCAGCTTACATTCCCACCAACAGTGGATCAGGGTACCTTTTTCCCCACATCTTCACTAGCATTATTTGTTTGTTGATTTCTGTATGAAAGCCATTCTAACTTGGGTGTGGTGGAACCTCATTGTGGTTTTGATTTGCATTTCCCTGACGGCTAGTGATCCTAAACATTTTTCATGTTTCTACTGGAGATTTGGATTTCTTCTTTTGAAAAATATTTGTTTAAGTCCTTTGCCCATTTCTTCACTGTGTTGTATGTTTGGTTGTTGCAGAGTTTCTTATTCTCTTCATATATTCTGGTTAATAATCCTTTATCAGTTGCACAGTTTACAAATAATTTCTTTCATTCTGTTGGTTACCTCTTCACTTTCCTGATTATATCTTTTGCAGTACAGAAGCTTCTCAATTTGATGTAATTCCATTTGTTAAATTTAGCTTTAATTGCCTCTGCCTGTGGTATCTTTTCAAGAAATCTTTGCCTGTGCCAATTTCTTTTAGGGTTTCCCCAATGTTCTCTAATAATTTGATGGTATCAGGTCATAGATTTGGGCCTTTAATCCATTTTGAATGGATTTTTGTGCAAGGTATAAGATAAGGCTCCTGCTTCATACTTCTTCATGGGGAAATTCAGTTTTCCCAGCACCATTTGTTGAAGAGACTGTCCTTGCTCCAAGGATTGGTTTTAGCTCCTTGGTCAAATATAAGTTGGTTGCAGATGCTAGATTTTATTTCTGTGGTTTCCATTCTGTTCCACTGGTTTATTCATCTGTTTTTATACAATTACCCAGTTTTTTTTTTATTATAACTGCCTTGTGGTATGTCTGAAATTTGGTATTGTGATGCTTCAGGCTTTGTTTTTGTTGTATAAGGTTGCTTTAGGTATTCGAGGTCTTCAGTGTTGCCATATGAATTTCAGCATCATTGGTTCTAGATCTGAGAACAATGTCTTTGGTATTTTGATGGTATCACATTGAATCTGTAAATTGCTTTCAAAAGAATGGACATTTTAAGATATTGATTCTTCTAATCCATGAACATGGAAGATTTTTCCATTTTTTGTATCTTCTTCTATTTCTTTGACATCCTTGGTTTAATTTATTCCAAGGTATTTGATTCATTTTGGAGCTATTGTGAATAGGTTAGATCTTAGCAGTTCTTTCTCAGCGATGACATTGTCTGTGTATACAAAGGCTGTTGATTTTTGTGTGTTGATTTTATATGCTGCTACTTTACCAAACTCTTCTATGAGTTTCAATAGTCTTTTGGTGGAGTCTTTCATATCCCCTATATTTAGAATCATGTCTTCTGCAAATAGAGATACTTTGACTTTCTCTTTTTCAATTTGAATCCCTTTGATTTCTTTTTCTTGCCTGATGGCTCTGGCTAAAACTTCCAGGATTGTATTGAATAGCAATGGCAAGAGTGGACATCCTTTTCTGGTTCCAGATCTCAGTGGGAATGCTTCCACCCTATCCCCATTCAATAGGACACTGGCTGTGGGTTTGTCATAAATTGCATTGATTGTGTTGAGGAATATTCCTTTATACTCTTTTTGATTAGAGTTTTCATCATGAAAGGGTGTTGTATTTTATAAAATGCTTTCTCTGCATCTATTGAGAGAATCATATGGTTTTGGTTCTGCAGTTAGTTAATGTAATGTATCACATTGATTGATTTGTGAATGTTGAACCATCCTTGAATATCAGGGATAAATCCCACTAGGTCAGATTGAATGATTTTTCTGATGCATTGTTGGATTTGATTGGCCAGCACTTTGTTGAGGACTTTTGCTTCTGTGTTCATCAAGGAAATTGGTCTGCAGTTTTCTTTCTCTGTGGCATGTTTCCCAAGTTTAGAAATTAAGGTGATGCTAGCTTCATAGAAAGAATTTGGGAGGATTCCCTCCCTTTCAATTGTTTTGAATAACTTGAGAATAAGTAGAGTTAATTCTTCTTTAAATGTCTGTTAGAGTTCAGCAGTGAATCCTTCTGGTCCTGGGATTTTCTTTGGTTGGAGGATCTTTATTACTGATTCAATTTCCATCTTCATAATGGGCATGTTTAGGTTTTCTATATCTCATGGTTCAATTTGGGTAGGTTGTATGTGTCCAGGAATCTAGCCATTTCTTCGAGGTTTCCCAGTTTGTTCGCATACAGCTCTTTGTGGTAATTTATGATGATTCTTTTTATTTCTGTGGTGTCTGTTGTTACATTTCCTTTTTCATCTCTAATTTTATTGATCTGGGTCTTCTCTATCTTTTTTCGTTAGTTGGGCCAATGGTGTGTCAATTTTCTTTATTTTTTCAAAACACCATATCTTCATTTTGCTGATCTTTTGTATTTTTTTGTTTCAATTTTGGTGAATTCTGCTCTAATTTTAATTATTTTTTCCTCTTAACTAGTTTTGGATTTGTTTTGCTATTGTTTTTCAAGGTCCTTGAGATGTATTGATAGCTCATTTATTTAGTGCCTTTCCAGTTTCTTGATGTAGGCACCAATTGCTATAAACTTTCCTCTTAACACTGCTTTTTCTGTGTCCCATAAGCTTTGGTATGTTGTAGTCTCATTTTCATTTGTTTCCAGAAATTTTTTGATTTCTCTTTTGATTACTTTTATGAACAACTCTTAATTCAGGAGCATGTTTTTCAGTTTCCAAATGTTTGCTTTGCTCTAGAGATTCCTGAGTTGCTGATTTCCAGCTTCATTGCATTGTGGTCTGAGAAGATCATGGTATGATTTTGATTTTTTTGAATTTGGTGATACTTGCTTTATGGCCTAGCATGCAGTCAATCCTAGAAAAGGTTCCATGCAAGGTGAGAAGAATGTGTGTTCTGCAACTGTAGAATGGAAAGTTCTGTAGGTATCTGTTAGGTCCATTTGTTTTATAGTGTCGATTAATTCTGCTGTTTCCTTGCTGATTTTCTGTATGATCATCTGTCTATTGCTGAAAGTGGGGTATTGCCATCTCCCATTAGTATTTTATTTGAGTCCATGTCTCCCTTTAGATCCCTTAACGTTTGTTTTAAAAAGCCAAGTGTCCTGTAATTAAGCGCATATAAGTTTATAATAGTCACATTTTCCTTATGAATTGATCCCTTAATCATTACATAGTGTCTTTCTTTGTCGCTTTTAACAGTTTTTGTGTTAAAGTTTATTTTGTCCAAATTGGGTTAATTTTCTGTTGTTATTTCACTAAAAAGGCCTTCTAATTCTTTCTCTCTTTCCACAGCTTCAGGAACTCTAGAACCTGTCTTTTTAGTCATTTGATAGTATCCTATGAATTCCCAACAGTGTTGTTTAGTTTTCTAATTTCTTCTTCTTGTGTTTGGTCTGACTGTATAATTTCTGTGCTTTGTCATCTAAGTTGGTTATTCTTTCTTCTGCTTCACCAATTCTGCTATTAAGGCTTTTCGCTATTTTTTATTTGTTCTATTGAATTCTTCATTGCCAAGATTTCATTTTGATTTCTCTTTATGATCTCAAGTCCATGGAAGAAATTTTCTTTCATGTCATGTATAGGTTTCATTAGTTTGTGCATTTGCTTCTGATTACTTCTAAGTAATCCTATGATCAATGGTTTGAATTCTATTTCTGGTATTTCTTCAATCTCATCATATTCACAATCTAGTTTTGAAGTGTAGTGTTCTTTTGAGGGTGTCATGTTATCTTCCTTATTCTTGTTTCTTGAATTGGTGCATTTGTTATTTGGCATTTGTTGAGATACTCATTGGTTTCTTTTTTTTCCTGCTGTTGCAGCTTTTATCTTTAGACTATCTCTGAGTGGATTAGTGGAGTGTCTGCTTTCAGGGAATAACAAGAGTTGTGTGGTGGTATGTCCAAGGAGCTTTGTTCAATGCTCTAGGGTGAAGGGTGTGTCTGAGGTGACACACCCAGGTTTGGCATAATAAATCTCCTTTTTTTTTTTGTCAGAGGAGAGATTTGTTCTTGTCTCTTGGCATGGACTCAACTGAGCTCCTCTCCTCGAAGGAAAGCAGTGCTTGAGTGCTAGCCCCACTGAGTATATTATTTGTCCATTCTGCCACAAGGAGCTCACAAAGGAACTGTGCAGTCCTCAGTGTAAGCCCAGATTCCCCAGCAATGTCCCTTGTCAGGTAACCAGGGAGCCCTGATCATGTGGAGCCTCCCACAGTGACTTCCCAATGTCCCAAACACACCCTGAGTCCTCCCATGCAGTCTCAGTGTTTTCTTTCTTTTTTTTTTTCCTCGCCTCACTGACATTGGAACAGTTTCTTTCTTTTTTTTTTAGCTTTTATTTAATAAATATAAATTTCCAAAGTACAACTTTTTTTTTTAAGGGAAAGGGTTTATTGGGGAACACCCTACAGACCTGAGTGAAGGGGCAGCGAAGGGAAAAGAGAGTATAAGAGAGAGAGACAGAGGAGAGAAGATAGAGAGATGAGCTGAGAGAGGAGATAGCGCAGGAGAGAAGAACCAAGAGAGCACGTTCAGGAACAGGACCTTTTAAAACTTTGCCTGAGGGCGGGCAGGGAAGCAGGAGCAGTGAATCCCATAGGATGGGGGTGGAGCTTGACACCAGTGGTCAGCTTTTTCACCAGTGCATTGTGCTGCTGCAGTCTGGTCTCAGCTTACTCTCCAGTGCTGGTATGGAGGCTCTAGGCTGCTGGGGTCCTAAGTTGTGCATGTTCTTGTCCTCCACATAGGTCTACTGTGTTCCTCCAATTTATGTAGAGTTTCCTCTGCTGTTTTCTCCCTAACTCTTCCCTGAGACTGCCTCTTATATATATATTTCTAGAAGATAAAATTTATGTTCTGTATCAAACATTTTGAATTCATCAATTTTAGGTATTGAGGAATCTGATTTCATTACTAAGATTCTGTCTTATACACAAAAAATTTTGAATCTCTTTTCCACAGTTCCTTTTCTCCTTGTTCTTCCTCTTTGCTTTTCTAAGTTTCCACTGAATTATTTTTGTACAGCAGAAAAGAACTTCACCTGACTGATCTCATGAGATACAGAGGTTAGGCAGTAGTCTGAGTTTAATTAAAGGCAATAGGCTGCAGTGTTTTTACATAGATTGGCAAAAATCTGGAAATACAACTTAGAAATTGTCACATAGTTCACATAGTTCGAAGTAAATTTTAAATTCAAATTGGTTTAAATTTTTGTGTTAAATAAATATTTTTATTTGCAAATATCATTTAAGAATTCATAATACAGCTTAATGCATCTTTCACTGTTGTGGGTATTTCTGATACAAAACAGAAACACCAGCATGTGATGAAATGGAGTTGAAGGAAGAAGTTCAGAACAAAGGAAGTCTGATGTGTTGTTAGATTACTATGTGGCATTAGATAGTCCTTTTTTGTTATTTTTACTTTTTGAGTCTTATATCTTTATATAAAAATGCTGATCACAAGGAAAACATTCTACCTAATATCAATTGAAAGAAAGGGTAATAATATGGTCAAGAAGTCAGAAATGATCCCCCTCCAAAAAAATTGCTTAGAGTGAGGGGATGTAGAGGAGTAGAATGCAGAGCTGACCCAGGGGAACAAGAAGGAGGGCGACGTTCCTTGGTGGAATTGGCAGCCTTTTATTTCCTTAGGTGTTAGAATTCAGAAATTCTACACAAAAGACCTATGACAATATTAAAGTTTAGTTAAATTCTAAGTAGAGGTCATGAACCAAGGGAGTCAAACATGCAGAGAGTAATACTGGGAATAAAAGTTTTAACAATATAAAGTTTACAATGGCAGAAGACTTGATTGGGAAAGTTGAGTATAAGGAAGGAATAGTAAGACTCAGGTGCAGTCTCTAGTAACAGAGGTAGGCAGCAGGGAAGTGACAAGAATCAGGGCTGGTGTTCTCAGCTATCTGAACTCACAATTGGTAGGAGACCTATTTCTAGCAGTCCTGAGCAAACAAAGACCAGTCATGAGGACCAC
Organism: Lepus europaeus; assembly: GCF_033115175.1. Taxonomy (NCBI): domain Eukaryota; kingdom Metazoa; phylum Chordata; class Mammalia; order Lagomorpha; family Leporidae; genus Lepus; species Lepus europaeus. The sequence goes on from NC_084850.1 coordinate 9,425,846, forward strand.
ACACTTTCCAACTTTATATACTCCGCTATTCCTGGATCCCAGGCTTCTGTGTCTTTGGTGTGTCAGACATCAGCATATGGCAGTACTCTCTTTCCAGGTGAATCATCTTAATTCATTTTGAGGCCAGCCTCCTAATTCTCCTGATTTTATAGGACAAAGGAATGTGTGGGGGTAGGTGGAGCCTGGTAGATCTAATATAGTCTCTGATAAAAATTAATTGATTATTTCCATTAACAAACACAACAATAAACATTGTAATAATACTTGAAAAGCAGTATAAGAAAAATGTTTCCTTTACATGTCATTTTTTTTTAATTTGTAAAATGTTCAAATAATTGAGCAGGGACAACAGAGGGACTCTATAGCTATCAAATGGCTACTCTGGTTTTTCCTTGGGAAATAGCCTGGATTTAACAAGGCTAAAAATATTACAACAATCCATTTCAAGAATCAAGGAGGAAAAAAATGGAGAATATTAACTAGATTATATTAGCAATGATTGAAAAAAAAACACCTCAAATGCATGATTTGGAGCTGGCCTTGCTAAGAAATGAGGTACTCTGATATCTTGGCCTGTTTCATAAAGCCGTCTAACATCTCTAGCATATTTTTTGTTTGTTGTTATGAAGCCAACTTGACATGATACTAAAATAACTAGCATTTTTGGGCACAACAAAGTCAATTTGTTGGATACAGATAAAAATGTAATTTATCATAGTTTGACTATAAATTTTTTTTATTATTTTATTTTTATTTGAGAGGTAGAGTTACAGACAGTGAGAGGGAGAGACAGAGAGAGAGGTCTTCCATCTGCTGGTTCACTCCCCAATTGGCCGCAACAACTGGAGCTGCACAGATCCAAAGCCAGGAGCCAGGAGCTTCTTCCAGGTCTCCCACGTGGGTGCAGGGGCCCAAGGACTTGGGCCATCTTTTACTGCTTCCCCAGGCCATAGCAAAGAGCTGGACTGGAAGAGGAGCAACCAGGACTAGAACTGAAACATATATGGGATGTTGGCACCGCAGACAGAGGATTAACCTACTGCACCATGGCACTGGCCCCCTACTATAAAATTCTTAACTCTCTTCACTTACATCCCTGAACAATTAATTGCTTGTTTGATTAATTTTTTTTGTTTTCCACTAGTGGGCTGGCTTACTGTAAATACAGTACGAACAAATGTCACAATTATGCAATCTCTTGGGGCCAGTGATGTGGCTTAGCAGGTAAAGCTGCCGCCTGCAATGCTGGCATCCCATATGGGTGCCAATTTGAGTCGTGGCTATTCAGCGTCCAATCCAGCTCTCTGCTATGGCCTGTGAAAGCAGTAGAAGATGGCCCAAGCGCCTGGGTGCCTGCACCCATGTGGAAGATCTGGAAGAAGCTCCTGGCTCCTGGCTTCAGATCGGCCAAGCTCCAGCCACTGCAGCCATTTGGGGAGTGAACCAGCAGATAGAAGATCTCTCTCTCTCTCTCTCTCTCTCTGCCTTTCAAATAAATAAATAAATAAATCTTTTTAAAAGCATTTTACAATCTCCATAGATTAATTCACTCACTTGGTGAACATTTATTGAATATTTACTAAGGGCCAGGTAATCCCCTAAGCCTCAAACATACATATATATATTAAGTAGACATAACTCCCTAGCCTCAAGCACTTTAGAATCTAGAGGCCAAATGTTGTGACCTGTGCAGCAGGTTTCCAGGACTAAGAGGGGAAGGTGCATCATGAAAGAAAAAACAAAGACAAGGGATTGTAGAAAAGTGCCTGGGTTGATGGGGGTGCAGAGGGATCGTCTCCAAGTTAGGAGCAACACCTCTCTGACTAGCCCTGCCATTTTTTTCCTGCAATTTTCTGCCAGACATTCTTGCTGACATCAGGCCAAATTACTATTTAGTTAAAGACAGTATTCTCTGTGCAGATCTAAATCAGACTGGCACAATCACTGACAGACCCAAAAGGTGGATGGGAGTAGAACCTCTGGGCAGAAGAGTTATTTGAACTTGTTATCCTGAGAACAACATCCCCGGAGGTGAAAGGCCTTTGTCCAGGTGCTAGCTTTCCAAGCTGCAAGGCCTCAGATCCATTCTGAGGTACCCCAGTTTTGTTCCTCTGCATTCCTTCCAGGGCTGTGGTGACCTTTTCCACCTGGTCTAGGCAAATAAACTACACTCAGCTACTTATCTTCTGGTACAGATTCCAGTGTGAAAACAAGGAAATCAGTCCTTGTTCCTTTATCTACCCTAATATTCTATGCTTATACTAATGATTTAGCGTACCAATTGAATTGTTCCTAAACTAGGAGTACCCTTAAGCTGTGAGGAATGCCAATGAAGTAAGTACTATCTAAAGACAGTACTTCTTCAGCTGAGATCCTGGGGTGGTCACTCCATATTTTGATTATCTGCCCCACACATATTCACCTAGAATCTAAGTGACAAGGGTCTTGTTCATGGCTGTACCCTCAAGCTCTTAAGACAGTACCAGGAACATACTAGGCACCAAATAAATATCTATTGATTTAATAAATTGATAAGATGTGACTGGGTCTTTGGGCAGTGGCTCCACATGCTCGGGGCTCACTGATTGCCTGGGGAGAGACATTGCTGGGAGGTCTATGCTCACACTGAGGACTGCACAGATCCTTTGTGTGGCTCTGGATGAATATTTCACCCACTGGGACTAGTATCCAGACATTGTTTGCCTTGGAGGAGAGGAGGTGAGCGGGAGACATTGCCAAGAGAGCTTATCAAACCCCTCCCTCTAATAAAAGATTTACCACACCCAACATGGATGTGACCTTGGACATTCCTTCCACTCTGGAGCTCTGAACAGAGCTCCTCCCAGGCCACATGTAGCTCATGCCTCTGGGCATTCACTGAAAGAGCAGACCCCCATATTTATTGCAGCTCAATTTACCATAGCTGGGATATGGAATGAACCCAGATGCCCATCAACTGATGACTGGATAAAAAAATTATGGGATATGTATACCATGGACTACTGCTACACAATGGTAAAAAAAAAATTAAATCTTGTTGTTTGCAGCAAAATGGATGCAATTGGAAAATGTTACACTTAGTGAAATAAGCCAGTCCCCAAATAAAAGAGCTGTCTGTACCTCAATGTTTATTGCAGCTCAATTCACAATAGCTAAGACATACAATCAACCTAAATGCCCATCAACAGAAGACTGGCTAAAGAAATTATGGGATATGTACTCTATAGAATACTATACAGCAGTAAAAGAAATGAAATCTGGTCGTTTGCAACAAAATGGAGGAATCTGGAAAACATCATGCTGAGTAAAATAAGCCAGTCCTGTTGGGTCTTAGTCCACCCGTACAAGGATGGACTGGGTCCGAGGAAAGGCAAGTGCGCCGCTCGCCCGTTCCCCAGCCTCCTGGTCCCGGAGACAATCAGAAGCAGCGGGGAGCCAAGTCTAGTTGCAAGGACTCATTTACCTTTTGCATAATAGTACCTTTTATAACACAAAACTGCAGAGTCATTGGGGCAGGGCTAAGGACCAACCAATCACTTAAAAAATCACCTTATGGGGGGATTTCTATAGGACTAGCCATATGTCTATACACTTGCTACTAGTTTTGTTACCTCCCCTGATGTTGCGCAGCCAGTTAGTTTTAGTGGTAAACAACTTTGGATTCCGCCCATCTTACTTCCTCTGGGCGCCATCTTACTTGGCTCCGCGTGGCTTCATTCCGCGCAGCTTGGGCGGGGGCACCCTGGAGCAGCTGCGCATGCGGAGCCCCCGGGCCTGGCCTGGCCTGGCCTGGCCGTGCTCATGCCCCACACAGTCCCAAAGGGACAAATATCATATGTTCTCCCTGATTGGTGACAACTAACCGAGCACCAAAAAGGAAACCTGTTGAAGTGAAATGGACACTATGAGAAACAATGACTTGATCAGCCCTTGTCCTGACTGTCGAGGAACAACTTAATACTTTATCCCTTTTAGTATTTTTTTTTTTGGTTCTACTTAATACTATTGGTTGAACTCTGCAATTAATACACAATTATTCTTAGGTGTTGAAATTTAACTGAAAAGTGATCCCTGTTAAATATAAGAGTGAGAATAAGAGAGGAAGAAGATGTACAATTTGGGGCATGCTCAATCGGACTTGCCCCAAATGGTAGAGTTAGAAAATTTCCAGGGTATTCCAATTTAATCCCATGAAGGTGGCATGTACCAATGCCATCTCAGTAGTCAAAGTGATCAGTTTCAATTCATAATTGATCATAATGATAGGATTAAGAGTCAAAGGGATCACACAAACAAGACTAGTGTCTGCGAATACTAACTGATAGAATTAAAAAGCAGAGAATGATCCAACATGGGAGGCAGGATACACAGCAGACTCATAGCATGGCAGATGTCCTAAACAGCACTCTGGCCTCAGAATCAGCCATTAAGGCATTCGGATCCCGCTAAAAAGCCCATGAGAGTATTTTAGGCACGGAAAGCCAAGACACTCTGGCAAAAAACAAAAACAAAAACAAAAACCTAAACAAAAGATCTCTGCGAGTGAGATCCCAGTGGAAAGAATGGGTCATCCTATGCTGCTTTCCCAGGTGCATTAGCAGGGAGCTGGATCAGAAGTGGAGCAGCTGGGAATTGAACCAGTAGCCATATGGGATGCCAGCACTGCATGCTGGGGCTTTATCTACTGCACCACAGTGTGGGCCCCTCCAGGTCTTTCTATGGCCCTACTAAGCAAGCCACAGTGGAGGAGCCACAGTTTGAGGAGAGGGTATGTATCCTAAGTAATCCAATTGAAGACATTTTTTTTTCCTCTGAGAATTTTCTAACTTGCTTGGAAGTCATATATCTGGTTTCATAGATGAAAAGTCCATACACAGAAACAAAGATGAGACATGGGGAAATGTGGAATGAGATGAAGGGAAACAGAGTAAGAAGGAGAGATAAAGAGACAGTTCTGACAATGGTCAAATCCCTGTTTCTAGATCCAGAGTGGTCTGGTTAGTTTCTTCTGGATGCTTGTTTGTTAACTTCTCTCCATTTTTATGAACACTCCAAAGCTTTTAAAAATATACTGCATTCAGCTAGGCTACTTTATATTAAGATTCTTTTATCTTGCAATCATCACTGTCCAGACCAATATATTATAACAGTTTGCAGTTCATTACCTGGAGATGAGATTTTAAAAAGCAATTCTAATATGAAAAAAAAATAACGTGGAATATTCTGATTGCTTTGCGTCAAGTAAGGGATGGCATAAGGTTGCCACTATTGTTTTATTTGTGAGTTTGTGTTTAAGTATACATGTGCTACATGTGGCACTTAAAATGTCTGAAAGCCATCACCCAGGAGCACCTGAATCTCTGACTCAGTGGGGCCATTTTAAGGGTGTAAGAAACCTATCTAGATGGTTTTGTTTCTAACTAGCACCACAGGTGTGTGGGAGGTAAAGAAAACCACGAGAAAGGATGAGTCATTAAAGAAAATTCTCTATACCTAGTGCAAAATATTCTCCCCAAAGTGACACTGTGTGGAATAATTCATACTTATAAATTTGGTGAGGACTGTAAACCAAGAGGCTGGAAAGATGATCTGTTCAGTAGCTGCAGCCTTAAAAGTTGCAGAAGAGTTCCAATTACCCAGGCAATGGCTAGTGGGAAATCTCCATATTATGCAAAAATCTGAGAAAGGATCACAGGAAGTTGATAGACTGCACAATCATAGCAGAATAATGGATGTGCAGCCTGACTTGTGTAGAAAAATAATGCAAAATATCAGGATGACTCAGCTATAAACGAACACCTAAGCTAATTTCCTACAGTGCCACTAGAATGATAAAATCCTCCTGTTTCTGGAATTCTGTTCCACAGGGAGCCATTCAGCCTCTAAATGTAACCCAGGGTGAGAGAACAGTCTTATTACTGAAACAGATAACTTTGGGGAAGTGACTTTTGTGACTCCATTGTTAAGGGCCAGAAAATGAACCCTAGGTAAAGCTAGAGTATGCATGTAGCAAGCAGTGTTTTACCTGAAGGGCAAGATAATTCTTGGCACTGATCAAATCATCTTGAAGAAAACTATGATCTTGATTATAAAAATCAAAACTGGAAGAGTTTTCAGTGTGTGTGAGGATCTAGTCAACACCTGATTGAGCCCTAGTTTCAGTGCTGCCCATAGAATTCTCTGTGGTAATCAATATTTAGGTTCTGTGCTGCCCAGTGTAGTAGCCATTAGCTATAATTGACTAAATTGGGCTCTTAAAATAAGCCTAGGGTGGCAACTCATGACTAGAGCCTAGGGAGATTACTGACGCCATGAACAGGAGTGTCAAATTGTTAAATCAGCAACAGGAGTCACTGTGTACTTACACCCCATGTGGGATCTGTCCCTAATGTGTCGTCTAAAGCGAAGTGATGCTATAACTAGTACTGAAACAGTATTTTTATACTTTGCGTTTCTGTGTGGGCACAAACTGATGAGGTCTTTACTAATTATATACTGAAGTGATCTTCTGTATATAAAGAGAATTGGAAATGAAAAAAAAAAAAACAACCTGGTGTTAAAATGGAAATGGCATAGAAAATTAATTAATTTGAAAAAAAAAATTATGTAGGATCTCTGTCTTTAATGTGCTGTACATTGCTATTTAATGCTATAATTAGTAATCCAATGGTAGTTTTTTCACTTTATGTTGCTATATGGGCAAAATGTTGAAATCTTTACCTAATATATACTAAACTGATCTTCTGTATACAAAGAGAATTGAAAATGAATCTTTACATGAATGGAAGGGGAAAGGGAGCAGGAAAGGGGAGGGTTGCGGGCGGGAGGGAAGTTATGGGAGGGGGGAAACCATTGTAACCCATAAGCTATACTTTGGAAATTTATATTCATTAAATAAAAGTTTAATAAAAAAAATAAGCCTAGAGTGACTGAGGAACTGAATTTAAAATTCTATTTAATTTGAATGTATTGAAATTTAACTTTAAATAACCACATGCAGCTAGTCTCCTCTGTAGTGCGCAGCAGGGCCCAGCATATATACGTTTGCAGGTGCTTAGAAAACAGAATGGGAGGTCAGTAGAACTGATATGGTGGAGAACTTGAGAAACAAGCCAGTTGTGCCAGAAAGGAAAACTTTGCTATTGGGACAAACACTGCTTAATTCCTCTTCACTTTTCCCTTAATTTTCATGTGTATTTGCTGAGATGCTTTGGAGAATCTTATCTTGTCTTAATTATGCTCAGGAGATGCACAGCAAGGAGTGTACAGGATGACTCTGGTGGTAAAAGCATAATGTTGTATCCTTGAACTCTAGGCATGATAGTTACAAAGGGAATACATATAAAAGAGCTTGACAGAAAGGCATGCAAAACTTTCAGCACCTCTGAAACTTTTAATCAAACTCTTCATTTTGCCTTATAACAAGATTAAACAAAATAACCACAACTTTGTTGAATTCTATATTTCAAGAGACATACTTAAAAAAAAAAAACAGTGTATCCAAATAGACAAGTGTCTCATTGGTGTCTAATTCATATAATATTCAACCTTCTGATTGATTCAAAAGAAATTTTATATGTCCCCTAGAGTAAAAGGTTTCATTATCTTCCAACAAGTCATCCAGGCAGAAAATTTAAAAACATCCCTTTTTTTTTCTTTTCTAGAATCTGAGAGATTTTTTGAAGTATTGTTTATGATTTACTTGTCTAACATAGAAAAATTACAAGACACAGGCAAACAAAAAGAGGGGAAAAGATAACTATTGATTCTATCATCAAAACAAAGGTTACATTTGGTTACATGTGCTTTTGGAAGGTGTTTATATTTCCATCTACATAATGCCATCACATGTACAAGGGATGTCCAGAAATGTCATGGAATACATATCATAAAAATCTATACATACTTTTCAAAAATTTTGCACCAAACTGATTTTAATTGCATTTTCTAAGAATTTTTTGAAATACCCTCATATATTAAAATGCAACCACACAGCATAGTGGTTTGTAATACACTGTTTTTCCATGTAAGTACAAAAGTGATCAATTTTAGTAGGAAAATATCTTTTGAAATATTAAGTTTGAAAATCCCATTCCCATTCTTTCTGAAATAAAACCATATAATTGTAAAGAAAAAGGAAAAAAGAAAATGATATTTTAATGTGATTGTATTTGGCAGAGAAACTGCATACACATGCATGCAAGTATATTCATGCATGCATGTACCCAAAATAATATATGATTTAGAATAAATTAGAATAAAATTGATTGTTCTACCTTTAAAAATATACACATTTGCATATATTTATCACTTTTAGAACTTTAGCATCTCATTTTGTACATGAACCAGAATTAATTTAGCCCATCCCCTGTTGTTGCACATTGAGTTTTTTCATTTTTCCCTCAACATCACATAAGGCACACTTTACTGAATATTATTCTATGTATGCATTTTCATATTTATTTCCTTATGGTAATAGATAGTTAAGCTTGAGAGCCAATGATTAAATTATCATGGTTCCTTTCTTTTTTCATTTATTATTTTAATTTTAATTAATTTGAACAGTTTCAATATTATTTGTAGATCCAAGACTAGGATCATAATGATACTCTCTTCTTTCTTCTCACCCACCTTCTTTCTACCATTCTTTTTGTCTTTTATTTTCATTTTTTGAGATAACACATTTTAAATTTACATTACAGTAAAAAGGATTAATACTTTGTTGAACAAGAAATTGAACAAGTAAAAAGCAAAAAGATGCTAGTTTACTGGGAATATACACAATGGCTATAGACAATAATCGAAGGGGAAAATACCCATATTACTCATAGACAGTTTTTTTGTCAATTAGTCATTCATAATTTCTTTCAGTGAAACCGAACCAATGACAATGTAACAGCTAAATATTTCCTGGGTGGCTACAAGATAATCATTAAGTTCATTTAGACTTTAAACTACTTCTTCTCAAGCGTTGATACTCAAGAATAATTATATGAAGATTGAAATGCAAATAATTATATGTTACAATTTTTATACTCTATTAATAGCCACAGATCAGGGAAAACATGGTATTTGTCTTTTTGAGACTGGCATATTTCACTAAGTATAATGATTTCCAGTTGCATCCATTTTATTGCAAAACACAGGATTTCATTCTTTTTTTTTATTGCTGAGTAGTATTTCATACTAGATATTTACCACAATTTCTTTATCTGGTCATCAGCTGATGGCCACCTGGGTTAATTCTGTATCTAGCTACAGTGAATTGAACTGCAATAAACATGGGGGTTCAGGCAATTCTTTCTTTCTTTCTTTTTTTTTTTTTTTTGACAGGCAGAGTGGATAGTGTGAGAGAGAAACAGAGAGAAAGGTCTTCCTTTTTGCCGTTGGTTCACCCTCCAATGGCCGCTTCAGCCAGCGCATCCCGCTGATCCGAAGCCAGGAGCCAGGTTCTTCTCCTGGTCTCCCATGCGGGTGCAGGGCCCAAGCACTTGGGCCATCCTCCACTGCACTCCCGGGCCATAGCAGAGAGCTGGCCTGGAAGAGGGGCAACCGGGACAGAATCCGGCGCCCCAACCGGGACTAGAACCTGGTGTGCCGGCGCTGCAAGGCGGAGGATTAGCCTGTTGAGCCGTGGCGCCAGCCAGGCAATTCTTTCATATGCTGATTTTATTTTCTTTGGGTAAATTCCCAGGAGTGGAATGGCTGTGTAATATGATATGTCTATTTTCAGTTCTCTGAGGAATCTCCATGCTGTCTCCTATAGTGGATGTACTAGTTTGCATTCCCACGAACAGCAGATTAGGGAATGTTTTTCCCACATCCTCACCAACATTTATTGTTTATTGATTTCTGCATGAGAGCCCTTCTAACTGGGGTGAGGTGAAACCTCATTGTGGTTTTTATTTACATTTCCCTGATGGCTAGTGATCCAGAGCATTTCTTCATGTTTCTCTTGTCTTTTGAGTTTCTTCTTAAAAAATGCCTGTTCAAATCTGTTGTCCATTTTTAAAATATATTTTTTGTTGTTGATTTTATTGATCTTTTTATATATTCTAGATATCCATACATTATTATTTGCATAGTTTGCCAATTGATTTCTTTTCTTTTCTTTTTTTTTTTTTGTCTAATAGCTCTGGCTAAAAATTCCAGGACTATATTGAATAGCAATGGTGAAAATATGCATTCTTCTCTGGTTCTGGGTCTTAATGGAAATGCTTCCAACTTGTCCCCTTTCAATATGATTCTGGTTATGGGTTTGTTGTATATTGCCTTGGTTGTGTTAAATAATGTTCCCTCCATACCCCATTTGCTTAAGGTTTTCATCATGAAATGATATTGCATTTTAACAAATCAATATCACCTATTGAGATAATCATATAATGTTAATTATTCTATTGTTTAATGTGATGTATCACATTTATTTATTTCTATATGTTGAGCCATCCCTGCCTACTAGGGATAAATCTCATATGGTCCAGGTTAATGATTTTTCTGATTTGTTGTTGGAATCAATTAGCTAGTATTTTGTTGAGGATTTTTGCATCTACGTTCATCAGCAAAATTGGTCTATAGTTCACTTTGAATGCTGTATCTTTTTCTGGCTTTGGAATTAAGGTGATGCTGGTTTTTTAGAAGAAGTTTGAGAGGATTCCCTCCCTTTCAGTTGTTTTTCATAGTTTGAGAAGAATGGAAATTAGATCTTAAAAATTTTTATAGACTTCAGCAGTGAACCCATCTGGTTCTGGGATTTTCTTTGTTGGGAGGGTCTATATTACTGATTCAATCTCAGTCCTCATTATTGGATTGTCTAGGTTTTTTAGTGTGTGTGTGCTACAATTTTGGTAGACTATGTACCAGCATCTATGCATTTCTTCTAGCTTTTCTATTCCTGATGAGTCTTTTTATTTATGTGGTTTCCATTGTTGCATCTCCTTTTTCATCTCTGATTTTACTGATTTGGTTCTTCTTCTTTTTTTGGTTAGTTGTGTCAGTGGTATATCAATTTTGTTTATTTTTTCAAAAAACAGCTCTACATTTCATTGATCTTTTGTATTTTTTGTTTGAATTTTATTTCTTCTCTAATTGCAATTATTTTTTCTTCTACAAATTTGGGTTTTGTTTGTTGTTATTTTTCTTGATCCTTGAGATGCATTGAAAGCTCATTTGTTTAATGTCTTTCCAATTTTTTCATGTAGGTACCAACCAATTGCTATAAACTTCCCTCTTAATACTGCTTTTGCTATATCTCATAAGTTTTGATATGTTGTATTCTCATTTTCATTCATTTCCAGGAATTTTGAATTTCCCTTTTGATTTCTTCTATAACCCATTTGTTCATTCAGTAGCATGTTGTTCAGTCTCCATGTGTTTATATATTTTCTATAGAGTCTTAGATTGTTAATTTCCAATTTCATTCCATTTGGTCAGAAAAGATACATGGTATGATTTCAATTTGTTAAAATCTGCTAAAGCACCCTTCCTCCCGCGTCTGTGGAGCCGCAGCCCCCGTGTCGTAGCCTCGGTGCCCGACGCGCAGAGCCGGGATGCACTGCTCCTGCTGTGGGGCCTCATCAAGGAGACCAAACGGGTGGAGATTCCAGGCAGCATCCTGGACGATCTTTGCAGGTGCTGCTGGTTCAGGGGTACCTAGCGAAGTCAGGCTGGGGATTTCCGAAAGGAAAAGTCAATAAAGAAGAAGCCCCTCATGACTCTGCTGCTCGAGAGGTCTTTGAAGAAACCGGCTTTGATATCAAAGACTACATTTGTAAGGATGATTACATTGAACTTCGAATCAACGACCAGCTTGCTCGTTTGTACATCATTCCAGGAATTCCTAAAGACACAAAGTTTAACCCAAAAACCAGAAGAGAAATTCGGAACATTGAGTGGTTCTCCATTGAGAAGGTGCCCTGTCACAGAAATGATATGACCCCAAAGTCCAAACTTGGTTTGGCTCCTAACAAATTTTTTATGGCTATTCCCTTTATCAGGCCATTAAGGGACTGGCTTTCTCGACGATTTGGTGATTCTTCAGACAGTGACAATGGATTCTCCTCAGCTGGCAGCACACCAGCTAAACCCACAGTGGGAAAATTGAGTCGAACCAGGTTCTGCCCCAGTCAGCAGCTGTTTCCCGAGGGCTCTCCTAGGGACCAGTGGGTCAGGCCCCAGCAGCCCCTGCCCCAGAGGCCACACAGCGGTCAGCCCGAGCTCTCAGACCTCTTGAAAGCCAAGAATCCAAGTTCGAGTGGAAATGGCAGAAAACAGTATCAGGACTCACCTAATCCAAAGAGAAGGACCAACGGGGCCCACAGCCAGCCAGCCAAGCAGCAGAGCCCCTTGACGACATGTGAAAAGAAGCTGCATCCATGGAAACTTCAGGATAACTTTGAAACAGATGCTGTGTGTGACGCGTCCTGCTCCAGTGAAGACTCGCTGCTGGAACACACCGGGGTGCAGGCCTGTAACGGACCCTGCAAGCTCCCGTTTTCCTCCAGAGCCTTCTTGAGTTTCAAGTTCGACCATAATGCCATCATGAGAATCCTGGACCTCTGACGGCAGCAGCTCCGAGCTTGGCGGTAGAGAGGGTGTCTCTCAGGCCTTACCTTTCTCAGGTGTCCTAAAGAAACACAGGGAGGCATTGTGTGAGCAGAGCAGAGTGGAAGGAAACACGAGTGTGCACGTCAGCGCAGCTACCGCGTTTGATGCAGATTTACCTTTGCAGTGTTTGGACAAGTTGTTGTTGTGTGTGTTTTTCGGAGGGCATTGTTTCTGTGTGTTTGGGTTTTATGCTGTATTCGGGTCAAGAAAATAAGGTTTGAGTCATCCCCAAGCAGCCGGGTTAATGGGATTGCACCATCTACCCATTATAGTGACTGCAACAATAGTTTACTTTTATTGAAGAGTTTTTATATTGAGATTTTTAGAGGAAGGACTACGCAATTCCTGAATGATAGAGGGGCTGGCATGTCACAGGTGGCAAGGCCACAGGCCACTCGTTGGTGGCAGTTGGCTCTTCCTGCTGCTTCCCACAGAGGGTCTGCAGTGCGCCTGGCTTGGGGTTCTGTGGAGAGGGTTGTGTATCTGCAGCCTGATGTTGCTGTGCAGAGCGAGCTCTGAGCACATCTGAGGATGGAGTGTGGCGCGGCCGCCAGCAGGCCTGAGCGTGCTTGAGCAGAGCGCGGGGCTGCACCCACGCGTGTCTGGGTGGTGTCTTCCCCTCTGCCTCCCATTCTGTAGTGTCGTGCAGTGATTTATGCTTGTGACAACTTCTTCTGTATCCCAGCAGTGTAAGTGCGCATAGACAGTGGCTATCGTCCCGTTTCACACTGCATCTCCGTGGTGATCTCTGGAGACCGGCGTGGCGGTGCGTTCTGTGCCGAAGCCCCAGGGACGTGTCTGAAGGGAGTGTGAGAGCATTCCCCGGGTGGCTCAGCACCAGGGTCAGCTTTGAGGTCCCCCTGGAGTGCACTTCGCTCAAGCAGGGTTCTTCCTGTTTTGAGGAGAGTTTGGACCATCACTGAGGACAATCACGGGGCTCTCAGGGGCTTTCGTGTTCCCTCATTGAACATACTGTGACCTCTGCTCTTCGAGCGCTGTATGACTGGAGGCTTTTACTGCTCTTCTCAGAAACGTGGCTGCTTTGCGTGGATCTCCCTGAGCCATACATGGAGTTGGACCCAGAAGTCCAGGTTCCTGGAAACTTGTTAAGGGAGTGAAAACTTGGTTTACCTGGCAGATGAATTATTCTCACTCGTTTACTGTCATCTGGAAGCCATTTGCTTGTTTGTGTTTGTGTTTAAGTGAGTCTTTCTGGTTCTACTCTCAGTACAAGAGCGAGAGCTGCGAGTTCCCCCTGGTGTGGCCTCTGGCAGCGTGGCATTCATTGTAGCAGATGAGTGGTGGGCACTGAACAGGCATTGGTGGGGTGCAGTTAGGACAGCAGTGGCTTCCAGCTCTCGCGACACTGAACGCGAGCAGTGTGAAGAATGGTGAGAGCTGTGTGGTGGACGGAACCGGGCAGGGAATGTGCAGGTCGTGCAGGTCGCATGGCTGGGGTGCCCCTGCAGCGCCTGCTGCTCTGCTGTGCGCAGCTTACCTTGGGAAGGGCCGCTGTGCACAGAACTGGATTTCTTGGAAAGCATGTGGCGTGGTTTGAGGAAAGCAAGTGAGGATGAAGGAGCGGGCGGAGTGTGCACTTGGGCTGAGCGAGCTCGCGAGGACAGGAGTCGTGTGGGCTCCATCCTGTCTTTGGATTCACTTTTTGTATGTTCTTATGTTCCAAATTGCAGTGCACTGTGAATCTTCTGTTTTTTGAAATTTTGTAGGTGCTTTTAAGTGTAACTTTAATGATTTACAAAATGTTAATGAATTGTTTTTATACTTAACCATTGTAATCTAAAAGATAAGGGTACAGTTTACATGCTTTCACCAGTTTTTGTTAAGAAATAGCAAATGAGGGATTTTAGAATTTCTGATAGTGACGCCCTCCTGAGATGGCATTTGGAGAGCGCTGGAAACCGAATAGAGCTCCATCAGCAGGGGTGGAATCTGACTAAATATGTTGGAAAATTAAATTGGACTTTTGTATTACTATATAAAGGATGAAATTTCCCAGTGTTGTCAGAGAAATTGTGGTTGTCTGCTATTTTGAGCTTTAAATGTCCTTATTTTTCTATTAAATATCAATTAATAAATATAATGAAGACATAGCAAAATTAATTTTATGCTGTAAGATTGAGTTGATGTTTTCTTGCGAAGCTTCAGTAGTTTGTATGTAATATCAAATAAAAAGAACTCAAACAAAAAAAAATCTGCTAAAGCATACTAAGCATATGTCTATCCAAGAAAAGTTCCATGAACTGATGAAAACAATGTGTATTTTTTCAACTGTGGGATGAAAGGTTCTGTAGATATCAGTTATGTTCATTTGGTCTATAGTGTAGATTAGCTTTGTTGTTTCTTTGTTGATTTTCTTTCTAGTTGATTGGTTCATTGATGAAATTGGGGTGTTGAAGCTCCCTATACTGCTGTATTGGACCCTATGTCACCATTTAGATCTGTTAGCATTTATTTCAAATGGACAGGCACCCTGGCATTCCGTGCATATGCATTTATTATTGTTGCATCTTCCTGTTGAGTTGGTCCCTTAATCATTACATAGTGCAGTTATTTGTCCCTTTTAACAGTTTTTGTGTTAAAGTCCATTTTGTTTGATATTAGGATGGCTACACCTGCTCTTTTTTGGTTTCCATTAACATGGAATATCTTTTTCCATCCTTTTACTTTCAGTCTGTCTGTATCTTTGTGGTTGATTTGTGTTTGTTGTAGGCAGAATTTAGAGAGATCTTGTTTTTTTCATCCAGCCAGACAGGCCGTATCTTTTAATTGGAGAATTTAGGCTGTTTACATTCAAGGATACTATTGATAAGTAATGACTTGACTCTGCCATTTTCCTATAAATATTCCTATTGTTAGCTTTGGGTTTCCTTAGTACTTCTACTGGGAGGTTTTTTGCCTTCCCATTCTTTCATAATGATGACTTTTTCAGTGTTTCTGTGTGTAGCACATCCTTAAGCATCATTTGTAAGGCTGAAAAACGGTGACAAATTTTTTAATTTCTACTTTTATGGAATATTTTTATTTCACTTTCATTCATAAATGAGAACTTTGCAGGGTATTGTATGTTGTCAGACTTTTTCTTTTAAGACTTGGACTATGGCTCTCTGTTTCTCCTAACCTGTAGTGTTTCTGATGAGAAACCAGCTGTGAGTCCAAATGCAGATCCTTTGAAAGTAATCTGGTGTTTCTCCTGTACACATTTCAGAATCTTTTCTTTGTATTTTACTGTTAAAAGTTTGACTATAATGTGTCATGGTGAAGATCTTTTCTGATCATGTATATTAAGAGTTCTATATGCTTCTTGTATTTGAATTCCCCTTTCTTTCCTTAAATTAGGGAAGTTTTCTGTAATTATTTCATTGATTAGGCATTCTAACCTTTCTCTCTTTCTGCAGCTTCAAGAATCCTAAGATCTGTATGTTGGATCATTGGATAATATCTCATAAATCATGAAAACTGTTTTTCTAATTTCTTTTTTGAGGGGTCTGAGATGTTTCCATAAATTTATCTTCTAGTTTGGATATTCTTTTATATAAAAAGATTTATTTATTTATTTGAAAGTCAGAGTTACACAGAGAAGGAGAGGCAGAGAGAGAGAGAGAGAGAGAGAGAGAGAGAGAAAGAAATCTTCCATCCTCTGGTTCACTCCCCAATTGGCCACAACAGCCGGAGCTGTGCCGATCTGAAGCCAGGAGCCAGGAGCTTCTTCCAGGTCTCCCACATGAGTGCAGGGCCCCAAAGACTTGGGCCATCTTCCACTGCTTTCCCAGGCCATAACAGAGAGCTGCATTGGAAGTGGAGCAGCCAGGACTCCAACCAGCACCCATATGGGATGCAGGCACTGCAGATGGCAGCTTTATCTGCTATGCCACAGCACCAGCCCTTATTTTGCCTCAGCAAATTTGTTTTTAAGGCTTCCCACTGTATTTTTATTTGACTTTTTAATTCTTCGTTCTAACATTTTACTTTAATTTCTCTTCAAAATCTATCTCACATAAAATTATTTCAGCCATGTTATGTATGGATTTCTTTAACTAATGACTTTTCTTCTGATTGCTTCTGAGTAATTCTATGATGATTCTTTTTAATCCCTTTTCAGGCATTTCAAAAATCGCTTTGTCTTCACATTCTAATATTGAAGTGTTGTGTTCCTTTGTAGAGTCATGTTGTCTTCCTTGTTCCTGTTTTTGCATTTATTTTTAGGCATTTGTAGGAATACTTGTTAGTTTTTTTCTGCTGATGGGTTTTACCTTGGACCTATGCCTCTGTATCTTACTGGAATGTCTGTTTCTTCAGTGAATACCCAGAAGAGTGTGCTGGATGGGACCAGGAATCTCTTATCAGTGCTCAGGGATGAGCAAGAATGGACTTGACACCTTAATTAGGCTTTGTAGATCTCTTCTATTGTCAGTAGGCAGGAGGATCTGATCATGCCTTTTGATGTAATCATACCCTCATATCCTCTCTTCCAGGGTGATCAGTGCTCAAGGTTAGTCCATAGTGAGTACAACTCTCATGTTGTACACTGGCACATGAACCACACAGAGGATCTGTGCAGTCCTCAGTGTGAGCACAGAACCCTCAACAATGACTCACCCCAGTCAATTAGGGAACTCTGAGCCTCTGAAGCCAGACACAGTGATTTCTCAGAGACCTAGCTCAACCCCACACTGTATCATGCAGTAACAGGATTCTCACAGTCACAGCACACAAGGCTCCCACATTCACGAGGCACAGAGGATCCCCTCTCTGCGCTGCAAGCCTGTTTGTAGAAAGGGCAGAGTCGTTTCCAGATCCAGCTGCTGGTTTTTGCTCCTCCGTGGCAGTTTTGAGACCCAGAGCCTGTAACAGACTGAGGGGGTGAGGCACCTCACAATCCGAAGTGAGTGCCCAGCTCCCTGTCAACACTCCCAACCAGAGACTCAAAATCAGGGGGAAATCCAGACTCCCCTCTGGTAAAATCCTCTGGGTGCATAGTCAAGAGGTGTCTCAGTTTTTTTTTAATGGAAATTGTTGAACTCTTAGTATAGAGTTGGTCTTCTGTGTATAAAGATAATTGAAAATGGATCTTAGTGGCAAATGGTATTGGGAATGGGAGAGGGAGGAGGTGGAGGGGTGAGAGTTTGGGGAGTGTGGGTATGGTGGGAAGAATCACTATATTCCTAAAGTTGTTCTTATGAACTGCATGAAGTTTGTGTTCCTTAAATAAAAGCTTTCTTTGGGAATAAAAAAAGAAGTGCCTCAGCCTCTACAGATGTCAGGATGGTGCATTTGGCTGCTGAACACTCTCACTTTCAGCACCTGGAATCTCCTCCAGCCCCTGGCTGGGCTGCAACTTGTATGTGGTGTCCCTGCTCGATGTTGTGTGTTCATAGTTTCCAGGCTGCTCCACGGTATTCCTTTTCTTTCTGTAGAATTTTTGCTGCAAACTTCTCTCCAACTCTCCCTTTGTAATCCATTTACTCTGCTTTCTTCTGCTATCTTTCCCTGGACAGAATCAGCACGTCATTTCCCTATTCAGCCATCTTGGAATCACTTCCATGATACCTTTCTTTAAGTTAAAAATAATAATAGTTGAGATTATTGAGTATCTTTCATTATCTATTAAATGTTATTAGAGATTGTTCTTATTGAACATATTGGTCTCTCATAAATATTATTCTAATTGCCTTTCATAGTTTAATTCAAATCCAATAAGTTATACCAGTACCTGCATATTACAGATGGCAAAACTAGGGCACAGAATGGTTAAATAATTTGTGCAAGAACATCTAAATAGTAAGTACAAATCAAGATTTATATTCAAGCAATCTATCTTGTCTTTGACTATCACCTGAATCTCTACTGTGCTTCTTCTCCCTGAGTTTTGCTGGGAGTGCTCATGTTAGAAATTCCTATTTCTCATATCCAGAGCTTCCTCTTGAGATTTTATTGCTCCAAGGCACATTGGAAAATATGCAGCTATTCAAATATAAAGTTTCCAACTGATCAAAAAACCTTTTGGTTTGGGGTAACCCCAGTCTCACAGATAGGAAAGATAAATTTAACAACAATTGTGGCATTCATTCAGTATTTATAGTCTAGCCAGCAATTCTGACAGCCAGCATTTTCCTTATATTTCTGCAGTATTGCTTGTTTAACTATGTCTTGTGTTCTGATTTCAAATGTTACATTATTTTTTTCCCAGTGGATCACAAAGAGGGGAGGTGATGATACATACCTTATTTATTTCTGCCATATGGAGCCTAATGTAGTGTTTTAATTCCCAAAGTGATGAAAATACCATGAATATATGACCCTATTTTGTCATAAAGTACTTTCACAGATCCTGTAGCTTCAACAGATAAAGAAGCAAACTTGGTATTCCTTTGCTAAATATTCAATGATTTATGAGAGAGATGGCCCTTGAGCTTTGGCAGACCCATTGAGGTGGCTTTTAGAAGACAAATAGATATGTGTATTTAGAGCTCTTTTATATAAAAATCTTATGTGAGAGAACTAGGAAATTTTTATTCTTTATATTATTATCTTATGTTATCCTTGTTTTCTAAAAATTAAAAATTAGCTAAAGTTTTACCTGACTCCATTGAATCAAAGATGGTAGACTTTTACTGGTATGGTAAATGCTCAAAGATGTTTTATTATTTAAAATATTACATGGGAATGCAGAAATATAAATGGACATAAAGATGGGAGGTAGATATGTCCATTTATCAATCCTATTACTATGCCCCTGCTCATTTTAATTAGTAATTGGAGCAAATATCAAAGTATATTAGAATACCAGTTGAGTTTGTTTATTTCATTTGGAAGTGCAGGCATATCTGCTGAGAAATTTTGCGTGTGACAATGCAATCAGGATCTCAGAAAAGCATAGCGAAATGCAATTTATATCAGCACTCAGAGAAAATTGATCATGATATTATTTATATCATTTTTCTCTACATCCATTTCTCAATTCATGCATATAAAACTGTTACTTTCTAATTCATGGACTACAGACACCGTAGATTATATGAAATTGGTCATCCATTTAAGATTTTAGAATCTTAGGGGGAAAAACCTGTTCTACATAGTGATCTGTCTTAAAAAAATAGCCATATAAAGAGAATTGATGTCCCTTTTGCTTCCTCTAGCCAGCAATCAGCCTGTTCTACACTACACAGTGTTAGCATGCAGTACTGCTGCCTATATCAGTATTGTAGGCAGCCACATTCGGTGGCAGTAGCAATTACAGAAACTGAGCTGCAGCCAAAAAAATCACAATTGCATTTGTGACCCAGCCCTTCCTTTCCCTATTTGCCAATATAACATTTTAAAAAATGTAGTTAAAGATTGTTCTCTGATGCACTGGGAGGCAGCCTGTCGGGCTTCCCTCACCTGACAGTAAACCTTTTTCCTTTAAAAAATATGTAGTCAAATCAACCACAGCCTGGGATTGTGATCTCTGCTTGGGAAGGGCCCCCAAAGGCAGAAAACAGCCTTGTAAGTGATTGTAGGGATCCTGTTCATACAAATGACCAGTTTTAATCAACTCACACTCCCATAAAATACAACCAGTTTTTATAACATGAGGTTTTTGTGGCAAAATATTCCCATTGCTGCAGAGAGAAATGGAGCATAAATGAACCAGCTGTAGTCATTAAATCCAAAAGATGCTAGAGTTTTAAAAAACAATCCATAATAAAATAAGCCTTAGAAAAGAAAAAGGTATGATCTGGTGCCTGACCTCATTGGCTGCCCAGGAGGGGTTATCTTTTTTTGTTTATTCAAAGTAATAACTGTATAGAAGTATAATTCACAAATCATGCAGTTTACTCACTTAAAGTGTGCAATTCACAAATGGCCAACAGGTATAATGAAAAGTTGCTCAAAATAATATCAGAAAAATGCAAATCAAAATTAAAATGAGATATCACCTCACACTTATTAGAATAATTATTTTAAAAGATGAAAGATTATTAATGCTGGCAAGGATGTGGGGAAAAGGGAATCTTTGCACATTGTTGGTTGAAATGTAAATTAGTGCAGCCATTATAGAAAAAATATGAAGCTTCTTCAAAAAATTAAAGATAGATCTACTATATGACCCGCTCTCCCACTTCTGGGAATATATCCAAAGGAAATGAAATCAGCATAGCAAAGAGATACCTGCACTCCCATATTCTCTGCAGCACTATTCACAATAGCCAAGATAAGGAATCAACCTAGCTGCCCACAGATGGATGAATGGATAAAGAAAATGTAGTTTATACACATTGAAATATTATTCAGTCATAAGGAATGAAATCCTGCCATTTGTAGCAATGTGGATGAATGGGTAGACATTATGCTAAGTGAAATAAGCCAGACACAGAAAGATAAATACTGTATGATCTCACTTATATGTGGAATCTAAAATGGTTGAACTCACAGAAGCAGGGAGTAGAATGGTGTTTGACAGGGGCTGGTCAGGTTTGGGGGGCAGGTAGAAGTGTATAGGGAGATTGATAGATGTTGGTCAAAGGACACAAAATTTCATTGAGATAAGAAGAATAATTTCAAGAGATGTGCTGTACATTATAGTGACTATAATTGATGTATTATATTCTATAAAATTGCCAAGAGTAGATCTGAAGTATAACCACATATATAAAAAGTATTTGAGGTATACAATTATTAAGTAGTTAAATTTCACCATTTTACAATATACACATATTTCACAGCAACATGAAGTGCCAGAAAAAAATATATACAGTTTTTGTCAGCTAAAACTAAGTGAATAAATAAGAAACAAAAATTCTAAAATAAAATGTATAATTCAATGGTTCATAATATATTCAGTTACACAAGCATCACCACAATAAAACTTAGAATATTTTCATTACATTAAAAGTAAACTTTCTCTAATTAGTCATTACACCTAAATTTTCCATCCCCCCCATTCCTAAGAAGCCTTTAATCTACCTTCTGTCTCTATAGAATTTCCTATTTAAAAGATGTTTCATATAAATAGAATTGTATAATATGTAGTCCTTTGTGACTGGATTATTTTACTTAGTATAGTGACTTCAAGCCTTGTCCATAGCAGATAATGTGCCATTGTATGGATATACCACATTTACCTATTCACTGATGGGTATTTGTGTTGTTCTCACTGTTGGCTCACACAAATAATTTGTGTATAAGTTTTTCTGTGCATCTAAAATTTCATTCTTCTTGGGTATATACCTAGGCTTGTAATTGATGAGTCATATTGTAACTCTATATTTAACAGGTTAAGTGCCAAACTGTTTTCCAGAGGTGTTGCACAATTTTACATTCCCAGCAGGAGTATATGAAGGCCCCAGTTTCTCTGTAGTCTCACTGACACTTGTTATTGACAATATTTTTTATTGTAATGATCCTGGTAGATCATTACAAGACTGCACTTCCCTAATGACTAAAGCAACATTTCCTAATGACTGATTGGAAGAAAAGCTTACTGACTAGATGACATGAAGTCATTCAGGAAAAGGTATATGAGCAGTGCTTGGGCTTGATCCAGATGTGGAGGCACAACTATTACAAAGATCAAATTTTGCAAATTTTGTTTTGTTTTCACAGTAGTGACTATAGGAATGATATTCCAGGTGAATTTTCTGAAATCATATGGTCCAAAAATAAATCAGTAGAGAAGAATTTGGCCAAAATGACAAATTATTTGAGAAAATAGATTATTGAAATGATTAATTGATTTAAAATGAGAATTTCTACTCAGTAATATGGCGATGCAGGATGACTCTGAATGTCTCACATCACTGCTGCAGGGGTTGGATAAAATGTAATGGAAAGGATAAGATAACTCAAGAATCAATTCAATATCTAACAACCTGTGAATAAATTATAAAGTTTTTTCAACATTATTAAAATCCCCATTTCCCATGTTAATATATTAGATTGAAAATGTTCCTTTCACTCTTTCTCTGTTTTTTTATGACTTGAAGTTGACAATTTGTTTCTAGTTCTCTGTACTTAACATATTACAGATAAATTTTAAAAGGTTTTGGGTGAAAAGGGATGGGTTTTGCCATAAATTTAAAAAAGACACATGTGAACACTACATACATTTGTTATGGTTTCTCTCAGTTCTGAAGCTGGACCTTGGAATTACCTAGTCTACTGCAAAAGCCAGAGTACTTATTTGAGTTTCACTGTATATGTTCATGTGTAACATCTGTTCTTAGTATCATTTTGACAAAACAGTATATTGGTAAAACTAAATTGGTAGGCCTATCAAGAGTCTGGAAATTTCTTATCATTACAATCAATTGAGACAAATAAAAATATAGTTTAAACTAATTTGCATAATTTTATTCTTGTGTTCTAATATGCTAATTTGTTTCTTTGGTATGAGTATCAGAGTATTGAAGAAGTTTTTGTGCTTTTAAAACTGCAGTATATCTCCACATAGATCACTGTGAAAGCCAAACCTTTTTTATATTTAAGTTTGTACATTTCCTTTAGAGAATTATGACTAACTTTGGCACCTGTTTCATACACATTTGTGCTTTCCTTTTATTCCAGTTTTTCTCCAAGAGAATTAGAGTGCATACTCTCAGTAATTTAAGTTTAGTGAGAAAGAGTAATGTGGAACTAAGTAAGTTCTGTATAAATCTTGAATGCAAAAAAAAAAGTTTCAAAGGTAATGTCAACGTCTACCCCTGTACTAAATGTATGTTAAAGAATTTACAAGAATTGAATTTCTAAAACAATCAAATAAAGTTGTCATTCTCAGTATCCTCATTTTAAAGATGATAAAACTTCAAAGGAAATTAAATTTCAAACAAAAAAGCTATCTACACATTAATGTTTTTTGCAGCTCAATTCACAATAGCTAAGGCCTGGAATCAACCTAAATGCCCATCAACAGAAGACTGGCTAAAGAAATTATGGGATATGTACTCTATAGAATACTATACAGCAGTAAAAAAAAAGAAAAAAAGAAAAAAGAAAAGAAATCCAGTCATTTGCAACAAAATGGAGGAATCTGGAAAACATCATGCTGAGTGAAATAAGCCAGTCCCAAAGGGACAAATATCATATGTTCTCCCTGATCAGTGACAACTAACCAAGCACCAAAAAGGAAACCTGTTGAAGTGAAATGGACACTATGAGAAACAATGACTTGATCAGCCCTTGTCCTCACTGTTGATGAACAACTTAATACTTTACCCCTTTTAGTATTTTTTTTTTGGTTCTACTTAATACTATTGGTTGAACTCTGCAATTAATACACAATTATTCTTAAGTGTTGAAATTTAACTGAAAAGTGATCCCTGTTAAATATAAGAGTGGGAATAAGAGAGGGAGGAGATGTACAATTTGGGGCATGCTCAATCAGACTTGCCCCAATTGGTAGAGTTAGAAACATGCCAGGGGGTTCCAATTCAATCCCATCAGAGTGTCATGTACCAATGCCATCTCACTAGTCCAAGTGATCAATTTCTGTTCACAATCGATCATAATGATAGGACTAATATTCAAAGGGATCACATAAACAAGACTAGTGTCTGTGAATACTAACTGATAGAATAAGAAAGGGAGAGAACGATGCAACATGGGAAGCAGGATACACAGCAGACTCATAGCATGGCAGATGTCCTAAACAGCACTCTGGCCTCAGAATCAGCCCTTAAGACATTCAGATCTGGCTGAAGAGCCCATGAGAGTATTTTAGGCATGGAAAGCCAAGACACTCTGAAAAAAAAAAAAACAAACAAACCTAAATGAAAGATCTATGCGAGTGAGAGCCCAGTAGAAAGAACAGGGCCATCAAATAAGGAGGTACCTTTCTCTGAAGGGAGGAGAGAACTTCCACTTTGACTATAACCTTGTCTAAATAAGATCAGAGTTGGTGAACTCAAAAGGCCTCCATAGCCTTGGCAAATCATGGCAAGAGCCTAGGGTGATTACTGATGCCATAAACAAGAGTGTCAATTTGTTAAGTCAACAACAGGAGTCACTGTACACTTACTCCTCATGTAGGATCTCTGTCCTTAATGTGTTGTACATTGTGATTTAATGCTGTAACTAGTACTCAAACAGTATTTTATACTTTGTGTTTCTGCGTGGGTGCAAACTGTTGAAAGCTTTACTTAGGATTAATATGCTAAATTGATCTTCTGTACATAAAGAGAATTGAAAATGAATGTTGATGTGAATGGAAGGGGAGAGGGAGCAGGAGATGTGAGGCTTGTGGGTGGGAGAGAAGTTATGGGTGGGGGGGGAAGCTACTATAATACATAAGCTCTACTTTGGAAATTTATATTCATTAAATAAAAGTTTTAAAAAAATGATAAAACTGAGGGTAGTGGGGATTAATAAATTTGCTACTATGGTTTTAGTATGATTTATTCACTGAACTTATGGCGTTTAGTCTCTAAAATCTTATGTTAATAGTACTAACAGGGTTGAAACTTGACCTAGTTATGGTGTTTACAAGTGGAATTGATGGGAAATGATTAGATTGGATTAGCTACTTAGGATGGAGCCCCTATAATGGTTTTATAAGGCATGTGTGGGAAACCGCATAGACGACATATACACTGTCTGTCTCTTACCAAGTAATGTTCTACATTGCCTTGAGACTCACAGCAAGAAGATCACCATATAAAGACCCTACACTTTGCACCTCTTTTCTTTATAAAGCAGGCTGTCTCAGGTACTTCATGATAGTAAGAAGTTGACTAATACAGTTGAAAATTAAAACATATATATATTTGGTAAGTAGCAGACCTGAAATTTGAATCCAATTTTTGTCAAAATCTGAAACCTGACTAAACTGATGTATCCATGTACAATGGGAAAAAATGTACCCGTGAAAGTCTGAAGTTAGGGAAACTAAATTTGCTTGAGAAGCACTGTAGTAAATAAGAATGGAGGAGACCTCCAAGCTGGTCTTAGAGGATAAGTATAGATCACTGAACAGGAAACAAAGCTGGATCTGTGGTTGCCTCAGGCTATCATGGATGAATGGACTCTGCAGCACTTGATCTTGTAGGTAAAGGCAGCTGGCAGCACTTCTACAAGCTACCACATCTGCAAAGATACAAGTCCAATATTCACAGTGGCCTTGACACACCAGACAGTTGCAAGTGGTCAGTATGCATGGGAACTTGGGAAGCAGAAAGAAAAGAAACTGGGAATGTAGTTTAGACTAACTAAGCTCTTGAAGGACTGTTAATTGTAGTATGGAGAATAGATTGAATGTAAAAGTACCAGTGGTTGATAAACTCCCTTAGTAGCTATGGCAGAAACCCAGAGAGAACTGCGAGGTGGTAGGAGAGGAGACACATTTGAAATCAGTGATTGATGGAGAGCAATGGAATGTTGAGCTTAGGTGAATTTGCAGTTCAGAGATGTCTCTCAGCAAAGCATCACTATTAGATTCCTATCACCTGACTCCTCTCTGCTGTGCCCAGGCATGGAATTTTTTTCAAACAAAAATTATTTGTTTGAAAGGCAGAGAGAGAAAGAAAGAGAGAGGGAGAGGGAGAGGGAGAGGGAGAGGGAGAGGGAGAGGGAGAGGGAAAGGGAGAGGGATAGAGAGAGAGAGAGAGAGATCTTCCACTCACTGGTTGACTCCTTGGACTACCACAATGTTTAGGGACCACAGCCAGGAGACCAGGGCTCCATTCAGTTCTCCAACATGGGTATCAGTGACTCAAGTATTTGGGCAGGTACTATTGTTTTCCCAGGCACATTAGTAGGGTACTAGATTGGAAATGGAACAGCTGGGACTAGAAACAGAGCTCTGATATGGGACGCTGGTGTTGCAGGTGGTAGCTCAGTTCACTATGCCACAAAGGTCAGCTCCAGAATGAAACTTCTTTTTAAAAAAGTTTCATATAGTTATTTATTTGAAAGGCAGAGTGACAAAGAAGGAGGGAGGGAGGAGAGAGGGAGAGAGAGGGAGGGAAAGAGAGGGAGAGAGGGAGAGGGAGGGAGGGAGAGAGAGGGAGGGAGGGAGAGGGAGAGAGAGAGAGAGAGAGAGAGAGAGAGAGAGAGAGAGAGAGAGATCTTCCATTTGCTGGCTCACTACCCAAATGTTTGTAATATCAGGGACTTGGCCAGCCAAACCATGAACTCCATCCAGGACTCCCTTGTGGGTGACAGGGACCCAAGTTCTTGGACTATCATCTGCTGTCTCTCAGGTACATTAGCAGGAAGCTGTCTCAGAAGCAGAGGTAGGACTCAATCCCAGGCACTCTGATATGGGGTATGCTAGTCCCAAGCAGTGGCTTAAGTCCTGCATCTCAATGTCCACTTATAATGTAGCTTTAAGTTCAAAGATTCTCTTCATCTCAGGATGAGTGTTCCAACACATTAAGACTTGATTCTTGATTCTGACACTTATTAGTTGTATGATCTCAAGTCAGTTTTCTGGGGCTGCTATACCACAGACTAAATGATTTAAACAACAGAAATGTATTTTTTTACAGTTCTGGAGTCCAAAAGTTCAAAACCATAGTTTCAGCAGGGTTGGATTCTTATGAAGGCTGTGAGGGAAGGATATGTTCCAAGCTTCCCTCCTTGGTTTGTAGATGGTTGTCTTCTCCGTTTCTTCATGTTTCTGTTCTAATTCATCTTTTTTTTATATTAGATTACAGTCCACTCTAGTGATTTCATTCTAACTGAATTAACACTATAAAAACACTAAATACGGTCAAACATTGACATATGAGGGATAGGACCTCAACATACTGATTTTGGTGTGGGGATACAATTCAACTCCTAACAGTCAAGTTTACCCTGAATGGACTGGCAGTATACCCGCCACTTGTATATCCATCCCTGAGTTAAAAGAGTGATGGAATAATTACTTACATTTTCAAACTTGTAGTGAAAATTCTTCTTGGCTGATGATAGCTGTCTGGTCAAAAGATGTATAAGAGATTAGCCTCCTACATCCAGGGATGACACATGATCTATTATTAGAGTAAAAAGGTAACAAATGTCCTGTGGCCCTCTTGTCATGAGACAGGATAACTCTGTAGTGTGAATTATGTTCCAAAGTCTTTGCTGCTCCCTGTGCCACATGCGGACACACCACAAATGAAACAAAACTCCCCTTTGCCTGAGGCCACATACTTCCTCAATTCTTTCCAATTCCCTACTCCATTTTTACCCTTTCCATACAGATTTGGCCACCTCCATCCCTGTATTAAGTGCTGCTTTCAGGAAATCCAAACATAGACATTACTTAACCTTTCTGTGCTTTCCCTACCTGGCACGGAGTGAACAGTCACCAAATACTGATTATCATATTGATAGTCAATATGATATTTTATTTGGTATGTACTTAATTCCCAGAAAGACTTCAAATATTGTTGATATGTTGCTATGCATCTTAGAGAAGAGAGACATTGACTATCATATTTTGGTGATCCACAGATGCTGCTAAGGGGCTTGAGTCAATCATAGAGACTTCAGACTTTGAAAAGATCCTAAAATCCCTAACTAAAAGAATTTATCCTCTTGAAAGATATTTGTATGGACATTGAGGTCTCAGAGGACTATCAAACTCTAAAACAACATTTTGTAAACAAAAGGATAGTTTTTCAAAACTCTCTAACTCTTGGAAACCCTAACAAATAGAAAGGAGCATTGCAGTTGACTGGAAATGTTGCAATAGCAACCTGGGTGAGATTCAACACAATATGAGTTATAACAGACCCTATTTCAAATATTACAAAATGTGACCTTAGAGAAACACCAGTTATACAAATAGAATTCATGAATACATCAAATAGGTCATTTGCCACAATCGAATAGAATTTTCCCCAGAAGCAGAAGAGTAATTTAATACTAAAACATCTACAACAGGATAGCTTCAGTATGTGTACTTCTATTTAATCTCCAGTTACTGAGAAAGAAGGAAATAAATCTAATTCTGAAAGAAAGAGACCAAAAACTGGGATTTAAATAGATCCCTGAATTTATACTGCCTAATAAAGTTAAGATATTTTGACCTTAAAAATGGTTAATATAGATGCCTTAAGCTCCTGGGCATGTCGTAGGCAATTCAGATCTCACCACTGGATGCTTGAAATCTATATTTGCAATAACAGGATCCTGTCAAGATATCTTACGCAGAATACATAGCATAGGCAATGTATTTTTATACTGAAAACTTAATGGAACTCAATATTGCCACCAAAATCCTCTTTCCATAACATATACAGGTTGTACATTAAGTTATTTTTTTTGACAGGCAGAGTTAGACAGTGTGTGTGAGAGAGAGAGAGAGACAGAGAGAAAGGTCTTCCTTCCTTTGGTTCATCCCTCAAATGGCCACTACGACCAGTGCGCTGCGCCGATCTGAAGCCAGGAGTCAGGTGCTTCCTCCTGGTCTCCCATGCAGGTGCAGGGCCCAAGCACTTGGGTCATCTTCCACCGCC
The DNA here is from genome assembly GCF_033115175.1 of Lepus europaeus. Lineage (NCBI taxonomy): Eukaryota > Metazoa > Chordata > Mammalia > Lagomorpha > Leporidae > Lepus > Lepus europaeus. The sequence goes on from NC_084850.1 coordinate 9,454,891, forward strand.
TTCCCGGGCCACAGCAGAGAGCTGGACTGGAACAGGATCAACCAGGACAGAACTGGCGCCCCAACCAGGACTAGAACCTGGGGTGCCGGCACCGCAGGCAGAGGATTAGCCCAGTGAGCTGCGGTGCAGGCCAGTACATTAAGTTATTAAGATACATTTAAAAACAAACACAAAGTAACATTGAAAAATTTGACTGAAAATATAATTTTTATGAGTATCAAATATAAGAATACTTCAAAAAACACATGGTAGAGTGGGTGTTGTGTGCAGTGGGTTAGACCATAACTCACAGTGTCCACTTCTCATGTTGGAATGCTTGGTTTAGGTAATGGATGTTCTGCAGTTCTAACCCAGCTTCCTGCTAATGTACTTGGGAAGCAGCGGATGAGGGCCCAGGTGTTTGAGTTCTTGCCACCCATGTGGGAGGCTCCGATGGAGTTCTTGGCTCCTGATCATTTTCTGTGAACTTTTGGAGGTCATTTCATATATGATTTACAAACATTGTTGTGTATTTGATCCACTTTTTTGATAAGTTGAGAATGGAAAAATACAAGATATTATTCTAACTAGGACTGTAAAATCCATGAAAATTCAAAGACAAAATCTGTCAATATATTCTATTTGTCTCAGTACTAAAAGACATATGTTCCATCTGAATCATGCAGTTTCATGATGTTCCTAGTACTTGAGGAAGAAAGATACTAGCTTGCCCCGTATCTGTCCCTTATAGGGAAACACATGGAATTTCTTCAACGAATGCTGTGATATTTGTTGGTGTCATTTATGTTACTTTATTTAGATAACTTGATAAACTTTCTTGACTCTTACAGTGGAGGAAGAAAAGAAATCAATATTTTTGTTAGTGGGTCAGGTCCTTATTGAATTGTTTTGTCCAGAGGCTGCTGCTAAGCTTATAAAGCAGAGTCCATACAATGTGATGTGAAAGCATATTTATAGATATTCAAAACATGTAAGGAATGAGTTTCTGTGAATTACTATAAGTTCTGGGAGTTAATATTTCAGGATGAATTTCAAATTAAGAACAAAAATCCATGTATTGTCATGGCATTTTACACTTAAAATCTAAAGGAACTTGGACTACATTAATTTAAGAACTCAGTATAAAAGAGATGTTCTAAATAGTTAAAACTATGCTTGAGTTGGACAGTAAATAGCATTTTTCCCAGTATTGTTCTCTAACAGGACCTGATTGTATAATTTACAAATATATTTATTTAAGACAAGTAGGTTTTATGAACTTTACACAATGTGTAATTACAGTATCTTTCAATTAGAATTAACAACATTTGAAGTCACTATCAATAGATGGAGCCCCAAAAGTTGGAAAGATATGGGAGTTTATAAATTGACATAAGAACAGCAGCATAAGAATATCTTTATTTACATCATCAGAAATTATAATAATTACCTTATTAAGCAGGCCATATCTTACTTTTAAATGTGAGAAAAAATGAGGTTTACAGAGATTTGTTTGGTGGAAAATAAAACTATTTACCTTCTGTTCACTAAATGTGATTAATTCAGGATCATGGATACACAAAAATCAAAGTTTAGACATCGGGGTTTTTACAGTCTTCCTTAAATTTATATGCATTGTTGTGTCTGTATATAATATTAATTTAAAAACTGATTCATAAATTTGATGACATTCCCCAAGAGGTTAGTGACCCAAAACGTTCCCTCATACTAACTTTTAAAATTCAGATGCACTTTCAATCTCACTAGTCAAGGTGATCAGTTTCAGTTCACAATTGATCATAATAATAGGATTAAGAGTCAAAGGGATCACATAAATAAGACTACTGTCTGCTAATACTAACTGATACCCAGGAGTGCAGTGGAGGATGGCCCAAGTGCTTGGGCCCTGCACCCCATGGGAGACCAGGATAAGTACCTGGCTCCTGCCTTCAGATCAGCACGTTGCGCTGGCCACAGCGCACTGGCCACGGCGGCCATTGGAGGGTGAATCAACAGCAAAAAGGAAGACCTTTCTCTCTGTCTCTCTCTCTCTTACTGTCCACTCTGCCTGTCAAAAAAAAAAAAAAGTCGTGAAAAAGCAGAGAATGATCCAATATGGGAAGTGGCATACACAGTAGACTCATAGAATGGCAGATGTCCTAAACAGCACTCTGGCCTCAGAATCAGCCATTAAGGCATTTGGATCTAGCTAAAAAGCCCATAAGAGTATTTCAGGCACGGAAAGCCAAGACACTCTGGCAAAAAAAAAAAAAAAAAAAAAAAAAAACCCAAAAACCAAAAACCAAACAAACAAACAAACAAACAAAACCTAAATGAAAAAAATGAAAGATCTCTGCAAGTGAGACCCAAGTGGAAAGAACAGGCCATCAAAGAAGGAGGTACCTTTCTCTGAAGGGAGGAGAGAACTTCCACTTTGACGATGGCCTTGTCTAAATAAAATTGAAGCTGGCAAACTCAAAAGGCTTCCATAGCCTTGGCAACTCATGACTAGAGCCTAGGGTGATTACTGACGCCATATACAAGAGTGTCAATTGTTAAATCAACAATGGGAGTCACTGTGCACTTACTCCCCATGTAGGATCTCTGTCCTTAATGTGTTGTAAAATGTGAATTAATGCTATAACCAATATTCAAACAATACTTTACACTTCGTGTTTCTGTGTAGGTGCAAACTATTGAAATCTTTACGTAATATATACTAAATTGATCTTCTGTATATAAAGAGAATTGAAAATGAATCTTTATGTGAATGGGATGGGAGAGGGAGCGGGAGATGGGAGGGTTGTGGGTGGGAGGGAAGTTATGGGGGGAGGGGAAGCCACTGTAATCCAAAAACTGTTCTTTGGAAACTTATATATATTAAATAAAAGTTAAAAAAATTTAAAAAATGTGGAAAAAATTTTCCATAAGAACAAGGGCAACATACATTGTATTTCTTTGAATTTCTTATATTTCATGTTGACACCCAAAACAATAGATGACATACTCATAATTTGAACATTATGAAGATATTTTAATTAGATTTTCAAAGCTAGGAAGAATGGAAGAATATTTTGATAAGAAATAGGTGAAAATTATAATCCAAATATTTATGGTATATTCTGATATTTGGATACAGAGCTCATCCAATTTAGTTGATGAAATGGCTGAAATACTTTCATTAAAGGGAATGCTGTTCAATTATTTTGGTAGAAACTGAGTCTTTTAATGGTATCAGGATATTACCTCTTAAGATAATCAATTAAACATGGAGTTCAACACAGTCCTCATGGAAGATATTATCAAACTCACTTGTATATTTTTTATGGTAGATCAATATTTTCTCCCAGTTTCCCTATGCCCTGAGGCATACTTTGAGTAGAAAATGAAGCATGTGCAAGACATCAAGAAGTGGAAAAACATAAAATAATTAGGACAAAGAGCATGACATATTGTAGGCATTCAACACATACAATAAATGAGAATTATCATTGATAGTGATTATCATGGAATTTATGGAAGTCATTTTCATCATTATCAGAGGAGGCCTCAAGGAGAGGATTGAATGGAGCAAGCCTTTGGCAGGAAAGGACACAAGAATTCATTTTGAAATATATATTAGAGCAATTAAAAGTTTGGTGTTTTTATTGACATAAAGACAAAAGTAGAATTTGGTTGTTCAATTTATTTTGTACATTTATGTATCTCTTTAATACTATTCTCTCTGTTTTGGTGAAGCTGTAGGTAGTTATGTTTTGAAAAAGCATGCAGGTTTCCTCTGGGTAGTTTTTCACCTGTGCATTTGGGTCTTGCAGAGGCATGACTGTCAGCTTTTCTTTCTGGCCCATCTCAGTAAACACAAGCAGGAAAAAGAAAAAAAAAACACAACACTTTGTTGTCCTTTTGCATCAAACTGTTCCCCTGGCCAGCTTTGCCACAAATCTATATAAGGGATGAAATAGATACCTACTTTATGAGTATAGAAAGATGTTTGAGAATTTGATGGTACAAATACATAAATTTTAAGGTAGAAAGCCCAAAATATTTTCGTCTGTAATGCTTTGCATGATGTGTTACTCATATCTTTTCAATTCTCTATCACAGATTTTTCCCCACTCTTTTGGCAGCCCAATCCAAAACCCAAGGTTTTCCATGAGTTATATCCTTCTCAAGTCATAATATTCCTTCACTGCCAAATGCAAACCTGCCTTCCAATGCTTAGTCTGTGTGTCTAAGACATTTGAAAGTATTAGATACTCATTTTTATTGAATGATTCCCTCAAATAGTGTGTTACCTGTTTTTATGCAATTGTTGCTTATATTCTGCCTATCATCAGAAAAAGGTTTGTATGAACTTGAAAAATGGAGCCACACCTAATGGGAATACTAAAATAACACACACACAAAAAAAAGCAATCTGAAATCATCACGGAAAAGAAGAATTTCTCAGCTATTTGAGATGAGGAAAATATTCTATTGTGGTGCACAATTAATCTTGAGCTTACTGGTAATCAAGAAGAAAAGGTTAACTGAGGATGTTGTTAATACATAATCCAAAATACCTGACAAAGGCTCTTTCATCTGTCAGCTCTTCTAAGATGTCAATACTGCTCAAGGTTCATCTTCATCCTTAGATTCTTCTCTTTTGCTTTGTTCCATTACTCTTATGCTTCCAAATGTCATCAGTGAGTATAACTGTCTACATTCCATGTTCTTTTGTCTCATGAGCTCTATATATTTCCACATTATTGCCTAAAACTAATATGACTACAACTTAATGTTTGCTCTTCTACACAAGCAAAACAAATTTATAATACCATTATACCATCTCACACTTTCTAACTCCCAAATTATTAGAAGTATGTCAACATTTTCCCATTTCCAAAGAATCAACTATTTTGTTCATTTTGACACCTGCACCAGTCACCAAATGTTGATTCTTCCACTTCTACCTCTTCCTCTTTCCCATGGCCTCAGATTCCTTTTATAACATTGAGACTGTTAAATCTGATTTTTGCCTTTCCTTCTTCTAGTCTATCCTACAAATTTGGCTTAAGTAACTTTTTCTAAATTTTCACTCCCCCCCATTACTCCTTTTGTTTAAAATCACCAGTGGCTCCCAATCATAAGGAGAAAGTTGATACACCTTATTGTGACATGCAAGGTCCTCCACAATCTTAACCTTAAAATCTATTTCTGGTCATAGATCCATAGATCTGCCTACAGAACAGCCCAGACTTAGCTAAACTGTTACTCCTCTTATTTGCTCATATATATGTACCATATATTTCCCCACTTGAGGATTTGGGATTCGATCTCTTCCTATCCTCCAGTCATATTGTTCATTTAAGAGCCCATACCTTAAGTAAGCATTTGCTGCAGTGGTTAAGATGTTGTTTGGGATACTCACATGCCATATCAGAGTGCTTACATCAGAGTCTCTGCTGTACTTCCCATCCAGTGTCCTCATAAAGCACACCCTGGGAGACAGCTTATGGTAGCAAGTACTTGGGTCCCTGCTTCCTATATGGGATATGCTAATGGAGTCGCTGGATCCTGGCTTCAACCTGAAGGAGCCCTGAATGTTATGCATATTTGGGAAGTGAATCTGCAGATGGAAGATCTCTGTCTTTCAAGTAAATAAAATAAATTAAAATTTAAAACAAGAGCCAATATTAGTTTGCCTTTTGTGTTAGAAATGTTTATCTTGCTGCTATGAGACTGTGAAATTCAGTATTTGTTACTAAATTTTCTATGCATCCATATATCTATCACTAACCACATTTTCTTCCCCTCTAAGGATATTGTCCATATCTTATACATCTCTGTACTGTATTTAAACAGCACTTAGTTTCGTACGTGTTTTGTAAATATTTGTTGATTTGATTTAGGGCTCTTTGAACAATTGTTTCCCTACTTCATTACATCTATTTGGACCTATTTTCACATTATGACAATAAGAAATGAAAGAAGTTAAAGTAAAATATTATCATAATGCAAACCTTTGTATCTAACTAGTTTTTGCTGGTTGCTGTTCTACCATCTACAGCAGCATATGTTCCAGTCAGCAGTTGGAATTTATCAAGAAGACAGGAACTGCCACAAAATGCTATTCTGCAAGTACAAAATGCCACCACGCCATTGTACTAACACCAGGGGAGGTTGAATTGCAGAGTTCAAATGGCCTCCCTTTTCAAGTTGAGTCTCTTAGTGAGCACTCTGGGGCCAGAAGAGCCAAGAGGGTCATAAGGACTCAGACAAAACAAGCAATTATTTGCTTATGGTGAGAGATTTCCTGGAGGGAATAATAATAGTAATGGCTACCACTTATTGCACTCATGCTGTGTGCCAGTCACTGTATTAAGTGCTTTACGTATTATATCATTTAATGCCCACAATCATTTTATAAAACAGATAATTATTTTCCTTGTTTTACAAATGAAGGAATTGAGACATAACAAAGTAACTTGTCCAAAATCACACAGCTAAGAAATGACTAACTTGGGTTTTGAATTGAAGCATTCCAGCATCTGATTTTATACTATTTACTAATCTGAACTAGTTGTTTCTTGTTACTTTCTTGAATTATATTAATAGCATTAGATAATCTGAGTACGGACCTATTTTGATTGCATACATTCATATGCAAGCGTACTATTTCAGGGGAGGAAATGGAAAAAGTAAACACTTTACTTCAAATTACTGGAACTTTTAAATGTCTTTTCATTTCTTAAAATTGTGCATATTCATAGGGTAAAATGTGCTATTTCAATGCATTTATAAAATGTGTATTCACCAAAAAGGGTGATTAGCATTTTCATTTTCTTATTTATATTGGAAGCCCTTGAGCTCCTCTCATCTAGCTTATTATAAAGTATGTAATAGGATATTGTGAACTAGTCATCCCACTGTGCTGTGATACCCTGAAACCGATTCTCCTCATTTTTAGGGTACCTAGTTACCCAACCTCCCTGTACATCTCCTCCTCCTCACACATCCTTCTCAATCTCTAATAATCATTGTTCTACTGTCAGATAGATTTTTCTAGCTTCCACACTTGAGAAAAAAATATGCTGAACTTATCTTTTTTTATTTGGATTATTTCACTTACCATAATGTCATGCAGTTCCATCCATGTTGCCCAAAATGTAAGGATCTAATTCTTTTTTATAGCTAAATAATATTCCACTGTGTGTGTATGCCACGTTTGCTTTATTCATTCATCCATTGGCAGTCACTTTTGTTGATTCTGTATCTTGGCTATTGTGAATAGTGCTGCAATGAACAAGAGAGTGCAGGTATCTCTTTCATGTACTGACTTCATTTCCTTCAAATGTATGTCCAGTATTCAGATAGCTGGATCATGTGGTAGATCTATTTTTAGTTTTTAGGAACCTCTATAATGTTCTCCATGTTTCTACTAATTTTTATTCCCATAAACATACACATGGGTTCCATTTTCCACACATCTTTGCTACCATTTGTTACTTATGTATGTATGTACGTATTTATTTATAGCTTTTTTTGGTAAGAGTCATTTTGATTTATATTTCTCTATTAGCTAATGAAAAATTTCAAGATTTTTCAATTAATTCAAATTTGTCACAAGCTACAAAATAATTAATGATGCTCTCATATATAGATGCACACCAAAAAGTCCCTCAAATAAGTAGGAATTTCATGATCATGGACTGAATCCATTTTGCAAGTCTTCACACATGATGTCTATGCTCTTAAAATAGGTTTTCAATGTGTGCCTCTTTTTATTAATCTGGTTACCACCTCAGTCTTACTTTCTCATGTTAGAAACTACTCATATACCAATCATGAAATATGAAACCTCAATCCTCAGAGACCTAGTGGAGATTTATTTTTATTTTTTACATTTTTAATTATTTGGGAGTGGGAGGCAGAAACCCTCTATCCATGAGTTCACTCCATAAGCATCACAGGAATGAAGCCAGGAGGCAGTAATGCAATCTAGGTCTTCCATGTGGGTGGCAAGGACCAAATAACACAAACCATTACTGCCGCTTCCCAGGGACTATATTAGCAAGAAGCTGAAGTCAGGAGCTGGAACTGGGAATCAAATTCAGGTAACCCTATATGTGACATAGGCTTCTTAACCTATGTCTTATAACTAGGCTAAACACCCACCCCAAAGACACTGTTTTCAAACATTTTTACAAAATATAAATTCTACTTCATAAATAATATAAGGTCTATATATCAGTGCTCTCTCATGTCTTTTGGATTTAAATAGAGCTTTTTAGGGGATGAATGTCATGTCAGAAAATGATTTCACGTATAGTGGTAAATATATGTGATGACATACATTCTGTGCTGTGGACACTGCATAAGATATACTTATTAAGATAAGTTCATCATAATAAAAATAACTATAAGAGCTGATACCAGGTAATAATACCATATTTTGGTTCATAAGTTCCTTGTATATTGGGACCATGTCTAATTTATCTTTGTATCCTACGTGGAATTTGATATGTAGTAAGTACTAATAACTGTTGAGCTAATGTAGTTGTACCTAGGAATTGTTCTATAGTCCTTAAGTGGAAGGAAGGCATGCAATCAGGCAAGAGGCACATCTTGTACGGATATGGCCAGAATTAGGCTCTCTGAATATTCATCCAGCAGCTTAATGTTGCTATAGGTTCCAATTTAGAAATGCAGAGGGACACATCAAATGTGCTTAACAGCAGTGTAAGCCCATTCTAGCTTGCTCCTAGTGTTTAAATAAAATGTACTAAATGTGTATAAACACACTTCATTATTTATAGACATATAAACTATAACCAATAACATTTTTTCTGGTTTTATTGTCTCTGTTAAAGACTCCAAATTACTTCATGAAACATAATTTATTATTACTTTCTAGGTCTTTATTAAACACTGATATAATAAAGGACCACATGAAGAGCATCTATAATGTTTCTATTTTTGCAAATCTGCTAGTGCAAACCACATTATGTTGTTTAAAATCATTATATAAAAAGTCACATTAGCCGGCGCCGTAGCTTAACAGGCTAATCCTCTGCCTTGTGGTGCCAGCACACCGGGTTCTAGTCCCGGTTGGGGCTCTGGATTCTATCCCGGTTGCCCCGCTTCCAGGCCAGCTTTCTGCTAGGGCCCGGGAAGGCAGTGGAGGATGGCCCAAGTTCTTGGGCCCTGCACCCGCATGGGAGACCAGGAAAAGAACCTGGCTCCTGGCTTCGGATCAGCACAATGTGCCGGCCGCAGCAGCCATTGGAGTGTGAACCAACGGCAAAAAGGAAGACCTTTCTTTCTGTCTCTCTCTCTCTCACTATCCACTCTGCCTGTCAAAAAAAATATTAAAAAAAAAGTCACATGAGAAATTCCTGTCACAGCTCAAGGTAAAAAGTACTCAGTGTGACTACCCGTTTCCCTAAGTATAACATGCTTTCTCGCTACTCTGTGATTTTACTTAAGTTCTAACTTATCTAAGATTCCCAGGAACCACACAATGGAATTTTTATCATATCATATAATTTAAAATTTATTTGAAGAGCTAGAAATGTAGCACAGAGAGTAAAGCTGCTGCCTGTGATGCCAGCATCCCATATGGATGCTGGTTTGTGCCCCGGTTGCTCCAATTCTGATCTAGCTCCATGCTAATAAGCTTGGAGAACAGTAGAAGATGGCTCAAGTACTGCCACCCATGTGGATGACCCAGTCAACGCTCCTGGCTCCTGGCTTTGGATTAGCTCAGCCCCAGCCCTTGTGGCCATCTGGGATGTAAACAAGTACATGGAGAATCTCTCTCTCTCTCTCTCTCTCTCTCTCTCTCTCTCTCTCTCCCTCCCTCCCTCTATTTCTGTAACTCTGATTTTCAAATAAATAAAAGACCTTTAAAAAATAAAATTTATTTGAAGCAGCTCATTCTAAACAGACAGGGTAAGTATGATCATTGAGGCAAAGTTAAGTATAGGAATAAATACAACTGAATTTATTTTCATCCTCTAATTTTCTCAGTTACTCATAACTGAACCAGCTCTTATAAACTTGGAGTCCAATATGTTTTCTTGCTATAGAATATTTATTTTTACTATTAAAATTTTTATTAATAAGTATTATACACATCTATGTGGTGCAGTGTGACAGTTCTTTGTGGTCCTAGCAAGATTTTTTAAATTTAAGATTTAAAATTTTTAACATTTTCCATATTTGCCTTTTATATTGATATTATATATATACATATATACTCTCTTTTCTTGAAAACAGTTTATTAATTTTGCATAATTTGGCATTCATGATAATGATCATAAAATTAAGAAATAAGGGTATATTATCCTGTAGAGAGTATAATTCAGTGAGGACAATATTTATTGCTGTCTGTATACAAGTAAGATGATATTGCTGCCTACATATTAATTTCCATATATGAGAGAAAACACGTAGAATTTGTCTTTCTGTTTCTGGCTTATATCATTTAGCATAATGATCTCCAGTTCCACCCACTTTGGTGAGAATGCCAGGATTTCCTTTTTTATTGCTGAGTAATATTCCATTGCATATATAGACCACTTTTTCTTTGTCTAGTCATCAGTCGATGGACATACAGATTGATCTCATATCTTTGCTAGTGTGAATTGATCTGCTAAGAACCTGGGAGTACAGGTATCTCTTTCATATTCTGACTTCACTTCTTTTAGATATATTTCCAGAAGTGGGATATCTGGGTAATATGGTAGATATATTTTTTATTTCTTTTGAGAAATCTCCATAGTTTTGTTCCTAATGAGTGTACTAATTTGAACACCTGACAATAGAATTTTAAGGTCCCCTTTTATCCACAACCTTGTTAGCATTTTTTTTTAAATTTTGGATAACAGCCATTCTAACTGGAGTGAGATTTCCAGTTGCCTGATGGCTAATGATCCTGAGCAGCTTTTCATGTGTCTACTGGCCATTTGGATCTTTTCTTTTGAAAAATGTTTATTCATATCCTTTGCTTTTTTCTTAACTGGATTGTTTGTTTTGTTGTTCAGGAGTTTTTTGAGCTTCTAGCATATTTTGGATAATAATCTTTTATCAGGTACATAGTTTGCAAATATTTTCTCCCCTTCTGTCAGTTGTCTCTTCGCTTTACTAATGGTTTCACTTTCTGTGCAGAAGCTTCTTTTTTGAATTTTTGACAGGCAGAGTGGACAGTGAGAGAGAGAGACAGAGAGAAAGGTTTTCCTTTGCTGTTGGTTCACCCTCCAATGGCCACCATGGCTGGCGCACTGCAGCTGGCGCACCGTGCTGATCTGAAGGCAGGAGCCAGGTGCTTATCCTGGCCTCCCATGGGGTGCAGGGCCCAAGGACTTGGGCCATCCTCCACTGCACTCCCGGGCCACAGCAGAGAGCTGGCCTGGAAGTTGGGCAACCGGGACAGAATCTGGCTCCCTGACCAGGAGTAGAACCCATTGTGCCAGCACCACAGGTGGAGGATTAGCCTATTGAGCTGTAGTGCTGGCCACAGAAGCTTCTTATCTTGATGAAATCCCACTTGTCTATTTTTCGCTTGTATTGACTGTGCTTTTAGGGTCTTACCCCCAAAATCCTCGCCTCACCCGATATCTTACAGTATTTCTCCTATGTTTTCCTATAGTATTTTGATAGTTTCATGTCTTAAGTTTAATTCCTTGATCCATTTTGAGTAGATTTTTGTATAATGTATAAGGTAGAGGTCTTGTTTCAAACTCCTACATATGGAAATCCAGTTTTCCCAATACCATTTGTTGAAGAGACTGCCTTTTCTTCATGAATCTTTTTAGCACTTTTCTCAAGATTAGTTAGTTATAGATGTGTGGTAAATTCCTGGGGTTTCTATTATGTTCCATTGATCTATATGTCTATTTTTGTGCCTGGATCAGTTTGTTTTGATTATAATAGCTCTGTAGTATATATTGAAATCTGGTATTGTGATGTCTATAGCTTTGCTTTTATTGTTATGAAAGCTTTGACTATCCAGGGTCTTTGTATTGCCATGTGAATTTTAGGATTTTTTTTTCAGTTCTGTGAAGCATGTCATTGGAATTTTGAAGGGGATTTCTTTGAATCTGTAAGTTGTTTTTGGTAATATGGAAATTTTAGGAAAAATAATTCTTCCAATCTGTGAACACAGAAGATTTTTCCATTTTTTGTATCTTCTATTTCTTTTATAGTTTTGTAATTTTCATTGTAGAAATCTTTTATATCATTGGTAAAATTTATCCCAAAGTATTTACATTTTTGTAGAATTGCTCTTATAAGTTCTTTCTCAGTGTGATCATTTTCAGTGTCTAAGAATGCTATTCCTTTTTGTGTGCTGACTTTTCATCTTGCAACTTTACCAAATTCTCTTATGAGTTCCAACAATCTCTTAGTGAAATCTTTTGATTCCCCTATATAAAGAATCATGTCATTTGCAAAAAGGAATAATTTAACCCCCTCATGTGTATCCTCTTAATTTCTTTTTCTTGCCTAATGTCTCTGACTTTAACTTCCAGAAATACATTAAATGAAAGTGGTGAGAGTGGTCATCCTTGTCTGATGCCATATCTTAGTGGACATGCTTTCAGCTTTTCCTCATCCAATATTACATTGGTTGTGGGCATGTCATATAATGCCTTTATTGTGCTGAGGTATCTTTCTTCGATATCTAATTTTTAAGGTATTATGAAAGTATATTGTAATTTACCAAGTGCTTTCTCTATATATATTGAGATAATTGTACAGTTTTTATTTTTCATTTTGTTGATGTGATGTGATGTGTTATATTTATTGATTTGCTTAAGCTGAACCATCCCGGCATCCCTTGAAAAAATCCCATTTGGTCAAGGTGTATGATCTTTTTGGTGAGTTGCTGGATTTGATTTGTTAGAATTTTGTTGAGGATTTCACATCTATGTTCATCAGGGATATTGATCTATAGTTCTCTTTTTTGTTGCATCCTTTCTGTTTTTAAAATTAAGTAAATTCTGAGCTCATAGAATGAATTGGAAGTGTTCTTTCCATTTCAATTATTTAGAATATTTTGAGAATTAATGTTAGTTCTCTTTTAAATGTTTGGTAAAATTAATTAATGAAGTTTTTCATTGCTGGGCATTTCATTGTTGGGAAACTTTATTACTGATTCAATTTTTACCTTGCTTCTTGGTCCATTCTGGTCTTCTATGTCTTTGTGGCTCAATATTTTGTAAATTATATGTGTTCAGAAATCTATCCAGTTCTTCCAGTTTTTTCAGTTTGTTGGTATATATGCATAAGTGTTCCTAATGATTTTTTTATATTTCTGTGATATCAGTTGTACTATCTTCCTTTCCATATCTAATATTGTAGATTTAAACCTCCCACCTTTTTTATTTGTTAGTCTGGTTAATAACATCAATTTCGTTTTATTTTTCACAATACGCTCTTTATTTCATTAACCTTTAGTACTTTTAAATATTTCTATTGTGTTTTATCTTTTCCCTAATTACTATTATTTCTTTCTTTCTACTAATTTTTGGTTTGTTTTGTTATTATTTTGCTAGATCCTGGAGATGCACTGTTAGATTATTAATATATTTCCTTTTTCTGATATAGGCACTTACTGCCATACATTTTCCTCTTAACACTAATTTTGCTGTGTGACAGAAGTTTTTCTTTTTTTTCCCCCAAATCCTTCATTTAATTTCAGGTAATACTTCAACTCCCCTCCCCCCTCACACATAGTATACATATGATATAGAAAGGCACCTGTGAGCATCTGTGTCACACATGGTGCTGTAGGTATAAACCCTGGCCCAGCCCAAAGAGCCTGGGTGGACGGTATGCTCTTTCCCCTCCGTTTCCCACTCCTACTGGGCTTAATCTAGAGTCACATGGAAGAGAGTTTACAATCACTGAAGCTGATGAGGCCTTGGTGCCTTAGAGGCTAGGTCTGGTTGTGTATAGTGTTATAAAATATGCTTCAGAAAAAATGGCCTGGGCCTCCAGCCGCAGCCCAAGTGTTAGCTGGTCCAGTGACCTAGCTTCCACATCTAGACAGGTAAGGGGTGACTGCTTGGCATTGGTGTATGTTTATGATGGAGCAGCATTAAGAGCTTTCCTGCCCTGTACAATGTGCAAACTTGTACATAAACCATTACTGCCTTCCCCTCAGCACTGCTCTGCTGCAAGACAGCAGCTGAGAGTCAGTGACAGCTGGGCACAAAGTGTCTGATTCGACCAGTTACGGGGTCTGATGCAGTGAATAAGTCCTTCAGTTCTGACCTATTTTCACACAGGACCAAGGAAAAAAAGAAACTATCTCTTTAAACTGAGACATTCCACCATACACAATCACCTGTAACAAATGTCTCAGCACAAATTCCAGGCCTTAGCTTCTGCTAAGGTTGAAACATGGGAGACATGTAATCCAACTCTTCTCTTACAGTTCAAGCTCTTGCTCCTGAGAGGCAGAAACATCTGTGGTGAGGAAGGCAGCTATTGAAGGAATTCCAGGAGCATGAGACGGAGTTTGCAGAGCTGAGTGGTGTCAGTTTCCTTTTCTACTGATAATCTTTCTTCAGGGCAAACTTCCTCCATAGGACCTCAGAGATAAGCACAACAGGGTCTTCTTCCTTCATTAAACTCTGGTTCAAGTCTTGCCTCTGTCTTATTTGGTGAAAATACTTCAAGATACCCATCATGTCTGCAAAGCTGCTGGCCTTGGACAGAGAAATGCAGTCATCTTCAGATGAGCTGCAGGTAGCTTTGACTTCTGTTTTACAACATTCAGGGCTGGCAGAACAAAGCAGGGGGACTGATGGAAGCTCAGGGACCTCTACCTCAGTCTCCTCAGTGATGTCACTAATGACAAAGGAAGTTGTAGAGTGGAATGAGGATCCAAAATAAGGCAAAGGAGAAGAAACATTTGAACTTCCTGGAAAGAAAAATCTGGTATTAATGAAGCTGAAGCTAACCCAGTCATATGGCTCCTCTTCATCTACAGCAATTCAGGAAAGGTAAGGACTGGGAGCACATCTCTCAAACACAGGTCACAGATGTTGGGCAGGGTCTCAGAGGCTGCCCCTGAGGACATGGCTTCAGGGATAGTTTGGTCCCAGTTCTCTCCATCACACTTTGAGCAGCTCCATGAGACTTGTTTTGCCAGATTGGTGTAGTCACATTTGCTTTCATTCCCGACATTGCAACCAGCTCCTGCACTGGAAGGACAAGGCAGCCACAGGGCAACTGGAAGACGTGGGAGGCGTGACTCCTGCCTGTCAGACCATCTTGAGGAATGCCAGATTTTCCTTCCTCATGGCTCCCCCTACCACAGTCAGCAGCCCAGCCTCAACCACCCTCCAGAAGTTTTGATATGTTGTGTTTTCATTTCAAATCATTTCAAGGAATTTTTTTATTTCTTTTTTTGGTTTCTTTTATGACTCACTGTTTATTCAGGAGCATTCTGTTAAGTTCCATGTGTTTGTATATTTTCTAGAGTTAATCTCCAACTTAATTTCATTGTGGTTAGAAAAGACACATGATATTGTTTTAGGCAGGAACACAGGATAAAATTGATCAGGTTTGTGAGTTGGAAGACCACATCTTCACCACGCCCCTGTGTGATCTCATCACCCTACATGGCCACACCTGTACGCCCACCTGCCAATCAGACTAATTAACCACTCTCCTTTGAAAGTAGATTAAGGTCCTGGAACGCGGTGAACCCAGCCCTTTTTTTTTGGGGGGGGGGGGAGGGTCTTTTGCCTCTTTTGCCATTGCAGGCTCTTATAGCCCTGTGCCTCTGGGACATGTGACCTTCGGGCCACCCACTCCGTGCTTCTTGACCTGCATATTCTTCCACATGGCTGGTTCCTGCTACTCAGTATGAATCCAGATTTCCCTCTTTCTTTTAAATAGAGCCCTCACTTCCCTATGCATTCCTCTCACTGAATAAAAAGCTTAAAAATTATGCTGCCTCATTCATTTGTGCCAGTATTCAAAACTCTTTTCTTAATATGAAACAAGAACCCAGAAGTCTTATTAATATTCTGAATTTATTAATAGGCACCTGGTAACAATATAACTTCAAGTTTTTAAAATTTGTGGAGAATCGTTTTATGGTCTAGTATATGGTGTATCTCACAGATGTTTCATTCACTGATGAATGTCTTTTCTGCAGCTGTGGGATGTAATGCCCTTAGATATCTATTAGGTCAATTTGTTTTATAGCACAGATTAGCTGAGTTGTTTATTTGTTGACTTTTTTGTCTAGTTGATCAGTTAATTGATAAAAGTGGGGTGTTTATATCAATTGATGAAAGTGGAGTGTTAAAATCCTTTTGTATTAGGGCTAGTGTTCCCCCTTTAGATCCATTAATGTTTATTTTTAAAAAATGTGTGCCTTACTATTAGGTGCATATACAATCACAAGAGTAATATCCTCATGTTGAATTGAACCCTTGATTGTTACATAGTAACCTTCTTTGTCTCTTTTAACAGTTTTTGTGTTAAAGACTATTTTGTCAGATATAAGGATAGTTACTCCTGCTCACTTTTGATTTCCACTTGATTTCCACTGTTAGGACCTAGTGAAAGTGTGGAGCTAATGAACTGAGACTGTGAAAATCTGAGGGTGGGCGAGAGAATTCATCAAGTACACAAACTCGGTAACCTTGGCAACCAGGTGAGAGACTGTGGAGAAATTTGAAACCACACTGAGGGCTACATAAACCCTTTGTGTGGTCCCTGGGGTAGAGCAGACGAATACCCACAGGGGCCAGATTTCATACATCAACTAACCTCAATTCCACTCAGCTGTGCAGAATTATTTCCCTTCTGAGTCAAAAGAGAGAGAGAGAGCAAGAGAGAGAACAACCTGGGTGAGTCACCTTTGGAATACCGTTAACCCTGAAGAAGCAAACAGAGCTCTCTGGCCACACCCATCACAGCCACTAAGGATCCATCAAAAGCAGACCGTCCACTTAATCTAGAGTCATAGTATAATGAGAAAAAACACCACAGCGAAGAAACCAAAGACTATCTCCAATATGCCAAACAACAACTGCAGAAACTGAGGTAACAAGAACAAGGAAGACATTATGACGCCCACAAATGAACAGGACACCACAATTCAAGATTATGAAGATGATGAGATGGAAGAAGGGCAAGAAGCAGATCTCAAAAAATTGATAAGAACATTAAGAAGTTTTAAAAACAAATTCTTGAACTACAGAAATCCTTACTGGACAGGATAGAAAATCTCTCTCGTGAAAATGAAATATTAAGGAGGAATCAAAATGAAATGAGCAACTAGTAGAACATGAAACTGTATGGTGACAAGAAATAATAATGAAATGAAGAATTTGATAGATCAAATGACAAACACATTAGAGAGCCTTAAAAACAGAATGGGTGAAGCAGAAGAGAGAATATCAGATTTAGAAGACAGAGAACAGGAAAGTATACGTCAAACCAAGGAAGAAGAAATTGGAAATCTAAAAAATATTGTTGGGAATCTGCAGGATACTATTAAAAAACCCAACATTCGGGTTCTAGGAGTTCCTGAAGGCATGGAGAGGGAGAAAGGATTAGAAGGCATTTTCAGTGAGACACTAGCAGAAAATTTCCCAGGTTTGGAGAAGTACAGAGACATCCTAGTACAGGAAGCTCATAGAACCCCTAATAAACATGACCAAAACAGATCCTCACCATGATATGTTGTAATTAAACTCAACACAGTGAAACAGAAAGAAAAGATCCTAAAATATGCAAGAGAGAAACGTCAGATTACTCTCAGAGGATCCCAATTAGACTCACAGCTGACTTCTCATCAGAAACCCTACAAGCTAGGAGGGAATGGTGAGATATAGGCCAGGTACTAAGAGAGAAAAACTGCCAGCCCAGAATATTATATCCTGCAAAGCTCTCATTTGTGAATGAAGGTGAAATAAAGACCTTTCACAGCAAACAGAAATTGAAAGAATTTGTCGCTACTCATCCGGCCCTGCAAAACAAGCTCAAAGATGTGCTACACACAGAAATACAGAAACACGCCCATCAATTTGAAAAAAGGTAAAGGAAGAAAACCTACCAGCAAAAGATCACAGGAAGCTCAAAACATATACTAGAAAATATCTTTGGGAAAATGGCAGGGCAAAGTCACTACTTATCAATAGTCACATTGAACATTAATGGATTTGACTCTCCAGTTAAAAGACACAGACTGGCTGAATGGATTAAAAAACAAAACCCATCTATTTGCTGCCTACAAGAAACACATCTTTCCAACAAATCTGCATGAAGACTGAAAGTGAAAGGTTGGAAAAAGATATTCAATGCCAACAGAAACCAAAAAAAAAGCCAGTGTAGCCATATTAATATCAGACAAAATAAACTTTAACACAAAAACTGTTAAGAGAGACAAAGGGGGCACTATATAATGATTAAGGGTTCAATTCAGCAGGAAGATGTAACTATTATAAATGTATATGTACCTAACTACAGGGCACCAGTTTATTTAAAAGATATGTTAATGGACTTAAAGGGAGACTTAGATTCCAATACAATAGTACTGGGGGACTTCAATACTCCACTCTCAGAAATAGACACATCATCGGGGCAGAAGATCAACAAGGAAACAGCAGATTTAATCGACACTATTGCCCAAATGTATCTAACAGGTATCTACAGAACTTTCAACCCTGCATCTAAAGATTTTACATTCTTCTTAGCAGTGCATGGAACCTTCTCTAGGATTGACCACATACTAGGCTATAAAGCAAGTCTCAGCAAATTCAAAAGAATTAGAATCACACCATGCAGCTTCTCAGACTGCAGTGGAATGAAGGCAGAAATTAGCAACTCAGGAATCCCTAGAGAGTTTGCAAACACATGGAGACTGAACAACATGCTCCTGAGTGGACACTGAGTCTTAGAAGAAAGCAAAAGAGAAATCAAAAACTTTCTGGAAGTAAATGAGGATAATAACACAACATATCAAAACTTATGGGTAAAGCAAAAGCAGTGTTGAGAGGAAAGTTTATAGCAATAGGTGCCTACATCAAGAAACTGGAAAGGCACCAAATAGATGAGCTTTCAACACATGATCTAGAAAAACTGCCACAAACCAGACCCAAATCTAGTGGGAGCAGAGAAATTACTAAAATTAGAGAAGAAACCAACAGGATTGAAACAAAAAAAATTACAAAAAATCACACAAGCAAAGAGCCGGCTTTTTGAAAAAATGAATAAAATCCACACCCTTGGCACAACAACCTAAAAAAAGAAAAGACCCCAATCAATAAAATCAGAGATGAAAAAGGAAACGTAACAAAAGACACCACAGAAATAAAAAGAATCTTCAGAAATTACTACAAATAGTTGTATGCCAGCAAACAAGGAAATCTGTCAGAAATGGACAGATTCTTGGACACATGCAACCTACCTAAATTGAGCCAGGAAGACATAGAAAACCTAAACAGACCAATAACTGACACAGAAATTGAAACAGTAATAAAGGCCCTCCCAACAAAGAAAAGCCCAGGACCAGATGAATTCACTGCTGAGTTCTACCAGACATTTAGAGAAGAACTAACTTCAATTCTTCTCAAACTATTCAGAACAATCGAAAAAGAGAGACTCCTCCCAAATTCTTTCTATGAAGCCAGCATCACCTTAATTCCTAAGCCGGAAAAAGATGCAGCACTGAAAGAAAATTACAGACCAATATCCCTGATGAACATAGACACAAAAATCCTCAATAAAATTCTGACCAATAGAATGCAACAACACATCAGAAAGATCATCCACCCAGACCAAGTGGGATTTATCCCTGGTATGCAGGGATGGTTCAATGTTCGCAAATCAATCAATGTGATACACCACATTAACAGACTGCAGAAGAAAAACCATATGATTCTCTCAATAGACGCAGAGAAAGCATTTGAAAAAAATTCAACACCCTTTCATGATGAAAACCCTAAGAAAATTGGGTATAGAAGGAAAATTCTTCAATATAATCAAAGCAATTTATGAAACCCACGGCCAGCATCCTATTGAATGGGGAAATGTTGGAAGCATTTCCACTGAGATCTGGTACCAGACAGGGATGCTCACTCTCACCACTGCTATTCAATATAGTTCTGGAAGTTTTAGCCAGAGCTATCAGGCAAGAAAAAGAAATTAAAGGGATACAAATTGGGAAGGAAGAACTCAAACACTCCCTCTTTGCAGATGATATGATTCTTTATTTAGGGGACCCAAAGAACTCAACTAAGAGACTATTGGAACTCATAGAAGAGTTTAACAAAGTAGCAGGATATAAAATCAATGCACAAAAATCAGCAGCCTTTGTATACACAGGCAATGCCATGGCTGAGAAAGAACTTCGAAGATCAATCCCATTCACAATAGCTACAAAAACAATCAAATACCTTGGTAGAAACTTAACCAAGGATTTTAAAAATCTCTACAATTAGAATTACCAAATCTGAAAGAAAGAAATAGAAGAGGATACCAAAAAATGGAAAAATCTCCCATGCTCATGGATTGGAAGAATCAACATCATCAAAATGTCCATTCTCCCAAAAGCAATTTATAGATTCAATGTGATACCAATCAAGATATCAAAGACATTCTTCTCAGATCTAGAAAAAATGATGCTGAAATTCAAATGGAGATGCAGGAGACCTCGAATAGCTAAAGCAATTTTGTACAACAAAAACAAAGCTGGAGGCATCACAATACCAGATTTCAGGACATACTACAGGGCAGTTGTAATCAAAACAGCATGGTACTGGTACAGAAACAGATGGATAGACCAATGGAACAGAATAGAAACACCAGGAATCAACCCAAACATCTACAGCCAACTTATATTTCATCAAGGAACTAAAACCAATTCCTGGAACAAGGACAGCCTATTCAATAAATGGTGCTGGGAAAACTGGATTTCCATGTGCAGAAACTGAAGCAAGACCCCTACCTTACACCTTACACAAAAATCCACTCAACATAGATTAAAGACCCAAATCTACGACCCGACACCATCAAATTATTAGAGAACATAGGAGAAACCCTAGAAGATATTGGCACCAGCAAAAACTTCCTGGAAATGATTCTGCAGGCGCAGGCAGTCGAAGTCAAAACTAACCATTGGGATTGCAGCAAATTGAGATGTTTCTGTATTGCAAAAGTAACATTCAGGAGAGTGAAGAGGCAACCAATAGAATGGGAAAAATATTTGCAAACTATGCTACAGATAAAGGATTAATAACCAGAATCTACAAAGAGATCAAGGAACTCCACAACAACAAAACAAAAAACCCACTCAAGAGATGGGCCAAGGACCTCAATAGACATTTCTCATAAGAGGAAACCCAAATGGCCAACAAGCACATGAAAAAATGTTCAAGATCACTAGGAATCAGGGACATGCAAATCAAAACCACAATGAGGTTTCACCTCACCCCGGTGAGAATGGCTCACATTCAGAAATCGACCAACAACAGATGCTGGAGAGGATGTGGGGAAAAAGGGACACTAACCCACTGTTGGTGGGAATGCAAAGTGGTTAAGCCACTATGGAGGTCAGTTTGGAGATTCCTCAGAAACCTGAATATAACCCTACCATACAACCCAGCCATCCCACTCCTTGGAATTTACCCAAAGGAAATTAATTTGGCTAATAAAAAAGCCATCTGCACATTAATGTTTATTGCATCTCAATTCACAATAGCTAAGACCTGGAATCAACCTAAATGCCCATCAACAGTAGACTGGATAAAGAAATTATGGGACATGTACTCTATAGAATGCTATACAGCAGTAAAAAAACAATGAAATCCGGTCATTTGCAACAAAATGGAGGAATCTGGAAAACATTATTCTGAGTGAAATAAGCCAGTCCCAAAGGGATAAATATCATATGTTCTCCCTGATCCGTGACAACTAACCGAACACCAAAAAGGCAACCTGTTAAAGTGAAATGGACACTATGAGAAACAGTGACTTGATCAGCCCTTGCTCTGACTGTTAATGAACAATTTAACACGTTATCCCTCTTAGTATTTTTTTGTCTGTTGTACTTAATACTATTGGTTGAATTCTGTAATTAATATACAGTTATTCTTAAGTGTTGAAACTTAACTGAAAAGTTATCCCTGTTAAATGTAAGAGTGGGAATAAGAGAGGGAAGAGATATAGAATTTGTGACATGCTCAAGCTGACTTGCCCCAAATGGTAGAGTTAGAAACATACCAGGGGATTCCAATTCAATCCTATCAAGCTTGCATGTACCAATGCCATCTCACTAGTCCATTTGATCAATTTCTGCTCACAATTGATCATAATGATAGGACTAAGAATCAAAGAGATCACATAAACAAGACTAGTGTTTGAAAATACTAACTGATAGAACAAAAAACTGAGAGATCTATCCAACATGGGAAGCAGGATACACAGCAGACTCATAGCATGGCAGATGTCCTAAACAGCACTCTGGCCTCAGAATCAGCCCTTAAGACATTCAGATCTGGCTGAAGAGCCCATGAGAGTATTTCAGGCATGGAAAGCCAAGACACTCTATCAAAAAAAAAATGACCTAAATGAAAGATCTCCGCGAGTGAGATCCCAGTGGAAAGAACAGGTCATCAAAGGAGATACCTTTCTCTGAAGGGAGGAGAGAACTTCCACTTTGACTATGATAAGAGTCAGTGAACTCAAAAGGCTTCCATAGCTTTGGCAACTCATAACAAGAGCCTAGGGTGATTACTGATGCCATAAACAAGAGTGTCAATTTGTTAAGTCAACAACAGGAGTCACTGTGCACTTACTCCTCATGTAGGATCTCTGGCCTTAATATGCTGTACGTTGTGATTTAATGTTATAACTAGTACTCAAACAGCATTTTTCACTTTGTGTTTCTATGTGGGTGCATATTGTTGAAATCTTTACTTAATATATACTAAACTGATCTTCTGTATATAAAGAGAATTGAAAATGAATCTTTATGTGAATGGAAAGGGAGAGGGAGCAGGAAAGGGGAGGGTTGTGGGTGGGAGTGAAGTTATGGGGGGGAGGAGGCATTGTAATCCATAAGCTGTACTTTGGAAATTTATATTCATTAAGTAAAAGTTAAAAAAAGAGAGTGTTCTTATAGACTCTTAGCCACTGCCCATCTCCAAAGCTCCAAGAGTTACACTAATGCTAGGTGGAGGAATAGGTCCTGCAAATGCTGTCTGAGAGCGTGGCTGGATCTGTGAATTTAACTTTGGATCTGTAACAATAATAACAAATAGCCTTGGCCTTTTTCCATGAGCTGCTTCCTGGGCTAGGTTGGATGCAGAAACTTCAGGCCCAATCCACAAATGAGTAGTAGCACCCAAAATCTGGCAGCTTTCGTGGGAGGTGCTGAAGTCCCACACTTGGCCTGAGTAGAATATAGAAACTCTGGGTCAGAGACTCTAGTAAGCAAGAGAGGTATACTGTGTTAGGTGGGGCATGAAGAACCCAGTTCTAAGTCCAAGGGATCAAGGCATTGCTGGACTAGGTGACACACATAAAGCATAGGCCGGAGAACCAAGGGCGTGCCCCAAATAGAGCCAGAGACTCTGGTTTCTATTTGTGTGGGTGGTAGCTGTCAGCACCTCTGACCACTTTTGGCAGTGGGGAAGGAGGGAGGTGGATCGGGTTGGAGCCCACTGGTGTGGAGTTTAATCACCCAGCCTTTCACTGTACCAGTGGGAACATTGTTTAAAGTGAGCGCATGGTCCTAGAGATCATCACCCACCCAGATATTCACACTATACAGAGCACTGAAACTCTTCCTCTGAAATACACAGACCTTACTGCAAGATCGGTCCTGGAGTCAGATTGAACCAGTATATAGGAACCCAGACTAAATATCCATATTCACAGATTCCAGCCACAACCTGCAATGTTTCAAGTCATCAGTGGAGGGGAAGCAGTGGGAAAGAGGATGATCCTTCATCCTGAATGTCCAGACCCCCTGCTTCCATAGTCCTATGGGCTGATTGTTCCACTGTCCTTCTCCCACTGTCCACTGAGGTGCAGAGAGCTGTATGGACTAAGGCACTGGGATCGCCATTGCTCTGCTGGGCCTACTTGCACCTGTGGAGCTCAGTCTTCCTTGGTCGAATTTAGCAATATCCTTGGGGCCCGGGAAGAAGATAGGCAAGGGCTTCTGTCTCCTAACACAGTATGGATTGCAACAGTGGGTCCCTTCTCAAGGTGGCACCTCACTGCTACAGAGTGGTGAGAGGGTATAATGGGAGTTCCTTCTCTGAAGCAAATGAACCATGAGCTTTGCTTGGAGCTCTCCTTATTGAATTGCTGCCCTGTGATGACTTGATTCCTCTCCTTGGAGGGTTGCCTGGGTGAGGGATTTGTGCAGATGGGCTCTGCTGATTTTCTTCTGTTCATCTTTTCTCCTACAACAAGCAGTCCCCTGGGCCATGTGACCAGGGTTTCAGACACTGGTAATTGGGCTTTGTTTCTCTCTCCTCTGCCTATGCTACAATGCTTGCTGTTGGTGTTTGTGTTCTCAGTGTTCTCTTACTCTGTCTAGGTGCTCTTCCTTTGGTACTCACTTCCAGACATAGCTGCTTTGGATTTTCTAGGTGGAAGAAGAAGTGAACACTGGGCTTCACTATATTGTCATGCTGAATCTCTTCAGAAAATATATTTAAATATTATCCCTTTTTTGTTTACCCAATTCATAGAATGGTGAGCATCCCTCAGTTTTTCCACTTAGTTCCTAATTTATCAACTGAGATAAAAATCTTTTATGATATTCATCACAAATATTTTGACACAAATATTCTAAATAATAAAAAATAGCAATAACAATAAATCTTTTCATTTGTCTGGTTATATCCTTCCAAAGACCATTTCAAAAGATCACTTAAAAACCATTTTTTCCAACTATCTCAACTTTCAGTTTACCTGCAGTGAAATTAAGTGCCTAATCCCCCTTTATTTCTATCCAGTGCATTTTTTTAAATCCCAGAGGCTTAAATTTTTCTTTCCTTTATCTTCTTAACTTTTGAAACATACATAATGCAGTTATGACTGTGTTAATGTACGTGTATGCTACTTCTAACATCTGTGTCAGTTCTGTGTTAGTTTTGAACGATTGATCACTCTCCTAATTATTGGCCATGTTTTCCTGCCTCTTTTCTATGATTATATGCCTGATACTGTGAATTTTATCTTCTTGGGTAGATAAGATCTTTGGATATTTTTGTATTCCTGTAAATATTCTCAATCTTTGTTCTGGGCTGAGTTTCATTTCCTAGAAATAGTTGGATCCATTTGGGTCTTGCCTTTTATATTTTTTAGGCAGGACATATAGTCTAGGGCTCATTTATCCCCCCTACTGGAGCAAGGTTTCTCAAATGTCTTGTGGAAATTTTACAATTTCTGACCCTGAGCATTGAGCACTATTGCCATTAATCTTTTCAAGATGGTTCTTTTTCTGCCCTTGGGTAATTACTTTACACATATGTGCTCATCAGTACTTTGCTGAATACTCTATAGGTCTCTGGTTTTCTCTTTATTTTAGCTTTCAGTGGTTTATACTGTGGATTATAGTTGTCTCTTCTTAGTTAAAGCTCCTCAACTCAGGGATTCTACTAGGTTAGATCAGTATTCCTTCTCCTTGCACTGTAACCCAGAAACTTATAAGCTGGAGACATATTTAGACTTACCTAAATGATTTCCTATCAAATGAAGATCATTGTCTTTCATTGATTGATAGTCATCATCTTGAAAAATCATTCTTTCACATAATAGTTTTCTATTTATTTGTTATTTCAGGCAGCATTATAAGTGGAGTCTATGTTACTCTCTCTTGGATGAAAGTACTGTTAAATATTTTTAAAAGATTTTATTTGAAAGGCAGAGTTGCTGGGCCAAAGCCAGGAGCCAGGAGCTTCATCCCAATCTCCCATGTGGGAGAAGGGACACAAGGACTTGAGCCATCATCTGCTGCTTTCCCAGTATCATTATCAGGGAGCTGGTTTGGAAGTGGAGTATCCAGGACTCGAACTGACACCTATATGGAATGCTGGCATTGCAGGCAATAGCTTAACCCACTATACCAAAATACTGGCCTCATCATTATACTTTTTATCCCACATGTATAGTAATATTTATCCCACATGTTTAGTGATATTGTAACTTCTTTCTTCAGTTTTGTTAAGTTATATTCACAAAGGAAAATTGTCCATTTAATTAAAGTCATTTAAATTAGTGGAATTGATGTGGGATTGATATTGGAATCAACCCCCTAATATATATACAAAATGTGGCCCCTTAAAGTTCCCCAGAAGTCCCATATGGGTCAGCATATCATATCAGAATTGAACCCTAAAATATATATCAAAATGTGGCCCCTTAAAGTTCCCCAGAAGTCTCATCTGGGGTGCCACATATGTTATTGGAATTTAGGATACCATACGATATCACCATATGCTTATTAATAAATTCTCAATATTAATAAGCCCAAGTGGGCTCTTGCCTAATATTAAGAGAAGAATTCTAAATACTGGCATGGTACATTTTAAGCTTTTATTCAGTGCAAAAGATGCATAGGAGAGTGAGAGCTTTACCTAAGAGAGAGAGGTAAATCTGAGTTAATACCGAGTACTAGGAACCAGCCACATGGAAGAGCATCTAAGCCAGGAAACCTAGGGCTGGGCTACAGCCAGCCCCCTCCTGGCTAAAAGCCAAGGCAAGGGAGGGAGGAAAGGGCTGGACACACCCTGTCCCAGGCTTTTAATCCACTCTCAAATGGAAGTGGCTAATTAACCTGATTGGCCAGTGGGCACTCATGTGTGGCCAGGTAGGGGCAATTGGTCACACAGGAGCATGTTGAAGGCATGGTTTTCCAGCTCAAAAACCTAATCAATTTTAACCTGTATGCCTGCCTACTTCATTCCACCCTAAGAGACTCCACCCCTTAATCCTAAAGGAAGTTGGCAGAATCATTTCTTCTTTAACTGCTTCCTGCTTAATGCGGGTGTAGTGCAGGCCCTGCCTATCAAGGTTCTGGAAGTCTCTGTCTATCATATCTAACAAATTTGCTTTGTGAGCTGGAGCAGTCTTGGCCATTGCCAACATCTGTGTCCCTGCATGGTCAGTTACTCCCAGAAGTTGAGGTCTGAAACATATAAGCTTGTAAATTAGCATAAGCAAAACTTCAGCAAAACCAATTATAAGTGGGGTGCCCCTTTAGATGAAAACAACGTATCTTACAGATTCTCAGATAGTGGCTAGTGATAGGCTATCCTTATGTAGATTATAAACCCATTAGTTTGAGTATAGAGAATTATGATAGAAATCATCAGGTAGCGTTATCCTTGATAACAGTTTGAAGAGATAATCAAGGAAGGCAGGTACAGTATGTTTGCCTTAAGGAGACAAAGGCAAAAGCTTTACTTACCTTTTTTGCTTTGAAGTACTTAAGGTTTCTGATTGGCTTATAGGAACAGTCAGGCATGTCTTTCATACTCACCTGTGAAGAGGTAGAAATTTAATCCTAATTTCATGGAGGTAGTCATGATCAATAGTACCTAGTAAGGTCCCTTTCATTTAAGCTGAATCTGATCTGAATAGGATCCTCTTATGAATGGCTTGCTCAGGAATTTTTAATGTTTGAGTTTTTGTCAAAAACTCCTTGATTTTTTTGGAACACCATCTGTAGCTCCCCTGTCCAGCACAGTGTGTCTGTTTTAGGGGCTTTTTAAGCAAAAACAAGGCCTAGAATCCAAATTCTGGAATCTACAACAACTTTTGTAGCTACTCTTTTCAGTACAGAGTCTGCATCAGGGTCTCTTTAAAGCTATATACAAAAGCTTGGAATCCGAATCTTGGAATCTAAGTTTCATAGAATCCCGTCATACGCAATTCCCAATACTGGAGCTTTTAGTTAGAAGCTCCTTAGTTCTCTGGAACAAGTTTTGCAGCTACCTTTTTCAGTACAGAGTCTGCATCAGGGTGTCTTTAAAGCTATATACAAAAGCTTGGAATCTAAATTTAGAATCCAAATTCCACAGAATTTTGCCATTCCCAGAAATCTCCTCAGCTGCCTTTAAATATCTGACCTTATGTTAAAACACATGAGATAGGAATTTACAGAGAAACATTTATCCAAGATTTTATGTTTGAGTTGCTTAATAAACTTTAAAGAAATACTTAAGAATACAGGCAATGGAGTTTGACACTTAGGCATAACTAGAACTTATGATGCATAATATCACACAATAGAACAAAGTAAATCTATGGGATAAAGTTTTGCCATTAAAGTTAATACTGTAGCTCTTTTTTTTTGACAGGCAGAGTTAGACAGTGAGAGAGACAGAGAGAAAGGTCTTCCTTTTCCGTTGGTTCACCCCCCAAGTGACTGCAATGGCCAGTGCGTTGCGGCCGGCGTGCTGTGCCAATCTGAAGCCAGGAGCCAGGTGCTTCCTCCTGGTCTCCCATGTGGGTGCAGTGCCCAAGGACCTGGCCATCCTCCACTGCCTTCCCGGGCCACAGCAGAGAGCTGGAATGGAAGAGGAGCAACTCGGACAGAATCTGGCACCTCGACTGGGACTAGAACCCGGGGTGCCGTCACTGCCGGCGGATGATTAGCCTAGTGAGCCGTGGCACCGGCCAATACTGTAGCTCTTTGAGAACAGAGGTCCTACATGGGAAGTGAGTACACAGTGACACTTGTTGTTAATTTAAAAATTAACACACTTATGTGTGACATCAGTTATCACCCAAGGCTCTTGAAATGAGCTGCCTAGGCTATGGAAGCCTTTTGAGTTTCACAAACTCTGTCAGTATTTAGACAAGGCCATATGCAAAGTGGAAGTTCTCTCCTCCCTCCAGAGAAAAGTACATGCTTCTTTGATGGCCACTCTTCTCCACTGGGGTCTCACCCAGGGAGGTTCTCTACATAGGGACACTTTTTCCAGGAGTGTCCTGGCTTTCCATGCCTGAAATGCTCTTGTAGGCTTTTTAGCCAGACCAGAGTGCCTTTAGGGCTGATTTTCAGGTCACTGAGTGTTACTTAAGGTGATTGCCAATCTATGAGTCTGCTGTACAGACTCCTTCCCATGTTGGAGCATTTACTTTTCTTTAATTATATTGTTATTAGCAATAAACACTTAATCCTATAGAGATGATCACTTTAGCACTTAATACCACCTATATGATCACTTTAAAACTTAAGATGTTACTGTTACCATCTAGCCCAAGGGGATTTGTGATCCCATAACAATTTTTAAACTGTACCCTTAGAAGTAAGCCTGTAGGAATGCATGCAGAGTTATACAGCTTTACAATCTCTCTGTAGGACCTGAGAAAATGAAAACAGACACAGCTCCTCATGAGCTTAGTTATTTTTAAGCATTTTACATGGATACATTGTATTAGCTATAATTCCTTAATCCCATCTAGTCAAAGGGTCTCCCAATTATTAAGTACAGATCTTTCAGGGAGTCTCCAAGGGAGCATATGTAGAACTACCCATGGTTAAATCACCTTGTAACTTGGGAAGACAGGAGGTAAACAGGGCTGAGCTTTGGCCCAGTTATATCTCTGATCATCTACCCTAACTGGTAATCTAACATCCCGGAGCTACTATGCCTATTATAGATCTTAATGCATATATATTATACCAAAAAATATAAACCATCCAGTCTGAGAAACACTATTCCAGACTGTTCTGCTCAGAGGCAAAACAAACAAATAGAAAAAAAAAAAAAACCCAGTCTGAGAAACACCATTCCAGACTGTTCTGCTCAAAGGCAAAACGAAAAAAAAAAATCCAGTCTGAGAAACACTATTCCAGACCGTTAAAATCCTGCACAGAGGCGAAAATAACAGATTAACACAATAAAATACCATGAAGAGGCAAAAATAACAGACTAAAATAATAAAAACATGATTTAATATACATTCCTCTATTAATCAGGCATGTAGCATATGGTGGGCCATGGGGGCTGTCATCTTGGGGCAGAGTTTGTTGCCCATCTTCCTGTGAGGGTGGAAGTTCCCATGGTGTGTCACCACCTTGGGACGAAAGTCCCACCCTCTACGACAGGAAGTAGAGCAACCGCCATGTTTAAAGCTCTTCCTCCCTGACTCTAACACATTTCTAAGCCACCAGATCAGTTCTCCAACTCAAAATTAGCAATTGAAAGCTTGTATGATAAGGCCCAAGGACAAAGAGAAATGTTTTAGAACTTTTTTTAGCTGCTGGTACTAGTTAAAAACTCAACCTTAGAAAAGCACATAAATTGTCTTTGAAACGTACTGCAATCAATCTAGAATCCTTAGGAGTCTGTCCTCCATGTAAATCTGTTTCATCTCTCTTATAACATTGCACTAGCAACAACACCAAAGTCCTTAAAGCCAGAAACTGTGAAAAACAAACAAACAAACAATCCATGCCTTCCTTTTTGAAAACTAGCTAGGAAAAAAAAATCTCCCTTGTCTTTTGTGTGAGTGAGAGGCTCTTCTCCACACAGGGCAGGGTGGCTCTGGCCTCACACCACGTGGTCGACAACTGCATTAGGCTCCTCTCCCCTCACCAATCTCAGCCCACTTTGAGTGTTTTACAGCTGCCACCTTAACTCCAAGCCAGTGCACTGACCACCCAGGTGGGCTGCCAAGTGCTTGTGCAGGGCAGAGCTAGCTGGAGCATCAGGCAGAGGTGCAGCTCCCTGTGGGTCACCCTCTGGCAGACCCAAAACTGGGAGGCCTGATCCAGGGCACCCGCGGTGCCCAGATCTGGGGCCACTTCGTACTGCAGGTCTGGCCATCCTATCCCTGCCTCGCAGCCAGCACCAGGGCCAAAGAAAGTGACGCACCCTTCCCCCGCAAAGTCTGTGCATGCATCCTTACCAGGGAGGGTGTTTTGGAACACTGCATTCCCATGGCTGGGTGTGCAGGGAAAGCACCAACCCAGATGGAGGAGAGGGAGGGTGCAGGCAGAGATAGGGTCAAGAAGCCACAGGATGTCTGCTCCCACCATGCTGCCTACATTTTAAAATCTCTTAAAAATTCCACATGTTATAAGTCCCTTCTTAAAAATTCCACATGTTATAAGTCCCTTCTAAAAAATATCACATGTTATAAGTCCCTTCGTGGTCACCATATGATATTGGAATTGACCTCCTAAAATATATATGAAATGTGGCACCCTAAAGTTCCCCAGAAGTCCCATATGGGTCACCATATGATATTGGAATTTGACCCCATAAAATTACATCAGAATGTGGCCCCTTAAAGTTCCCCAGAATTTGAGTCTGCGGTACCACATATATTATCGAAATTTGGGGTGCCATATGATATCACATATTCTTATTAATGAATCCCCAATATTAATAAGCCCCAGTGGGTTCTTGCCTAATATTTAGAGAAGAATTCTAAATACTGGCATAAATGAATGAGGCAGGATGGCACATTTTAAGCTTTTATTTAGAGTGAAAGATGCATAGGAGAGTGAGGACTTTATCTAAGAGAGAGAGGTAGATCTGGGTTCATATTGAGTACCAGGAACCAGCCAAGTGGGAAAGCATCTAGGCCAGGAAGACTAGGGTGGGTGGCCCAAAGGCCACGCACCCTGAAGGCACAGGGTACAGCCACCCCCCTCCTGGCAAGAGGCCAGGGCGAGGGAGGGAGGAAAGAGAAAGGGCCGGACACACCTTGTCCCAGGTTTTTAACCCACTTCCAAAGGGGAGTGGTTAATTAACCTGATTGGCTGGTGGGCACCCAAGTTGGCCAGGTAGGGGCATGAGGTCACACATGGGCGAGGCAAAGATATCAAGTAGGGCATGAGGTCACAGGGGCGTGGTGAAGGCGTGGCCTTCCATCTCACAAACCTAATCAATTTTAACCTGTATGCCTGCCTACTTCAGGATAAATTGGTAGACATCTAGTTTGGTCTGCGGAGCTTTTGAGTTAGGAGCCTTCCTCCCTCCCCTGCCCTGCCCCATACTGTTATATATTAACGTTAGCCATCGCAAAGCACACCGGACACCGGAGTAAGGGAAAGGGTTTATTGGAGAACACCCTACAGACCAGAGTGAAGGGGCAGCGAAGGAAAAAGAGAGAAAGAGTATAAGAGAGAAACAGAGAGGAGAGGAGCTAGCAAGGAGAGAAGAGAGAGCAGAGAAGAGGAGAGAGGAGAGCAAAGCCAAGAGAGAAGAGTCAAGAGCCAAGAGAAAAGAACCAAGAGAGCACATGTTCAGGAACAGGCCCTTTTTTTTTTTTTAACTTTTATTTAATGAATATAAATTTCCAGTGTACAGCTTATGGATTACAATGGCTTCCCCCCCCATAACTTCCCTCCCACCCGCAACCCTCCCCTCTCCCGCTCCCTCTCCCCTTCCATTTGCATCAAGATTCATTTTCAATTCTCTTTATATACAGAAGATCAATTTAGTATAAAGATTTCAACAGTTTGCACCCACATAGAAACACAAAGTGAAACATACTGTTTGAGTACTAGTTATAGCATTAAATCACAATGTACAGCACATTAAGGATAGAGATCCCACATGAGGAGCAACTGCACAGTGACTCCTGTTGTTGACCCAACAAATTGACACTCTAGTTTACGGTGCCAGTAACCACCCTACGCTGTCGTCATGAGTTGCCAAGGCTATGGAAGCCTTCCAAGTTTGCCGACTCTGATCATATTTAGACAAGGTCATAAAAGACAGAGTGAGGATAGTAACCAATGATCCTAAGAGTGGCATTTACCAGGTTTGAACAATTATACAGCATTAAGTGGGGAAGAGGACCATCAGTACACACAGGTTGGGAGTAGAGCCATTGGTGGTAGAGTAGAGGTTATGATTACAAAGGAATGAGGCCCAAGTGCACTAGACAGGGCCTAGAAACAGGCCCTTTTAAAACTTCACCCGAGGGCGGACAGGGAAGTAGGAGCAGGGAATCCCATTAGGATGAGGGTGGAGCCCGGCTCTGGTAGCTGGGCCATGCGGCCACTTGGCTAAAACTGCGCCAGTTTCCTAACACATACTCCCATGCTCCCACCATCAGTTAAGGTGCCTGCCTTCCCATAAGGTATTTTTTACATCTGGGACCTAGGTACATAGGAGACAAAAACAGGTGGAAGGCAGAATACCCTTTTCTCTTTTCCACCTAGGACCTCCCATAGAGGTACTGCATCTGAGTTTCCACAGAGCTTTTCAGGTGCCTTTTCTTCACCCAGGGACCTAGCTAAGATGAACCATTGTCATTTTTACTCCATTGCAGAAAGTACTCAGACTCAGGCTGTAGATTGCACTCTTTTCTGCTACAGATAGGTCTTAGATGGATCTCTCCCACTGAGCTACCATTTCTGTTTTTTTTTTTTTTTTCGTTTTCTCCCTAGTTTGTGGGAAATTTGTTACCGTACTCAGATTTCTCTGCATAGGATGGCCCACATCCTTGTGTGAATGTATTTTTATTCCCCCAAAAAACTGTGTTTCTGTTTGCACACAATACCTGTCCGCATTTAGTATTTCTACCCCTGCAAAAGACAATGAAATGCCAAGAAATGTAGGAGTGAAGACCTTGGTTCTTTATCTCACATGAAAGAAGAATTTCCATGGGGGCAAGGCAGAGAGAAAAGCAAGATTTATTTAGGTCAGAAACCTCCTGTCTCTGATCAGGAAGGGATGGGGGGGGGGTTCCAAGGGAGGCAGACTCCCTGAACTGCGAGGGTCTGAATCTTTTAAGCACACTTTTTTGGGGGGGAAGAAAAAAAAACAGAGCAGCAGCTAAGAATCAGAAGTGAGGGGTAAAACCCATCAAAAGGTGGGATTTGTAATCTTGCCAGTCCTGTCTAGCTTGCTCAGGATAAGACAAAAAACTATCAGTAGGGTGGGATTGATGACTTCTGTTTTGATGGTAAACTGAGAAGTCAAAAGGGTGGGACCACTAATTCCTCACCATTATCCTGATAAAATTGGAAACACCAAAGATGTGGGATAGGCACTTTTGTCTTGCTAATGATAACTTTTGAGGGAAGCAAGCATTTTGTACCTTCTTAGAGAGACTCCCCTTTCTTCATTCGTGGGGACCAACATCACTGCCTATTAGCCCATCTAACTGTCACAACAAGAACCTAGACTAAAAATAAATTGATTGCCAACATAATAATGGAAAGCCTGTAATCTGGAGAGTGTAACCCCAAAATGGTTGTGAGTAAATAAAACTTCAGTTGCTGTTTTGGGAAAACTGCTTGGTAGAAACTGCTTGATCAGTTTAAAGCCTTTTTCTCTGTTCTTGGAGTCATGGGTGAGGTTTTGAAATGTGAATATGGATGCTTTTGTGCTTTGTCTTGGTAATTGTTGGAGCCCTGCCTCAAGGTGCAGCTGAAAAATCTTGAGGTTAAATATAAGCCATGGGAATTCTCGGTAATTGTTTGTTACCAGCTGTGGGCTGGAAATATTTTGCACCTTTTGGAGGCAATGTATTTTTAGAACTAGTGCTTGGTGTGGAACAAGTTGATTCTCAGCATTTATCCATAACTGCTGGATAACACGTGTCCAACCCTGCTTTGTCCTCTCTGCTGGCTTTGTTCTCCACATTGTCTTCTTCACACCACATGACCTCCTGCCTCGCCCCTTTGCTTACTGGAAGGGGGAAAGGTGAATAACCATTTCCTGCTGTCTAGCTGCTATATCCAGTCACTGAGGGGGCAAGACTTCCTTCTCTATGAACAGTGGGCTAGTGCTACACTGTGTAAGGTGTCTGGCACGTAACAAATCAATCCAGGCAGACGAATCGATTAATTCACAGGCTTTTATTGGGGTTCCACTCCTGGGTGAGGTTCCCCAGTCCCAACAGAGCAACAGAGTGGGGCCGGGGAAGTCACACGTCAGAGATTGGGAGAGCTCCTTTTATAGATTCAGGGCATGGGAGTTAAAGGTTGAGGTGGGTCTGATCCTCATTGGGTGACCTTTAGGCACCTGCAGGGACCTTGACAAGGACTTTCTTCCCCGGAAGTAGGCCTCTCCATTCCTGAAAGTGTAGGCCTTCCCTCCTTGTGGATCCCAAAGCTACCATCCCAACCTTTTGATGATAGGAAAGGGAACGAGGATGAGTCTCTCTGGCTACTTCCTGCTGACTGGGGACATCGTCTACAGGGGCCCACTGGGGGTATCTTGGGGCTCTGCAGGGACAGGCATGTATGGATGGATAAGCATCTGGTTGACTGCTACTCTGGAGGCTTCCTGGATTCGAACTTTCATGAGCCTGAGAGCACAAGGAGCGATCATTAACAATTATCCCTACAGTTATTATGGGCCCCAGAGTTGGCAGTATCCAAGGGAGAAAAGAGGAAAATAGATCCCATCCTTGTTGTCCCTGGTACTCCTGTTGTCGTTTGGCAATGCGTTCCTTAAGTTGTTGTGCCATGTTTCTGACCACTCCAGATTTGTTAGTAAAAAAGCAGCACTGTTCCCCCCAGAAATACACATGTTCCCCCTTTTTCTGCTAGTAAGAGGTCTAGTGCCCTTCTGTTTTGAAGGGCCACATCAGCCAGGGAGTCATTCTGGTCTTGCAGGTTTATAAAGGAGGCTGCGACATTTTGTAGCTCTGTATTTAAGGTGTTTGCCAGTTGCTGTATCTGGGTAGTACCATATGCCAGGCTAGCTACTCCTGTCCCCACTCCTGTAAGAACACCTAGTGCTGCTAGAAAGGGAAGGATAATTATGTCCCTTTTAGCACGGGCATTTTGCAGCACTGGTATCGGGAGATACTGGTCTTGGGGCACCACAGAGACCTCTGGGAGAACAATTACAGGAATACAGATATCAGTTGCATTAGGCGGTAGACAGGGGAATAGGGAGCTCCCACACTGGAAGAAATGACCTCCAATTAAGCAATCTCCCGGCTTTATAGGAGTCATGGATTTAAAGAGAGTGGAGTGGAAAAAAGGGTTGGGGGATAGTGGGTCAGGAGATAATGATGTGGTTAGATTGAAGCACTGGTGTAGGTTTTTTGGGTGAGGGAGATTAGTAAATAATGGAAAAGTTGTCTCATCAGTGGGTCCAGGAGTAGAATTTGTTGGGACCTCAATAGTTGCCACAGAAGGCAACAGGGTAGAACAAATCCAGCAGCCATCAGCCAAAGAGCTATCAGAAGAGTTGAGGAGCTGGTAGATAGAAGAGATATATGACAGCCAGTCAGGGCGTGAGAGGCAAGGTAGGTTGGATCTCTGTGGGAGAGGTGGCAATGGTCGCCACTGAGTGGTTATTGGTGACAAGTTTTCTCCCAGGTCCTTGAGCAGCACCTCCTTAACCCTAGCAACCTCCTGTCATCGGTTAAAGTCCTGGTGCCCTCTCCCATCACTATAGCCCCAGTGAGTGGTCGGTGTCATACAGACCTTTGATCCGGGGGGTTTGCAAAAGCAGTCATGTCTGTGAACTCCATCATGGCGGACAGTTACCTGGATTGCTGGTAATCCAGCGAAGGAACATCGGAATTGTGGTGATGTTCTCTTATAACACATGGCTGGAAAGTAGGATAGGCGGGAGGAGCATGAACATGTGGGCAGGGACTGAGCCGAGACCAGGATTTTAGGAATCATGAGGAG
The DNA here is from genome assembly GCF_033115175.1 of Lepus europaeus. Classification (NCBI taxonomy): domain Eukaryota; kingdom Metazoa; phylum Chordata; class Mammalia; order Lagomorpha; family Leporidae; genus Lepus; species Lepus europaeus. The sequence continues at coordinate 9,491,468 of NC_084850.1, forward strand.
GACTAGGATTACGAACAAACTTAAGCTTGGTAGGCCCCAGAGCAGTGGCTGTCCAGGATGACGGCGGCCCTGGGGGAGGGGAAGGTGCCCTCTTGAGGCAAGATATATGATACCAATTTTCATGAACTAGTAGTTTGGCTGCAGTTGGAGTGGTGAGAATTACGACGTGGGGTCCCGTCCAACGGGGATGGAGTGGCTGGTGCTGGGAGGATCGGAGTAGGACGGAGTCCCCTGGCTGGAGAGGCAGGACCTCTGGACCAGCTGGGTGATGAGCAGCTGGGGATGGGAGATGTCGGTCAGCGTGTTCCTTGAGAAGTGAATGAAGTAAGGTAAAGTAGGGGAGGTAAGAGGCCAACGGTGGGGTGTGGACTGGCAGGTTATGGTTAAGAAGGAACGGTCTTCCATACATGAGCTCAAATGGGCTAAGTCCCAGGGGCTTGCGCGGAGCTGCACGGAGCCTGGTGAGGGCCAACGGGAGTAGTTGTGGCCATCCCATCCGAAGTTGGATGGAGAGTTTAGTAAGCTGGTCTTTTAGTATGCCATTCACTTTTTCGACTTTACCCGAGGATTGGGGGTGGTATGGGATGTGTAACCTCCAGGTGGTGCCAAGGGCTTGTGTAACTTGTTGTACCACCCGTGGTACATTGTACATTGTCCGGTTGGATAGAGGTAGGCAGCCCGAATCGTGGAATGATGTGCTGTAATAAGGTTTCAGCCACCACGGCTGCTGTTTCTGAAGTTGTAGGAAAGGCCTCTACCCAACCGGAGAATTTGTCCACCATGGTTAGAATATACTATAAGTGTTTGTAAGAGGGCATATGAGTAAAGTCTATTTGCCAGTCTTCACCAGGAAGGTGGCCTCTCATCTGGTGGGTGGGTATCTGGGGCTTTAGCTTTCCCTGGGGGGATGCCAAGGAACAGATAGAACAGGACGAGTGAACCTGTTTAAGGAGATCTTTAAGAGTAGGACAGTAAAATAGAGGGGTCAAAAAACGGCAGAGTGAGTCTGGGTTTATATGCAGAGAGTTGTGAATGTCAGTTAATAATGGAAGGGAGTTTTGAATAGGGAGAGCGATCTTGTCTTTGTGAAAAATCCACCCCTCAGGGTGTTCCCTACCTCCATTTTGTAGTAGTTGATGCCTATCCTGAGGGAGGTAAGTGGGCTTAATAGAGATTGTGAGAAACAATAATGGGGCGAGGGGCTCCTGTGTAGGTGGGTCTTGACTAGTAAGTGTCCGAGCCACCAAGTCTGCTCACCTGTTACCATTGACACCGGATCAGTCATTTGTTGGTGGCCCTGCCACCTGGAGAGGCAGAGTGAGGGCCTGGAGAAGCTGGTGGATATGGGCAGCATTAACTATCGGCATTCCCCATGACGTCAGGAATCCCCTTTCCTTCCTATGGCAGAATGAGAATGAGCTATAAGAAAGGCATATTTAGAGTCCGTATAGATGTTGGCCCTTTTGTCCTTAGCAAGTATAAGTCAAGGCATAGAGTTCTGCCTTCTGGGAGGAGGTTCCTGGGGGAAGACATTGCACCTCTATGGTCTTATTGAGGGTAACCACCACATATGCTGCTCTCCGCACCCCATCTGCCCCCCTCACTGAGCTGCCATCCACAAACAGTGTTAGGTCAGGGGAGTCTATTGGGGAATCTAGAACGTGGTCTGTTGGGGTCTGGAAGAAATGTAGTACTTCAGAGCAGGAATGAGAGTCAGGAAGAGGGTCCATGGGGGAAGATGGGAGCGGAAGGAGGGTGGCTGGGTTTAAGGGTGGGGAGCGGGCTATAGTAATATGGGGATTTTCAATGAACAGGAGATGTAGCTCCTGAACCCGGGAGGGGGTGAGGAGGGGGAGGAACCTCTGTCCCAAAAGTTCAGCTAAGTTGTGGGATGACAGGACCGTGATAGGCTGCTGCATGGTGAGCTTGGTGGCATCTTTGGTAAGTGTGGCTGCTGCTGCCAGAGCTCAAATGCACTGGGGCCAGCCCCGGGCTGTAAGGTCAAGCTGTTTTGAGAGGAACGCCACCGGCTGGAGTGTGGGGCCAGATGGTTGGGCCAGGAGGCCAGTAGCGATTCCATTGCATTTATCTGTGAACAGATGGAAAGGCTTTGTAGGATTAGGCAAGGCCAAAGGGGAGGACTTGAGCAGGGTATCGCGAAGAGTCCTCCAGGCACGAGTCACAGTGGTTGGTGACAATAAAGGGCCCTTTGGGGTCTCACGAGCCTGGTATAAAGGTTTAGCCAGGACAGCGAAGTTAGGGATCCAGTGTTGGAAAAACCCCACCAATCCAAGAAAGGAGAGTATGGTCCCAGCGTCAGTTGGTGGTTGGAGAACTTTTAGGGCCTGACACCAATCAATTGTTAGTGACCAGGTGGAGGGTGTCAGAAGGATGCCTAGATAGGTCACTGATGGAGAGGACAGTTGGGCTTTGGTGGAGGATACCCTGTACCCCTTGTCCCCTAGGAAATTTAGGAGAGCCACTCTCTGGGACTTGGAGTCCTCTTTGGAGCGACTGCATAAGAGGAGGTCACCCACATATTGTAGCAGGGTGGAGCTGTGGGCCTCGAATGTTGAGAGTTCACTGGCCAGGGCTTGTCCAAATATGTGGGGGCTATCTCGGAACCCCTGGGGGAGCGCGGTCCACATCAACTGTCGGGCCTGGTGAGTGTCTGGGTCTGTCCAGGTGAAGGCAAATAGATATTGAGAATCAGGGTGTAAAGGAATAGAGAAGAAGGCATCTTTAAGGTCTAGTACTGTGAAGTGGGAGGTTTTGGGGGGGACTATGTGATAGCAGTGTATAGGGATTAGACACCACCGGGTGGATAGGAATAACTGCGGCATTGACCAGGCGGAGGCCTTGGACTAGTCTATACTCGCCCAACGGTTTTTGTACTGGGAGTATGGGCGTGTTACAGGGGGAGTTAGTGGGTATTAGGAGATTTTGTTGGAGGAGCCTGTCAATGATGGGTTTAAGGCCATGTCTGTGGGTTTCAGAAATGGGGAATTGGGGTCAGTTAGGGTATGGAGTGCCCTCCCAGAGTTTAATAAGGGCTGGCTGGTAGTGGGTTGCCACCACCGGTGTTGACAAATCCCATACTCGAGGGTTGACTTTCGTGGGAGAAATTGGCCATTGGGGGTTTGATGAATCAAAGGAAGGGGTGGGAGAGGTTAGGGAAGCAATCAGAGGGAGTAGGAGAGCAACTGAGGGTTGTCGCAGTAGAATCTGGAGACTGGAGCCCAGTTGGAATAGAATGTCCTGTCCCAGTAGGGGGACCAGGCAGGAAGGGATTACCAGGAAGGAGTGGGAGAACGGATGGTCTTCCAATTGACAAGGCAAGTCTGGCATGCGCCTAGGGTGGGAGGGAGTCCCATGGATCCCCATTACAGAAATTGAAGAGGGCAGCAGTGGGCCCACATAGGCCGGCAGAACAGAATAGGTAGCCCCCGTATCCACCAGGAATTCTGTGAACTTACCCGCTACCTGGAGCATTACCCTGGGCTCGGCGAGGGTGATAAGGGTCCCCGAGTCTGGGCTCCGTCAGTCTTCGGCCATCCCCAGCAGTTGTAGCATGGAGTCCTCTCGGGGAGTTGGGCTTCCATGTAGAGGCACAGGAGTCAGGCCTCCCCTGGGGCAGTCACTCTTCCAGTGGCCCGGTTGGCCACATGTGGGGCATGGCTGGCTGGGTGTCTAAGGGTTGGGGCATGCTCGAGCCCAATGTCCCTCTCGTCCACCCTTGAAGCATGCCCCGGGGGGCTGGTTGCCCTTGACCCCTCTTTCCTCTGCCTGCCGCAGGGCTGCCACCAGGGCCTGAGTCTGGAGGGTAACCTTTTTCTGCATCCTGGCCTGTTGTGCCTGCTCATCTGCTTCTTCCTGAGTGTTATAGACCTTGAAAGCGATCTTTACAAGGTCTCTAATGGGGGTCTCTGGACCATCCTCCACCCTTCTTCGTTTTTTTCTAATATCAGGGGCAGACTGGGAAATGAAATGAGAGGCCAGAATCGCCGCCCCCGAGGGGGAATGAGGATCCAGTTTAGTAAACTTAGTTAGGGCCTCGGTGAGCCGTTTTTTTTTTTTTTTTACATTAAAAATTTTTTTTTATTTAGTAAATATAAATTTCCAAAGTACAGTTTATGGATTACAATGGCTTCCCCCCCATAATTTCCCTCCCACTCACACCCTCCCATCTCCCGCTCCCTCTCCCATACCATTCACATCAAGATTCATTTTCAATTCTCTTTATATACAGAAGATTGATTTAGGATATATGAAGTAAAGATTTCATCAGTTTGCACCCACAGAGAACATACAGTGTAAAACACTGTTTCAGTACTAGTTATAGCATTACTTCAAATTGGACAACACATTAAGGACAGATCCCACATGAGAAGTAAGTACACGGTGACTCCTGTTGTTGACTTAACAATTTGACACTCCTGTTCATGGCGTCAGTAATCTCCCTAGGCTCTAGTCATGAGTTGCCAAGGCTATGGAAGCCTTTTGAGTTCGCCGACTTCGATCTTGTTCCGACAGGGTCATAGTCAAAGTGGAAGTTCTCTCCTCCCTTCAGAGAAAGGTACCTCCTTCTTTGATGCCCCGTTCTTTCCACTGGGATCTCACTCACAGAGATCTTTCATTTAGGTCTTCTTATTTTTTAAATTTTTTTCCAGAGTGTCTTGGCTTTCCATGCCTACAATACTCTCATGTGCTTTTCAGCCAGATCCGAATGCCTTAAGGTCTGATTCTGAGGCCAGAGTGCTATTTAGGACATCTGCCATTCTATGAGTCTGCTGTGTATCCCGCTTCCCATGTTGGATCCTTCTCTCCCTTTTTGATTCTATCAGTTAGTATTAGCAGACACTAGTCTTGTTTGTGTGATACCTTTGACTCTTAGACCTATCATTATGATCAATTGTGAACTGAAATTGATCAAATGGACTAGTGAGATGGCATTGGTACATGCCACCTTGATGGGATTGTATTGGAATCCCCTGGTATGATTCTAACTCCACCATTTGGGGCAAGTCCGATTGAGCATGTCAGTGAGCCTGTTTAAAAAAAGAGCCAGGTTTTCTCCTGGGTCCTGGGTGACCTCTTGAAGCCTATCAAAATTGACCACTTTGTGGGAGACAGTGTCCATGCCGGCCAATAAGTATCTTATCACATTGGCCACGTTTTGTCTTCCTGCCTCTCCTTCCTGGTAGCCCCACCCTGGCTCCACCTCTGGCACCACCTGGGCTCATGCTGGGAGAGTGGGATCAGTTAATCATGCCTTGTCAGCCTCATCTCGGGCAGCCTGTTGGACCTGTACCTGTTCCTTGGAAGTGAGAGAGGAGGAGAGGATCATATCGAGGTCCTTCCGGGTGAGGTCGTATGTTTGAGAAAGTTATCTAAACTCTTTTATGAACCTAGTTGAATCTTCTGAAAAGGACCCTAGTCTTTCCTCAATCTTTGCTAGGTTTTGTAGTGCAAATGGAACATGAACACACACAATACCTTCAACCCCAGCCACCTCTCACAGTGGGAGGAGGTGTTGGGGCTTCTGGTCATGTGATCACGTGCACGTGCTTATGGGCAATGGTGATGTCACCTGGGTGCCAGTCATAGGTAATGGGGAAAGGGGTTCATCACAGGTTATGGTGAAAGTGGGGTTAGATGAAGGACCGGTTTCAGGGGGCAGAACAGAACATGGCAGGCAAGAGGCAGAGGGAGGGGCAGAACATGGTGGCCAGGAGGCAGGGGGAGGGGCACAACATGGCAGCTGGCAGCGAGGAGGCAGAAGAACATGGTGGCGAGGCAGGGGGAGGGGCAGAACATGGCGGGGAACCAGAGGGAGGGGTGGGACATGGTGGAGCAGAAGAATGCGCATATGGGGGAGGGAAGTTCCTGGATAGCTGTGGGGTCCCCAGGAACTCAGGAGGGACCGAAAAGGTGGAGGGTGGAGAGTTTGGCAGTAACACAGAAGAGCAGTCCTTAGGAGGTGAGGCCGTGGTCCTGGCCAGCAAGACCTGGGCCATGGAACAAGAGGATAGGAGAATAGGGCAGGAGCGAAGGTCCCAGAAAGCCTGAACATACGAGACCTCTGATCATTTTCTCTCCCTGCGGCAGAAATTCTCAAGGTCAGTGAGGACCTTGGGATCAAAGGTTCGCTCAGGGGGCCACCTAGATCCATTGTCAAGTAGATAATTAGGCCATGCCTGGATGGAGTAGAAGATTAGACATTTATACCGTAGGTCCTGGGCCAGTCCCAGTTTCTTCAAGTTCTTTAGGAGGCAGGCCAGGGGGCATTTTGAATCCACCCTCGAGACTGGCCAGATCCCATGGTCTCCCCCATAGCCCGGATCTACTGAAATTCGGTCAAGGTGTCCCCTGTCCTGGACTTCAGCAGACGGATTAGAGGTCAGTCCTCTATGGGGCCAAGCCAGCGGCGGGACATCTCCAACAGCCACTGGGAGGCTAAACAGTGGAGAACAGAGGCCACGTGTGCACGATTTGGAGGTCTCTGTCCGGACGGAGAGCTAGCCAGAGATCCCAGAGACTGGGCCAACCCAGAGGAGGGAGGGAGAGCAAGGGAGAAGTTACTTACAGTTGGTCGAGCATGGTCCGTAGTCAGCCTGGGGCACCAGACAGGTTCAATGAGCAAGGGGGCCTCAAACCCAGAAAGGGGAGGCTCTAAACCTCAGCTCCCGGGTTTCAGCACCATCTGTAAGGTGTCCGGCACATAACAAATCTTCCCAGGCAGACAAATCAATTAATTCACAGGCTTTTATTGGGGTTCCGCTCCCGGGTGAGGTTCCCTGGTCCCAACAGAGCAACAGAGTGGGGCCGGGGAAGTCACACGTCAGAGATTGGGAGAGCTCCTTTTATAGATTCAGGGCATAGGAATTAAAGGTTTAGGTGGGTCTGATCCTCTTTGGTTGACCTTTAGGCACCCGCAGGGACCTTGACAAGGACTTTCTTCCCCGGAAGTAGGCCTCTCCATTCCTGAAAGTGTAGGCCTTCCCTCCTTGTGGACCCCAAAGCTACCACTCTGTACAGTGGCAGCCAGACTACTTATAGTTTAGTTGGGGCTTGATAGCCATTGCAAAATCTCTGCTCTGGGACAACTAGTAGCTGTGAGAAGGCAGGTTTAAAATGCAGCTAGTTTTTGGTTCCTGGTGTATAAATGTGATTTCTGCTAGCCAAATTGTGACCTAATTTTTCTTTTCTTGTTTTTTCTTTTTTTTTTTTTTTGACAGGCAGAGTGGACAGTGAGAGAGAGAGAGAGAGACAGAGAGAAAGGTCTTTCTTTTCTGTTGGTTCACCCCACAATGGCCACTGCGGCCAGTGCACTGTGGCCGGCACACCATGCTGATCCGAAGCCAGGAGCCAGGCGCTTCTCCTGGTCTCCCATGCAGGTGCAGGACCCAAGCACTTGGGCCATCCTCCACTGCACTCCTGGGCCACAGCAGAGAGCTGGAATGGAAGAGGAGCGACCAGGACAGAATCCTGTGCCCCAACCGGGACTAGAACCTGGTGCGCCAGCCCTGCAGGTGGAGGATTAGCCTATTGAGCCGTGGCACCGGCCCCTAATTTTTCATACATAGTCAAGCCCTCCCTCACTGCAGGGGTCAGCTTCGGGAAATATATATGCTGGTATTTCTCAGCTCTAACATATGAAGATGCTTGGACACTGGCACTACTATGGAATAAATACTCTAGGTGTGGGATTTAGGGCCGCTTCATGGTTGAATACCCTAGGTGCAACAGTATAAGCCCCCAAGAATTACTTAGAGCTTAAAATCACAGAATTCATAGAGCTTCAGGGTTTAAGAAAAAAAAATCACTGTTGGCTGGGCTTAGCTTTATGCTGGTTTCTCATCACTCTGTAGCTTAGCCTCCAGATGTGAGGTACAGTGCCCCCTAGATCTTGGTCTTTAGTAGCAGTGGTTACAGGCCCCAAGGTCTTTTGGGGCACTGGGAAAATGCCCAACCATACATGTAATTGTGTCCTCTGATGTCTTGCATCTTAGCAACATGGCAGTTCCCCCTAGTGGTTTGGGAAATTCAAGGGGCATTGGGTGATAAGACCTGTAGATACAGATCAACCTACAAGGAGCACCCCAGTGGACTAATACAGGGACCCCAACTTCGGGGTGCAAAAAAGAGATTCTAAGGTTACAAATTACATTTGTTACAAGAGTTTTAACTCACATGGCTAAAGCATAACTAGGTTCATGAAGAGGCATGCCCATGCCTATTTTTGTTTTTGCAGGTTCTACAGAGACTCCTCAGCTATATATATTTCTGTATTCATTCCTATGGAATCACTCCTAAAGATACAGTTTCAGAAATGGGTCATGGGACCCCAGACACCCCACCCCACCCCTGGCACCATGAGCTTGATGATAAACATAGCATTTTGAGTGTTTAATAACAAAACCAGGGCTAAGAAGAAAATGGAAATCCAACATTGGAAACAGTTCAGACAATGGACTGCTAAAGTAGCACTTGCTTTAAACATTGCCCAGAAAATACAGAAGGCATTCTGGTCTGGCTGAAAAGCCCAGAGGAGAGTGCTTCAGGTGTAGAAACTGAGACATGGATACAAGGAGTGTTCCTTTTCAAGGAGTCCGTGCCCCAGTGCAAGAGAAGTGGTCATTAAAAAGAGGAAATATCGCCTTCCCTGAAGGGAGGAAAAGACTTTCACTTTGCTCATGGCCTTGTCTGAAGACCGATGGATTGTGAGGACTCAGGATGCCTCCACAGCCTAAGCATCTCATACTATGAGCCTTGAGTGATTACTGATATCATAGGTAAGAATGTTAATTTGTTAAATTAACAACAGGAGTCACTGTGCTAAATTCCAGGCAGGTCGCCAAGAGTTGAGGTATTATGGGTGTAAGGCCACCAGAAAACCCACCAAACATCCAAGTTAGAGGAAAGATTTATTGTCGGGTGGGGGAAGCCTGATGGGCTGGGGAAACAAGTTGAGAGAGTAAGAGAGAGAGAGGGGGTAGAGAAAGTGAATATGTGTGCTGGAAACAGATCCTGTTAAAACTTTGCCGGGGGTGGGGCAGGGAAGTAGGAGCAACACATCCCATTAGGCCAGGAGTAGAGCTAACACCTGTGATTGGGCCATCTGTCACCTGGCTTCCAGCAATAACTGTGAGGTCTGGAGCCTAGGATCCTGTCTAGGATTCAGATTGTGCCATTTGTAAAATGTCACAATTTTACTAACATTACCCCCTTTTGTTTTTTATAAAGCAAAGTTTGTATGAGATTAGATCAGCCCCAGAAGTCCAGGAGGGGTGGAGGGATGATTATCTGCCTTTAGAGATACTTCCTACTGACATGGGGTGATGAGTTACTCTCTGCTGGCATGGGGTGATCTCTCAAGCTGCGATCTCCTGGCTGGGGAGCTGAGTATATCCCTGTAGCAGCATTTGGTTGACCACCTGGCTGGTGAAGGCTTTGGTTCATTCCATTGTCACCCCCTATAAACACTTAGACAAGATATATAAAAGCCAGGGTGAGAATAGCAGCCAATGGTCCTGGTAGTGGCATTAACCAAGTAATGAGAGGATTTTATAGAAGAGAGGAAATGAGGGAGTCTCCGGACCCCAGTGAAGACTGTTAGGTGGATGTGGTTTTATGTGGCCTGATTGGTTAACATAACAACACTGGTAAGGTCAGTCTGTCCTGTTATACCACACCTGTTATTGAGGGGATTTGATTTTGGAGACCTCAGAATAGACCTAGTGACTTCCTCTTGTAACTGTTGGAGTTGTTTTGGAGTCAATTGGTCGAAATAACTTTATGACCCAAAGCTCTTCTGAGATCACTACTGAGGAGATGACAGCTGCAAAGCTGATCCCAGCCAAGACTGGGAGAGAGGGCGCCCATCTCTTTTGTGTAGAGTGGTTTGTTTGTAGAAAAATTCTGAAGAATCATACAATGTTAAGTGGGGGAGAGGACCATCAAGACACATGGGACAGGAGTAGAGCCATTGATGTAAGAGTACAGGCTATGATTACAAAGGAATGAGCCCCAAGTGGTCTAGACAGGGTCTAGTACAAAGGACAGAGTAATTACTAGAGGACCTAAGAAAGCTGCTGTCTAAGCAATGACTAACTTTTCTGATTGAGAGGCAAATAGAAACTGACAGATGGGGCTTGATAATAATCTGGTGGGCTTTAGGCCTTGTCATTTATGAGGCCCAGACCTGTCTATCTGTTCACATGGGATAAATCATAAGGGGGGGGGTGAACTTCCGTGGGGAAAGCACCCTGTTGACGTCCATTACTTAGCTGGCCTGGGAGGAGAGCTGGCCAGGTAAAGGCAGGGGGCATCAGGAAATTTACAGTTCTATCTGCAATGGTCATGACCCTACTTGTCCATCCTCTCAGCAACAGTGGTTACTTTGGAAGCTGGGCTGAGTGAAGGGCTTTTCAGCTTAGAGCCAGCAAGTTCTGTGGCTCTGACCTGGGCATCCTTCGACTCCAGGGCAGGTCCATTTCCAGTGATCCAACTTTTGGCAGAGCTGCCAGGGCTCTTCATAAGCTGACTTCTGCTGAAGCCCTGGCTTTCCAGATTGAAAGCCACTGCAGTGGACTGGCCTGTTGGGCCCCCTTGATGGCAGATCACTGTATAGAGCAGCCATCAGTTGGCCTGCCACCTATATTTACATTGCTTCTGACGCCAAGCTTTCTTTTCCTCTCGGTTATTGTTAAAGCAGACCAGAGGAAACTTTTAAGAAGATGCAAATCAAGGAGATGCTCAAGTCCCTTCTCTAATTTTCGGTGGCCTAAAGTAGAAATCTATAGTCACGGGCATGTTCTGATAGTGGGTTTTTTTTTTTTTTGAGGTAGACAGTGCCCATGAGGAAAGCTATGTCCTCACTTTAAAACTTTCTCTCCTTTTGTTTGGTTTGAAAAGGAAGGTTTTGCCTGTTTACTGTGTGAGACCTGAGCCTGGATCAAAGTGTAACTATTTTAAATTAGGCCTCCATCTTGTAACTTGGGCCAGACCAGGCCCTGAACCCTAAGCCAGGAGTAAATAAATGAGCTCACCTTGCAATAAAATCTCCTAGCAACAGCCGATTAACAGATAACAGAGAAATACCTAGAGTCCCTGGTGTCTTCTCAGGGCAGATAAGGTCATTGATAGCTACCCGAGACCCTGCAGTTCCGCACGTACACCCCAGCAGCTCGGACCCTATGCTTCGGCCAATCAATTCAAAAGGCATCAACCCCAAAGCCATCCAACCACCTTTAGTAGGTCCGTTCCCGCCACTGGATGCACTAATCAATTCTCAGAGATGTCCTTTGAATTTCCCACTGGATGAGATGATTTGCTAAATGGTACCATGATGTATAGGATGTCTCTGAAAACCCTATAAAAACCCTGTTGACTGAAGGGTCGGGGCTCTCAATTCAGACCTGCTGTGTCGGTGTTGATTGAGAGACCAGGCCGGACCTGTAATAAAACTCTCATGTGCTTTACAGCGGTATCGGCTCCTTGGTGGTCTTTGGGGACAACGGAACTGGGCATAACAACTGTGCCCATGGCAAAGTAAAGCTAGCTGTGAAATAATAATTTAAGCTCTCATTTTGGCTATTCTATTACTACAGGAAAATGTTAGCCATCCCTTTTATAAGGTCTAAAGATCAAACTGTACATCCTGGAGAGTCTTTCAGAATAGAATCAGTTTCTCATCTTGAAGAGAATAGAGAAATGAGGGAACAAGTCAGGCTTCCCAGATTGCTCACTGACAATAACAATATCAAATGAAAACATAGCAAGCAATTTCAACTGTTAAATAACAACTTATGAAGACATTTACCAGAAGGTTCAATGCCTTCTATAAATTTGAAGACAAGAGTACATTATTTGGAAACATTGCTTAAGTATCTAACACAACTGTAACTTGTTTGACCAGCAAACTCAAGCACAAACATGTCAATGACTTAAACAGTTTTAGTTTCTATCAACAAATTTAAAACATCGGATACAGAGATTCAGGTCACATGAATCAAAATGTATCTTCAATTAACTTAGAAGTTTAAATTTATGAGCAATATTTTATCTATAAGCCAATTAAAGCAGAGTTCTTACTTAATTTTCCTAAGTAGACATGCAATGTGTATAAATGTATAACATAACATACAAGGTAGAACAATAAAGCAGTTTCAGGAATAGCTTCTGAAAATCTTTAACTGTTTTTTAAATTGTAGTTGATTTGATTTACTTTCTGCTCTTAGTAACCTCGATTAAACATACTTTCTCTCAGTTGGAACCTGTAGTGGATTATTGGCTTCATCTACTTACTGAGCCATCCCAAAGTACTGAATACAATAGACATTGCTGGAAAAAGTCCACCAGAACCTATAGGACGACACAGGTAAACACAGAACCAACAAGTTTAGTTTTATTAGTAAATCTAATTTTTAGTGTTTAGAGGAGAACATAAACTGTCGATGGCAAAAGACTTAAATAGCCATGTTTTAAAATTATAAACTCATTAGCCAACAAGAGGCTCTTGCTTACTCCATGAAATATTCTTGAAAGCACCTGTAGGATTTTATAAAACATTTAGCCCTTTTAGGCCTCTGCGCCTTTCTCATTAAGATAACCTTCACACCTGGTAAAACAAGAGCATTAGACTAACTTTTGGAAATTTGTATAAGTAGCTTTTTACATTATCATAACTTAATATTTAGTATCACTTCACATCTTGACAGTACCTGTGATATAATCCAATAGCCTGATTAGTTGGTGTCCCTACAAGATGGGGGATATATACTTTGATGTTTCCAGGGACCCAACTGGAAATATCAAAGTCCTAATTCTTTGGAACTTTGATTTTTTGAGTCCCTGTCAAGAATGCCAAGAAGGCTTAAAATATCTAGTAGAAACAGGATCCCTTAACATCATGACGTAATATAGACCAGATTTCATCATTGTTACAAAATTATTTACTCAGATGCTTTAGAATGAGTGTATATTCAAACAAACCATAACTTTTAAAACTCAGTTGTTCTCGGCCGGCGCCACAGCTCACTAGGCTAATCCTCCGCCTTGTGGCGCCGGCACACCGGGTTCTAGTCCCGGTTGGGGCACCAGATTCTGTCCCGGTTGCCCCTCTTCCAGGCCAGCTCTCTGCTGTGGCCAGGGAGTGTAGTGGAGGATGGCTCAAGTCCTTGGGCCCTGCACCCCATGGGAGACCAGGAGAAGCACCTGGCTCCTGCCATCGGATCAGCGTGGTGCGCCGGCCGCAGCGCGCCAACCGCGGCGGCCATTGGAGGGTGAACCAACGGCAAAAGGAAGACCTTTCTCTCTGTCTCTCTCTCTCTCTGTCCACTCTGCCTGTCAAAAAAAAAAAAAAAAAAAAAAAAAAAAAAACAAAACAAAAAAAAAAAAAACTCAGTTGTTCTAAACAGTGAGAGCTTATAAGGACAGTAGAGAACACAATAGATTACTTTAACAGTAATCTATTTTGTCATTCCAAAAATTAGAAATAAAAACTTAAATTAGCACATGGAATTATTCCACAACTTGGAACAATTTTAACAGAGTCAGAACTAGGGAAGAGAAGAGAGCTTACTGGAGCTGTCTGGAAAACTGACAGAGTCACCAATTAAACAAAAACTATCAAAAGGAGATGCTTCAGATTTTAAACAGATTTTTAAGACGATTTAAAGTATTGACTAACATATATGCATTGCAAAACTCTAATTGCTTTAACAGAGGAACAGATTCTAGTTCTATGTCAAATAGACTAATAGCTTTTGCTTTCCATCTGCTGATTTCCTTGATTTACATTTGAAATAACCTTTTAGAAATCTCCAAATTAAGACAACATTTTCTAAACAAGATAACATATTGAATTTCAACCTTAGTTACTTCCAAGTGGTGTTGAACTATTTTCATTGGGACAATTTATGAAAACATGTTAGCATACCCAAATAGTTTTTCCATAGAGTATAGGGTGCTAAGAGTACTAAAGTTTACATTTAGACACATTTATCTCATTTGCCTTTACCCAATTTACATTTAGCAATAGCACCTGGATGACTTAAAAACGCTGATATTATATCATACCTCTATCTGAATTAAGGTCAAAATTGCATTCATGTGGAATTCTACTCCTTTTATAAAGCTAGATATAAATCAGTGTCATTAAACCAGAGACTGAAAAATCCACCTTAGGGGCTGTAATGAGTACTGATTACCCATTGCTGTTTCATTGAGTACTGATTACTCATTGCTATATCATCAGAAGCCTGCTAAAACAAATTGCAAAATAAGTTCGGCAAGTTACAAATCGATATTTTTGAAGGCAGTTATTTTTAGATTCAAAAGAGAGAAATTCATTTAAACCCAATGTCGAATTACAGCTGAACCAAATTCTCATGCATGAGATTGTTATTTACCAATGACATCTTTTAGATTCTAATTGAATTTGAGTCTACTTTTCTTTTTATCCAAAGCACACATTAGGCCAATGATGCCCTAGTCAACAGTCAGCTACTTGGGACTGCCTCTGAAACAAAAGTTCGGGCAGCTGCCAGACAGGTCCCAAGGGTGACTATGGGCTAGCGGCAAATGTGCCAGGGACAAGAAGTCCACTGAAGATTGTTCACAATTATGTTAGGTTTAATGGGGGAGAACATCCATCAGAGTAGATGGACACTCCTCTGGTTGGAGAGAGATTTTTAAGGAGGAGAATCTGATAGGTGCCAGAGAAAGTGACAATTAGGAATAGGAGATATGTATGGAAATAGTAATTAACCCAGTGAGTCTGCTGGTTTGAAGGGGCAGTAATCTTGAACATTATTTCACATAGGTTGGGAGAGATATCTCTCAGGGTAATGTGAACATTGCTAGGTAGAGGGCTTTATGGCCCTCTTGGTGCAGGGCAGGAGAGATGCCAGGGTAGCTAAAGAGAGGCAGTTTTAGCTTTGCTGTTAACCTAGAGTTAACTACGAAATATCTAGGAAATGCTTGCTAATGGTATGAGGGAATCTAGTTTGTAGGAATTGAGAAGACCTGGCGAGGTCAGCTTGACATTCAGTTACAAGGCTGGGACAAAACCCATGAGAAAGACCTGATTATCCTGTCTGCCTTGCTCTTGATAAAACAAAAGAGTCATCAAAATGATAGGATACCTAATTTGTTTTGCAGTAAACTAGGAGCTCAGAAGGATGGAATCACCACTCCCTTGCTATTCTTAAGGTTAAATTGGACAGGTCGGCGATTGACAGAGACTACTTGGAGAATGAGGGCCAGAGGCTGAAGGCATGGAGACAGGGCCTGTTTCCAAGCTCACCTTTGCTTCTCTGGGAGGAGGGTGTTTAAAGCAGAGGGAGTAGACTTTGGACAAGTGTTGATTCTGAGATAAAGTTGGAATTCCTGGGTGGAATGGGGAGGTACAGCAAGAGTTTTGGCTTTAGTCAGAGCTTTGGAAGTTAAGAGAACTTGAACTGGAGAAGGTTTAGAGCTGAGAAAGGAAAAAGGTTAGACATAGGAGATTTTCGTCCACTTTCCGGAACGTTCACAGAAGTAATAAAGATCTTGAATAGTGTCAGGGTCAAATGTGGACTGGTTGTTGAGATAGGAGACAGCTGAGGGGGGTTGGAAGGAACGCAGGATGATGAAATTCTCACATTGATCCACAGAGTTGGACTGGTGGATATTGGGCATACCCAAGATCATGGGTAGGAGGGTAAAGAGAACACAGAGTGGGGGTCATTATCCACGCACCCACTGGAGCCTGAGGCCTAGAGCCCATGGAAAGGTGTAGAGCCTGTGGAAGGCATAGAGCCTGTGAAAAGGCAGAAGGCCTGTGGGAGGTGTAAAGCCCGTGGGAGGTTGTGTTGCCTGGTACCAGGACTTTGAGACAAAGCAGAGCGGAACACAACCTATGGTAGAGGTTGCCATGAGAGAATTCCCTGTTCTCTGTCTTACCTCAGGATTTTGAAAAGCCAATACGTGGATGGAGATCACAGAACATTTGGTAGCATGGAAGGAGGTCCAGGGGTGTGTTTCATGACTGGCAGAAATCCAGGATACCGAGATAGAAGAGCCTCGATCTGAGTCATGGCATCAATGAAAGGCCACCACAAAACACACCAAACACTGGAGTTAGAGGAAAGTTTTATTGTTGTGTGGGGGGAGAGGTTGAGAGAGTAAGAGACAGAGGGGGAGAGAGGGGGAGAGAGAGGGGGAGAGAGAGAGAGAGAGAGAGAACATGTGCAGGAAGCAGGATCTGTTATATCTCTGCTGGGGAGCAGGGAAGTAGGAGCAGTGAATCCCATTAGAGCTGACACCTGTGATTGAACCATCTGGTCACCTGGTTTCCAGCAATAGCAGCTTGGGCTAGAGCCTAGAATGGTGTCCAGGAGGTAGACTGCACCACAAATAAGACCACACCATTTTGCTAACAATGGGAGTTGATAGTAAGCATCATTTTGAAAAACTTACTTTACCCTTAGTTTGTCAAAAAGTAGATGTTCCTATCTCTCAATACTTTTTGATCATGTCTGTAGGTCCAACCCCTTCTCTTTAAAGAGATTTTCTAGCTTCCTTAAGTTTAACTCAGCAAGCTCCAATTAAAATTAGAGCAATTCTGCAATATATAGATAATATTCTCATTTGCAGCCCCTCCAAGGAGGACTCAGATGAAAATACCATCCAAGTCTTAAACTTTTTAGGAAAATGGGGCTTCAAAGTTTCCCCAAAGCTCAGAATTCTGAACTACTTAGGATACATTCTGACCCCAGGAAAGTGTGCTCTTTCACTGAAAAGAAAGGAATCTGTATTATATATAGGGCCATCACAGATGAAAAAAATAAAGCAGCTAGGAACATTTCTGAAAATGGCAGGATTTTGTAGAATATGGAGTCTAGGACCTAAGTAGTTAGTCAAACCTTTACATGAGGCTTTAAAGAGTGCTGACAAGGACCATCCCTACTAAATAGTAAAACAACAGGAAGCCTTCCAAAGAATTAAAGATCTATTAACAGGGGTCTTGCACTGTGGTGTAGTGGATAAAGCCATCAGCTGTGATGCCAGCATCCCATATGGGTGCCAGTTCATGTCCCAGCTGCTCCACTTATCATCCAGCTCTTTGCTAATGACCTGGGAAAGCAGCAGAATATGGCCCAAGTGTTTGGGCTCTTCTACCCATGGGGGAGACCTGGATGAAGCTCCTGGCTCCCATCTTTGGCCTGGTACAGCCCTGGCCATTGCAGCCTTTTGGGGAGTGAATGAGCAGATGGAAGAGCGCTCCCTCTCCCTCAACCACCCACCTGTAACTCTTTCAAATAGATAGATGGATGGATAGATAGGTAGGTAAGTAGGTAGGTAGGTAGGTAGATAGATATTTTAGAAGAAATCTACTAACGGAAGCTCTGGCGCTAGGAATCTGTAATTTGGACAAACCATTCACTCTGTATGTAGCAGAGAAACAGGGAATAGATCTAAGAGTACTGACTCAAAATATTGGTCCACTTCTATGACCAGTGGCCTATTTTTCTGAAAAGTTAGATTCAGTAGCTTCAGGATGGCCTGTATGCCTAAGGGCTGTTGCTGCTATAGCACTTTTGCTAGAGGAAACCACCAAGCTGGCTTTGGGCCAGTCACTTGACATTCAAATGCCACACCAGGCACAAGGAGTTTTAGAAATTAAAGCACATCAGTGGCTAACAGGAGGATGCCTCAAAAAATATCTGGCTCTTTTGTTACACTCACCTGAGGTATCAATCTGGCAACTCTACTACCATCTGAAAGAACTGAAGGACTAATTCACTCTTGTTTAAAGATCATAGAGCAGGTATAGTCAATAGGCCTGGCCTACAAGATGAACCTCCAGGAAATTCAGACGTTGAGATGCTTACTGATGGCCATAGCTTTATGAAAAAAGAGGTTAAGAAGGCAGGATACGTCATAGGAGATCTTAGACAGACAGAGGCTCAGACATTGCCAACTAGCACTTCAGCTCAGAAAGCTGAACTTATTGCTTTAACTAGAGCCTTGCAATTAGGAAAAGGCCAAATATCTACACACATTCCAAATTTGCTTTCCTTGTGTTACATGCACATACAGCAATTTGGAAAAAAAAGAGGCCTACTGATTATAAGGAATTCTCCTATTAAATACAGAAAAGATATATTAACTCTTCTTCAGGCAGTACTGGAACCTTTGGAAGTAGCTGTCATTCACTGCAGGGGACACCAAAGGAAGATAGCCAAGTCAACAGAGAAAATGCATTAGCAGACAAGGCAGCAAAAAGAGATGCTGAACAAGAGGTTCTACAAATAGCTTTTTAAAAAAGCTTTATTTATTTACAGAGAGGCAGATTTACAGAGAGAGGGAGAGACAAAGAGGTCTTTCATCTGCTGGTTCATTTCCCGAATAGGTTCAATGGCCAGAGCTGGGCTGATCCAAAGCCAGGAACCTGGGTCTTCCTCCAGGTCCCCCAAATGGGTGCAGGGGTCAAACACTTGGGCCATCTTCCACTGCTTTCTCTGGCCATCAGCAGGGAGTTGGAACAGAAATGGAGCAGCCTGGATTTGAACTGGCACCCATATGGGATGTTGGCTCTCCAGGCAGATGCTTAACCTACTACGTCACAGTGCTGGCCCCTAGCAATGGCTTTAATACCTCAGTCTGTAGAGATAACCAAAAATTTTTACTCCACTGAACCTGGGATAGAATGGGCCCAACAATTAGGTTATTCTAAAGATACCAGTGGATGATGGATTTTAGATCATAAGGTCATGCTCCCTATGGCCTCTCAATGGAAGATTATTAAGGAAATACATGACTCTACCCATCTGGGAAGAGCAGCTTTAATGAAAATAGTTTCACAGGTATGAAGAGGGAAAGGACTGCATACAATTGTAAGAGAGGTAAATTGTTCCTTTCCCTTCTGTTTGCAAAATAACCCTGGTGGTCAAATCAAGCCACCTCCTTTGCTCACTCCTGTGCAAAGGAGAGGAACATATCCAGGTGAAGACTGGAAAGGAGACTTTACTAACATCGCTTCAGTAAATAATTATGAATATTTTCTTGTCTGTATTGATACTTTCACAGGATGGATAGAAGCTTTTTCAATTCAAACAGAGATGGCACAAGAGGTGTCTAATGTAACTTGACAGGTAGTTACTGCTGTAGGGATTTCTTATCAACTCCACATTTCTTGGACACCTCAGTCATCAGGTAAATCATAGTCTTAGGAAAATATTGGCTGAACTTTTTCTAGAGACCTCAGAAACATGGCTTACATTGCTGCCTATTGCCCTCCTCAGGACAAGAATGGAACATAAGGCTGCATTAAAGCTTAATTCTTCTGAAATGTTACATGCTAGACCCTTCCTTGCTTTTGTTATCCTCTTTGATTCAGAAAATCAAGATCAGATAAAGCATATTATTGACTTAGGTCAAGTACAAAAGACTCTGATGGAATATGGTAACAAAGTTCTCCCAGTGCCAAAGGTCACCAACAACCTATCTGTCAAGGAGACCTGGTCTTATTAAAGACTTGGAAGGAAGGATCCCTTTCTGACCAATTGCAGGCTAAATAAGGGGTCTTACCAGGTGCTGCTTAACATTCCTACTGTGGTTAAGTTACAGGGCATCATGAGAACATTTCAGAAAAGGAAAGCCAAGGCACTGTGGCAAAAATTGTCCTGCATGAGGGCGGAGCCAAGATGGCGGATAGTGCGGATGTGCGCCTTAGTTTGGGAAAATAAAGTTTCATAAAAGTGGAATTACTGTAGCCTCAGGAAAAGACTCAAGAAAAAAACTGCAGAGGAAACGCTTCCAGATCTAGTGGATGTGACAAAAAGGACTTATAGGGAGCCCACTGCGTGGAAAACCAACCAAGACGAGCCGAGCGGCGGGAGACGAGCCAGAGCCACAGAATCTCGCCAGCGCGGGAACCAACGGAGGAGGGTAAGACAAAAACCTCAGAAACCCGAGACATTGTTGGGGGGGACAGAGGCCTCTCCCTTCACTCACCAAGCAAAACAAAGAGCACCGCGATTTTACATATGTAAAGCGCAGTGAAACTCAGTAACATTAGCGAAACTCGAGAACACATTGAGGGCTGCATAAACTCTTTGTGTGGTCCCAGGGGTAGATCAAACGAATACTCACAGAGGCCAGATTTCAACTACCCTCAACTCCACTCCCAACTGAGTCAAAAAAAAAAAAAAAGAGAGAGAGAGAGAGAGCAAGCCAGCAAGGAGCAAGGGAGTGAGCAATCTGGGAGAGTCGCTCTTTGCACAGCCTTAAACCTGAGGAATCAAGCATAGCTCTCTGGCCACACCCATCACAGCCCCTAAGGATCCAACAAAGCAGACGCTCACTTAGAGGCATAGTATAACGAGAAAAAAAAACACCACAGCAAAAAAAACCACAAAACACCATAAATTATCTCCAACATGCCAAACAACAAACATAGAAGCCGAGGTAACAAGAGCAAGGAAGACACTATGACGCCCCCAAGTGAACAAGACACGCCAATGCAAGATTATGAAGATGAAGAGATAGAGGAAATGCAAGAAGCAGATCTCAAAAAATTGATAAGAACATTAAGAAGTTCTCAAAAACAAATTCTTGAACTACAGAAATCCTTAATGGACAAGATAGAAAATCTCTCCCATGAAAATGAAATATTAAGGAGGAATCAAAATGAAATGAAACAACTAGTAGAAGAGGAAACTGAGATAGTGACCAAAAACCACAATGAAATGAAGAACTCAACAGATCAAATGGCAAACACATTAGAGAGGCTTAAAAACAGAATGGGTGAAGCAGAAGAGAGAATATCGGAATTAGAAGACAGAGAACAGGAAAGGAAACAGTCAAATCAAAGAAAAGAAGAAGAAATCAGAAATCTAAAAAATACTGTCAGGAATCTACAGGATACTATTAAAAAACCCAACATTCAGGTTCTAGGAGTTCCTGAAGGCATGGAAAGGGAGAAAGGATTAGAAGGCATTTTTAGTGAGATACTAGCAGAAAATTTCCCAGGTTTGGAGAAGGACAGAGACATCCTATTACAGGAAGCTCATAGAACCCCTAATAAACATGATCAAAAGAGATCCTCACCACGACACATTGTAATCAAACTCACCACAGTGAAACACAAAGAAAAGATCCTAAAATGTGTAAGAGAGAAACGCCAGATTACTCTCAGAGGATCTCCAATTAGACTTACAGCTGACTTCTCATCAGAAACTCTACAAGCCAGGAGAGTATGGCGAGATATAGCCCAGGTACTAAGAGAGAAAAACTGCCAGCCCAGAATATTATATCCTGCAAAGCTCTCATTTGTGAATGAAGGTGAAATAAAGACCTTTCACAGCAAACAGAAATTGAAAGAATTTGTCGCCACTCGTCCAGCCCTGCAAAAGATGCTTAAAGATGTGTTACATACAGAAACACAGAAACACGGTCA